>NC_080704.1:57038439-57704091 GCF_030445035.2 Dasypus novemcinctus | reverse complement strand
TGGTTCAAACCCTGGGCCTCCTTGACCCGTGTGGAGCTGGCCCATGCTCAGTGCTGATGTGTGCAAGGAGTGCTGTGCCACGCAGGGGTGTCCCTGCGTAAGGGAGCCCCACGTATAAGGAGTGCACCCCATAAGGAGAGCCGCCCAGCATGAAAGAAAGTGCAACCTGCCCAAGAATGGCGCCGCCCACACGGAGAGCTGACACAACAAGATGACTCCACAAAAAGAAACACAGATTCCCATGCCGCTGACAACAACAGAAGCAGAGAAAGAAGACGCAGCAAATAGACACAGAAAACAGACAACCGGGGTGGGGGGGGGGGAGGGGAGATAAATGAATAAATAAATAAATCTTTTTTTAAAAAAAGAAAATGTTTATCCTTTTTCTGTCCATTTGTGTATTGGAAGCAGATGAATTGTTTTATAAGTTTCAGAGGTCTATACCAGATGGGGCTTTGCCCCAAGACAAACGTATTTCTTTAAATTGATTGTGATATGACTTAGTACTTGCACAGCTACTGATTTAAGGTTTTTTCAAATATTATAATATCTTTTTGGAATTCAGAGGGTGAAGTGTAGCAGTTTGATATGGTTATGAATTCCAAAAATAGATATTGATTATGTTTGTAATCTGAGCTGTACCTGAGCATGACTGAGTTATGGTTAGGGCATTGAGTCCCCATCCCTTGGTGGGTGGGGACTCAAAGATAAAAAGCATGGCAAAGAAAAGAGTGGAGGGTTCTTAATGTTGGAGTTTTGGTGTTGGAGTTTGATGCTGAAGTCTTAAGCTGGAGCCCCGGGGAAAGAGACACAGCCATTTACCTGATAGTCTACAGCTGACCTTGTGCAGAGAGGCAAAGCCTAGAGAGCTTCATAGTCTATAGTCCATAGCTTGTGGAGAAAACAGGAGCTAAGCCCAGAGGGACCCAAGAAGCCTGAACCCTTGCAGATGGCAGCCATCTTGCTCCACACGTGAAAATAGACATTGGTGAGGGAAGCAACTTATGCTTTATGACCTGGTGTCTGTAAGCTCCCACCTCAAATACCATTTATAAAAACCAATCAATTTCTGACTAATACAAGGTCTTTTCCTGGAACTTTTTGGAGGTGAGGTGTGGGTTATGATGTGAAATACTGCTCTAATTTAATTTAATTTGGATAGCCAATTGTCTCAGCAGATTTATTGAAACATCTATCTTTTCTCCACTAATTTGTAATGCTACCTACTTATTGAATACCAAGTTTCCCTATATGTATGGATTTTTTTTCTGGATTCCCTATTCTACTCCATTGGTCCATTTGTTTATCTCCTATACTTCCTTCATATCCTTCAAAATTATACTAGCTTTTCTTGGCCCTTTGTTTTCAATTCTAATAATAGATTTTTATGGATCCATGAACAATGCTTTGGGGACTCTTATTAGATTTGCATTGAATTTTATATCTTTACACCAGTGAGATTTTTCCACCCATGAACATACTGTATCTCTCCATTTATTTAGGTAATTTTATGTGTTTCAATGAAACCTTATAACATATTCCATGCAGATTTTGCATCTTTGGTTAGCTGTTACTTGGAAGCTTATACATTTCATTTCTATGTGAAAGGAAGTTTTTAAAAAATCATTTTGTAATAGGTTGTTGCTGGCATACAGAAATACTCAAGTTTTATATTTTGAATTTTTCTCCAGTATCACAGCTGAACTATTTTATTAGTTCTAATAGTTTGTTGTAAAATCTTTTGAATGATGTGGTAGGTGCTATTGTTTCCCTGTCCCATACCCCTTGGCCCACCTCTGAGTTCATACAGCTTTGGCAGAAAGTTTTATCAAACTGACTGCTTCCCACCAAAAGGACTGTGTCTCTGCTTTTCTGCTCGAAGGCCAGCAATATAAGAGCTTGGGGGCATCCCTAAGAAAGTGAGGGGCAATTATTCCCTGGGGTAATATTCAACCATTTGGGTGAGAAGAGTCAGTGGATAAATACTCATCTCCCTGTCCTCCACTGGGATGATTCTGAGGCATGTTCCACAGGGTTTTTCAGAGGGTCCTAAAGAAGTTGAGGCATGGCTATGCACAGTGCTAACCAGCTCATAAATGGATCTCATATTGGCTTTTCTTCCTTTCCCATGTAACTTCTTTACTCCTTCACTTGGGTTTCTTTAGATCACCTCTCAAGTAAACTACCTACCCCCAAGTCCTATTATAAGGCCGTATTTTGAGGGAAAACCTAACTACAATAAGTGGTATGTCTAGTTAATCTTATCATCTTTAAATAATGAAAGTTTTGTCTTTTTTTTTCCAACCCTCACACCTTTCCTTTTTTGATCTTAATGCACTGGTTAGGTCCTTCCAGTACAATGTGAAATAGAGTGCTAACACAGCCTGATCTCATTTCTGACGGTGATATATGGGAATCCTGTATTTTATGCATGATTGTTCTGTAATCCCACAACTTCTCTAATAAAGAAAAAAGGAGAAATAGAAGATCTCAACAGAACAACAACAAGTAAAGAGATTGACTAAGTAATAAAATAAAATCTCCCAATATCAAGTCCAGGAGCAGACCACATCACTTGTGAATATTACCAACATTCAAAGAAGAATTAATACCACTCCTGCTCAAACTCATCTAAAAAATTGAAAAGGAAGGAACACTACCTAATTCATTCTATAAGGCCAACATCACCCTAATACCAAAGCCAAATAAAGATACCAGGAGAAAAGAAAATGACAGACCAATTTCTCTTATGAATGCAAAATCCTCAAGAAAATACTAGGAAATTGAATCCAACAACACGTTAAAAGAATTATACATCATGATCAAGTGAAATTTATCCCAAGAATGCAAGTATGGTTCAACATAAGAATATCAATTAATGTAATACACCACATTAACAAAACAAATAGCAAAAAATATACCTGATCAGAAAAGGCATGTGACAAAATCCATCATCCTTTCTTGATAAAAAGCACTTAGAAAAATAGGAATAGAAGGAAACTTAATCAGCATGATAAAGGTCATGTATGAAAAACTCACTGCTAACACCATACTCAATGCTGAAAGTCTGGAAGCTTTTCCTCTAGGATCTGGAACAAGACAAGGATGCCCACTGTCACCACTGTTATTCAACCTTGTACCAAAAGTTCTAGCCAGAGAAATTAGGCAAGAAAAAGAAACAAAATGCATCCAAACTGGAAAGGAAGATTAAAACTTTCACTATTTGCAGATGACATACTGTATATAGAAGCTCCTAAAATATGACAACAAAGCTACTAGAGCTAACAAATGAGTTCAACAAAGTGGTGGGGTATGAGATCTATATACAAAATCAGTATTGTTTCTACAAATGAGTAATGAGCAATTTAAGGAAATCAAGAAAAAATACATTTACAATAGAAAATAAAAGAATCAAATATTTAGAAATAAATTTAACCAAATATGTAATAGACTTTCACATGTGAAACTATAAAACTTTGCTAAAAGAAATCAAAGGAGATCTAAAGTAGAAGGGCAGTCCATGCTTAAGAATTGGAAGATCAATTTTGTTAAGATGTCAATTCTAGGGAAGCAGACATGGCTCAGGCAACTGAGCTCCTGCCTACCACATGAGAGGTCTGTGGCTCAGTTCCTGGTGCCTCCTAAAGAAGAGAGTGAGCTGGCATGATGGGCAGGCACAGTGTATTAGTCAGCCAAAGGGGTGCTGATGCAAAATACCAGAAATTGGTTAGTTTTTATGAAGGGTATTCATTTGAGATAGGAGCTTACAGATAACAGGCCATAAGCATAAGTTACTTCCCTCACCAAAGTCTATTTTCAAACATTGGAGAAAGATGGCTGCTGACATCTGCGAGGGTTCAAGCTTCCTGGGTTCCTCTCTTCCTGGGGCTTCTGTTTCCTCTTGAGATTACTTCCCGGGGCTCCAGTATAAGGCTTCAGCATAAAATTTCAACATCAAAACTCCAACATTAAGAACCCACAACTCTGTCTTTTGCCATGCCTTTTATGTGCAAGCCTCCACCCACCAAGGGGCACTACTGGCACAAAAGGTTTACCTGATTACTTATCCAATATAATCTAATACGCCCAGAGGAAAAGATCAGTTTACACACAAATCCAATATTTCTCTTTGGAATTCATCAATAATATCAAACTGCTACACGCAGCAAGCTGACACAACAAGATGATGCAACAAGAGACACAAGAAGAAAAATATGAGAGACATAGCAAATCAGAGAACAGATGTTCCCAGTGACTGCTAAAGAAAATGAGCAAGACAGCGAGCTGATGCAATGGGCAGGTGCAGCAGCAAGATGATGCAACAAGGGACACAAGAAGAAAAAACATAATGAGAGACACCCAAAAAACATAATGAGGGAAAGGAGGTGGTTCAAACAATTAGGCACCTTCCTCCTACATCGGATGTCCTGGATTCAGTGCCTGGTGCCTCCTAAGACACAGCACACAGCAAGTGCAAACAACAAGGGAGAAATAAAGTAAATAAAATAAATATTTTTTTAAAATGTCAATTCTATGCAAAACAATTTACAGATTCAACACAATCAAAATTCCAACAGCCTTGTTTTCAGAAATCAAAAAGTCAGTCTTCAGATTTATTTGGAAGGGTATGTAGCCCCAAATAGCCAAAACCATCTTCCTTGAAAAGAAAGAATAGAGTGGGAGGACTCACATTGCCTGACTTTAAAATATATTACAAAGCTACAGTTGTCAAAACAGCATGGTATTGGTATAAGGATACATATATAAACCAATGAAATCTATTTTAGAGTTCAAAAATAGAACCTCATATCTACGGCCAACTGATTTTTGACAAGGCTGCCAAGTGCACTCAATTGGGAAAGAAAAGTCCCTTCAACAAATGATACTGGGAGGACTGAATATCCACATCCAAAAGAATGAAGGAGGACCCCTATTTCACACCATATACAAAAATTAACTCAAAATGGAGCATAGACTTAAATTTAAGAACCAGGACTATAAAACACCTAAAAGAAAATGTAGGGAAACATCTTCAGGATCTTGTGTTAAGCAATGATTTGTTAGACTTTATGCCCAAAGCACAAGCAACAAAAGAAAAAAATAGATAAATGGGACCTCCTCAAAATAAAAACTTTTGGGCATCAAAGGACTTTATCATGAAAGTGAAAAGACAATCTACTCTAAAATAAAGAAAAAGGAAAAAAAACAAAGACCACTTACTCAATGGGAGAAAATATTTGGAAACCACATATCCAAGAAGGTTTTAATATCCAGAATATTTAAAGAATTCCTACAATTCAACAATAAAAAATAAACAGTCTAATTAAAAATGGACAAAAGACTTGAATGGACATTTTCTCCAAAGAAAATAGACAAATGGCCAAAAAGCACATTAAAAGATGCTCAACATCATTAATTGTTAGGGAAATGCAAATCAAAAGCACAATGAACTACCATTTCACACCCACTAAAATAGCCACTATTTTTTTTAAAAAGTAAATTACAAGTTTTGGAGAGAATGTGGACAAATAGAAACACTCATTCATTTCTGCTGGGAATATAAAATGGTAGAGCTGTTGTGGAAGACAGGTTGGCTGTTCCTCAGAGAGCTAAGTATAGAACTATGATATATCCCACATTCCCTCTACTAGGTATATACCCAAGGAACTGAAAGCAGGGACTTGAGCAGCTATTTTTATACCGATGTTCACAGCAGCATTATTTACAATTGCCAAAAGTTGGAAGCAGCCCCAGTGTCTATCAACTGATGAATGGATGAATGAAATGTAGTATATATATATACAGCAGAATGTTATTCAGTATTAAAAAGGAATGAAGTTCTGGTTCATGTGACAACATGGATGAACCTTGAAAACATTATGTTGAGTAAATAATCCAGACACAAGAGGACAAATATTGTGTGATCTCGCTGATATGAAATAATTAGAATATGCAAATTCATAAAGTTAGGATGGAGAATATAGTTTACCAGGGGCTGAGCTGGAAGTAGGGAATAGGGAGTTAAGGCTTAATTTGTAAAGAATTTATCTTTGGGTAAATGTAAAGTTTTAGAAGTGGAAGATGGTGATGGGAGCACAGCATTGTAAGTGTAATTAACAGCATGAAATTGTATACGTGTATGTGGGTGGTTAAAAGGGGAAATTTTAGGTCATATATATGTTACTAGAATGAAAATTAAAAGGTAAAATATAGGTCTTTACAATACAATGAGCGCTATTGAAAACCATCTACTATAGTTAATAATATCAGTATAAAAATGATATTTCATGAATTATAACAAATGTATTACACTAATGCAAGGTGTTATTAATATTATAGGAAAAATGTAAACTGTACTGTAATTAATAGTACAATTATAATATCCTTTCATCGATTATAACAAAGGTACCACACTAATGGGGAGGAGTATGGGAACACTATTTTTTACATGATCGTTCTGTAAACATCCAACTTCTCTAATTTTTAAGCATTGTCTCTCATATTTTATCTTTGTAAAATGTTTGCTGCAGGTTTTTGGTACTCTATAAGATTAAGGAGGATCTCTTCTATTCTTAGTTTGAAATCTATTTTTTAAAAATCATGAATGGGCATTACATTTGTTACATTTTTCCTGCACTTATTAAGATTATTTTTTCTTTAAGTTGTTAACGTGATGAATTACAATAGTAGATTTTCTTTAAATATTTTAATGTTCAACTTTATGTCATATCAAAATTGTCTATAAGGGAGCAGTGGATGTGGCTCAAGCGGTTGAGCACCTGCTTCCCACATGGGAGGTCCCAGATTCGGTTTCTGGTGCCTTCTTAAAAAAAGCAAAACCAACAACAAGCAAAACAAATGAAAAAACCAACTCAGGAGAACCGATGTGGCTCAGTGGTTGAGCACTGGCTTCCCACATAGGAGGTCCCAGTTTCAATCCCTGGGCCCCCCACCTAAAAAAAAATTATATATGCATTTAGTTCAAGTCAAAGAATTCCACAAGACTTCTTATGAAAAACTACAGTCCTTTAAGACCTCCACCCATTTTCCACTGCCAGAAGTAACCACTTTCAACTCATTTTATTTTATTTTGGTATTAACCTTATGGAAGAGACTGTTACTTTTGCTTACCCAAATCTAGCTGGGCCCACAGCATTTTCCAGCTTCCCTTGCACTCAGGTGAGCCATTTATTTTATAAAATTTCACTTCACTCCGTGTTTTCAGGATGGCATCCCCACCTTCAACTGTGCTTTGTATCCCCTAGTCTATAGAGCCTCCGTTTCCTCTCTCGAAAGAGAAAGTCTCCAGTCTTCTGCTGAGGTGGAGGAGAGGAAGTTGCATGGATGAACACATGGAGGGGGTTAGATTCTAAAGTCTAACTACTTCTTTTTTATTTTTGAAAGAATTAATTGCCCCTTTAATTTATTGAGCACATACAATGGGGCCAGGAATTGTGCCAAAGACTACACTTGTATTGTCTCTTTGAATCTTCACTATTCTGAGAAAGATTATGTTATTGTAATCTGCATATTTAAAATTGAGATCTAATTCACCTTTTTAAATTGGATTTTAGCATATTCACAAAGTTCTGCAACAACTGTCATCATCTAATACTAGAACATTTTCACCACTCAGAAAAAAAAGCCCCTGCCCATTAGCAGTTACTATTCCCTCCCCTCCCCAAACCCCGAGGAACCACTAATCTAATATCTTTCTCTATGAATTTGCCTTTCCTGGACATTTCATATAAATGGAATCATACAATATGTGGCCTTTTGTATCTGTCGTCTTTCACTTAGCATAAGATTTTAATGATTCATCCATGGTGTAGCATGTATCAGAACTTCATTCCTTTTTATAGCCAAATGATATTCCATTGAATGGATATATATCATATTTTGTTTTTCCATTCATCAGTTGATGGATATTTAGGATGTTTCCATCTTTTGGCAATTATGAATAATGCTGCTATGAACATTCATGTAAATGTTTGTGTGTGATCATATGTTTTCAACTCTCTTGGGTAGATATCTAGGAGTGTAATTGCTTGATCATATGTTTACCATTTTTGAGGAACTGCCAAACTGTATTCCTAAGTAGCTGTATCATTACAATCCCACCAGCAATGCATGAGAATTCCAATTCCTCCGTATCTTCATCAGTACTTGCTATTGTCTGTTTTTCATTAAGATTATTATGGGAAACGGACTTGGCCCAGTGGTTAGGGCGTCCACCTACCACATGGGAGGTCCACAGTCCAAACCCCGGGCCTCCTTGACCCGTGTGGAGCTGGCCCATGCACAGTGCTGATGCGAGCAAGGAGTACCCTACCATGCAGAGGTGTCCCCCGCGTAGGGGAGCCCCACGCACAAGGAGTGCACCCCGAAAGGAGAGCCGCCCAGCATGAAAGAAAGTGCAGCCTGCCCAGGAATGGCGCCGCCCACACTTCCCGTGCCACTGACGACAACAGAAGCGGACAAAGAAACAAGACGCAGCAAATAGACAGAGAACAGACAACCGGGGGAATGGGGGGAATTAAATAAATAAATCTTAAAAAAAAAAAAAAGATTATTATAGCCATCCTAATGACTATGAAGTGATATCTCCTTATGGTTTTTATTTGCATTTCCCCAATGACTACCAATGCATTTAAATTTTTTTAAAAAGATATTTAGATTACATAAATTTTACATAAAAAATATAGGGGATTCCCATATGCCCCGCTCCCCACACTGCCCACCTTTACTCACATTAACAACATCCTTCATTAGTGTGTTACATTCATTGCCAATGCATTTTGGTATGCCTTGTAATTTGTTGCTGAAAGCTGGACATGTTCTATTAGTAAATAGATCTTTAGTGTGAGAATTTGAAGTTAATCAGGCTAGGAGTGGAATGTGCTTAATGCTTGCTTTAGCTATGGGTACCAGAGGCTTCAAATTCCTCTAGTGTCCTTGTTTTTGTTTCTCGTCTTGGCTGTGGGGCTTCTCTTTGTAGCTTGTCAGGGAGGATCTGTCTTAAGACTCTTTTAGCTGCAAATCACTGTTATATTGAAGGCGTGCTTGGTGTGGTAGTAGACTGTGGGGGAGGGGAAGCAATCTACAGTCTTCTGGTTAAGTCTCCGTCTTTTACTGGGCAGTGTATCCAGGGTTTTGGCCTACTCGGGTGTTTCTGTCCCTCCTTCAGGAGTATGACCACCTCTCACTCCCTTCCACGGCTGCAGCGTTTCAAATCTGTTTCCTTGAAGCCTTGTCCCGTGTTAACTATGTTGTGTTTTCCCCCCTTAAGTGAGACAGGAAGGCTGTGGGACGGTGTGGGATAGAAATCCCTTTCCCCAGGGAGGATGTGGTTTTAGTATTGCCCTATGGTGAAGTCTTCCCTCACTTCCACCCCCAGAGTAGCTCTTTGTTACGGGAAAGAGCTGGGATTACACAATAGGTACTCTTCCCTTTACCCCTGCCAGAGCCACTAGGGGATTTTTCTCAGATCCTCACCAGGAGAATTTGGTGGAGTGCCTAGAGGGAATGCCTTCCAAAGTATGGAGCCTCCCATTTGGTCGTGGCTCTCAGGATTTTCTTAGTCTCCTGCTAGTCCACACTCAGCCTCCAGCAAACTGTCAAAATTATTAATCAAGTAAGTGTTCTACTGTTCATGGTTTCCACCAGCTTCTGCTCCAGGTAATCAGCTCTCTGGTGCTTAATCTCTTTGGATGCACCTGTCTCTCCAGATTTCAGGGTAGTGGTTTGCCCCCCTACCTCGGTTCTCTGATAGGTCTAAAAAAAGTCATCTATTTTCAGGTTGTCCAGCTTTCTTGTTGTAAGGACCGGAGTGATGGTTTCCAAGTGCTTTACCTGTCAAAGCTGTTTTCTAAATCCCCAAATGTTATTGCTATTGTATATTCTCTAATTCTTTTTGTCTTTGTGGAACTGTTCCTATTTTAAAATTCCTTTACTATCAATTTAGTGGGGTCTTGGGAGGGATTGAAAGCTAATGTGGGACTCAACCCTATATCTTTAACCAAAAGTCTCAATAGATTTTCTAATGCTAACCAATCTTGCGTTCCTGAGATAAAATTTGGTCATGATATATATTTTTCATAAACATTGCTGATTCATTTTGCTAGTATTTTTAGAATTTTTGTATCTAGGTTTATAAGTGAGATTGGTCGAAACTATTCTTGCCTTGTACTGTCCTTATTCAGTTTTGGCATAAAAATTACATACTGGTCACATAAAATGATGTGGAAGTGTTCCTTCCTTTTATATTTCCTGGAACAGTTTGTATTGCACCTTAAAAATGCTTTTTTTATTTTGGAAGGTGGGTAAATTATTATTATATATTTTTAGGAGGTACTGGGGATTGAACCCGGGACCTCATACATGGGAAGCAGGCTCTCAACCACTCAAGCTACATCTGCTCACAAGATTTTTAATTATTGATATATTTATATGTATTTCGGGCTTTCTAAAATAAGTTTTGGAAAGATTTCTTTTCTAGAAAACTTCATTTCATCTATGATTTTATATTTATTTGTAGAAAGTTGTAGTGTTTTAAAATTATTTAAAAATCTGCTATATCTGTGGTTTTGTTCTCTATTTCTTTTTTTTTCATGTATAGTATAGCATTTATTTTTCCCCTGTATTTTTTTAAATGTTACATTTAAAAATATATAAGAGGTCCCCACATACCCCCACCCCCCCCACCCCACTCCTCCCACATCAACAACCTCTTTCATCATCATGGGACATGCATTACATTTGGTGAATGCATTTTGGAGCACTGCTGCACCACATGGATAGTGGTTTACATTGTAGTTTACCCTCTCCGCCAGTCCACCCAGTGGGCCATAGCAGGACATACAATGTCCAGCATCTGTCCCTGCAGTACCACCCAGGACCACTCCAAGTCCTGAAAATGCCCCCACATCATTAATATCAGTCATTCATGCTTTCTCTCTTTTGTTTTCTTATTCGATATTACCAGAAGTTTGTCTATTTCATATGTATTTTCAAAAGAACCAAGTTTTGGTTTTATTGACCTTCTCTATTGCATTCTTGTTTTCTATGTCAAAAATTTATGATCTTATATAGATTATGCCTTTACTTCTACTTTCAGAGGGCTGAATTTGTTGTCAGTTTTCTAACTTCTTGAGTTAGATGCTTAAATACTTAACATTTAGTCTTCTTTTCCAATAAAAGCATTCAAGGCCATAAAATTCCCTTTAAGTTCTGCTCTAGCTTTACCTCAGTTTTGATATCTATATTATTATCATTCAGTTCTAAATACTTTCTAATTTATATTATGATTTTCCTTCAACCTATGAGTTATTTAAAAATGTATGTTAAACATTCCAAACAACATTTTAAAGTTTGTTATTTTTGTTGTTGCTTTTGATTTCTAATTTAATTGCATTGTGACCAGAGAATGTGGTCTGAATGAAACTAATTCTGTGGCCACAACCTAGAATGTGGTCAATATCTCAAGTGTGCTTGAAAAGAAAGTAAATGTATTACCTCTTAGGTGCATGAAAAAATAATGCATAATGTTTGTCTGTGTGTATAATCTCCATGAGAGCCATTATATCAAGTTTGTGATTTGTGCTGTTCAAATCTGTTCATATTGACTTTTCATCTGCTTAATCTAATAGTTTCTGAGGTATGCTAAAATCTCCCATTATGATTATAGATCTATAATTTCTCCTTCTTGTAATTCTGTACATTTTTGCTTTATATATAAATATACATAAAATACATACATATATATACATATATATATTTTTTTTCTTTTTAAAGTTACCAGGGCCAGGGATTGAACCTGGGACCTCCTATGTGGGAAGCCAGTGCTCAGCCGCTGAGCCACATTAGCTTTCCTAAACTGATTTTTTTGGTTTGTTTGCTTGTTGTCTGTTTTGTTTTTAGGAGGTATGGGAATTGACCTGGGACCTCCCATGTGGGAAGCAGACTCTCAACTGCTTGAATCACATCTGCTCCTGCTTTATATATTTTGAAGTTATACAATAATAATATATACTTAAATATAAACTTTTATATAAAAGTTTAGAAGTGTTACATCTTCCTAATGAATTTTTCTGTTTATCATTACATAATGATGCTCTCTTTCATTAATAATGACTTTGACTTTATAAACTATTTTGTATGACATAACAGAGTTACACTAGCTTTATTTTGGTTTGGATTTTCCCAGGTATCTTTCTTCATTCCTTAATACTTCCAAACTGTGACCTTATGTTTTAGATGTGTCTCTCTTACAGAGCATATAGCTGGATTTTTCAAAATCCAGTCTAAGACTTTATTAACTGGAGAGTTATTTCCATGTATTTTCATGTATTTTATTATTTTTATTGTATTTGGATTTATTTCCACCATTTTAATTTGTCCCTTCTATTTGCCCTAATTTTCTATGCTTCTTTATTTTTTCCTGTCCTTTCCTGTCTTCAATTTGATTGATGGGTTTTTCTTTTTCCCTCTAGTGGCTTGGAAGTTATATATATATATATTTTTTAATTATTTCATTTCCCCCCATCCCCTCTACTGATATGGAAGTTAGGAAGTTATACTCTGTTTCTATTTTTTAATGGCTACATCAGGAATCACAACATGCATAATTAACTTACAAAAGTCTAAAGTTAAAAAAAAAACAACTTCCTTCCAGATGATACTGGGACTTAGAACACTTTAACTCCATTGAACCCTTCCAACTCATATGCTTGTTGTATTATGGTATTTTAAGTCTAGATTAACTTTTTAAAATCCTACTAGCAATAATTATTATTACTTTAAACATCAATATTTTTAGATTTATATTTTATTTATTTCTCTCCCCTTCCCACCCCCACCCAACCCCCGTTGTCTGCTCTCTGTGTCCACTCAATGTGTGTTCTTCTGTGTCTGCTTGCATTCTTGTTAGCAGCATCAGAAATCTGTCTTTTTGTTGCATCATCTTGCTGCATCAGCTCTCCATGTTTGTGGCGCCACTTCTGGGTAGGCTGCGCTTTTATCACATAGGGCGGTTCTCCTTGCGGGGTGCACTCCTTGCGCATGGGGATCCCCTACGTAGGGGACACCCCTGTGTGGCACAACACTCCTTGCACGCATCAGCACTGTGCATGGGCCAGCTCACCACACAGGTCAGGAGGCCCTGGGTTTGAACCCTGGTAGGCAGACACTTTATCAGTTGAGCCAAATCTGCTTCTCTATTCATCAATATTTATTTACATTTGTCCATGAGTTTACCATCATCTTTACTTTCATTCTTTCACCCAACATAGATCTTCCACCTGGGATCATTTTCTTTCTCCTTTTCTTTTTGCTTAAAATACACTCTTTTGAATTTCTTTTAGTGAGGCTTGGGTGGTAAAAAGCTATCTCAATGTTTGTCTGAAAATGTCTTTATTTCATTCTCATTCTTTACAAATGTTTTTGCTTAGTATAGAACATTAAGTTAATAATCATTTTCTTTCAGCAAATTGAAGATCATCCATTATCTTCTGATTGTTAAGAAGTCAACTAATTGTTGTTCCTTAAAGATGATGTCATCTTTCTGTCTTCATCTTCTCTTTGTCTTTGGTTTCCTGCAATGTCTGGGTGTAGATTTCTTTTTGTTTATCCTTCTTGGGATTGTTGGGCTTTTTGAATGTGTGGATTGCTTTCCTTCATTAGGCCTAGAAAATTTCTGTCATTATCTCTTCAAATATTGCCTCTGCCCCATTCATATTCACATTCTCTCTTTCTCTAACTGGATTCAAATGTACGCTAGGTTTTCTCATTGTATACTCCACATCTCTTAGTCTGTCTCTCCTATATTTTCTAGTTTTTTTCCTCCCTCTATACTGAATTCTTAATAATTTCTTCAGGCTTATCTTCTAGACCATTAACTTTCTCTTCACCTGTATTAAACTTTCTGCCAAATACATTCATTGAGCTGGTATTTTTCACTTCTAGAAGATCTTTTTAATTTTTTTCAATATATGATGTCACTTTTCCTCTTCCCTACAGATATTTTCAAATTAATAATATGTTTCTCTTAAATATGGTACACATAGTTGCTTTAAAATATGGGTCTGGTAATTCTATTTTCCGAAATCTGTGTGGCTCTGTTTTTGTTGTTTCTTATCCCTGCTGGTTCTCACTCAAGTCGCTTTGTTTCCTTGTGTGCCTAATTATATTTAGTCTCCTTACCAGTCATTGTCCTTGAAAATTTATTTGCAGGGGCTCCCTGAGGCCTAGGATGGATATGTTTTCTTCCAAAGAGGCTTTGTGTTTGTTTCTCAAGCATCTTGAAGTACTCCATGTCTGTGAGCCACCTTAAAACAAGTTCCTGGCTTGATGTTCCTTGGCTGACCCAGGACGTGGATACTAGGGGTAATAGAAGAGGACTGGATGTGGCCTCATCTTCTCAGGTATGGATTTTTTATGCTTTCTTTTTTCTTCTCTTGCTCTCCTTAGTGCTAAGGCAGCCTTCTGTACAATTTTCTGGGGTTGTTGGAATCAGAGGCAGGTTTAGATCTGTTTGGCACTTAGACTACAGGGTGTAACCCTTTGGGGTCCCAGCTTAATGTAGAGAGGGTCTCCTACTAAACTCCTACCTCAAGTGGGCCCTGGACCTTGACTTCTTTCCCTCTAGCTTTATGTGGCCATTGAATCAAAGCTCAGATGTACAATGTAGGCAAATGATGTGAGAAAAAAATGGCTTTGGTGCTCCAATATTCTCCTTCCTTGTCTGGTTATAGGCTTTCATCCAAAAATTGCCTGGAAATTTCCTTCTGTCTTCTCAGCTCTTGGTACTGTTTACAAGTGGTTTTGAAAGACAATTGTCATTATTTTGGTAGGAAAGTTGAATCAAATAACCAAACCTGCCATCACTAGATACCATAAGCCCATATCCTTAAACGTTCAAATATGCATACTTTACTTAACAAGGTCTAAATTCAGGCACTATCTCTACCCTCTTCCTAAACAATTCAAGAACCAGGAACCTTAGAATGCTTTAAGTATTAATAGTCCCCTGCAGTCTTACGTGTTTTTCCAGTGTTTTGGATGTCAGCTTGTTTTTATACCACCGTATTATCCAACATTGGCACTTAATGCTTATTTAGATTTCCCCCATGTTTACCAAAATTCCCCCTTGTTTCCCACTCACCACTTCTCTCTGATGTCAATTTCCTTCTTCCTGAAGTATATCTTTCAGTAGTTATTTTAGTGAAAATCTATTAGTGATAAACTTTCTTAGTTTTATTTTTTCTTCTGAAAACATCCTTATTTCACTCTCAAAAAAGACTAGGAGTTCTCATCATTATTTCTTGGTACTAACTCTCCTTGTAGTGATTTCATGATGGATCATTTCTTTAAGAAGATTGTGTTTTTGTTTCTATTTGTTTCTGAGTATACCTTCAGCATCTACAATATTTTTCTGGGAGGGGGGTGTCTCATGTCCTTTGGATTCTGAAAATATATTGTATTAGGTTTTGCTGAGGTTCTAGAGGTTTCAATAGTTCCGCTCCAATTTTTATTTGAAATTTTCAGCATGTGGTTCCTATAACACACAGTAGGAGAAATTGAGAACCCATATCTACATATGACATAGGCCTGGGGTTTTTTTCTCCTAGTGGCTTAAGAGAAAGCATAAGCTTCTTCATTGCTTCCTTTCCAATCCCCTTTTCAGGGACAGAAAAGCTATTAAAGACTTTACCCAGAAGTTTCAGTTCCAGCTCCTCTGCCTCTGATGGACTTGAGGCTGTATTGTCAGTACCTGCATAAACATTAGACTCTCAGTTCCAGGCCCCTAGCCCCTGGGGCCTGATATCTGGAACTGGGTCATTGGTGTGGCAGTTTACAATGACTATTACACTAGCTTTACTTCTTGTTTTTGGTTTCTCTAAAGAGTTTACTTTTTTTTTAAGTTCAGCTATAAATTTAAAATTTTTGTTAAAAGTTTATCTAGCATTAATATGTGTTTATAGCCAGGAGCAGGGGTTGAGGGTGGGATTCATATAATCTTAGTGTGCTCTGTTACCAGAAGAAACCATACCTTATATGCATGATTTTGCACCTCATTTATTATTAAGCATTTTCCCTTATCACTTCCATCCCGATAGACACCCACTTTTTTAGGTTTCAAGGAGATTAGGTCCCCCTCAGGACCATCCAGATTAAAGGCACATATGAGGCCAGGTCTCTGTAACATGTTCAATTAGTTTCCAGATATGCCACCCATGTAGTTTAAGTACATCATTCCCCTGGGCCTAAAATTCCTTAGCAAGGTGATGTTCAAGTTTTTAAAAAATTTAGTAGCAGAACCCTTCCTTCAAATGTTACTTGGAACCCCAAAATGTAAAACAAACAAGAGCCATGCTGCTCTGAAGTAGGGTTGAGAGTTCTTGCTCCTCACCAGTTTACCTTCCCCTTTGCTCCCCTGGGCATCATCATGTATTCCTTGGGCTCCAACTACCACAGTGTGGAAACAAATAGAATCCATTAGTGGTTCTCAAAGTGTGATCCCAGAACTCAAAGCATCAGCATCACCTGGAATGTGTGAGAAATGTAGATTCTCAAGCCCTCAGCACAGAACTACTAATTTAGAAACTCTGGGGGCAGAGCCAAGCCATCTGAGTGTTAACAAACCCTCCAGGTCACTGATGCATGCTGAAGTTTGAGAATTTACTGGAAGAGAGTATTCCATTCTGGGGCTACTTTAACAAGGCTGAGGTGTTGCCCAAGATTAGCAACACTTTTGGGTACTTAAATAAGCCCAAGCTTATCTGGGAGGCTGTTTTCCAACCACCATTTTCTTGTACCTGAATGAGTTTATAGACACTATGGAGGTCCAGCTTTGCAATGGCTTTGGTCCCTTTGAATTGGTTCAATAACTCAGAAATTACTGGGAAAAAGCACAGGGATTCCTGGAACTAATGAAGTTCCTCCAAATTTTTCTTGACTTAAAAGACTTCCAGTCTGAAGCTCATAAACAATGTTAAGCAAAAGAAGCTAGACACGAAAGAGTACAAACTGAAAAATTCCATTTATATACGGTATAAAAACAGGCATCACTAATCCACAGTGAAAGAAGTCAGGATAGGGATTACTCTTGGGGTTATTGGCTGGAAGGAAACAAGAGAGGTGCCTTTAAATTACTGGTAATGTCCTGTCTCTTGATCTGGGTGCTGTTTACAAAGATGTGTTCATTTTGTAGAAATTCATCAAGCTGTACACTTACGTATGTGCACTTTCCCTGTATATTTGTTATATTTCAATACAAAGGTTTTTAAAAGGCACTGATGGGGGTTACCTGCAGGGGAAGATAAGCCTGGAAGGATACACTGCTGTGAGTGCTGGGCTACATACTCTCAGAGGACTTGGACCTTCATTTCTGGGAGTGAAATATACATTTGGAGCAAACACAGGTTCCTGACAATATGAGTGGTATTGGGACCACTCTGTTTCTTGATTGGAAAAGACCTCTTGGTTGATGGCTTCCCTGATCAGGATTCCCTGTGGATGGGGAAGAAGTGAGGCAATTACCTATGTGACATGAAGGCCAGAGTAAGGTTCAGCATCTGCTTTCTCCAGGAAGTCCTAAGAGATCTGAATTTCTAACCAGAATAGGATAAAACGAACAAACATTGGGACTCTGTGGAATGGGTGAAAGGGCAGTACCCCATTGTTTGGACCCTCATTCTGAGCACCTATCTTTTGTCTGTGCCCTTCTGGGCCTAGATATAATCTACATATGAATTAAGTCTCCCCAGGCCTTATCAGCTTGTAGATGTAGATGGAGTCACAGTTAAAAGAATTAGCTTAAATTTCACCAGCTCTTGCCCCATCTGCTCACACGTGAATTCTAGCCCCCATGCAAAATAACCCACTTGTGTCTGCAAGACCCCAGGTTGTTTTCGGCATCTCCCACGTTCTTCCTTATTTATTTTGGGCCCAATCTTTGAGTACTCTGCCCAGGAAGCTGTTTCAGAAGCAGTAGCCACTCCCACTGCCACTGCACCCACTATGGGAAGGTTGATGCAGGTGCCTCCTAATCCCTCTTAAGGCCCCAACCATGGAGGTGCCCACCCAGGGGCCAGACATGCTCAAACATGCCTGAATCTCAGTTTGAACTCAAGATAACATACCTGCTGAATATATGATGCCCTGGGTCCCACGGTGCTGTGATGTGAAAGCAGGCCCTGGCTGCTGTTACATTCCATGGCTCAATTTGGGGTTTGGTGACTGGTAGGGACATAGGACTGGGCTTGAATGGCTCCCCTGTTGCTGAGGGACAATGGTGTTTTCCAGAGCAGATGAGGTGCGTGGTTCAATCAGGAAGTGCCAGGCACAGCTGCTCCCTCTGGTGGTCTGTGCCTTCCACCAGTGGAAACAGGGATGTCAGGTTCAGGAGTCTCGTGCAATTCATATCTCTCATTGAGTTCCTCCTAGTACTATTCCTGAGTGCAGGGTATTTAAAAGACAGTTTCTGTATCAGACAAATCCAAAATATGGAATGCTCTATTAGAAATGCTAATGTTATAAAAGACAAAGAAAGGTTGTGGAAATGTTCCAGATTAAAGGAGGCTAAAGTGACATGATAACTAAATGCAATACCTCACCCTAGACCAGATCCTGTAATAGAGGGGGGGAAAACTCTATAAAGAACATTATTGGGTCAGCAGAGAAAGATGGGGTATGAATTGTAGATTATTTTATCAATGTAAAATTTACGTTGATTTTCATTAACTATACTGTGGGGATATAAAGGAATATGCCAATTCTTAGGAAATTCACACTCAAGTATTTAGGCATGAAAGGCCATAACGTATGTACTTTACCCTCATATGGCTCAAAAGTACACACACACTCATTTATAAAAGAGTGAGCATGTGCAAATAGTAAAGCAAATGGGGTAAAAGGTTAACAATAGGTGAATCTGGATAAAGGGTATACTGATGTTCTTAATACTATATTTATGTTTGCAACTTGTCTATTAATTTGAAATTCTTTCCAAATAAAAATGTTTAATTTTTTAAAACACTTTCTGTTCAAGCAGTCAGATTCTGGTGGTGTGTGCCTGACACAGCATTTCCCCTGGCAGAGATGAGGAATGTAGGTATGGGTCGTGTCTTCCCAGGCAGGGCTATCAGATACATCCCAAAAGGCTTCATGAAGTAGCCAAGTGGCATCAGAGGCTACTCACCCCACAATTGCCCCCCATCCTGCAAGATGCCAAAAATAACTTTTACGTTTTCTCCTTAAGATTACGGGCCCTGGATGTTGATGAAAATGTGGTTATGAGAGAAAGGTGCATAAGTTCATTTATCCATCCATCCAGCAAATGTTTTGAATAACTACTTACTACGTGCCAGGTACTGTGGAAGGGGCTGAGGATGCAGCAGGGTACAAGAGGAAACATAATCCCTGTCCTCAAGGAGCTGTGAGCTAGCTGGGGGTACAGCCATAAACAAGTAAACAAATATAAAATGTTTCAAAATGGCCACAAAGTAGACTGGAGGAGCCCAGCATTTTACCCTTGGATCCAAGCCCCACAGATCTGATACATGTTACATTCCACCCCCTCCCCCCTCCAGGCTCTTCTAGGTAGTGGATACTTTTGTACCTGATGCTGAGAAGAAAAACCAGTGCTTATCCCATGCTAGGCTCATCCCGTCTGTTTGAGCTGAAGTCTCCACAGGCTGCTCCACCCTCTGTCAGAAATCAGGGAACTCCAACAAGCCACTTTACTAATATCCCTGGCCTGATGAACCAGTTTGCTTTGGAAATAGTCTTTCTACTGATATACCCCTGTGGGTAAATTTAACAGCTTAACTCAGTGCTTTTAGAATCAAAGACCACCAAATACCGTCATGTGAAAACCTAGTCTACAGCCCTGAAAGTCCCGTCCCTGAGGTACTCAGTCATGAAAACAACATGACTGTCTTCCAAATGGACAGAATAATGACTTTTGGGGGACACCTGTGGTTTGTCCCACCTCACTCCCAGTCCAGGGTGTGGCACTGACTGTGATACACTGTATACAAGGAACATTAGTGGAAGCCATTGCCTTGGGGATCCAAGGAGATAGTGTTGGGAAGGGAGTTGTGTGTGTGTGAGAGAGAGAGACAGAGAGAGCATCTGCATGTTAAATGATGTGTGTCCTTTCTGTACAAGGGTCTCCTTGGGACTGCCCCTCACCTCTAATACATTCTGGTCCTGGTCCAAAGAAGTTTCAGATTCAGACCAACAAATGTTTACTGAGCCCCTATAAAGTTCCAAGCCTTTTACTTTGTACTTTGACACATTTTATATCCTTTAATCTTTACAATAACCCTTTAAGGTAGGAATTATCTGCATTTTACAAATGAGAAAACAATTGCAAAGAGGTTCATTGATTTGCTCAAGTATATCATACAGCGCTTTTTTTTTGAAAACACACACACACTATACTCTCAGCTGAGGCCTGTCTGTGTAGGTTGCTTATCTTATAGTATTTCTTGTCTTCTCTACTTTTGGAGCAACTGCTCCTCTTGTACAAGCCCCCTTCTTTCTTCTCCTTTCATTAGCCCAGGAGGGCTTTTCTTTTTTAATACTGCATTTAATAGCACAAAAAATCACAAATACAAAGAAACTGGCAAAGGTGTTTGTCAATGAGATATCCCTGCCTCCTCCACTTTTCTGCTTTCATACCCATATACACAATGGGCTACATTTTTGTAAACTTTGCTTTTTATCCCCCAAACCTTTAACTGTTATGTGACTGGTCAGTTGAAGCTGGAACACCCATGGAGAAAGATGTTTTATGGTTACAAGGGCACACACCCCCCCACCCCCCCCACCCCCCCACACCTTCCCACACAACCTTTTGGAGGAATATAGGATATGTACCAGTGTCAAACTTCTCCTGCTCCTGCCTTCCCCACTCAGAACATTCCTGTCATTTAATTTTCCTTTAAGTGACTGCTTAGACTGGAGCCTCCTCTCCCTCCCCCTCTATTTCTCTTCCAAACAAGACCTTTTGGACACTGGGGACTGTTCAATTCTTACTCTGTCAGGCCAATGGGCCATGATCAAGTAGGTCCTTTAAATCTCAATGCCAGTTGTAGTATAGGTGTTGTCATCTTCCATTACAGGTAGGTCTGTGTGTCACTTCAGTAGGCTTGCGTACTCATTTCTTTCACTTTTTCTGACTCATGTTCCAGGACCTGTTTGTGATAGAACAGTAGATACCCTTCACTGTCCAGCACGTCCTTAATACTGGCCTTGGTGATGACGGCATCATCACATTTAAACCACTGGTCCTTGTGGTGCCTGATGAAGCTGGTATAGTGGCCACTCTCCAAGGTTCCTTGGTGATTAACCACAGCAAACAAGGAATACTTATTCTCGTTGTTGCCACTATTGGTTGATGGCTGCAACTGTCCATTCATTCTGCTCTCTTTACTTGAGGCCATAAACGGTGTCATATCTAACTCCAGAGGAAAGGAAATGTACGTAGTGATCTTGCGCCTCTGTTTGGCTGAGTGTTCAAATCGTTTGAAATGAAAACAGGCAACGACGGGTAATTTATTCATGGTGAGTTGTTTGGTAGATTCCTGGTAGCTTTGGCAACTACCACACTTGATTTTGGCACTGCTTCCTAAGTGCTCTGGCCTTGTAAACCTCCGCAAGCAGTCCGTGAGTGTGGTGATTCCTGGTATGTGGCTTTCCCCATTCACACTGCTCTCCCTCCCTGGGCTCAGGGGCCAGAAGGAGGTACAAGAGCCAGGCAAGTCCAAACTGATGTCCCAGCAAGGGTCTATCGTGGTAGAGACACCATGGCAGGCTTGACAGGTGACATCCGACTGCAGGCCACCAGTGAAGATTTGGTCTATGATGCAGTTACAGTGGTTGGGATTGTTAGCCACCTTCCCGACATTGTCACCTTTGCAGTGCCTGTGCAGGACATCTAATGCTGCAATGAGGAACTCGTGGGCGTCCTGTTGCCTGTACCCCGCTAAATGACGTGCGTGTATCCACACCAGATGCAGTAATTTATAGGGAACATGAGGAGATGGGTTCCCAGAATACAACTCCCGAAAAAGCGAAGACATCTCACAGACCAGACACAACTCAGGACTTGGCATTTCACATCTGTGCCTGTCAGAGAGGAAGAAATCTCTCAGTATTGGAGTGTGGGTAAGGGCCTGGACAATGCAGTTCATGAAGCATGTGTTCCCAAGATTGATGAGTCCTCTTAAACCAATGGTAAAGCTTGAGGTGATTCTTCTTCTCCTTGGGTTATGTCCCAGCAGTTCTAACTCTGGTTTGGTTGTTTCCCAGGTTGGATATTTCTCACCAAGGCCTGGCACTGAACACTGCTGGTGAGAAACCTCTGTTGAGGTGGAGGCTTGTAATTTCAAAGCTTCTCCTTGCTCTTCTTTGGCAATTTGCTCAATGTCTTTGTCATATACGTAATCCTTACACATAAAGCAGTATATACCTCCATAATAAAGGTCTACTGCTAAGTTGTGTTGTTTTGTCTCGGCGTGCTCGTGAATGTGCTTCTCCGTAAAGCAGCCAAAGAAGACACAGGAAAGGCAAGAGTGGAGCCTGTTCAAATGAGTGCCACACACATGGCAGATGCACGACTTTGCTTTGCTTTTCCTGGTCTCTGGGGTTCCACACCACACGAAGCACTGGTAGATCACCCGCAGTTCCTGCCTCCAGTTCTCTCCCACCTTAAAGCTGTTCACGTGGGAACATCCTGGGGGACCCAAAGTAAAATCCACATCCAGGCATCCACCCCCAGGGCCGCGCCGGGGCCGTGGCGGGGGCCGTGGCCTAGGCTGCGGCGGGGTCCGGAGCCGGGTCTGGGGCCGGGGTCGGGGTCGGCGTCGGGGAGCACGACTGCGACGCGGAGAAGGATCTGGGGGCCGCGGTGGGTCGCAGGGAAGGGTGGGGGGAGGAACCTCGTCGCTGCTGCCGCCACCGCCGCTCCGCGCTGGGTTCTCATCCTCCGGCTCCGGCTTCGGCTCCCCCTTCGTCTCCTGCTCCGCCTCCCGTATCGGCTCGGGTTCTGGCTCCAGCTTGAGCTCAACCCGTTGGCCCCGACCCTCCGCCGTCTCCACCTTCCCGGCGGCGTCCACCTTCCCGGCCGCTTCCACCTTCCCGGCGGCGTCCACCTTCCCCTCCACCTTCGCCTCCTCCTCCACCTTCCTCTCCGCCTGCTCTGCCGTCTCCGCCTCCTCCACCTCCTCCGCCTCCACTGGCGGCAGCTCCTCCCCCTGCTCGCAGGGCTCAGGCGGCCACTGGGCGTGGCGGCGCGGGGGCCACGCAGACCTGGGGTGTCCCCCGCCCGGCCTGAGGGAGCGCGGTAGCTGTGGCAGCTGGACCAAAAGGGACTTTCACTAAAGGAGGCGGCGGCGGAAGCAGGCGACGCCCCCGGGAATCCTCCCGCCGTAGCCCCCTAGCGGAGGCCGCTTCGGCAGCCAGGCCCCGTTTCCTTTAATTCAGTATTTCCCAAACTTGCTTGTTCACGAGAATCACGTGGGGAGCGCGTTCAAATTACAGATTTCCTAGACTCCACCCGCAGACCGGCTGAATCCGAATCTCAAAGGGAGGCACTCTGGAACCTGTATCTTTAACTAGGGCCTGAGAGGATTCTTATGAGCAGGCAAGTTTGGGAAACACAGCTCTAATTCATTGAGGCTGGCGGGAAGGGGGGCGGGAACCGCGCAGTCTCTTTAAGGCGCTTCCAGTTCTCAGCTCCAATCGCCGCTCTGACCCCCTTCATCGTCTCCTCCCCTCTTCTCTTCCTTCCCTTCGTCCATGCAGGCTTTACCTAGCACCACGGGGCTGGAGATGGAGCATTGGCAAATCCAGAAGCTTTTCTGAGGTTGGGAAATGTCACCTTAGAGGCTGGGTCCCGGGAAGCAGAGTGAGAAGCTGTGCCAGACCATCACTTTTGCTGCTGAGCCTGCCCCAGCCCTGTCCAGTCTCCCCTCCCACCCCAGGCTCTCTGCCCTTCTCAATAAGGATGAAGCTCCGGCTCCGTTTTCGGGCAGGCCTGGACCCGCACTCCGGAGGGTCAGAGTTCCCAAGGCTGCTAGGCCTGAAAAGGAACTTCCCTTTGCCCATCTTATCGGTGCTCTGCAGAGCCTGTGCTTGCTCCTCGCCTCCTCCTCGGACTACCAAGGCCGCGGTGGGTTGAGGGTTTGGCAGCCAGCCTCCTGGCCCGGCAGACGCTGGCCCTGTGGGCAGAAGACAGCTATTCTCTCCAAGGCCAGCGGGACGGACAGCACACAAAAGGCCTTGCACGCACTCACACACCATGCCTGAGAGGGGCCCAAACTACTGGGCACAGTCCCAAGACCCTTAATCCCTGGCCGAACCCTGGAGTCGTGCAGCAGGTGGGAATGGAAGGGGAGCAGCTTCACCTGCAGAGCTGCCAGTGGGAGAGCCAGGTGGGGCATGGGTCTGAAGGGCTTCTGGGCAGTCCCCTGGTGAGAAGCTGCTGGCATTGGCAGTGGCACCTCAGAGTCCACCAGGAGTGAGCCCAGAGCAAGTGGCCATGAACTTGGAGCATGGCTGAGGGTGTGTGTGTGGGAGGGGCGTGTTGGAAAGAAGCTACAGGTGCTGGTCGCAGGAAGTGTAGCCCGGGGTTGGTAACCAGTGCGTGAGGATCAGGGAGACCATGTTCTAGGAGTCGGGTACTGTGAGTCCCAGTGATGGCTGGCCTTGGCTTAGTGCACGCCGCTCAGCTTGTGGGTCTGTGCCTCCCAATGATACCATAGCTAGCACCAGGCACCACTTTTCCACATGGCCTTCCTCCAGGAAGTTGGGGGTCCAGGCACCTGGGGCAGCAGCAGGAGTTGTCAGGAATCGGTAGGGCAGAGCCCATCAGGCAGCCCCTGTGCTGGTTGTCCCAGGGTGCAGGGAGGGCCCCTGTCCCTCAGGTGAGGGAAACATACAGGGGGTGCCATATCTGCCACGCTCTGGGGTTTCACTCCACACACCAGGAAATGATGGCAGCAGGGGCAGCATCAAGCTAGCTAAAGTCCCCAGAGCTGCCCTGAGCCTACCCTTCCTAAGTCAACTCTTGCTTTAATTCCTTGACGCATCCCAGCACCTTTCCAATAAAGCCCTGCCCTCTGTGGCCTGCAACCAGGGGAATCATCCTGGTTCTGTTGCTCCTGCTGCTCCTGCTGCTGCTAAAAGTAAATGAGGTTGTAGAATATGGGGGTGGGAGCAGGGGATACTCCCTTCCCACCTTCAGAGTAACAGGCATCCAAGAACTCCAAAGATCTCTTTGACGACTATCCATGGTAACCGGCTGCCTTGCTGATCAACTTCCTGCAGAAGCCTAGGATTCCATCCACCTGGACTCTGCCCAGGCCAGCGTGCTCTGAAAGTGGAGGACTCTGCCACCATTCACTCAACAAATGTTTATTCAGCATCAACTCAGAGCCAGATGCTGTGCTGGGAGCTGTGGACACAGCACTGAACCAAACAGAGGTACTCCACACCCTTACCCCAGGGCCAGAATCATTGCTGGGTTCCCCAAAAGGCATACTTAGAAGTGTCTAGTTCGCCATCAGGGAAGGAGAAGCAAAAGAAAAAAGTCAAGGAAAAAATATTGGAAACAGTCATATTTGATTGAAAAAAAAATTAGTCCCCATGGGAAAAAATCAGAACTTTTTTGTACTTCCTTACATTCATTTCCTGATTGCATGTTGTTTTTACTTTGAATCACATGTGGAGTACGTCATCATAATCTTTTGTTGCTTAGTACATGTATGGGTCAGGATTCGGACCTGGGCAGAATTTAACCATCTCCATCCCAGAAATGTCTGACAGAATGCAGGCAAAAGGGGCTGACCTAAGCCCCTCATTACAGCTGATGCACCTGGGTGTCAACTACACCTCTGACCACAAGGTGGCAAAAAGAGCAGGTGGCAATTCCTCGTGGGTGTGTGTGTGTTAGGGGGGAGGGTTGTATGTTTATATAAAACTACTGGTTTATATCAAAATTCTCTTTAAAATATTTTGAAAAACCTTGCACCCCATCACACTTTTTTTATTGACATCTAAATTTTTACATTATAAATAGTGCAAATGATATATATTCTGGCAAATATTCACATTTCAAAAATAAAACTGCTGCATCTATATTTTGCATGAATACAGTGAAACCTAAATATCATAGTGATTTGATAGCTACTATCATCTGCTTTAAAGATTAATAAGCAAGCTCTTTGATGGTTGGAAGTTGCATGTTTTCCCTTTTCATCCTGAGTTCTTAATTCCCTTCTATTTCTCCAACAGAATTTTATCCTAATAATATTTTTTCATTTGAAATCATGCTATTGATTATAATGTATCTCTGCAGTGAAAATGTGTATATTTTGCAATTTAAATGCTTTTTAAATGTACCTGTAATCTTAAGGCTCTGTTAAAAAATACTCTAGTTTGAGTTATCATGACAATTGTATTAGAATACAATGGATCTAAACATTGAAAATATATTACAAATATTGATAGATTATTAAATATAAAAAACAAAATTTATTAGGAATGTATGTCTTAAGGAGATGGATAGGGCTTTTTCTTAATTTGAGGATAAATATTGCTTGTTGCTAGAATGAGACAGGATTCATCATCCTTTTCCTACTTTTTGTTTGGTTATGTATTAGCACACAGAAACCTCACATATGTAAATAAGTAAATGGGAGTGGACATTTTGTTTTAGCAATGTCACTCAAATGTTTGAATTCCTTCGGAGATATATGGAGAAAATTGCACAATGATTCATCATCAAAATTATTTTTCATGATTTATCAGCTAACAACTCCATTGGGTTCTTCAATTTTACTGGAGGCAAAGAATTGGAAACCATCTAAATTGCAGAAGAATTTGGTCCCCCATTCATTAGTTAGAGCAAAATGTTTTTTTACACCATTGTCTTTGCTGCCCTAAGGATTTTACACCCTGGGTCAATGCGACCAGGTAAGATTCAGGATAGGGGAAAAGATTACTTTTCTTTTGTAAAGTGCACAAAGGACCTTTGTGAAAGGGGAAATGGAAAAAGAGAACCAGTTTGACTCCGCCTTTGCAAGTGCATTCTCTGGCAGATCAATTTTAGGAAAGAATATATATGAAATTTGAGGATGTAGAAATTGATTCCTTTAACACTTCTAAGTGCTTATTTACCTCATAGCAAGTCTTCCTGCACCTCCTAGGTAATACGCTGTTCACTCTGAAGGTTGCTGGTTTATATTTATTTATTTTATTATGGAACACTTCACGAATTTGCATCTCATCCTTGTGCAGGGGCTGTGCTAATCTCACATAACCTTTTCATAAAATATAAATGAGACTGGAGCTATAACTTAGCAGTATATATTGGACATCAGGCAGTTTTCTCCAAGATGATGTCCACAACTAATGTAATTGCAGTAAAAATTCCAATGAGTCTTTTTAGGGAGACTTTACAAAGTAATCCTGAAATTAATGGAAAGGAGGATGTAGTAACAGCTGAGCAGCCACCTTGGAACAGATCATGAGGGAAAAGTCCAAAAACTGATTCCCTCTGGACCTCTTTTTACAAGAGAAAAAAATACTATAGTTCATAAACTCTAAGAGGTACATCCCTTCACATTTCAACATCTCTGAAATCTGTGAATGGCAGTTTATTATTATATTTGGCAGCATTCCCCCCCTTGTTGGCACAAAAAATAATGGTGTGTCTCAGAGTCGATAGCCTCTTAGAATCAATATAATATTCTAAATGTCATCCTATTTAAGCCTTTTGTTATTTGAATTCCATTTATATGTAGCTAAATACAATTCCTAAATGATGGCAGCCTTTCTATTTTACTCGTAGTGAAGTCTCAAGTCCTTATCTTGACCATTAAAGCCTTACAGAATCTGACCTTGATTTCTTTCTTTTTTTTTAATTTCTCTCCCCTCCCCTCCCCCTCCCCAGTTGTCTGCTCTCTGTGTCTATTCTCTGTGTGTTCTTCTGTGACCTCTTCTATCCATGTCAGCAGCCCCGGAATCTGTGGGGTTTTTTTGTTGCATCATCTTGTGGTGTCAGCTCTCGGTGTGTGTGATGCCATTCTTGGGCAGGCTGCACTTTCTTTCACACTGGGCGGCTCTCCTTACAGGGTGCACTCCTTGTGCGTGGGACTCCCCTACGCGAGAGACGTCCCCCTGCGTGGCAGGGTGCTCCTTGTGTGCATGAGCACCGCTCGTGGGCCAGCTCCACACGGGTCAAGGAGGCCCGGGGTTTGAACTGTGGACCTCCCATGTGGTAGGCAGACGCCGTATCCATTGGGCCAAAATTGCTTCCCTGACCTTGGTTTCTTAGACCTCACCTCCTATCAGTTCCTTGCCTCAAACAAACTAGACCCATTGCTGTTCCTTGAATAAGCTAAGCAAGCTTCCGCTTGGAAAGCTCTTCCCCTAGATATCCTCATGGCTTTCTCCCTCGCCTCCTTCATATCTCAGCTCAAATGTCACCTTATCTCAAAGTCCTTGCTTGACCTCTCTATAAAATAGCACCCCATTCCTGCTTCATTTTTCTTTATTACACTTAGCACTCACTTAATGATGCATTAAATATCAAATACACACATATACACATATATATATAGAAAACGTACTATAATGTATACTCCATGAGAGTAAGATGTTCACTATTCTATTCCTAGTGCCTCTTTGACACTTAATAGACTTGTAGATATTTGTAAAATTAATGTTGTTCATGAGTGAAGTTAACCATTTTTCATATGTTTATTGGTCATTTTGTATTACCTATTTTGTGAACTCTATGTTCATAACCTTTGCCTATTTTTCTTTTGGCTTATCTTTGTGTTACTAATCATAATAATAAATAACACTAACATGGCACTTGAAGTATGCCAGAACTGTTCTATTATATTGCTTAACTCTCACTACAATTTTAAGAAGTGGGAAACTGAGGCATAGAGAAATTAAGTAATGCCCAAGGTCACAGAGCTGGTAAGGGACAGACCTGGATTAAAGCCCAGCAGTCTGTGCCTTTAACTACTAAACTATTTAGCCCTTTGTCTGTCATATTCTAGTAAAAAAAAATTTCCCATTTATCATTTGACTGTTGTATTTCATTTTTTTTTTTTACCATATGATGCTTAAGATTATTATGCAGTCAAGTTTCTCACACTTCTTTATAGATTCTGGGTTTTAGTGTCTTATTTTTTGAAAATTTTTTTTTCCTGATTATAAAATATAGAGCAAGTGCAAAGGGCCTGATACAAAAAAGAGCTGGTGATTTCAAGAAATAAAAATTAGGCTGATATGGCTTGAGCTTGATGACCAAGAAAGAGGAGTGGTACAAGATGAGGAGAGAGATGCACACAGAAGCCAGATAACAGAGCCTTGTAGACTACTGTATAGGATTTGAATATCATCCCAGTTACATTTCAGGAGTAGGGGTTAAGAAAGGAATGACATAATATGATTTATGGTTTACATAAAATAATTATAAAATAATAGTAACTACTATTTATTGACTGCTTATGATATGTCAGGCACTGTTTTATAAGTACTTTACTATGTTATTTAAACCTCATTATACCCCAATGAGGTAGGTAATAATATTATTCTCATTATACAAATGAGGAAACTGGGGCACAAAACTATTAATTACCCTGAATTTGCTTATGATTCTTCTCTACTTCTCTACTTTTCCCTTTCAGAATGTACCTAATTTCAGGAACAAGATGTCTGACCCCTACTTTGTCCAGGTCCCTGATATCCCACTGGATAACTGCAAGTTTTCACTGGGCTAACGAAAGGGAATATGGCAAGTCCACTAAGAGACCAGGGCCCCTAAGTCTGGGAGCTAGTCAGGTGGGCTCTACCCATCACATTTGAACTATGCCAAATAACCCTAAGTTTAGGAACAGCCAGCCTCCTGGCCTATTCAGGATGACCAAGGTAGTAAGCTCAGCAGCCCCCTTTACCACTGTAATAGGACAAAGGCCTTGCTGCTTGCACTCACATACCTAGCCTAGCATTCAGGGAACTGAGAAACAGGGTCATCAGTATCCACCATAGGCTTCTAGGAGATTCCAGCTCTACAGAAGGTAGCTGCAGGCCTAGTGGTGTGGAAGGGGCCAAGAAAATAGAGGAGCCCAAGGCCTCCTTCAAGCATGCGTCTAAACCTGGGAAGCCTGCAACCATGTGATTCCAATGGCCCAGGCCCTTCTCTGGCTGAAAGGAAAGAAATGCTCACAAAGATTGCAAGTTATGCTTGTGGAGGATTATGGCAAAGGTGTAGATTACACTGCATCACAATCTAACCAGCCGTTTCTTCAGTTTTCACCACATATTTTCTCCAGCTAATCTGTTTCTTAGCTTCCCTTAATCTTCAGATACTCTGTACCCCTTCAGACTGATGCCCCCATTTGATTGAAAATTTTGATTCTCTGCTTACCTGCTCTGCCTGACCTGATCAGCATCCTACATTCTGGCCAATTGATAACCACTTTCTCTTCCCCCACCCTTTTGGAAAACCTTGTAATCACAAAATCTGCGTCTTGGAGGCTGGCCCTATGAAATGTAGCTTGGCCCTGGGCCTGAGCTTAGATAGAGGCACAATGAACACATTCTCCAATTTTACTCACCAAAGTGTGGAATCTACTACTTGTACTTGTCCTAAATGCCTCTTTCAAATTGAAGGGTGGGAAAGGCAAGGGTTTGTTATATGGTTCCAAAACTGGTTTTAAAAAATCCAATCGTACTTTTTTCTGTTTTTTTTTTTAGTTAATTTTTTTTATTTTTAAAGAAACTTTAGACTATATAAATGCTACATCAAAAATATAGGGCATTCCCATATACCCTACCCCCTCATACACTTAACCCCATTAACAACATCTTTCATTAGTTTGGTACATGTGTTGTAATTGATGAATACATAATGAAGCATTGCTTCTAACCATGAACTATAGTTTACATTATAGTTTGCACTTTGTACTGCACAATTTTATAAGTTTTAATAAAATGTACAGTGGCCTGTATCCATCATTGCAATGTCATGCAGGACAATTCCAAGGTCCCCAAAGTACCCCATGTTATAACTATTCTTCCCTCTCCCTCCCCTCAGAACCTCTGGCAGTCACTGCCTTTATTTCAATGATACAAATTCTTCCATTGCTAGAATAATAATAAGTCTACTTAAGTCCATAGTTGGAGTCCCTGCTTATGTTTGTTCATTCCTCAATCTTCAGGATTTTGGTATGGTGATTGCCCAATCTGTTTCTGTTTGAGAGGGGGCTTAGATCCCATGGGGCAGATGGATGGAACTGCCTTGCTTACAGTTGTAGATACTCTCTGTTTTTTGGGATGGTTGTTGTCCATCATCATCCTTTTGTTAGTTGTCCTGGGCCAGTCCAATGAACTGAAGAGTAGGTGTTGCAATTCTGCTGAGATTCAGGGTTCAACAGGCATATGAACAGACCAAAGATATAAGTCTCTGGGACATATATTTAATGAGCATAGTGCTAATTCTAGGTTCAAATAAAAGGAGCAGAAGAGTCATGTAAGGAAATTGTAAATAAGTCTAATACTGTTACATTGGGGAGACTATGTTCCATAGTAAGACCCACTGACAGGGTGTCGAATTCCTGAGATTTTTTGCCCTGCCTATAGTATCTAGATGTCTCTAGAGTGCTCAGGAGCCCCGCTGTTTGAGGCACTGTTTACTGTGGCAGTCAATGAGATCCTGCTGAGATGTGCATATGTATAACCTCTGGAATGACCTACAGTCACACTTTTTATTCCTTTTTCAAAGTCCTTTTCCTTTTAAAACTAAACAAGGAATACAAACAAAATCATAGGAGGGAAATTTAGCAATGTCTAGGAAAATTACATGTATATTTACCATTTGACCCAATAATCCCATTTCTTGAACCCTAACCCAAAGATACACTAGCAAAAGTACAAAATTGTGTATGCACAAAGTTACTCATTGCAGCACTATGTTTAATAGCAAAAGACTGCAAACAAACAAACAAACCCACAAATACCCACTGGGAGACCAGATGAATAAATTATAGTAGTGTCATGAAATGGAGTAATATGGAATGAGATAGATTTCTCTATAAAAGATTAGGAGTAATCTCTGCAATATATTGTTAAGTGAAAAAAGCAAAATACAGAGCTTTGTATATAATGTGTTGTTTTGTGTAAGAAAGTTAGGTAAATATAAATATTTAAAAAACATTTACTTTTCAAAAATGGAGCAATGGAATAAAAAACAAAAAATTAATTAAAATGGATACTTAGAGGGGAGGGAGGGCGGGGGGGGGGGGGAGATGCAAGAAAACAAGGTTTTTCTAAATGTACCTTATTTCATGGTTTTGATTTAGAATCCTGTCAATTAAAAAAAAGTTCCTAAAAGCAAACAGAATCAAATGATCCTATGTAGCAAATTGGTGATATAACCACATAAAGAATATGATTATTTCAAGTGACTTTAATATACAGTATTTTGATTATACATCTCTAATGGTGTATAGTCAAAAGGCAACAGGAAATGCAAAGAAGTCTTTTTTTTTGTATGTTTCTTTTTTTAAAATTTTTTATTCATTTTTTAAAAAAATATTACATTCAAAAAATATGAAGTCCCATTCAACCCCACCGCCCCCACCCCCCACTCCCCCCACAGCAACACTCTCTCCCATCATCATGACACATTCATTGCACCTGGTAAGTACATCTCTGGGCATCGCTGCACCCCATAGTCAATGGTCCACATCATAGCCCACACTCTCCCACATTCCATCCAGTGGGCCCTGGGGGGATCTACAATGTCCCGTAGTTGTCCGTGAAGCACCACCCAGGACAACTTTTAAACAGTGTTAGAGTAGTATTAGCATTATTATTTCAAAATTATTAAATGTATGTTGTAGTATAAACAAATAAGTAATTATTTTCATAGACTTTATTTTTAAAGAATTTTTAGATTACAGAAAAGTTGGAGGAGTGGGGTGAGGGGGTTGGGGGGTATAGGGGACCTTGTATTTTTTTAATGTAATATTAAAAAAATAAAGACAAAAAAAGTAGAAGCATACATATAAGGCATATAAATGTATTCAAATGTTCATGGAACATTGTCACGGTGGGTGGAGATTCACACAATAACTGAAAGAACATTGAATTCCCATCCTGGGGACCTCTGCCACATTCTCTGATGAAACGGCAAGAATCCCCCAAGTACAGAGACAATGACTAGTGAAAGAGGATGGTCCGTTGACAAGCACTTGATGTTGATGACTGTGCTTATGAACCTCTACTCTTGAAATTGAAACCTAGCATAGGGTGCTTAAGCATTACCTCTGGAGAGCTTCCTTGTTGCTGAAATGTGGCCTCTCTCTAAGCAAAACTCAGCATATAAATGCAATAACTTCCCCTAGCATGGGACATGATTCCCAGGGATGAGCCTCCTTGGCACCAAGGGGTTACTACCAAGCACCAATTAGCAATGCAACTGGAAAAGACCTTGATCAAAATGGGGGAAAAGGTAAAAACAAATGAGTTTATAGGGCTAAGAGATTTCAACGTGAGTCGGGAGGTCACTCCAGAGGTTATGCTTATGCACGTCTCAGCAGGATCTCATTGACTGTCAAATTAGACACTACCACAAATATTGGGGCTCCTGAGGGCTCTGGAGACACTCAGGCACTATGGTCAGGGTAGATAGCTCATGAGTTTGGTGCCTTGCGAATGTACCCTACTTTGGGGTTTGTGCTTCCCAGTGTGACAGAATTGGACTCAGTTGTGGTTTCCCTACAAATGGCTCTTCTGTCCCTTCTATTTGAACCTGTAGTTGGTGCTGGAGTTGATAGGTATATGTCCAAGAGACTTGAATCTTTGGACTATCCATGTGCCAGTTGGGCCCTAAGCCTCAACAGAGTTGCAACACCTACTCTCCAGTTCATTGGTCTCACCCAGGACAAGTAACAAGGAGGTGATGGGCAATCACCATACCAAGGAACCGAGAGGGCCTACAATTGCAAGCAAGAGAGTCCCATCCATTGGCTAGATGGAACTGAAGCCCCTTCTCAATTAGAGGCGGAGTGAGCATCACCATCCCAGAATCCTTGGGATTGGGGAATGAACTACAGACTAGAATGGACTTACTGGTATTTTACTGTAGACTTATTGTGATTGTAGCAATAGAAGAATTTATATCATTGATGTGGAGGCAGTAGCCACTGGAGTTTCTGAGGTCAGGGAGAGGGAAAACAGGTGTAATATGGGGGCATTGTCAGGACTTGGGAATTGTCCTGAGTGACACGGCAATGACACATACAGGCCATTATATATCTTTTTTTTTTCCTTTGTCTTTTTTTAAATTAATCTTTCTCTTTTTAAAAATACATAGATCACACAAAAATGTTACATTAGAAAATATGAGGTTCCCATATACCCCATTCCCCACACCCCCATTCCTCCCACATCAACAACTTCTTTCATTAGTATGGTACCATTATATATCTTGTCATAACCTACAGAATTGTGTGGAAGAGAGTGTAAACTACAATGTAAACTATAATCCATACTTAGTGGCAATGCTCCAAATTGTGTTCATCAATTGCAATGAATGTACCACATTGATGAAGGAGGTTGTTAATGTGGGCAGATGTGGGTGGTGTGCAGAGCAGGGCATATGGGAATCCCCTTTATTTTTATATAGCATTTATGTAATCTAAATAGCTTTTTAAAAAATTAAAAATTAAAAAAGTGTAAGGGATTCCCATATACCCCACTGACTCACCCACCCACATTTTCCCCTATTAATAACATCTTATAATAGTGTGATACATTTGTTACAATTGTTGAATAAATATTGAAGCATTGCTACTAACAAAGGTCTATAGATTACATTATGATTTACACTTTGCACTGTACAATTTTATAGGCTTTGGTAACATGTATCATGGCCTGTATCTGTCATTGCAATATCATGGAGAACAATTCCCATGCCCTAAAATTGTCCTGTGTTCAACCTATTATTCCTTTCCCCTCCTCTCAGAAGCTCTATAAATTGCTATCTTTATATCAATGTTACATGTTCTTCTGTTACTACAATAATAGTAAGTTTACTTTGGTCCAGGGTTGCATTCGTCCCTTATATTTGTTTATTTCTCAATCTTGAGGATTTGGGGATGGCAATGCTTGCTCTGCTTCAGATTGAGAGGGGGCTTAGATCTTATGGGGCAGATGGAAGGAACTTTTTGCTTGTAGTTGTAGATACCCTTTGCTTTTTGGGATAGGAGTTGTCCATCATCACCATTTTGTTTGTTGTCCTGGGAAGTCCAATGAACTGGAGAATAGATGTTGACTGTGAGTCTGCTGAGATTCAGGACTCACCTGGCCAAAGATTTAAGTCTCTGGGTCATATATTTAACAGGTATAGTGCTAATTACGGTTCAAATAAAAGGGATAGAAGAATCATGTGTAGGGAAATTATAAATGAGTCTAACTCCTGTTACATTGGGGAAATAGGTTGTCATATATTCCAACATAAGCCCCCCCCCAATGGGGTGCTGATTTGAAGGGGTTGTGTGCCTTGCCTATAGTGTCTAGATGTCTCTAGAGCCCTCAGTAGCACCCCTGTTTGAGGCTTTGTTTACTATGGCAATTGATGAGATCTGCCTGAGACTTGCATAAATGTAACTTCAGGAATGACCTCCTGACTCACTTTGAAGTCTCTTAGCCATAAAAACTCTTTTGTATTTAATGTTTCCCCCTTTTGGTCAAGGCATTTTTCCAGTTGCATCACTGGTTGGTGCTTGGTATTAATCCTTCTGTGCCAGGGAGGCTCATCCCCAGTAGTCATGTCCCACACCGAGGGGTGGGGGAGGTAGTGCATTTATATTTGCTGGGTTTGTCTTAAAGAGAGGCCACATTTGAGCAACAAGGAGGTTTTCAAGAGGTAACTCTCAGGCAATAGTTATTATTAGGCTAAGTTTCATTTGTACAAATGTAAGGTTCATAAGTACAACCATTAATATCAAAGGCTTGGCATATTGGTCTGCAACAGATAAGTAAGTGTTGTCAGTTACCAAGATTTTTAGGATAAGAGAAAAAAAGTTACAGTTATAAAATTAAGATGTCAGAGAAAAGCTCTATAATCTTAAATTTGGAATACAAATATACATATTTCCTTGCTCAGCCTACTGAAAAGGCATAGCAACGACGGTAATCCAGTAACAGTGAGTACATCTGATGTTTAGATTGTGGTCTCTAAATGCCATCTTCTAATAAAAGGAGCCAATCCTTCCTAGAGAAATTATTGTTTCCATGTCTGGAATAGTGAAAGTACAAAATGAGCCTGGGACATCTTGATTTGCTAGAAAACAAGGAAGATATAAAAAACTAATGGAGTCAATGTCAAAAAAATTGAATCCAAGCTGAAGAAGAGTTCCCACTTGCTTATATTAGGACAATTAAAGCATCAACAATAACTGCAATTAACTGAAGCCTCAAATATATAAAATATATGAGTTCATAATGACATTAAAAATATTCACCCCTGGGTGACGATAGGGCACCAGATTATTCCAAAAACTAATAAATAAAAGGAAAAATCAAGAATTTATTTTGCCTTTCTTGTATGCACTATATTTCAAGGTAACCAAATAGTTAATGATGTACTACTTCTTTATACAAGAATTCCAGATAACAGATGCAGAAGGAACAACAGAATTAGTATATCACCATTTGCAATCCCTAATGAAATAATAGATCTAGGCCAGGATTTTCTCAGCACTATTGACATTTGGGCCCAGATAATTGTTGTGGGGACTGTCCTATGCATTGTAGGATGTTTAGCAGCTTCTCGTCCTTTACTCAGTAAATCCCAATAACATCCTCCCCAGTCACAACAGTTAAAAATGCCCCCAGACATTTCCAAATATTCCCCAGAGAGACAAAATCAACCCATATTGAGAACTATTAATCTAGGATAATAATCATGAATAGTTTTTTTAAAAAAAAGAAAGTTTAAGTGAAATGATGAGGGTTCAGCTAGATACCACCTGAAACCACTGATTGATCTTAGTATCACTAAGATTGGGACAGCTAAATATTATGTACCTCCTGTGTGATGCAGTAGGAACATACAGCACTACCTACGATGTATTGATGCCAAAAATAAAAATCAAACCTGAGTCTAATCACATGTCTAGATCTAACTGACAGTTTAATGGCAATTATAGGAGATGGAGGAGTAAGTCACTGTAATCACTAGGAAACAATCAGCCAAATCCAGAATGTCAGACCTTTAAATAGGAAAAATGACATGATTTCTTCAATGATAAATGGCAGTATGAAGGGGATGAGGAAAAGAAGATAGGGAGTGCACAGAGAGATAACAACCAAATGCAATGTTACATCTGGTTCAGATCCTATTTTGAAAAAATCAACTTTAAAAAGACTTTTGCAAGATAATCATGGAAATATGAAAATGTATTGGTATTTAATGATCTTTTTCTTCCCCTCCCCCTCCCCCTCCCCCACCCCCCTACCCTGCTGTTTTTGCTGTCTGTGTCCATTCGCTGTGTGATCTTCTGTATTCGTTTCTCTTTTTGTCTTCTCTTCTTGTCTTTCTCTTCTAGGGTTCACCGGGATTTGATCCTGGGGACCTCTGATGTGGAGAGAGGTTCCCTGTCAATTGTGTCACCTCAGTTCCTGGTCTCTGTTGCGCTTCACCTTGACTCTTGCCTTCATCTCTTTTTTGTTGTGTCATCATCTTGCTGTGTGACTCATTTGCATGGGCACTGGCTCACCATGTGGCCACTCAGCTTGCTGCGCAGGCACTTGGCTCACTACGCGGGCACTGGCTCACTGCATGGGCACTGGCTCACCACACAGACACTCATGTGGGTACTGACTTGCCACACGGGCACTGGCTCACCGTGTCTGCATTCACATGGGCACTTGGCTCACCAAATGGGCACTTGCGTGGGCTCTCGGCTCACCACATGGGTACTCGGCTCACCATGTGGGAACGTGGTTCACCATGTGGGCACTTGCATGGTCACTTGGCTCACCACATGGGCACTTGGTTCATCATACAGGCACTTGTGTCACCACATGGGCACTTGGCTCAACACACGGGCACTGACTTACCATGCAGGCATGCTTTCTCTTCTTTTTTACCAGGAGGCCCCAGGAATTAAACCTGGGTCCTCCCATATGGCAGGTGGAGTTCCCATCATTTGAGCCACATCTGCTTCCCAGTAGTTAATGATCTTAAGGAATTATTGTCAGTTTATGGAAGTAACTGATAGACCCAATCTGTTGAGGCCCTACTGTGTGTCAGCTCAAACTAGGTGATGCCTAGTTTAACAATCATAAATAATAAAATGGTGATGTCTATTACTAAAAAAAAAAGGAATTATTGCTAATTAGTGAATTTTGATAAAGGCATTGTGGCTACAAAGCAAGAAAAAATCTTATTCTGTTAGAGATGCACACCCACATTGAGTAAAATGATATCATGTCTAGGCTTTGCTTTAAAAGATTCCCAAGGGGAGTGGATGTGGCTCAAGAGGTTGACCACTTGCTTCCCACATGGAAAGTTAGGATCATTTCCCAGTGCCTTCTAAAGACAGAAACAAAACAAAACAAAACAAAACAACAAGCAAGCAAACAAAAAAACCAACTTAGGGGAGCTGATGTGATTCAGGGGTTGAGCACTAGCTTCCTGCATACAAGGTCCCGGTTTCAATTTCCAGCCCCAGTACCTCAAGAAAAGCACACACACACACACACACACACACACACACATATATGTTTTAAAGAAAAGACTCCCAACAAAACTTGGGGTGGGGGTGGTAAATGAAACAAGATTGGAAAAATGTTGACACCAATCTCTCTGCTTTTGTACATGTTTACATTTTTCCATAATATAATTTTTAGTTGATTTTATCATTTGTTTGTTGTTTGTTTTTTGTTAGGAGGCACTGGGAACTGAACCCAGGACCTCCCATGTGGGAAGGAGGCACTCAATCACTTGAGCCACATCCACTCCCTAAAATTATTTTTAAGAACAAAGTAAATGGGATGTCTGATTCCGGAAAGACAGAGTAGATGTATTTCTCTTGATTCATGCTACTAAGTAAAGTGAAAATTGCTGGATATTTTATATAGCAAACATAAGAAGACTCTGAAAGGTGGACAGAAGAAGGCAGATTGGCTATAGACCTGAGAACCTAAGAAATGACAAAGCAGTGAGTTCCCTGAATTTTCCTTTTGCATCATATATCCTAGACATGGTGCTGGAGAAGCCAGAAACCTGAAAACATCAATGAGTGCAGACAAATACATTCCACTCTCTCTAGCCAAAGGACCAGGAAAGGGGCAACCTAGAAAGACAGAAAACTTTAAAACAATAACCACTACTCCAAGCAAACACCACTGAAAAATCTGTGATCCAGTCCACACCAACAAAGGCCAAGTGAAGAAACTAGATTTCTACCCTTACCAGGCTGTAACAAGGGACGCCAACTGCCCCCCCAGTGGGAGTGGTGTCAGAGAAGGGCAAGTGAGGAGCCAGAATTTTCATTCCCACTAGTTGATAATGAGCCCTCTCCACTGTGGTGTCAGTGGAGACTACATGGGAAGCCTGAACTTCCATGTCTACCTGGTGATAATGAGCCTATCCTTTCCTCCCCCCTGGAATGGTGTCAGAAGAGGCCTAGTGGAGAACCAGGACTTTCACAACAACCACTCCCATTCTTTGGTGCCTGTGGAAGCTATGAGAGGAGCCATAACAAGGCACCTTTGTGCCTCCCACAATGGTGATAGTGTAGCCCTAGTGGGAAGCTGAACTCTCACTTCACCAAGCAGTAATGAGAAGACCCTCCCCCACTGGGTATTAATGGAGGCCAAACGGGGAACCTGGACTTCCAGCCCACCTGGCAGTAATGATGTAGTGTTCCCTTTCCCCTGCAAGAGTGCTGTCAGAAGAAGCCAGATAAAACAGATTTAAGGAAGATCCAGAGACTCATAACATAATACCCAAAATGTCCAGGTTTCCAAGGAAAATCACTCATCATATTATGAATCAGGAACGTCTCACCTTGGATGAGAGAAGACAATCAAAAGATGCCAAGAACGATATGACAGATGTTCAAAATTACCTGATAAAGACTTGAAAACAGCCATCATAAAGATTCTTTCACAAGCAATTACAAACTTACTTGAAACAAATTTAATGAAAAATAGAAAGTCTCAGCAAAGAAATAGAAGATATAAACAACTAAATGGAAATTTTAAACTGAAAAATACAATAACTGAAATTTTAAAACCTCAGTAGATGGGCTCAACAAAAGAATGGCGGGGACAAAGGAAAGAATCAGTAAACTTGCTGAAAAAAAAAACAGAATTTACCCAAAGTGAACAACAGAAAGAAAATAGACTAGAATAAAATGAGCCCACCTCAAGGAATCTGTGGCCTATAACAAAAGCTCCAACATCCATGCCATCAAAGTTTGGAAAAGGGAGGGAAAAAAAGTGGGGCTAAAAATGTATTTGAAGAAATAATGGCTGAAATTTTCCCAAGTTTGGCAAGTCACAAATTCAAGAAGGTGAGTGAACCCCAAATAGGATGAAAGCAAAGAAATCCATGCCAAGTGACATCATAGTTAAACTTCAGAAAACTAAAGACAAAGAAAATATCTTGAAAGCAGAAAGAGAGAAATGACAGCTTACTTATAGGGGGAAAGTAATTTGAATGACAGCATGTGGAGATATGGCCGGAGGTTAAAATGTTTCCATAACGCAAAGGAGGGTATGGATCTTAGAATATCAGGTCCTTTCAAGACGGAACACTGTCCTGAAAACCCACAACTGTTTTCAGAAAGAAACATTTGAGCTTTGCTCTATTTGAATGGCCAAAAATTAAATAAGCGGTTATATTAATACATACGTTTAAGTGTTAATAAGATCTCTACAATGATAAAAATTGTTAGGCTTGATTAATGAAATTACTATAAGTGTCTTCATAAAAAATAGTTCTTTCCTAAATTGAAATGAATAGTTTATTTTTTTTCCACAGGATAAAACGAAGTATGTAAAACTTAAATGAATATTAAAGAAGGTTAAAATTTTGTGGGGATGCTGACTGAAATTTTATAAGTTTGTTCAAAAAAGTGTGTTTTGTCCTGAATTAAGATGGCTAGTTTTCATAAAATCAAAATGAAAATATGCAGGACAAAGCTTGAATGCATATGGCAAGTTGTAAAAGGTATTGTGGTAACATTAAGTAAGGGAATGTGTTTTGTGAAGGTGAAATTTGTCTTAAAATAATTATAGTCTATATGGTTATAAATAATTATGAGAAGTTTGTGGAAGCATTGTTTGAATTAAAGTGTTTAAATGGCTAATTCCAAGAAGCCCTCATTAAACAGAAACTGAATTGATTATAATAACAAAAAGTAATTTTTAACAGGAAAACTTGTTGGCAGCCAGCATCCCCCACCAACTTGTTTCTAAAAGACTGTTTCTAATATTGCATGCTACTAGGTATTTGAAATAAAGAAAAGTAATATTTGCGTATAACCAAATTGAATCATTATTTTGATGAGTTTGTTTAGTGTTGATGGTAATCATATCTTATAAGAGGTTTGCTTGGAGACAGTTTCCAAAATCATTTTGGTGACTTATGTATGTAAGATGTATAGAATGTGTTTTTATTATTAAGGAAACAGAAAATAATTTTGTCCTAAGATAAAATGATTGGTTGTTAAGAAAGAGTATTATGTGGCACAAAACCTGAATGAATACAGTGCAGAAGGTGCATGGAAAAGGAATTTTCGTGGTTAAAGTTGAGTAAGATTTGATAGGTCTATCTATAAAGTTTTAAAAGCTTTAGTATCAAATAGTATACTGATGCAAATTTAAAATTTTGTTCTTTCTCAAAATTTCTTGTCATTAGTCTGTTTTAGTAAAAGTTTATAAAGGCTTCTTCTGAATAATCAGTATGCAAAAAAAAGAAAAGTCTGTTTTGTCAAATGTACTTTAACCTTATCATTTCCTTGTTGTTTTTTTAAAAGAAGCAAGTCTTATCACTTTTAAAGGAACATAATGTTCAAACCTGCTTTCTCAAAGTCAAATCCTGAAAAGTATCTTTATTTCAAACTATTGCAAAAGATTTGTTCTTTTACCATGAAAAAATTGAAATAATAAAACAGTTAAGTTCCTTTAATATGTTATAAGCTGATTTAAAAGTGTTTAAAAGTGTTATACAATTAAAAGGATTCTTTAATCCTGTTAATTAAAGTTGTATAAATAAAAAGTTCATATGAATACTTAAAGAGTGTATAAAATTCCTAAAATTTACCAATGTTCAGCATAATATTAAACAAAAGTACACAATGTGGTTAATCATAGTTTTAATTATTATTAAAAATAGTATGTGTCACCAAAACAACCTGTTATCGTAAATTAAAGTAACACCACTGCTGTATGTAGCAGTCCCAAATATTGCTAGTTTGTTGCAAGAAATTAATATCCAACTGTGTCACTATCACTTTGTTTTAAAACTTGCTAAGGCTTTCTTTAGTGTTTCCTTAGGCAAGTCAAGCCAGCTGGCATTCCCTTACCTGTGGAAAACCCAACAATCGGTTTTTGAAGTGCTTCCCTAAGGTTATGTTCATAGCCCAACCATCTTTTGTGGCCTGGTGGCAAAGAATCTGGCTGCATAGAAGAAATCTGTGGCTGAAACCCTACTGATGACATTATGTTAACCAGTAATCCTTTTTTTCAGAATGAAAAGAAACATCAGAGACAATAGTATCTTAAGAGCCTGAAATAGGCAAACAATTGGGACAGGTTGCAAGGTCTCTGCTGTTCTATCAAATTCTTCAATGTTTTATGGTTGGGTAAGACAAAACTATGCCCTCTGTTGTAATTGATAAAATACAATGTTTTCTCATGTTAATGGAGTTTGTAATGTTGTTGGAATACTAAAAATCTTTCATCTCTCACTTAACTCAAATATTAAAACCAGGGAAGTGGATTTGGCTCAGTGGATAGAGCATCTGCCTACCACATGGGAGGTCCAGGGTTCAAACCCAGGTCCTTCTGACCCATGTGATGAGCTGGCCCATACACAGTGCTGATGCACACAAGGAGTGCTGTGCCACGCAGGGGTGTCCCCTGCATAGGGGAGCCCCATGCACAAGGAGTGTGCCCCATAAGGAGAGCTGCCCAGTGCAAAAAAAGTGCAGCCTGCCCAGGAGTGGCGCCGCATACATGGAGAGCTGATGCAGCAAGATGATGCAACAAAAAGAGACACAGATTCCCAGTGCCACTGACAAGAATATAAGTGGACACAGAAGAACACACAGTGAATGTACACAGCAGACAACTTGGGGGGGAGGGGAGGGAAGAGGAGAGAAATAAATTTAAAAAATAAATCTTTAAAAAATATATTAAAGCCATTGTATGTGTTAATTGGGAAAGGTCCTTCATGGGAGTAGGAGGACCTCCAGTAGGTTGCTTGGGAAAAAAAAGAAAAGAAAGGGGAGAGAGAAGGTGAACATTGACTTAGCCTGTGGATTGGTTGTGGCCAGCACCAATATTGGCTTTGGGTGGGGTTTGTGGCAAAGGCGGCATTCTAAACAATACCCCTTGGGTTTTAGTCACAATTCTGGGAAGGGACCAAAAGTACAATATAAAAAGCAATTGTGTGCAGCATAGGAAGTCCTGCTGAAAGTTAAAAATTTAACCCAATAGTGTCTGGTCACTCTATAGACTGCCATCCTTATCCAGGGGTGGATTGCAAATACTAAAAACAAGACAGAAACAATGGACTGTTGTGAATCAGCCTCTGGGGGAGAGATCTGTGGAAGAACATCTGGGATGCCTGCCAGCAGTGACAGGTAACTGTCTATCATGTCCCTGCCCACTCCTCTAACATCTCTCTTAGGACTGTTGAGGCAGATGCCTCGTGAAGATCCAGAGCCATACAACTGAGACCTGAGAAGCAGCAGAGTGGCTCCACCAGAAAGGCAAATATCATGAGTACCAAACGTGGTGCCTAGCCCAGCGCACCCAGCTGCCTGTTACTTGCCAACAGCTCATGGACATCACCCATGGGTGTCCTTCATGCTCACTCCAATAACTGTTACATCGGACCCCTCCTGCTCTTGGGAGGGATGAGGTATGCTTTCACTGCTGTAGACACTGCATCAGGACTCTTTTAACAAGCCATCTATTATTTTCTGCGTAGAAAATGAATCCTTACAACAATGGACTAAGTTTAAATTCAATACTGAGTTGTGGCCCCAGGTCCAGCGAAGATGCTAAGAGCAGGACCACTGAAAGCATTGAAATTATGAGATAAACTTCTAGCCCAAAAAACGGGGAGTAATAATAATTTGTTGCTGCCTATGCCTCAAATTATACAAACTGGGGAAAATGAGGTCATTTTTTATTGAGTACTGGCCTACATAGCCTTGCTGGTTGGGAATCTTAAGCCCATGAAGAATGAAAATCTATTTATTAAATGTCTGCTAGTTAGAAGTCTTATTGTTTGTTGTTGTATAATCTACTGCAGTTATGGATTATGTATAAAATGCTGTTGTAAGCTTGAAAGAAAAATTACAAACTGTAAATATGCGTTTATGCTTAAAATGTGATTGGAATATATCTAGTTTTTGTGTGACCCCCTATGTATATAATAGCAGTAATATTCCTTAGGAATCAGTGAAACATCATTTGCGTGGCCATAGAGACTATTTAAGCTTAGATATTTCTCAGTTATAAGCCCAAGTAACAAGCATTCAACATACTCATTTGCAATTGCTTCCTGCCTCACAAACTATGACAGGAATGGTGGATAGATTAAAATCCCTGAACCCTATGATATGGATTAAGAGTTGGGGAGGGGGTCTTCTCGGGATCTATTAATTATCTAATCCTATCTGTTTTGTATGTGTTTAGTCCTTAGATGTACGCTACAAACCTTCCAGGGATTAATACAACAAGAAACCACCCGAGCTGTATTCATTACTTTGCAAAATCAAAAAGGGGGTAATGTGGAGATATGGCTGGAGGCTAAAATATTTCCATAGCACAAAGGAGGGTTTGGACCTTAGAACAAGAAGGAACACTGTCCTGAACAACCCACATTTGTTTGCAAAAAAGAAACATTTGAGCCTTGTTGGGTGTGGTACAAATGTGGATGTGATTACCCTGGCAAAATGTTACCAAAAGAATACAAAATAACTATTCTCCCTTCCCTGAGATATTCAACAAATATGATGTGGAAGCTTGGAGGTGGAGGCTCTTAGTCCTTGAGACTCTGAGTCCCCTGTTCCCATCTTTTCTTTATTCTTGTGTCTCTTTCTTAAGTTCTACCTCACCTCCCATTCGAGTCATTCATTTGTTGAGCTGGTCTCAACAACAGCAGATTTCTCATCAGAAACTAAGGAGGCCACAAAGAAGTGGCATAACATTTTTCAAATGCTGAAGCAAAGAGGTGTCAACCCAGAATTCTATATCCAGTGAAAATATCCTTCAGGAATGAAGAGAAAATCAAGACATTCTCAGATTGAAATTTCTCAGATGAAAGAAAACTAAAAGATTTGTCACATAAACCTACCCTAAAAAAATGGCTAAAAGAATAGAAAAGGACACTAGGTAAAAATTGGGGTTGGGGGGTATATAGGGACCTCTTACATTGTTAATGTAACATTTAAAAAAAATTAAGAGAGGAAAAAAATTAAGGAAATCTGGATAAACTGTGGACTTTAGTTCATACTAATGTAGCAATATTGGCTCATTGTAACAAATGCAGCATGTCATCTAAGATGTTACTAATAGGGAAAACTATGTGCAAGGGTATATGGGAACTCTCTGTACTATCTACTCAATTTTTCTGTGAATCTAAAACTTTTCTAAAAGATAAAGTCTATTAATTTAAAAATTACCAGGACATAAAAGGGTGAATGTACTGAGAAGGCACAGCAGCCATAAATGTGTACAAACCAGACAGCCAAGCTACAAATACATGAAGCAAAAAATTATATAACTGAAAGAAGAATTAGACAAATCCACAATTAGAGTTGGTGACTTTAGTACATCTCTCTCAAAAAATTGATAAGAGCAAGTATACAAAATTTCAGCAAGAATATAGGAAGAACTCAACAACACCATCAAATTACTGAATCTAATTGGCATCTATACTACACTCTACCCAAAAACAGCAGAATACACAATCTTTGCAAGTGCCCACAGAACAGTTACGAAGATAGACCATATGATGGGCCATTAAAAAAATCTCAACAGATTTTAAAAATTGAAATCATACAGACTGTGTCCTCTGAACACAATGAATTTAAGCAGGAAATCAATAACAAAGATAATAGAAAAATATCCAAACATTTGGAAACTAACAACAAACTTGTAACTAATCCATGGACCAAAGAGGAAATCTCCCTCAAGGAAGATTTTTTAGAAATACATATAAGTGAATGAAAATGAAAATGCAATGTATCAAGACTTGGGGGATGCAGCTAAAGCAGTTTTGAGGGAAATTTATAATCCTACATGCTTATAATAGAAAAGAGGAAAAGTCTCATTTCAGTAACATAAGTTCCCACCTCAAGAAATTAGGAAAAGTAGAGCAAAATAAGCCTAATGTAAGCAAACAGAATAAAGGAAATAATAACAGAAATCAATAAAATTGAAAGTGAGAAACAGAATGTCAATGGGGGAAAACTTTTTTTTTAAAAAATCAATACAATTGACAAAATTTAACAAGACTGACCAAAAAAAGAAAAGAGACAACACAAATAACCAATATCAGGAACAAAGTAGAGGATATCATTATAGACTCTCTAGACGTCAGAAAAATATTAAGGTAATACTGCTGACAACTCTACAGACACATAAGTTTGACAACTTAGATGAAATGGATCAATTCTTCAAAAAGCACAAAGTACCACAGCTTATCCAATATAAAATAGATATTTTGAAAAGTCTTACAACTTTTAAGGAAATAGAATTTGTGATTAACTCCAGAAAAAGGCATTTTGAGGCCCAGATGGATTCACAGGAAAATACTACCAAACATTTAAAGAAGAATCAACACCAATTTTACACAGTCTCTTGGAGAAAATAGAAGAGGAGGAAATACTTTCCAGCTAATTCTATGAAGCCACTGTTACCCCAAACTATCCAAAGATAGTACAAAAAATAATAAAGCTATGACTAATGTTCTCATGAATATAGACACAAAAATCCTTAACAAAATATTAGCAAAGTTCAGCAACATTTAGAAAGAATTATACATCATGACCAAGTAGGGTTTATTTCAGGGATGCAAGTCTACTTCAAAATTTGAAAGTCAATCAATGTAACCCACCATATCTACAGGCTAAAAAAGAAAAATCACAGTCATGTCAATTGATGCAGAAAAGCAATTGACAAAATTCAACACCCATTCATAATAAAAATTCTTAGAAAATTAGAAATATAGGATGTTTTAGTTTGCCAAAGGGGTGCCAATACAAAGTACCAGAAATATGTTGACTTTTATAAATGTGTTTATTTGGGGTAAAAGCTCATAGTTAAAAGGCTGTGAACAGTCCAACCCAAGGCACCATAACAGTTGCTCTCTCACCAAAGTCAGCTACTGTTGATCCTGGTGGTGTTGCCATGTAGTGAAGCAAGATGGCCACCAATCTCTGCAGAGGTCTCTGCCTTCCCCTCCATAATCTACAGTCTCTTGGAGGTCAGCTGTGAGTAACCAGGCATAGGGCTTGTCTCTTTCCAGGCCTTCTATATCAGTCTCGGATGTTCAGCTCTCTTCCCATGTTCAACTGTAAGCTATCAAGCATATAGCAGGACTGGTTTCCTCTTGAGCTGCTCCATGGGCCCAGCCTTGTGAGTGCTTTGTGCTTAAGCAAGCCTCTCTCTCACATTGCAGAATCAAACATGCTGGCCCCCCTTTTCCTCCATCTGTCTGAGTTTCTGTGTCTCCCTTTATATGAGATCCTCCCTTTATATGCAAAAGGGCAGAGGCTCAACATGAATCACGCCCCACTGAAATAATCCAGTCAAATAAGTCTCACACCCACAGGAATGGATTAGTTTAAAACATAATATTTCTCTTGTTGGGATTCATAAAATAATTTCAAACTGCCACATAGGGGAACTTTTCTAAACTTCCTTTAAACCATCTACAACAAACCTACAGGTAACATCATACTTAATGGTGAATGACTGAATAATTTCCCACTAAGATTGGGAACAAGGCAAGGATGATTGTTCTCACCACTGCTATTTAACATAGTACTGGAAGTTCTAGCCAGTGCAATAAAGCAAAAACAAAAATACAATTAAAAATTAAGGTAACACAAACCAGAAAGAGGGAAGTAAAACTGTCCTTATTTTCAGGTGATATGATGGTCTATGTAGAAAATAACAAGGAATCTATAATAAAATGCCTATAGCTAATAATATGCCAGTTCAGCAAGTTTTTTCTTTTTTTTTTGTTGTTATCTATTTTTTTAAAGTTACATAGATCACACAAAATGTTACATTAGAAAATATAAGTGGTTCCCATATATTCCCACTCCTCCCACATCAACAACCTCTTTCATCAGTGTGGCACATTCATTGCATTTGATGAATGGATTTTGGAGCACTGCTACACCACATGGATTATAGCTGACATTGTAGTTTACACTCTCCCCCAGTCCCTTCAGTGGGTTATGGCAGGATATATAATGTCCTGCATCTGTCCCTGCAATATCATTAGGACAACTCCAAATTCTGAAAATGCCCCCATATCACACATCTTCCCTCTCCCTTCCCTCAGCAACTCCCATGACCACTGTCTCCACGTCAATGATACAATTTCTTCCATTGCTAGAGTCACATTAGTACTATAGTAGAATACCAGTAAGTCCACTCTAATTCATATTTTATTCATCCTGTGGACCCTGGGATGGCAATGTCCACTCCTCTAAATTGAGAGGGTGCTTAGATCCCACATGTCTGATGGATGTGATTCTCCTGCTTACAGTTGTAGCCTCTCTTGGTTCCCTGGTGTGGTGGTTGACCATCCTTACCTCCCTGTTAGCTGACCTGGGTAAGTCCAACAAACCAAGAGTAGGTGTTGCAACTTTGCTGAGGCTCAGGGCCCAGCTGGCACATGGACAGTACAGAGATTCAAGTCTCCTGAGCAGTTCAGCAAGTTTGAAGGACACAAAAGCAATGCACCAAAATCAATTGTATTTCTATATATTACCAACAAATATGTGGTAATCAAAAGCAAAAACAATAAAATTTTCAGTTGTTCTAAAACATGAAATACTTAGGTACTTATCTAATCAATATGTACAGGAATTATATGCTGAAATTTTCAAAAGTCTGAAAAGAAATTGAAGATCTCAATAAATGGAGAGACATACCATGTTCATGGATTGGAAGACTCAGCTTATTAAAGATGTCAATTATCCCCAAATTTATATATAGTTTTAATACAATTCCTATCAAAATCCTAGCAAGAATTTTTGTAGATGTAGGTAAGGTTATTCTAAAATTTATATGTCGGGAAGCAGATGTGGCTCAACTGATAGTGCCTACCATATGGGAGGGTCCAGGGATCGATACCCAGGGCCTCCTGACCCATTTGATGAGCTGGCCCATGTGCAGAGCTGTTGTGTGCAAGGAGTGCTGTGCCATGCAGGGGTGTCCCCTGCGTAGGAGTGCCCCACATGCAAGGAGTGTGCCCTGCAAGGAGAGCCACCCGCGTGAAAAAAAGTGCAGCCTGCCCAGGAGTGGCACCGCACAAGATGATGCAACAAAAAAGAGACGCAGTTTCCCAGTGCCTCTGATGGTGCAAGCAGACACAGAAGAACACACAGCAACAAGAGAGCAGACAACGGGGGGTGGGGGAGGGAAGGGGAGAGAAATAAATATAATAAATCTTTAAAATTAAATAAATAAATAAAATTTATAGGTAAAGGTAAAGGAACTAGAATGGCTAAAACAATATTGGAACAAAGGAATAAAGTTAGAGGAATCACACAGCCTAATTTTAAGACTTATTATATAGCTACAGTAATCAAGACAGTATGGCATGGGTGGAGGGAAAGAGATATAAATCAGTGGAAAAGAAGAGAGAACCCAGAAATAAGGCCACACAACTGCAGCCAACTGATGTTTACAAAAGTGCAAAAGTATTAATTCAGTGAAGGAAGGATAGTCTTTTCAAAAATGATGCTGGAGGAATTGACATACATAGGCAAAAAAAGAACCCTCAGCCTCAACCTCACATCTTAAACAAAAATTAACTCAAAAGAAATCATAGTTTTAAATGTAAAACTATGAAACTCTTAGAAAAAAGCATAGGAGAAAATTGTTGTGACCTAAGGCATGTTGGAGAATTAGACATTAAAAGCAAAATCCATAAAAGGAAAAAAAGAAATAAATCGTACTTCATCAAAATAAACGTCTTTTTTCCCCTAAAGTCTCTGTTAGGAAGATGAAAAGATAAGTTACAGTCTGGGAAAAATATTTGGAAACCACATATCTGACAAAGGGCTCATATGTAGAACATATAAAGAACTCTCAAAGCTTATAGTAAAAGCAATCCAATTAGAAAATGCAAAAAGACGTGTTTTGCCTAAGAAGATACATAGATGATAAGTAAAATGAGAAGATGTTCAGCATCACTAGCCTTTAGAGAAATGCAAATTAAGACCATGATAGATATCACAATACACTTATTAAAACAGTTAAAATTTTTAAAATAGTGAAACTATTGCTGGCAAGGATGCAGAGAAGCTGGATTTCTCATACATTCCTGGCAAAAATGTGCAGCCACTCTGGAAAATAGTTTTGCCATCTCTTATACAACTGAACATGTTCTGCCACATATTGAAGATGGTGGCCTATCTCTGCCAAGGAACCTACCTTCCCCTCCAGAATCTACCATCTCCCAGAGTTCAGCTGTGGGTAACCAGGCATAGGACTTGTCTCTTTCTGGGTCTCCTCTCTCAATCTCACCTGCTTCACTTTCTTCCCAAGTTCACCTGTGAGCTATCAGGCATTTGACTTCTCTCTTCAGCCTTGAGCTGCTCCATGGGCCCAGCCTCTTGGGGGCTTCGTGCTTAAGCTTTGGCTACTAGCGATCCTCTAGTCCTCTCTTACATGGCAGGATCGAAGTGACAGCTGCCTTTCTTTATGTTTCTCTCTTGGTGTCTCCATTTATACAAAGCTCCAGTAGGAGGGTGGAGACTCAACCTGAGTCAGGCCTCACTGATGTAGTCCAATCAAAAGTGCCCCACACCCACAGGATGGATTAGTTCAAGAACATAATCTTATTCTTTTTGGGATTGAGCAAATTCAAACTGTGACAATAGGTGAATGGTTAAACAAACTGTGGTACATTCATGTCATGGAATACCGTTCAGCAATAAAAAGGAATGAAATAGTGATACACACAAAAGTGGATGAATCTCAAGCATTATGCTGAGTGAAAAAAGACAATCTCAAAAGTTCACATACTGTACGATTCCATTTATATAATATTCATGAAGTGATAAAACTATGGAGACAAAGAATAGATTAGTGGTTGTCAGGCATCAGGTGTCATGGGTGGGAGGGGAGTAGGTATGTCTATAAAAGAGGATGATCTTCATGGTGATGGAATTGGTTTGTATCTTGATTGTGGTGGTGTTTACACAAATCTATTCATGATAAAATGGCATAGAACTATATACATATTGTTCCAATGCCAACTTTTTGTAATGCAAGATGTAACCATTGAGGGCAAAACACATGATAAGGTGGAAGGGGGTGGTTTGGCAGTGGATGGGAGTGGGGTTGAGAGTGCTGGAATGAGTAGGGTGGGAGAGGTTGGGTTGGACTATCCATAGAACTGGGGGAAGGGTTGGAGATAGGAACCACTGAACTCTGGGAATTTGTAGGTCTGGTTGGAACTACAATTATGGGAACATGGCAAGGTTACTGGTGCAGGGCATTGGTGGTGGAGGGATATGTGGAACAGGGTGCACCTGGGACATGCTTCTATGGAATATGAATGTGTTCATTTTGTCATAGGATGTCATTTAATTGGTTAGAAACCCACACAATAAACAAGAAAATATTAAACTCCCATCCTGGGGTGTCCTGCTACAAATAGAGGGGCAAGAATCTCTCAAGTACATAAGCAGTGCCTAATAAAAGAAAAAAGACAAGTATATCAAGTCCACAACATTAATGAAGTAGCTCTGAACATTATTCTTTGAATATTGAAACTTAGTAGTTGTCATAGGTTCTGAGGGGTGGGGGAGAGAAGAATGAATGGAACATAGGGCATTTTGGGTGCCTTAGAAGTGTTCTGCATGATCTTGCATTGAGGGATAGAGGCCATTATACATTTTGCCAGAATCTCTAAAAGTGTATGATGCAAAATGAATACCATAATGTAAACCACTGACCATGGTTAGTCTCAATGTTCTGATATTTGTTCATCAATTGTAGCAAATGTACCATACTTATGTAGGATGTTTTTGGTAGGGGAGGATGTGTTTGTGTGGGGAGGGGAGTATATGGGAATACACTATGTTTTCTATGTGGCTTCTCTGTAACCTAAAGCTTCTTGGAAAATAAAGTGAAAAAGAATAAGACACTGGGGGAACATACAGAAGAAATTTTCAATATACATAAAAGAAAACATCTTACAGTTATGAAAGGCACAATGCAAAAGATTTTATTTTTTTAATTTTACTTTGTTATTTTATTTTATGTTGTTTGGCTTTGTTTTGGGGGAGGTTTTGGATTGCAAAATGGTTGCAGCTATACCAGGGGAGGATTACTAGTGTGGGGTATCAGTAGTGCAGAGAGGTGTGGGGAGGGGTGCACCTGGGGCATGTCTCTCTGGAATATGAATATATTCATGTGGTCATGAGGTTTTGTCTTGATGGTTGGAGACCCACACGATAACCAACAGGATATTGAATTCCCATTCTGGGGAGTCCTGCTGCATTCTCTAATAGAGTGGTAAGAATCTCTTGAGTGCATGAGCAGTGCCTAGTAAAGGAGGACAGACCAATACACCAGGCTCTTGATATTGATGCTTGTACTTATGAACCTTGTTCTTGTGAAATAGAAACTTAGCCTAGTAAAATATATTGCCTGAGTTACCACCTAAAATCTTCCTTGTGACCTCTCTCTAAGCCAAGCTCAGCATATAAATGTACTACTGTCCCTCCTGCGTGGGACATGAGTCCAGGGATGAGACTTCCTGGCACCAAGGGATTACTACCAAGTACCAACTAGTGATGCATTTGGAAAAAAGACCTAGGGGGAAATATTAAGTAAAAATGAATTTTTTTTTTGAGGTACCAGGGCTGGGAATTGAACCTGGGACCTCCTATGTGAGAAGCCGGCACTCAACCACTGAGGCACATCAGCTCAACCAAGTTGGTTCTTTTCATTTGTTTTGCTTGTTATTTCCTTTTTTTTTTTTTTTTTTTTTTTTTGAGGAGACCCTGGGAACTAAACCTGGGAACTCCCATGTGGGAAGCAGATGCTCAACTGCTTAAGCCACAGCCCCACTATGAGATTATTGTGTCAACTCAGCCAGGTAATTGTACCCAATTGTTTGGTTAAGCAAGCACTGGGCTAACTGTAATACAAGGGCATTTATGGACTTTAGTCACCATTGACTTTACTGTAGTAAGTAGTAAATCATAGATAGCTGGTTATAATTACATCAATCAGGGAGATTGCCATCAGCAATGAGTGATGCTTAACCCAATCAGTTGAATGCCTCAAAAGGGGAAGTGATTCCAGCATTGAGAGAGAATTTCCCAGCTCATCTTTGGATAGCCAATGTCATCCAAAACTTGCCAAGAACCTTCATTTGTCTTTCATTGGAGCCCCTGGTTGCAGCTTGCCTGTGTAACCCAGACTTGTACACCCCCATGGCTGTGTGAGAGACTCATAAAATCACATACTATTGACAGATACCTCTTGTTGATTCTGTTTCCCTAGACAACCCTGACAAATACAGCTTGGTACCGGGAGTGGTTCTTAAGGAACAGAGTCTTAAACACAGGGTGTCTGAGGTGGTTCTGGGAGTTTTACAATTGGCTCTCTACTCTGATTGGACTCAAGGATACTGACGACTCCCTTTCCAATAACGAAGAGAATGCTAACAGTCCATGGTGCAAGTTGGCAATCGAGATACACAAAATACCACCACTGGATTCCCCTACTTCCATTCTTATAAGAAGCAAGGATCTGGGTGAGCGTGTTTTCAACACCTTAACAGAGTCTTGTGGAGTCAAACGGTATAATGATGTTGGCTGGCTCCTCCTAAATACTATGGATACTGATACAAAAGAAAGAGCAGCCTCCGTGTTACTCAAATGTGGCCAATCTCGAAGCCAAACTCAGCATGTAAATGCAATGCCTTCCCCCCAGCGTGGGACATGACACCCGGGGATGAGCTTCCCTGGCACCGAGGGATCACTACCAAGTACCAGCTGATGATGCAACTAGAAAATGAGCTTGAATTAAAGGTTCAACGCGGACCAGCAGAATATCCCTGTCTACATATAATAACAGGAGTTAAAAATGCTGTTTGACCTAAATTAAGAGGGAAATGGAAAGGAAAAATGAGTTTATATGGCTATGAGTCTGTAAAAAAGAGTCTGGAGGTTGTCAGAAAGATTGCCCTTATGCACACCTGAGCAGAGTCTCAGAGACAGATAAAGTAGATACAACACCAGGTATTTGTCCTTTTGAGGGCTAAAGAGACCCGCAGGTTCTATGGTCATGGCAGATGGGGTTCACTGCCATGTCAGTTGGCCCTTCTTTGGAGCTGGTGTTTCTGCGTGATGGAACTGGACTCAGATGGGATCTCTTTTCACAAGCCTTTCATGCTACTTTACTGGAATTGTAGTTGGTGCTGGGGCTTAAGATATATCTAGGGGATTTGAATTTCTGGACTGACAATATGCTAGCCAGGCCCTGACCTCAACAGACTTCAGCTCCTACACTCTGATTTATTGGACTTACTCCACTCAGCTAACATGGAGTTGAAGAATGTCAACCACCACACCATGGAGCCTAGAGTGCCTACAACTGAAAGCAGGAGGATTGCATCCAATATCCATGTGGAATCTAAACCCCCTCTTGACATACATGTGGAATGGACACAACCAAGCCAAGGTCCACAGGAAGGAGGAATACAGTAAGGATCAGAGTGGACTTAATGATATGCTATTCATGAACTATTGTGGTTAATAATTGAGAAAATGTGGCATTGATATGGAAAAAGAGCCCATGATGGCTGCTGGGTGTGGGGAAGGGGAGGAAGAGAAGAGATGTGGAGGCATTCTCGGGACTTGGAGTTGTCCTGGGTGGTGCCCCAGGGACAATTGTCGGATGTTATATATCTTCCCATGGCCCACTGGATGGAACGTGGGAAAGTGTGGGCTATGGTGTGGAACACGGGACATGGGGTGCAGCGAAGCCCGGAGATGTACTCACCAGATGCAATGGATGTGACATGATGATGGGGGAGAGTATTATTGGGGGGAGGGGGAGTGGTGGGGTGGGGGCGGTAGGGGCGAATGGGGACCTCATATTTTTTTAATGTAATATATTTTTTAAAAATGAATAAATTGAGTAGAATTTGAAAAAAAAAAGAGATGAGTTAAAGGCTTCAGATTTGAAACATAAACACCACATGAATGATGGGAAAAGTTTCTGTGTGTGTTCTGAAAGAAAATCTTGTCTCCTGTAGCCACAGGCTCAAAATATCTGAGAACCAAACTCAGACTCTCATTGTATGAGTATCAGAGTTACAAAAGAAACTAAAATCTCAACCCTGCAGGGTTCCTGCAGTTAAAATGAAGGCATTGATTAGAAAAGAGTGGAATCCAGAGAACTGAGATGGAGACACATAGGATGATGATGATATTGCTGGAGACATTGGAACCCTGAATTTTGCTGGGACTTTACCAGATAAGCCTGCCATGGCCTGCCCTGTGGAGACCACAACTTGTCAACCTTGTATCATCCAGCCTCCAGCCTGCCCCAGGGAGTCTGAAACAACTTCCAGCCTTGAGGTGGGTACCAGCTAAACTGAAACCTGCCCTGCCCAGCCTCCGGCCCTCAGCAGGGAGTCTGGACCTCCTCCAAGCCCTGAGGCATGTACCAACCAAACTCCAGCATGCACTGCTGAGCCTCCAGTCTGGCCTGAGGAAACTGCTTTCCAAACCGTGCCTGAATAGATTAATCCGATTTCACCAGAAGAAAATGCAAGGGAATGCTCTGAGGTCAGTAGCTTGCAAGACAGTTCTAATCCTTCTCCTTATGCACCTCCACCACCTCTCTTGTCTTCCAGACTTAATACTAGACTAAAACCACAAAAATCCCCCAATGGTGAAATATAAAGTGTGACCCATGAGGAAGTAAGGTATACTCAGAAAGAACTGCATGAGTTTTCCAACTTAAATAGACAGAATTCAGAGGAATATGTGTGGGAATGGATACTAAGGATATGGGATAATGGTGGAAGGAATATAAAATTGGATGAGGCTGAATTTATTGATATGGGCCCACTAAGCAGAAATTGTGGATTCAACACTGTCATTCAAGGGGTAAGAAAGGGCTCTAACAGTTTGTTTTGATGGCTGACTGAAACGTGAACTAAAAGATGGTCTAGCATGTCTGAGGTCGAAATGCCCAATTTGCCCTGGTATACAGTAGAAAAGGGAATTCAAAGGCTTGGAGACTGGAATGCTAGAATGGATTTACCATTTGAGAGCTGCCCACCCATCCCAGGAATGTCCAGAGGACACACCTTTAACCAGGACTATAAGGAATAAATTTGTAAGACTAACTCCATCTTCCCTGAAGAGTTCTGTGGTTGCTCTTCTCTCTAGTCCAGATATTACCATAGGGAGGGCTGTGATGGAATTAGAATCCTTAAACATTATGGGGACATCGGATGTCGGTCTGATAAAAGTCAAGTATAAGCAGTTAATCGCCAAAGTCAAGGTGGGTGTGGCTACCTCAATGAGAGGCACATTCAAAAAGCACTTAAAATAGTCTGAGTTGCATAAACTTAAGGCGTTGACTAATACATCATGGGGCACCTAGCAGTGAAATAGATGGGCAGTCTACTAAATTTCTTCTGGATCCATATAAACAGAAGAGTTCTAGGTAGAGTGAACAAAACCCTAACTCAAATTACAGACACAGAATCACAGCCCCTTACTCAATTCCCAGACTTGAGACAGTTTACAGACCCAGAGCCCCTTGAATGAGAAGTCTGGGTCTCCTTGGGGAAGGATCCTATCAAACTGCCCAAAATGTATATTGTTAATCTTCCTCCCCACATTTCCCCGAGGAGATCTATGGCCTTTTACCAGAGTAACTGTGCCTTGGGGAAAAGGAAATGACCAGACATTTCAGGGCTTATGAGACACTGGCTCAGAAGTGACATTAATTCCAGGAGATGCAAAATGTCACTTGGTCCACCAGTCAGAGTAGGGGCTTAAGGAGGTTAGGTCATTAATGGAGTTTTAGCTCAGTTCCATCTCAGAGTTGGTCCAGTGGGTCCCCAGACCCATTCTTTGGTTATTTTCCTAGGTCCAGAATGTATAATTGGAATAGACATACTCAGTAACTGGCAGAATCCCCACATTGGATCCCTGAATGTAGAGTCAAGGTTATTATGGTTGGAAAGGCCAAGTGGAAGCCAGTGGAACTGCCCCTACCTAGCAAAATAGTAAACCAAATACAATACCAGATTCCTGGAGGGATTGCAGAGATTAGTGCCACCATCAAGGATCTGAAGGATGCAGAGGTAGTGATTCCCACCACATCCCCATTCAACTCTTCTATTTGGCCTGCACAGAAAACAGATAGATCTTGGAAGATGACAGTAGATTATCATAAACTTAACCAGGTAGTGACTCCAATTGCAGCTGCTGTCCCAGATGTGGTATCATTGCTTGAGCAAATCAACACATCCCCTGGTACGTGGTATGTCGCTGTTGATGTGGTGAATGCTTTTTTCTCAATTGCTATTAGTAAGGACCACCAGAAACAGTTTGCTTTCAGCTGGCAAGGCCAGCAGTATACCTTCACTGTCCTGCCTCAGGGGTATATAAACTCTCCAGCCCTATGTCATATTATTGTTTACAGGGATTTTGATTGTCTCTCTTTCCCACAAGACATCACACTGGTCCATTATATTGAAGATATCATGTTGATAGGACCTAATGAGCAAGAAATAGCAAAGACTCTAGACTTATTAGTAAGTCATTTGTGTGAGAGAGGATGGGAGATAAATCTAACTAAAATACCAGATTCTTCCAACTCATTGAATTTCTAGGTGTCCAGTGGTGTGGGGCATGTCAAGATATCCCTTCTAAAATGAAGGATAAGCTGTTGAATCTGGCCCCTCCTACAATGAAAAAAGAGGCACAACACTTAGTTGATCTCTTTGGATTTTGGAGACAATACATTCCTCATTTGGGTGTGCTACTCCAGCCCATTTACCGGGTGACCAGAAAAGTTGCTAATTTTGATTGGGGACTGGAACAAGAAGAGGCTCTATGTCAGGTTCAGGCTGCTGTGCAAGCTACACTACAACTTGGGCCATATGACCAGCAGATCCAATGATGCTAGAAGTTTCAGGGGCAAATAGAGATGCTGCCTGGAGCCTTTGGCAGGCCCCTATAGGAGAATCACTATGCAGACCCTTAGGATTTTGGAGCAAAGCCTTGCCATGCTCTGCAGATAACTACTGCCCTTTTGAGAAACAGCTTTTGGCCTGCTACTGGGTCTCAGTTGAGACTGAACATTTAACCATGGGCCATCAAGTTCTCATGAGACCTGAGTTACCTATTATGAGCTGGGTATTGTCTGACCCAACAAAACCATAAAGTTGGGTGTGCACAGCAGCACTCCATAATAAAGTGGAAGTGGTATGTACAAGATAGGGCTCAAGCAGGTCCTGAAGGTACAAGTTACATGAGGAAGTAGCCCAAATACCCATGGTCACCACCCCTGCCATGTTACCTTCTCTTTCCCAGCCCACAGCTTTCACCTCTTGGGGATTCCCTTACAATCAGTTGACTGAGGAAGAGAAAACTCAGGTCTGGTTTACAGATGGTTCTGCACAATATGCAGGTACTACATGAAAGTGGACAGTTGCAGCACTGCAACCCCTTTCTGGGACATCCCTGAAGGACAGTAGTGAGGACAAATCCTCCCAGTGGACAGAACTTTGAGCAGTGCACCTGGTTGTTTGTTTTGCTTGGAAGAAGAAATGGCCAGAGGTGTGTTTGTACACTGATTTATGGGCTGTTGCCAATGGTTTGGCTGGATAGTCAGGGAATTGGAAGGAATATGCCTGGAAAATTGGTGACAAAGAGGTCTGGGGAAGAGATATGTGGATAAACCTTTGTGAGTGGGCAAAAAACATGAAAATATTTGTGTCCCCATGTAAATGCTCAGCAGAGGGTGACTTCAGCAGAGGAAGATTTTAATAATCAAGTGGATAAGATGACCCACTCTGTGGCTGATGTTCAGCCTCTTTCCCCAGACACTCCTGTCATTGCCCGGTGGGTTCATGAACAAAGTGGCCATGGAGGTAGGGATGGAGGCTATGCATGGGCTCAGCAACACAGACTTCCCCTTACAAAGCTGACTTGGCTACAGCCACTGCTGAGTGCCCAATCTGCCAGCAGCAGAAACCCACACTCAGCCCCAGATATGGCATCATTCACTGAGGTGACCAGCCTGCTACATGGTGGCAGGTGGACTACATTGGGCCACTTCTACTATGAAAGGGACACGATTTGTTTTAACTGGAATAGACACATACTCTGGATATGGGTTTGCATTTCCTGCACACAATGCTTCTTCCAAAACCACTATCTGTGGATTTACTGAATGTCTTATCTACTGCCATGGCATTCCACATAGCATTGCTTCCAATCAAGAAACCAATTTCACAGCAAATGATGTGTGGGAATGTGCATATGCCCATGGAATTCACTGGTCTTACCATATTCCCCATCACCCTGAATCAGCTGGTTTGACAGAATGGTGGAATGGCCTTTTGAAGACTCAATTAAGGTGTCAATTAGGTAGCAATACCTTGCAGGGCTAGGGCAATGTTCTCCAGGAAGCTGTGTATGCTCTAAATCAGTGTCCACTCTATGGTGCTGTTTCTCCCATAATCAGGATCCATGGGTCCTGGAATCAAGGGGTGGAAATGGGAGTGGCACCACTCACTATTACCCCTAGTGACCCACTAGGAAATTTTTTGCTTCCTGTCCCTGCAACCGTAAGCTCTTCTTGTCTACAGGTCTTAGTCCCAAAAGGAGGAGTACTGTCACCAGGGAACACAACAATGATTCCATTGAACTGAAAGTTAAAACTGCCACCTGGCCACTTTGGGCTCCTCTTACCTCTGAATCAACAGTCAAAGAAGGGCATTACTGTACTGGCTGGGGTGATTAATCCTGACTATCAAGGGGAAATAGGATTGCATCTACATAATGGGGGTAAAGAATATATGTACACAAAACAAATTTCTTTGTCTTCTTCCTCAAACATTTCCCTTATCATATAACAAGTTGTATCAATTTCATGTCATAATAGTTGAGGATATCAAGTTTGAGAGTGAATATTACCCAAGAACTTGCACCCTATTCTGTATGGAATTAATGTTTCCAGTTGTACACAGGACAGTTGAACATTGTTAGGTGGAAATACATATATATGCATGTCTGTTATTGTTTTTACTTAGAGACTAAGTATGGTTTAAGGTAATGTGTATGGTTGCTGAGTTGACAAAGGGTGGACTGTGATGGTTAGACTATTGTGTCAACTCAGCCAGGTAATTGTGCCCAGTTGTTTGGTCAAGCAAGCACTGGGCTAGCTGTAATGTAAGGGCATTTATGGATTTTAGTCACCATTGACTTTACTGCAGTAGTAAATCATAGATAGCAGATTACAATTACATCAATCAGGGAGATTGCCATCAGCAATGAATGATGCTTAACCCAATCAATTGAATGCCTCAAAAAGGGAAGTGATTCCAGCATTGAGAGAGAATTTCCCAGCTCATCTGTGGACAGCCACCATCTCCCAAAACTCATCAAGAACCTTCATTTGACTTTCATTGGAGCCCCTGGTTGCAGCCTGCCTGCTGAACCTGGACTTGTGCATCCCCACGGCTGTGTGAGAGACTCTTAAAAAATCGCATACTATTGACAGATATCTCTTTATGATTCTGCTTCCATAGAGAGCCCTGAGTAATAACCCTTCCCTACAAATGAATTTTATGGCTAAGAGATTTCTAAGTGAGTCGGGAGGTCATTCCAGAGGCTACACGTATACACACCTCAAGAGGATCTCACTGACTGTCACAGTAAACAGTGCCTCAAGCAGGGATGCTCCTGAGGGCTCTAGAAACATCAAGACACTAAAGACAGGGCAGACAACCCCAGAAAATTGGCACCCCATTAGTAGACCTTACATTAGATGAAAGCTTATCTCCCCAATGTCAGAGATAGATTCATTTATAATATACTACACATTGTTCTTCTACTCCTTGTATTTGAACCTATAATTAGTAATATACTCATTAAATATATGTTCCTAAGACTTAAATCTTCTGTATGCTTATATGTAAGTTCAGCCCTGAATCTCAGCAGATGGAAGCCAACCTACTCTCCAGTTCATTGAACTTGCCCAGGACAACTAACAAAAAGATGATGATGGACAACAACTATTCCAAAAATAGTATCTACAACTGCAGGCAAGACAGTTCCTTCCATTTGCCCCATGGAATCTAAGCCCCTTCTCAATCAGAAACAGAGTGAGCATCACCATACCAAAATCCTCAAGATTGAGGAATGAACAAACTTAAGGGGGGGAATGCCACTATGGACTAAATTAGGCTTATTATATTCGTGATAGAAGAAGTTGTAGTATTACTATAAAGACAGTGGCCAACAGAGGTTCTGAGGGGAGGGAGAAGGAAGAATAGGTGTAACATGGGGCATTTTGGGGACATTGTAATTGTTCTGCAGATATTGCAGTGATGGATAGAGGCCATTATATATTTTGTCAAAACATAAAAATTGTGCAGTGCAAAGTATAAACCCTAATGTAAACTTCATAGCATGCTTAGTAGCAATGCTTCAATATTTGTTCTTCAATTGTAACAAATGTACCAAACTAATGAAAGATGTTGTTAATGGGGGAAAGTGTGTGTGTGTGGGGGGGTGGATATAAGGGAATCCCTTATACTTCTGATGTAACATTTATGTAATCTAAAGCTTCTTTAAAAATAAAGAGAAAAAATTTTTAATTTAGAAAAAAAAGGATGTAACTATTGGGGGAAACTGGGTGAGTAATATACAAACAAAAACAAACATAATCTCTTGAGAAAGATATTCAAGTAAAAATATAAGGAATTTGAATTCCAGGCAATAATCTTCTACTATATCATTTTCAACTTGAATGGCAGTTTTTTTCCTGAATGCCGAGGTTCCCAAGTGTCTCCAGAGGCTGATAAGACTGGCCTGTGTGACAGCAGACACTTCGCTGCCTACACTGGGCAGCATTGGTGGAGTACAAGGAAGCCCAGGCCTTCATCCAGGACCACGACTGTAGGAGGAGCCCCAGAACCCTGTGGCTGTCACTAGACATGTCTCCACAAAAAGCAGACATAAGGAACTGACTTCGGCCTCCTGTTCTCTAGACCATGGGCCTCCAGTTAAATCGCAGATAAACACTCTCTGCCAGCCTAACCAGTGACTGGTGAATACTATATCTCTTTGTGTGGACCTGCTCCTTCTTTCATACAAGAGTGATTTGTATAAATTAAATATAAATCCATAGCTGTTATTCTTACTGGCACTCTGTTTTTGTTGTTGTTGTTTTCTTTTATTCTCTTGCTCTCTTTTGCTGACTTTCAGACCAGAACAAAGAGATATATTCATTCCAACTTGCATGGCTCTGCCTTGAAGTCATACCTTCTCTATCCCTTTCAGTCCAGGCTGGCAGTAGTTCCACTCTTCCCACATCAACATCCCTTTCATCAATAAGGCACATTCATTGCCTTTGGTGAATACACCCTGGAGCACTACCATACCACATGGACCATAGTTTACATTGTAGTGCACACTCTCCCCCTGTCCACTTGGTAGGCTATGGCAGGATATACAATGTCCTGCATCTGTCCCTGCAATATTATTCAGGACAACTGGACTCCCTTTCCCTTCCCTCAGCAACGCCCGTGGCCACCATCTCCACATCAATAATAAAATTTCTTCCATTGCTAGAGTCACATCAGTTCTAAAGTAGAATACCAGAAAGTCGACTCCAATCCATATTATATTCCTCCATCCTGTGGACCCTGGGATGGTGATGTCCACCCCACCTCTTAATAGAGAGAGGGCTTAGATCCCACATGACTTATGGATGTGATTCTCCTGCTTGCAGTTGTAGACACCCTTGTGTGGTGGTTGACCATTCTCATCGCCCTGTCAGCTCACCTGGGTAAGTCCAATGACCTGCACTTCTGGTATGTATTAGTCAGCCAAAAGGGTGCCAATGCAAAGTACCAGAAATCTGCTGGCCTTTATAAAGGGTATTTATTTGGGGTAGAACCTTACAGTCACAAGACCCTAAAGAGTCCAACTCAAGGTACCATAAGAGGTACTTGCTCACCCAAACCCATTTGTCATGTGTTAAAGCAAGATGGCAGGCAATGTCTGCGAGGGTTCAGCCTTCCACCTTTCTCTTAAGGCTCCATTGTCCCAGCTTTTTCTAATCTCAGCTGTAGGCTGGCAAAAGACTCATCTCTCTCCCTGGGGCTCATTTCTTTCTGGGCTCAGCTGTTCTGTTCTCTTCACAAAGTTAGCTATAGACTATTGAGCTCATCTCTCTTCCCAGGGTTGCAGGATCCTCTGAGTACCTTCTCTGTGTGTCTACTTCCCTGTGAGACATGGTTAAGTCCTAATCTTAACATAATTTAATTGGATGCCTCAGCTGAATTTAATACAGTCAAATGTTTATCACACCCAGAGGAATAGACCAGTTTACAAACATAATCTGTATCTCTTTTTGGAATTCATAAATAATATCAAACTGCCACATGGTACTTTGTATCAGCACCCCTTTGGCTGACTATTACACCTGGTAAATATAAAAACATGGATGGTCCCACATATCTCACCAAACTCAGTTCCATAGACAGTGTTAGGAAGATGAATCAGGTCTAAAGGTTGAGCTGCCTAAGGTTTGGAATGCTTTAAGTTCCAATTGGGCTAAAGCCTCATTCTTTACATTGATGAGGCCAAGGAATACATACATATTAAGGCTGATTGACAAGTGTGTGGAGGCCTTAATATGTTGGGTGTTCAAGAGTGGGAATCAAATGACAAAAAGTCAACACTTAGTCCAGAGTTTTAAACTTTAAATCCATTAGCTATATGTTAGGGTCTAAGATCCAGGCCAGGATTACAATCATACCAAAGGAAAGGCCCTAAAGTGATTGAGAATTGATTATGGCACTTTTTTTTTTTAGGAGGCACCAAGGATTGAACCCAGGACCTCATACAGGGGAAGCAGGTGCTCAACCACTGGGCAACATCTGCTCCCCAATAAGAGTCATTTTTTTCTATTGCTTATTTATTAGTTTTGTTTTTAGGAGGTACAGGGGATCGAACCCAGGTCCTCATACATGGGAAGCAGGCCCTCATCCACTTGAGCTACATATGTCCCTAAATGCTCTTTTAATACAGTAAATTTGGGAGCCATTTTTTGCAGAACAATATGTGATAAGATAACCTGTACAAAGTCTGTCATTCTTTCATTATTTGGCTAGTTCCAAGGCCCTATGCAATGCACAATAGGTGAGACTCAAGTGTGGGTATCTATTTGGAATTTCCTAACATGGGATAATATGTTAAAAATTAAGTAGGTGACCAAATCGAAAAGCACATTTAAATAATTATACACATGATCAAGTGGGATTTATCCCTATGCATGGGTAGTTTAACATAAGAAAATCAATAAATGTAATATACCACTTTAACAAAATGAAAGGAAAAAAACACATGATCATCTCAATTGATGGAGAAAAAGCATTTAACAAAATCCAGAGCTTCTTCTTGATAAAAAAAAAACACTTAGCAAACTAGGAATGGAGGGAAACTTCCTCATCATGATAAAGAACATATATGAAAATCCTACAGATAATGTCATACTCAATGGTTAAAGACTGAAAGCTTTTCATCTAAGATCAGGAATATGAAAAGGATACCCACTGTCACCACTGTTATTTGACACTGTACAGGAAGTTCTAACCAGAGCAATTAGGAGAAAAAGAAATAAAAGGTATCCAAATTGGAAAAGAAGAGGTAAATTTTTGCCTATTACTGGATTGCATGATTCAATATATAGAAAATCCTGAAAAACCACAACAAAGCTACTGGAGCTAATAAATGAATTCAGCAAAGTTGTGGGTACAAGATTAGTAGTGTTTTTGTACACTAATAATGAACAATCTGAAGAGGAAATCAAGAAAAAATTCTATTTATAATAGCAACTAAAAGAATCAAATATCTAGGATTAAATATAACCAAGGAGGGAAACAACTTACACATAGAAAACTACAAAACATTGATTGAAAAAAAATAGTCAAATACATCATGAAAGAGAAGAACAAAGTTGGAGGATTTACACTTTCCAATTTTAAAAGTTATTACAAAGCTACAGTAATCAAAATGACATGGCACTTGCACAAGAACAGACATATGGATCAATGGAATTGAATTGAGTATTCAGAATAAACCCTCACATCTATAGCCAATTGATTCAATAAGGACAGAATAGTCTTTTCAGAAAATGGTGCTGGAAAACTGGGTCTCCATATGCAAAAGAAAGAAGTTGGACCCCTTCCTGACTCCACATAAAAAAGGTAACTCAAAATGGATCAAAGACCTAAACATAAGAAGCAAAAACTATAGAACTCTTAGAAGAAAACCTAGGCTCTTGGATTAAGCAATGATTTCTTAGACTTTATACCAAAGCATGATTGACAAAAGAAGAAATAGGTAAGTGTGACCTCATCAAAATTAAAAATTTTTGTGCATCAAAAGTCTTTAATGTTAAAATAAAAACACAACCGACAGAATGGGAGAAAATAATTTGAAACCACACATCTGATAAGGATTTAAAATCTATAATATCTAAAGAAATCCTATAATTCAGCAGCAAAAACAACTCAATTTAAAAATGTGCAAAAGAACAATCAGCAAGATGGCAACAGAGTAAGGCACTCCAAGTGTTAGCTCATGCTACAGGGCAGTTAGTAATCACCCAAACCTATCTAAAGCACTTCTATGGGGGCCCCAGGAGACCAGAGGAGCATCCTGCAACATCCTTGAAAGAAAGGAAAGAGGAGACTTCCCCTCTGCAGAGAAGATTCTTGAGAAAAGCACTCCACATCTCAGAGGACGGTGCCCATCCTCCACTGGTGGAGAAAGTCACCTTGGGAAATATCCCATGGCTGGAATTGGAAGCTCCATTTCCCAAAAACAGGGGAGGAAGAGATGGTTGGGTACCAATTTCAGCTACTGATGAGTAAATTCAGCTGGCTAAAGTATAATCCTAAGAGCAGCTAAAGTATGAATATGTCCAAATCTGAAAGAGGCTGGGAATCGACATTTCAACTCTGGCCTGGCATGGGGGGGAAGGAGAGCAGACTGAAAAATCACAGTGCTGGTAGGGACCAGCTTCTTTCTGACCAGATTGGACTGCAACTCTAGCCTTAAGTCCCAACCACACCTCCAACTGGGAGGAAGCTGGGGGAACCTGTGCCAGCCTCTCCAGGAAACTACAGGCCATCCACTGAGGATGGTGATCATTGTACTATGGTGGCACAAGTTGCCCAGCAGCTATTTTGTGGCTGGAGTTAGAAGCTCCATTTCACAAAAACAGGGGAGAAAGAGACAGTTGGCCACCAACTTCAGCTACTGATTAGTAAATTCAGCTGGCTAAAGTATAACCCTAAAAACAGCTAAAGTATGAACCTGTCCAAGTCTGAAAGAGGCCAGTAGCCACCATTTAGACTCCATCCCTGGCATGAGGGGAAGAGGGGCTGATTGAGAATCACAGTGATGGTAGGGACAAGATTCTTTCTACCCAGATTGGACTGCAACCCTAACATAGGCTTCAGCCCCACCTCTGGCAGGGGCAAAGCTGGCAGGACCTGCACCAGCCTCTCTGGGTAACTGCAGGTACATTTGGCTGACACAGACTGAAGAGTTGGAAGTCTACAAGTGCAACTGCTGTCATTTTGGACCTGAAGGGTATAGATTGCTGCCCACACCTGCAGCTCCATCCCCATCCCAGGCAGAGGAGGAAGGGACATGAAATTGCAACACTCTCTCTGAGCAACTACAGTCTAGGCCTGCAAAACTTGAATTATTACACATGGCTATGGCTCTGTCCCTACCACTGGCAAAGGAGAAGGAAGTGTGAGAAAAGCTTTATTGGTCCCTGGTGCAATGTGAGCAGCTTGAGCCTTCATAGCATGTAGCACCAAGTACATCCTTGTTTCCTACTATACAACAAGCAAGGGAGAATGGACAAGAAAGCCCTAAACTAAGAAGAAAAACTGCACCCAGGAAAAAAACATCTAGTAAGCCAGAAGCCAAGACACCAGCAAAAAATTACAATCCACACCAAGAAACAGGAAGATATGACCCAGTTAAAGGAACAAGGTAAGCCTCTAGATGACATAAAGGAGTTGAGACAACTAATCATAGATGTTAAGCAAATATCCTTAATAAACTTAATGAGATAGTTAAAGAGATAAAGAATAAGAAGACACTGGCTGAACACAAAGAAGAATTTGAAAGCATACATAGAAAAATAGAAGATCTTACAGGAATGAAGGGCACAATAAATGCAATTAAAAATACACTAGAATCTTAACAGTATATTTGATGAGGTAGAAGAAAGGATTGGTGAGCTTGAAGACATGGCCTCCAAAAGTGAACATACAAAAGAACAGATGAAAAAAAGAATGGAAAAAATTGAACAAGGTCTCAGGGACATAATGACAGCAAAAGGCATGCAAATACACATGTCATGGGTGTCCCAGAAGGAGAAGAGAAGGGAAAAGGGGCAGAAGGAATATTTGAAAATATAATGGTAGAAAAGTACCCAACCCTACTGAAGGACATAGATATCCATTTCCAAGAAGCACAATCTACTCCCATCTGAATAAATCAGTATAGACCAACTCCGAGACACATATTAATCAGAATGTCAAATGCCAAAGACAAAGAGAGACTTCTGAGAGCAGCAAGAGAAAAGCAATACATAGCATTTAAGGGATACCCAATTAGATTAAGTGCTGATTTCTCATCAGAAACCCTGTAGGCAAGAAGGCAGTGGTATGATATATTGAATATACTGCAAGAGGAAAACTTCCAGCCAAGAATCTTATCTCAAGTAAGATTGTCTTTCAAAAATGAGGGTGAGTTCAGAATATTCACAGATAAACAGAAACTGAGGGAGTTTGTAATAAAGAGACCAGCCTTGCAGGAAATACTAAAGGGTGTGCTACAATCTGAAAAGAAAAGACAGGAGAGAGAGACTTGGAAGAGAGTCTAGAAATGAAGATTATATCAGTAAAAGTAACCAAAAGTGTAAAAAGAGTGGTGAAAATAAAATATGACAGATAAAACCCAAAGGTCAAAATGGGTGAAATAAGAACTGCCTTTACAGTAAAAACATTGACTGTTAATGGATTAAACTCCCCAATCAAGACACAAACTGGTGGAATGAACAAAAAAATATGAGCCATCTATATGCTTTCTCAAGAGAGTCACCTTAGACCCAAGGATACCAATAGATTGAAAGTGAAAGGCTGGAAAAAGTTATTCCACACAAGAAGTAATAAATAAACAAACAAATAAATAAATGCCAGAGTAGCTATTCTTATATTAGATGAAACAGACTTTTGTTTGATAATTTAGAAACATAGATTAAAGATATATTTAAAATAAATGAATGTAAACAATCTGTCCTTAACCTAAGTTGTTCTCACCTCTCTTAACTTATAGTTATAATAATAACAAAAAAATTAGAAACCTCAAAAAAAAAGACACTAGTAATGTGTAATCTGAGAAGAAAATAAGGGGAAAAAATTCCATTTACAATAGTGACTAAAAGAATCAAATATTTAGGAGTGAACTTATCCATGTATATACAGCACTTGTATTCAGAAAACTACAATTCATTGTTAAAAGAAATGTAAAAAGACCTAAATAATTGGAAGAACATTCCATGGTCATGGATTGGAAGACTAAATGTCATTAAGATGTCAATTCTACCCAAATTGATACACAGATTCAATGCAATCCCGATAAAAACTCCACCAGCATTTTTTAAACAAATGGAAAACACAATTATCAAATATATTTGGAGGATTAAGTGGTCCAGAATAGCCAGACACATCTTAAAAAGGAAAAGCAAAGTTGGAGGACTCTCACTTCTGGACTTTAAATCATATTACCTAGGTACAGTGGTAAAAGCAATGTGATACTGGGATAAAGATAGACACATAGACCAATGGAACTGGATTGATAGTTCAGAAAATGACCCTCACATGTGTGGTCAAGTGATTTTTGACTAGCCTGTCAAACCCACACAACTCGGGTTGAACAGTCCATCCAACAAATAGTGCTGAAAGAACTAGATATCCATAGCCAAAAGAAGAAAAGAGGACCCCTATATCACACCTTATCCAAAAATTTACTCAAAATGGATCAAAAACCTAAATATAAAAGGAAAAACCATAAAGCTTCTAGAAGAAAATGTAGGAAAACATCTTCTAGACTTGGTGGTAGGTGGTGGATTCTTAAAGGAGATAAAGGAGTACTGAGATGGACTACTGATGCTTCTGTATGTAGAAGTTTTAATTAACTTTACTGTGAAATTGTGGAAATGTATAGAGTTGATGGTAACACATTATAGTAATAGCTGGTTTATATATGTGAATGTGGCTGGAAAGTGTAGTCTAGGATATAAATGTCAATTGAAAGGAAGCTAGAGAATAATCTAGGGACTGAATAACACAGTGAACCTAGAGGTATATGAGAATTGTGGTTGATGGTACAGATGCAAGAGTTTCCTATAAACCAGAGCAAATGTACGTTATTGCAGGGTGGTGGAAATGTGGAAAAGCATGGGAAAAATACAACTGGAGTGACCTATGGACTGTCGTTAACAGAAATACTGTAATAATCATGCATCTATGCCAAAGACGTACTGTGTAGATAACGGTGGAGTATGGAAAATGTGTGCCAAATATACGCTATGGACAATGGTTTGTGGTAATAGTATGATGATATTATCTCATTATCTGTAACATATGTTCCACTCATGGCATGGTGTGTTGATGAAGGGGTATTGTATGGGAGTTCTATGCTTGTGCATGATTGTTTTGTAGGTTCACAACTTCTGTAATAAAAATATATTTTAAAAAATAATAATAGGGTGGGTTGGTAGAAAAATACACCAAATGTAAGATATGGGCTATAGTTTGTAATAAGATTTTGACAATATTTTCTCATAATTTGTAATAAACATCTCACAACATTGCAAGGTGCTGGTGGTGGGTTGATGTGTGCAATCCTTTTGTGATGTTATATATGTTTGCTTTATAAGTTCACAAGTCTTAGTATATACTTATTGTTTATGTATGTTCATATATGAATGGTATTAAAAAATAATAGTTTGGGTTGGAGGAAAATACACAAAATGTACAGTACCTTGGTTAGTAGTAACATTTTGAGGATGCTCTTTTATCATTTATTAAAAATGTTTCACAACAATGCAAAGTATTGGTGGTGGGGTGAGGTATGATGTTATGCATGTTTGTTTTGTAAGTTCACAACTTTTAATACACACTTATTGTTTATATATGCTTATGTATGAGTTATATACTTCAGTAAATTTTTAAATGAAAAAAATATGCAAAAGATTTGAATAGACATATCTTCTCCAAAGAAGATATACAAAGAGCCAATAAGCACATAAAATGGTGCTCAACATCAATAGTCATTAGTAAAATGCAAATTACAACCACAATTTCGCACCCACTAGAATGGCTTCTATTTTTTTAATGAAAAATACTAAGTGTTGGAGAGGATGTGGAGAAATATGAACATGCATGCATTGTTGCTAGGAAAGTAAAATGGTGCAGTCACCATTGAAGGTAGTTTGGCAATTCCTTAGAAAGCTAAGTATAGAATTACCATATGACCTGGCAATCCCACTTCCAGGTACATGCCCCCCAAAACCTGAAAGCAGGGACTTGAATAGATATTTGAAGTTCATAGTGGCATTATTCACAATTGACAAAGACCCATTTATTTATTAACAGATGAATGGGTAAACAATATGTGGTATATCCATACAATGACATTATTCAGTCTTAAAAAGGAATGAAGTTTTAATACATGCAACAACATGGTTTTACCTTAAAGACGTCATGTTGTATAAAATAAGCCAGACAAAAAAGGGAAAATATTGTATGATCTCACTTATATGAAATAAGTACAATATGCAAATTCATAGACACAGAAATTAGATTACAGATTAAAAGGGACTGGGGAGGGGTGGGGAATGGAGAATCAATGCTTAATGGGTACAGAGTATTCGTTTGGGGGACAGAAAAGAATTGGTAATGGATGGTGGTGATGGTATCAAAACATTGTGAATGTAATTAACAGAACTTAATTACATATTTGAATGTGGTTAAAAGGGAAAATTTTAGAGTATATACATGATACTAGAATTTAGAAAAGTAAAATGGTAAGCATGTACAACACAGTGAACCCTAAATAAACTATAGACTATTATTAATAGTATATTTATAATAATATTGTTATGTCAATTGTAATACAGGTACCACAGCAGTATAAATTGTTATTAATAAGGAAATAATAACAGGAAAAACTGCATTTGTAAGAAGGGAATTTTTTACTTTCTGCATGATTTTTCTGTAAGCCTCTAACAAAAAATATTTTGGGTAGGTGTTAGAGAATGGTGAGGATTTCAGAATGGACTAAGGTTTGACAATTGTTTTAAAACAGATAAGTGGACTCAAATCTCACAGGCTTATTAGCATAAGGAATAATGGCAGCCTCAGTCTGGAAATGGTGTGGCATGTAGCTGTGGTTTGTCATGTAACAATAGATAAATGAAACATGGAAGAGTTAAGGAAATTCCATATTTTTTGTACAAAGCAACAACAAAGTGCATTTGGGACCCAAAGAAAGGAAGATACCCACAAATAGTTGAAACTATGGGATGTTTTATTTTTGAGATATATTCAACCGGTTTTGCTTTTCGCAGACAAAGTGAGAAAGCCTCATGTCAAAACTTGCTGCTACAAAGCAGCTTGAAAGAAAATCCTGTGGACAATAGTGGATCACTATTTCAAGAAATGCTGCATCGATACCACAAGCCAGCAGACACCACAGCCCACAGGGAGCAGGTGTAGCTCAGGCTGTTGGGCACTGGACTCCCATGTGGGAAGTCCCAGATTTGCTTCCCGTGCATCCTGGAGAAGGTGAGCAAATAACGAGCAGATGAGAGAATCATCTGAGGGAGGGGGGATGAATAAAGAAAAAATAAGGTAAATAAATAAATCTTTTTTAAAAATGCTGCATCAACAAAAATTTGATGGCACAGAGGATAATGTATGGAAAAACTTGGGTGGAAAAAACTTGGACAATCTCAACTCCAATTTGAAAAGTGTTTCAGAATAGACTCTAGATGTGAAGACATTTTAGAAATGCTTTCGACAATGCATGTTGCTTATATTTCTTCTTTTTTAGTTTATTTTTTATTTTTAAAGGAACTTTGATTACATAAATATCACATAAAAATATATGGTATTCCCATATGCCCCACCCCCTCCCCTCTTGCACACTTTCCCACATTAACAACATCTTTAACTAGTATGGTACATTTGTTACACTTGATGAACACATATTGAAGCTTTGCTGCTAACCATGGTCTATAGTTTACATTATAGTTTATACTCTGCCCTGCAAAATTTTATACGTTATGGCAAAATGTATAATGACCTGTATCCATCATTGCATCATCATGTAGGACAATTTCAATGTCCTGAAAATGCCCCCATATTAGACCTATTCTTCCCTCTCTCTCCTCTCATGGCCACTACCTTTATATCAGTGATAAAATTTGGTTAAAACTACAAAAATACTATATTTCTTATATATTCACAAAGGAGATAAATGAAAGATATGTCTATGTAAGCCTAAAAGAATTCTTAATAAGTAAAAATAAAAATTATGAGAAACCTTGATATGGTTTTATTGGCAGCCTTTTTATTTTCTGATACATAAAATAATGGTATCTCTTACACTTGATATCTCCTTAGATTTAATGAAATACAGTATCTGGGGATAGTCCTTGGCCAGACCCAAATATAGGTGAACATCTTTGCCCCCTACAGCCCAGCTCAGACCATGGCTTTCACTTCTGTTCTGTACACTTTTTTTTTAGGAGGTACTGGGGATTGAACATGGGACCTTGTAACAGTTTGGTATTATTGATGAATTCCAAAAAGAAATATTGGATTATGTTTGTAAGACGATCTTTTCCTCTGGGCATATTAGATTATATTAGATTTATAGGATTACTTGAATCTTGTGTCAGCAGGGTATTGAGTCCCCATCCTTTGGTAGGTGGGGACTCACAGATAAAAGATTGAAGGTGCAGTTATGTTGGAAAGACTTGTGGAAAGTCTTTACTGTCTTATGGCTTGGACCCCTGCTTCCTGCATGCCAAACCAACAGATTTTTTGAGAGAACTGTATGAATAAAACCACTGTCAGCCTGGAATAAAAGGGACATGGAAAAGAGACACTGAAGGGGAAACAACTTCAAGAGGAAAACCATGGAAGCTGAGATCAGGAATTAAGGCATCACCTTGGGCCAAGAGAGGAACCCCACCCATGTATACAGAGAGGGTGAGTTTGCCCCAGCAGTTGAAGAGGGTGGATGTTCCTGTCTGGTGTTCTGGGAGAGTTTTGCCACCCCGGGGTACAGAGAGGGTGGAGCACATTCCCCAAGATTAGGTCCCACAGGTCTGAGAGGGGTGGACCTGTCCCTCAAAGGTTAGGGAAGTTCAGGAGGTCAAGTCCTTGCTCTGAGAGGGTTGAACCTGTAGGCAAAAGGTTAGAAAAGGCCAGGTGGTCAACTCATTGCTCTGAGAGGGTTGAGCTTGTTGCCAAAGTTTAGGGGGAATGTTGTCTTCATGTCACTGTATGAGGGGGGTTAAGACTCTAACCCAAAGATTGGGCAAGGTGTGGCAATCACCCCAACACTCTTGGAGGGAGAGATCTGGAGCTTGGTCAACACCCAGATGCTTGATGAGGGTAGAACCAAGAAAATGGCCATTGGGCAAGCCTGTAGAAAGGGTGGGTTCCCATAATGCCCCAACGAGAAAAAAACATCTTCTTAAGAATGACTCAGACTTTGAAATCCAAGAGAGGATTTCCTGCAGGTCTACTGAACTGTAGAGAAGCCATAACTCATGTTTCCCTCCCAATTTCTCCTTATTGTAATGAAAATGTTTATCCTTTGTCCATTTGTGTATTGGAAATAGATTGTTTTGTAATTTCAGAGGTTTACATCCAGGTGGGACTTTGCCAAAAGACAAACTGTATTTCTTTAAATTGATTATGATATGATTTAGTACTTGCATTGTTACTGATTTAAGTTTTTTTTTATATATTGTAATGCCTTTTTGGAATTAAGAGGGTGGAGTGTAACAGTTTGATATTGTTGATGAATTCCAAAAAGAAATGTTAGATTATGTTTGTAAATTGATCTTTTCCTCTGGGCATATTGGATTATACTGGATTCATAGGTTTACCTGATTGAGTAATCAAGTAAATCTCCTGCGTCTGTAGGGTGTTGAGTCCCCACCCTTTGGTGAGTGGGGACTCACAGATAAAAGGCATGGCAAAGGAGAGAGTTGGAGGCTTTTAATGTTGGAGTTTTGATGTTGGAGTTTGATACTGAAGCTGGAGCCCCAGGGAGAGAGACAGAGCCATTTGCCTGATAGTCTACAGCTGACCTTGTGGATAGAGGCAAAGCCTAGAGAGCCTCATAGTCCACAGCTGACCTTGTGGAGAAAACAGAGGAGCTGAGCCCAGAGAAACCCAGAAAGCCTGAACCCTTGCAGACATTGGCAGCCATCTTGCTCCAACATGTGAAAATAGACTTTGGTGAGGGAGGAAAGTTATGCTTTATGGCCTAGTATCTGTAAGCTCCTACCCTAAATAAATACCCTTTATAAAAACCAACCAATTTCTGGTATTTTGCATCAGCACCCCTTTGGATGACTAATACAGACCTCATACATGTAAAGTACACGCTCAACCACTGAACTCCACCTGCGCCACTGTTCTTTACACTTTGAGGATGAACATGCCTAAATAAGGGCCCACATGTCAGCCACTCATTGAATGAGGCAACTCCAACCCAGACAACCTTCACCTCACACCATGATGTAGCTATGATCTAGACCAGGGCCCTAACTTCTGCTCCCCACATGAAGCACCTGCCCCCTTTAACCTCCTCCAAACTCCAGACTGGGGACCTCCTCATTCCTCAATCAATACTCCATCCAATTTCTCCAGCCTTTGGTTTGTATATGGAAGGCATTCACAGAAAACAATAGGTTCTGCCGTCCCCTCCAATCAAGGTTGATCATCATCACCCAGCTGCAACAGCCATCCTGTTGGGGAGATAGTTAGGACTTCCTATCATCAGATCAGTGTGCTCTAACACTGCCACAAACTATGGAAGAAGCTCCTGGTTCAATTAATAGAGAGAGAACGAGATTGAGGGAGGAAAGGGAGGGCCCTCATGTGGTTGGGAACTGTTAGGTTCTCTCAGGCCCTGTTGTGGGCAAAGCCAATTTCACAATGGGAAGGGCAGACCTAAAAGTTTTGGTTTAGGAAAAGCTAGTGCATATCATGAAGGGCAGAAGTGAGAGTCCTGGTCTTTATATGGACTGTTTCAGTTTGTAAATGCCAAAGGGATGTCTCCTGGCCTGTACAGCAGCAGCCTAATTGTGTGAGGGACTTCGTTTGTGTAGGAAACAGGTAAACTTGGAAAAAATAAAGAAATATTAGGTTGGGAGGGTGGCATTGTACAATTTGGGAAAAATTATAAAATTTATAATTGGTGAAAGGTGAATTTTTTCTAAGCAGTAATGTATAATTTTTCAATAAGACCAAAAAAGAAGGAAGGTCCAACAATGAGCCCTTGATACTAAAGACTATGCTTGTGAGCCTGTGCACCTGAAATAAGAACAAGGCCTAGAGCTGCAGAGTGCCTAGTAGTTACCTCCTGAGAGCTTCCGTGTTGCTCAAATGTGGCCAGTCTCGAAGCCAAACTCAGCATGTAAATGTGTTGCCTTCCCCGCATCGTGGGACATGACTCCCACGGATGAGCCTCTCTGGTGCCGAGGGATTACTACCAAGTACCAGCTGATGATGTAACTAGAAAATGACCTTGAATAAAAGGGTCAACTCAAACCAGAAGAATATTTCAGTCTACATATAATACCAGGAGTTAAAAAGGCTTTTTGACCTGAATAAAAGGGGGAAATGGAAAGGACAAATGAGTTTATGTGGCTATAAGTCTCCAAAAAGAGCCAGGAGGTTATCAGAGGGGTTGCCCTTATGCACACCTGAGCAGAGTCCCAGAGACAGATAAAGTAGATACAACCCCAGGTATTGGTTCTTCTGAGGGCTACAGAGACCCACAGGTTCTCTAGTCATGGCAGATGGAGTTCAGTGCCATGTCAGTTGGCCCTACTTTGGAATTTGTGTTTCTGTGTGATGGAGCTGGACTCAGATGTGATCTTTGTCCACATATCTCTCCTGTTACTTTTACCGGAACTGTAGTTGGTGCTGGGGTTTAATGTATACCCAGGGGACCTGAATCTCTGGACTGACCATGTGATAGCCAGGCCCTGAGCCTCAACTTGCAACTCCTACACTTCAGTTTACTGGACTTACCCCACTCAGCTAACATGGAGATGAAGAAGGTCAACCACCACACCAGAGAGCCAAGAATGCCTACAACTGAAAGCAGGAGAATTGCATCCAGCACCCATTTGGAATCTAAGCCCCCTCTTGACATAGATGTGGAGTGGACACAACTGTTCTAAGGTCCACAGGATGGAGGAATAGAGTATGGATTAGAGTGGACTTACTGATATTCTATTCATGAACTATTGTGATTAGTAACCGAAGAAAATGTGGCATTGGTGTGGAGAAAGTGGCCGTGGTAGCTGCTGGGGATAGGGAGTGGGAGGAAGAGAAGTGATGTGGGGGCATTTTCGGGACTTGGAGTTGTCCTGGGTGGTGCTGCAGGGACAGTTACCATACATTGTATGTACTCCCATGGCCCACTGGGTGGACTGTGGGAGAGTATGGGCTATGGTGTGGACCATTGACCATGTGGTGCAGTGGTGCTCAGAGATGTATTCACCAAGTGCAATGAATGTCTCATGATGATGGAGGAGGTTGTTGTTATGGGGGGAGGAGTGGGGTGAAGGGGGTGGGGTGTATATGGGGACCTCATATTTTTTAATGTAACATTAAAAAGATAAATAAAGACAAATAAATAAATATATATATAAAGCCAAAATGTTTGAATGCCTTTGGGTTCAGTTTTCAATGCTTTTAGGAGTCAAGTAGATTTGTCTATTCTGTCTGGTGTTGAAATTTTTCATAAACTTTTAAGTTTGCAAACTGGCTGAAAACAAATGTCTGCCAACAGCAGTTTATACTTTTTAAACTGTTGATAGTGTTCATTTTAAAACTATTTAATGTTACTATTCTGACCACTTTTTCAATTTGTGACTTTTTAAAAATTAATTAAAAATGTTTCAATGATTTTTTTCATTGCATACTTATTTCATAGTTAAGAAGCTTTTCGTTTGCACAATTTTTATCAGTCTCTGATATTATTTTGAGACCATACAAATTTGGGAATTGAGGATGTGAACATTCCTAGTCTTTCTATTTGGACATTTTATTAATTTTATTACCCTTTTTAGTATTTGCTAAGCTTATTTAAAAGTATGTTTTAGTATATTTGCATGTCTTTCAGAGATTTTGGGGTGGTTTATCCATCTTTTAATTTTTATCTTTTAAGTCTATTTGAAGTCAATTATTCTTGCTCTGTTTGGTGTTTTTTCATGAAATTTTCAGTTGCAAATTAGCTTAAAATGCATACCTCCAATCACCAGTTTATACTGCTGGCAACTTTTATGTATTCTGTTTGGGTGTTATGAAATCAAGAGTTGAGTTATTCATACTGCACAGTTTATGGCACATTTTTATGATTGGTCAGTATAAGCCCTATTCTCTCTTTTTGTTCTGTTTAATTATTTTTTTCTCCTTCACCCCAAATCCATGTTTGCATTCCTCTCCATCACACTGTAAATATATTTGAGATATATCTTCAATATGTTTACAGCTTTAAAAAAAATTATAGTTTTGGGAGAAGGGTGTGGCTCAAGCAGTTGGGCACCCGCCTACTCACATGGGAGGTCCTGGGTTCAGTTTCCAGTGCTTCCTTAAAGAAGACAAGCAAGACAGCAAGCTGATTCAATGGACTGGCACAGCAAACTGATGCAACAAGATGATGCAACAATGAGACACAATGAGGAAACACATGAGGATACAACAAGCAGGGAGCAGATGTGGCTCAAGCAATTGGGCACCTCCCTTCCATATGGGAGGTCCTCAGTTAGCTCTGGGTACCTCTCAAAAAATAGATGAGCAGACACAGAGAGCACACAATGAGCAGACACAGAGAGCAGACAGCCAGCACAAACATCGAGGCGGAGAAGAAATAAAATAGAATAAATTTTAAAAAAATTTATAGTGTTGTTTGATGTCACCAATGTTTTAATGAGCATTTTCCAAGAAATGATTTTTCAAATTTTAGTTTCATTTTCAGACAATAGTATTCACATTACAGAACTAGCCTTGCCATTTTTTTATTGTCTCTTTCATTTACGTCATTACAGGTTTTACTCAGCATAATGCTTCTCCAACCAATGACGGTCATAATATTGCTATTATTTGTATTAACTTTCAGACTGAAACTTTTATCTCACTGGGCCTATTTCATGTCATAGAAGGCTAGTTTCAGAGTGTCAGGGGCAGGAATGAGAGGCTTTCTCTGGACAGGGAATGACTGGTGATGAACTCTGTAAATTTGCTCACCGAACTTTTCTAACCATTTTCTATGTGCCTTCCTTTCTTGCAGAGGTTGGAAAGCTAAAAACTATATTTTCTTACCTCACTGAAGAGCAAAGCAATGAATGCAATTTAGATTATGCTAATCAGGTCAACTCACGTGAGAATTATCTTTCAAAATTTGTTAAGTGGGGAGGAACGTGGCAGTATGAGAGACCTCTATTTTGCTGCTGTGGATGTAGCAGGTACAGGATGGCTCTGGAACAACAAGTATGACAGCAGCTTCCTGACACCAGACAGTAGCGTGTTCCTAGAGCCAACAGCTGTGATGACAGACTCCTGATCCCTGGATTTGGGCTAAGGTGGTATGATCCTGAGCCCAGCTGTCCAGAAAGAAACTTCCTGGTTTTCCCAGCTTACTGATGATGGCAGAGGTAGCAGCCTTCCTGGTGGGATGGTTCTTTTTGTTGCTCTAATAGTCATTCCTGGAGGCCAACCCTAGAGGTTGCTCTTCCAGCCCTTCCAATGATTTTGTAACTATCTTATTCCCTGTGTTAAATCCATATCCTATTAAAATAGCTAGTGACTTCTTTTATCTATAACTGAACTTTGAATACATGATGATTAAAACAAATTTCTTCCTATATGAATACCGTCTACCAGGAACATCAAGACCAGTGTCCTTTCAGAAAACTAACCCCAATAACTTGTTCTTATTTTTAAGGACCTCATTAAGGCATGTCAAATATACACAGCCTTTTCTCATCATCAATAAACTCCAGAATAATGACCAGATGAAAGGAATCTATTATATGTTGGTGGAGGAACTCCTTTCCTTAGGCAATGAAAACCCCCTATCCATGATGGAATTTTGTTTTAGTTACTCCCTGTGTCTCTCTTCTCAGGATAAATTGACTTTACAGGGAAATGTCTCAGTCTTTTTTTCCCCAGGACCCTGACATACAAGGCTTAGGTCCAATAAGGGAAGGGATAAGAGGAGACGAGTAGGATCTACACGTCATTTTGAGAAGGCCAATGAAAGAAAAGAGCAAGAATTAAAAGTTTCATTTTGCTTGTTTGTTTGTTTTTGGTTTTACAAAAAAAAAGAATTATAAGCTTCAAGGACTCCAGGTCTGGAAGCTGGTCAGGCAGGCTCCTCCCATCTCACTGGAACCATCTGGAACTCTACCAATCTCATAAAGAGTCAGCCTGCTGAACCCCTCCAGAGGGACCAAGGCCGCCTTATCACCAACCCCTGCTCCATGCCCACTTTGAGTCTCACACCCTCAAAGTGTGTGCTTTCAATCAGAGAATGAGAATGAGAAAGCATGCTCCCATGTAGAATGTATCTACAATGTTTCCAGATGCTAGCCAAAGGCCCAATGGATTGGGAGAGCCCTGGGCAGCCCAAAGGAAAGTACACAGAGGGTGCTAGGCTATGCAGATTAGGGACAACTACACAAATGGTAGTACTATCAAATTAGGTCCTAACCAGCTCTGCATTCATATCATCCCAGTCATTTTGCCTTTTTAAGCTTTACTTGGCCAGGCTGATACCTGTTTAACTACACTCTGATTTTTCTACATTTTGGCTGTATTTCCTGGGTTCATATTAACCACCTGCCTCTTAACATTGTATCCCTCCCAAATGATACATTTCTAAACAACTCCTTTTTTTTGGTCCAATTCTGGATGCTCTTGCCTGTGCACTTTCCTGGAAAGCACACCTGAAGGGACCTGTTAGAAAGAAAGCTGCACCTGTAAGAGAACAAAGGCTCACCTGATTGTGGAGGAGAAAAGAATTTTATTAGCAATCTTGCAAGAATAGTCGCTGGACCTGGATAAAATGGCCAGCACGCCAAACAGCAAGAAACACTGACATTTATACCCTGAACCTAACACGCAGGTCCCTCCCCTGTTCCCCATTTTTTGTCTTTATTTTTTTAATGTTACATTAAAAAAATATGAGGTCCCCATATACCCCCCACCCCCCTCACCCCACTCCTCCCCCCATACCAACAATCTCCTCCATCATCATGAGACATTCATTGCATTTGGTGAATACATCTCTGAGCACCGCTGCACCTCATGGTCAGTGGTCCACATCATAGCCCACACTCTCCCACAGTCCACCCAGTGGGCCATGTACTTCAGGGGTTACAGTCTATCGGAAAGGTCTAACTAACTTACCTGATTCCTGCTCAGAGTCACCTGTCCCCACTCCCTGCATTCCGCGGGCTGTGTGGGCTTGTAGCTGCATTCACTCCTAGTGCTGCTTGTTCAAATTCAGTGCCATTTTCACTATTGGTCCTGCCCTCGCTTCTCACCATCGCTCCCCCCCAACCCCCGTCGCTTTGGCCCCGCCCTCGCTTTGGCACCACTTTTCAAGTTCTTGGCACCTAAGCTGCTAGCACCCCTTTCCCTCCCTCCTCCAACTGCAGAGCTGACTCTAGCTTCACCTTTATGTGAAAATTAAACTTAACTGTTTCCTTACAAATCCCACTCTTTCTTTTAGACTCTTTTTAGTTTTCACAATTTAGGTTCTCAAATCTGCTAAGAGCTTCCTCACATTCCTCATCATAGAGCTCTTCCTCTTTAAGGGGGTGCAAGTTGTTTTGCTTGTACTGTATGGGCATCTGTACTGTTAGGGCCATTTCAATGAGTTTTTAGCTAAAACTCATGCCATTCGGCTAGTAGCATCCAACTGTTCTGCTATTCCCTTAACTGCATCCCTAGTGTAATTGATAAATCTTTGTTGATTATAATATATAGTTAATTCAGTCCACATTTTTGTTAACAGTGATCCACCAGAACAAGGATGACTCAAATTCTGCAGCTACCTGATTTCTATCTTTAAATTCGTTTGGGATTCCCCAGGAAATTCCTATGTTATCTAGATAAATTCGGTCATCAAAGGAACCAGGTAAAATTCTTTCCTTTCTCTTTCCCTGGTTTTGTGTTTCTTCCTCTTTTTCAAATGCCAGGGTAGATGGGATGGCCAATTGAACCAGAGCACAGCTTCCTTCCCACTTCCCAGGTAACACCAGTCAGAGGACACCCTCTCTGCAGTACCACCAAAGGTCTCTTAGGGGTATGGCCAAAACTGAGAAATTGCCAGTATTATCCTCACTCACGTTCCATATTTGTGTACATAATGCCTTGGTCCCAAGGTCCTGGAGCCCTTTTCCCCATCTAGAGAGACAGGCAGAGTGAATTCCTGGACCAAGATGGGAAGCCAGTATGGCTCTGATGTTTCCTTTTTTGACAGGAGGGAAGAGAAAGGACAACGTACTAAAATTTTCACCAGGAGAAGAATTCTGGAAGAGGAGCACCATGCACTTAAACTCCCTTTCGTGCTCTTCCATACCTAATAGAAAGGGTATGATATGAGCAGTGGCCGGCCTGCTGCATAAGCATAACTGTTGGTTTTGTTTAGACTCTGGACTGTATATTTGACCCATTCTACCCATGGATTTGTGACCCTGTATCCTGTCTCTATTTCTATGGTCTGCTTTAAATCCTCTGCCTTAAGTATCCTGACTGCTTTGGAATCATTCTGCATTGGGGAACTTGCCTTTGGTGGGTTTTCCCTTGGTATCTCTGAAGGGTTAGCTGCAGGGGACGTTGTTGACATCATATCCATAGGGGGAGGAAGGACTCAAATATGGAACCTCCCCAGAGGATCTTTACCTGTAACATCCACCCCCATCCCATAGACTCTGTTAGGGAAAGAACAACAGTTGTTGCTGAATTTGTCTGCCTTTCTAATGGTTATTACCACTGGGTTACACTGGAGGTTTTTGCAGTCTGGTGGGGTAATACCTTTATAAAATGCTATTTCGTCCTCTAATGGTTTCGAGTATGGCCTCCTCCATTCCCAGGGGCCCACCCCTTGTACTCAGGAGTCTTACCACACAATCAAGACGGGGGGAGGCTGAGATAACCTCTTTAAAAAAAAAAAAGATTTATTTATTTATTTATTTTTCTCCTCTTCCCCCCCAACCCAGTTGTCTGTTCTCTGTGTCTATTTGTTGCATCTTCTTCTTTGTCCACTTCTGTTGTTATCAGCAGCACCAGGAATCTGTGTTTCTTTTTGTTGCGTCATCTTGTGTGTCAGCTCTCTGTGTGGTCGGCACCATTCCTGGGCAGGCTGCACTTTCTTTCACGCTGGGCGGCTCTCCTTACGGGGCACACTCCTTGCGCGTGGGCCTCCCCTATGCGGGGACACCCCTGCGTGGCACGGCACTCCTTGCACTCATCAGCACTGCCCATGGGCCAGCTGCACACGGGTCAAGGAGGCCCAGGGTTTGAACCACGGATCTCCCATCCGTGGTAGACGGACACCCTAACCACTGGGTCAAGTCCGCCACCCAAGATAACCTCTTGATGACTCCGGGCATAGGTATTTATTTTGCCCACTCAGCCATCACTGCTGTCCTAAATCTCAACACCTTATCACTTGGCAGGTGTCAAACTGCACAGTCTGAGAATTTAGGCCTTCAGTTATATTTACTATCAGTTTAACAGGGCTTGTCATGACCTTAATCTGAAACATCATAGTCTGTATAATTATTCTCATTTTCAGAAACTTTAAATCCTTCATCTCCTAGTCTCTTGAGGCACTAGACAAGGTGGATATAGATAATAGCTCCCCCTCTAAGTGGAGGGATATCTTCCCACAAAGTTCACTGATATAGAGTGCTACCAGTCCCCCCCCTTTCTGATATGCCCTCCCAACTATTGCCTTCTCAGAGTGATCCTTAAGGGATCTGAAGTTGGAGTTATTTCCCAGGACACAGATGGTGTTGTTGGGTACTTATCATCCAGTTCGTGTACTGGTCCTTTTACTTGAGAGTAGTGGGTCCAGCACTTTTCTGCTGTCCGGACTGCAGTTTCAGTTGTCAACAAACTTGATAGAGTCCTTCCCAGATTGGCTGAAGTTTGGACTCCTTCCATGACTTGATTAGGACCCAACTGCCAGGTTGGTGTTGATGGACAGTGAATATGAGAGGTGGGGTCTGGGCCAGCAAACCACGATGCCTGAGGGATGACAAAGTAGAGGACAAAGCCAGTATGTAATTCTTAAGGAAGAGATCCTTCGATTCTAAGGAAGAGATCCTTCTAGGAAAAGGCAAGCCAAAAATCATTTCATAAGGAAAGAGTCCCAGTTCTTTTCTAGGGGTAGTTCTAATCCTCAATAGGGTTACAGGTAAGCACCTAACCCAGGGTAACTTTGTTTCTAAGGCCAACTTAGAAAGATGCTTCTTTATTTTTTTTTTTTAATTTTTTTATTTTTTATTGACTTTGTAATAATATTACATTAAAAATATATATGTGAGGTCCCATTCAACCCCACCCCCCCCCCCAACAACACTCGTTCCCATCATCATGACACATCCATTGGATTTGGTAAGTACATCTTTGGGCACCTCTGCACCTCATATACATTGGTTCACATCATGGCCCATACTCTCCTCTATTCCATCAAGTGGGCCCTGTGAGGATTTACAATGTCCGGTGATTACCTCTGAAGCACCATCCAGGGCAGCTCCATGTCCCGAAGACGCCTCCACCTCTCATCTCTTCCTGCCTTTCCCCATACCCTTTGTCCATTATGTCCACTTTTCCCAATCCAATGCCACCTCTTCTATGTGGACATTGGATTGGTTGTGTCCATTGCACCTCTATGTCAAGAGGAGGCTCAGATTCCACCTGGATGCTGGATAGAAAGATGCTTCTTTAAAGTCCGATTCATTCTCTCCATTCTCCATGAAGATGGAGGGTGCCAAGATGTATGAAAGTTCCATGTAACACCCAGGCTTCACATAATATTCTGGAGTATATGGGAGGTAAAGTGGCTATCATTGTCTGAGGGTATATTTTCCACTAACACATAATGAGGAATGATTTGTTCAAGGATAGAAGTTCCTGATGCTGTAGCTGAGGCCAGAGGATATGCCTCCACCCATCCTGTCAAATGATCTACAATAACCAGAACATACTTTAGCCAACCCATTGGGGGCATTTCAGTGTAATCAACCTGAATGCTCTGGAATGGCCTGAGGCCTGGCTCCCTTCCCCCTTGTTCTTGCTTCCTTAAGACTTTCTTATTGACCTTTTGGCAAATTATACATCGTTCACTTATTTGTTAGCTACAGTATAAAGGCCCACGCATCAAAATACTTATGAACCAGATCACACATAGCCTGTACCCTGTGGTATAAGACTACTAATACCTCTCTCATCACTTGTTTATTCAACATTTGCCTGCCATCCAGGAGGAGCCACCTCCCTTGATCATCTAGGGTCACCCCTAACTGCTCCAGCTCTTTCACCTCCTTTTCAGAGAATGTGGGGGCCCCAAACTCTTCAGGAATGGAGAGGATCAGGATCATCAACTTCGAAGGGGAACTAAGGGAGTTTTCCCCAGCCTCTTCATCTGCTAACCTTTTGAAGCCTTTTGCTTCAAATGTATGACATTTCTGGTGTCCATTTACATGCACCACTGATATTTCCCTGGGTAAGAGTAGATTAGCCAATACTTGATTTATTAATTCCCCATGGACTAGCCCTTTTTCTTTGCTGTTAATCAATCTCCTCTCTCCCCCAATTTTTTCAAAGGTGTGGACTACTCCAAGGGCATACTTAGAGTCCGTGTAGACTGTACCACCCTTTTCCTCTAATAATTTGAGGGCTTGGTTTAATGCATACAATTCACAAATTTGAGCTGACCAGTCATTGGGCAATCAGCTAGCTTCTTTCACCTCACAAGTTAGTCCATCTACAATTGCATAGCCACTGTGTCTCATTCCTTCTAGGACCCTAGAGAACCCGTCTATGAATAATTTTTCCCTTGAGTGCAGGGGAGGTTCCCCTAGTTTGGACCGGACTTGGATCTGATACATAATAAGGTATAAACAATCTTGCTCAGGAGCTTCCATTTGGTCAAGTCCCTTTCAGAGGAAAGAGGCCAGGTTTGGGCTATGATCTTTTGTCAGTACTAAGTAATTTTTCCATTAGGATAGCCTCATACTTCAGAATTTAGGAACCAGTCAGTCACCTCCCCTTTTCTGAGACAAAATAGTTCTGACTTGATGAGGGGTGAAAATGACTAAGTCTCCTCTGAAAGTCAGCTTCCTGCTCTCTTATACCAGGACAGTGGTTGCCATCACATCTTGACACACCTGGGCCATTCCCTGGAGACAGGATCCAGGATTTTGGAAAGGAAGGCTACAGGTCTCCTTTGACCTCCCCAGATTTGGGTCAGAACACTCAACACTGTCCTTTTTTCTACTGTAACAAACAGGTGAAAAGGTTTCTCAAGGGAAGGGAGGGCTAGAATAGGGGCCTGCACCAATGCCCATTTGAGCCCCTCTAAACCTCTATTCCCCCTGAGAGCTTACACCTTCATTCTTAAAGGGGTGCTGAAGGATGATGGTCACTCTTTTGTAACTGCTTCCTGCTGATTAGGGGCAGTAGGCCTTACCTGACAAGGTGTAAAACCCTCCTGCTATTTTATCATTGTTGGAGGAAGACGACTATGGAACCCTGGGTGAAAATGGATGAAATCTCTGTATGGCTAACAAGATGGAAGAAATAAAGTTAATTAGAATTTTGAAATTTTGAAGATATAGGGTTTCACTGAAAGGATACTGGACCACAAAAATAGAAAAGGCCAGGTGCCTAAAGGCTGCATCTTCTCAAAGCCGATGGGCTTTATTTTGCAGGTTTTCATCAGAAACTGGTTTCTAGGTCTTAGGTGAGGAAACGTTACCCAGAGGCTATCTTGAAGCTGAAGTGTATCCCAGCCACCTTGTTTACTGTTTCTTTCCTAGTGGGAAATTGCTTAACCCTGGCAGGATGGGATGTGGGTTTGCCAGTCCTCCCCAGGATATGAGTGGGACAAATTTTAGAGACAGGGATAGGAGGGAGACTTCGATTAAGCATGTTCTTTAACTACTTAGAAAATGAAGTTTACCAAGACCTTTTAACATGTTCAATATCCCTCTGTATATGATCTAAAAAAGATATCACTGTAATCATCAAGCATATATCTAGAATAGGAGAGATATAGGCACAGTACTTAATACTAATCAATGTACTAACAAATGCATACGTTTCTTTTTGAGTTGCAATTAATATATCTAAGTTCCATGTTTGCAACACCATACAAGTTGTCTCTACATGGGAGCAGGTCATAATGCCAATTATGTTTAAGTTCTACTCACAGCACACTGGTAATCACTGCTCCACTTAGTATGTCCTTCACATAGGCAGCATGCTGCAGCACTGTTAACCCTAGAGAGAAGCTAGGAAGGTAGGCTCCAGTATTCCACAAGCCTGGTGCATAGTGCACTTCAGCACCATGGAGCTTTTTACTTCTACACCTTCACCATAATCACATTAATTAACAAGTATTTTACTTCAGCAATACAGATTCCCAATAGAATCAAGATTATCTTCCTTTACCACCACTTTAATATGCAGATTGAGGTGGCCTCTGACAGTTTTTCCTGTTATGAAGCTACTTTTTGTTATTAAAATCAATTCAGTTTCTATTTAATAATGACTTACTGGAATTAACCATTCAAATATTTTGGTTTAAACATTGCTTCTACAAACTTCTTATAACTGTCCATAACCACCTAGACAATAGTTGCTTCATCTTAAGACAAATTTTGCCTTCACAAAACACATTCCCTTACTTAATGCTACCTTCTACAAAACCTTCTACAACTTGCCATATGCATTCAAGTTTTCTCCTACATATTTCCATTCTGATTTTATGAAAACCAGCTATCTTATCTTAAGAAAAAACCACATTCCTTTAAACAAATTTATCAAATTTTAGTCAGCACTCCCAGAAACCTTTTATGTCTTTCTGTATCTACTTAAGTCTCATATCACTCATTCTGTTCTGTGAATAAAGAATAAACTATTCATCTCAATTTAGGAATTTCAAAGATTTCCATACTTTATTTATCAATATAGATTCTTTTTTTATTTTTAGCCATTTAAATAGAGCTCTTTTAAGAATTTTCATTTTTCAATTTAACATTACCACCCAGAGGTATTAAAATATAAACTGAACAAACAATCACAAAAAGAATTATGAAAGCAAGGTCAGCACAGAGCCAATTCTCATCTGCCCTGTATCTTGTCCAGAATACATCAGGCAGTCATGTCCTTTCTCTTGGTCCAGTCATTATCAGTCCAATGTTCCAACATCCTACCTAATGGGCTATCGGAGGAATGTCCCCAGGAGATCTTAAAGATACCCCCTCCCCAGTCAACCAACTGCCTCTATTCTCCATTCTGAGTCTTGTCTGGGTTTCTTTCAAGTCCAGACTCAGAATTTTCCTACCACCAAGGCAATACTTAATAGTCCCTTTTCTTACCTTGGCCCATGCACAGAGTTACCTGGTCAGCAACAGGCAGAATTTCCCTTCCCCTTTTCTCATCCACAATCAGCAGATCTAACATCTGATCTCAGGTCCTTCCACTGTCAAAGGCGGGCCCCCAAGGGCAGAGTTGGAGACTACTCAATCAGCAGGGCATGCCTTCCCCTCATCCGCCCTGGGGGTCCCCCTCTGAAGCTTTGGATCCTGGACAAGCCCCCAAAGTTGTTAGGAAATGGCACCTGTAAGAGAACAAAGGCTCACCCGATTGTGGAGGAGAAAAGAGTTTTATTAGCGATCTTGCAAGAACAATCTCTGGACCTGGGTAAAACAGCTGGTGCGCCAAACAGCAAGAAACACTGACATTTATACCCTAAACCTAACATGCAGGTTCCTTCCCCCCCCATTCCCCATTGATTGGGTACTTCAGGGGTTACAGCCTATCCAAGAGATCTAACTAACCCTGTTCTGCTCTGAGATGCTGCTCCCTGTTCCCTACATTTGTGGGCAGGGTGGGCTCCGCACCGCTTTCACTCCTGTCACCACTTATTCAAATTCAGTGCTGTTTTCACTATTGGACCCACCTTTGCTTCTCACCATTGACCCCTTCTCACTTTGGCCCTGCCCTCACTTTGGCACCACTTTTCAAATTCTTGGCACCTAAGCTGCTAGATCCCCTTTCTCTCCCTTCTCCAACTGCAGAACTGGCTCTGGCTTCACCTTTACGTGAAAATTAAACTTAACTCTTTCCTTATACTGACCCAATTCAGACTGAAAGCTTACTAAAGAATATCCCCACCCCATCTCCACTATATGTATTATTTTGTATGATGATCTGAAATAAGTTAGAGGGATTAGAAAGGCGGAGCATATTCCAAGGTTACTGGATTGATGATTGACTGGAAAAATCCCTAATACCACTCCTTATTGGTTAAGGTAATGCTAGCTAGCATAATAGATAAACTCTGAAACAATTTCAGTAACTTAATACAATAGAAGCTTAATTCTTGCTCCATAAATCCAATGATAACATTCTTGACTAATGGCAGCCTCTTTTCATCCTGTGACTTTATTCTTCTCTAAAATTCCAGTGCTCCCTTCCATTTAGTTGACAGACGGGGAAAGAGACCATGGAGAAGGCATAGCCCCTTATTGGTCATATAGTAACACTCATATTCCATTAGCAAGTACTATTCACATGACCTCCCCTGGATGGATTGAGGTAGCAGACTAAGAAATATAATACCTGACTGGGTAACTGCTCCAAGCAACAATTCATTGCCATGGGAAGAGAGCATGAGTCTTTGGTGGCCACTAAGCCATGTCTGCCACACCCTTCTTTTCCCTTTTCAATGAGCTTCCAAATAAATGATAAATGGAGATCAAATTTTAAAATTTATTTTAAAAAGCAATGAGGCAAAATTTGCTGAAAATAAATTAGAGATAAATCCTTTTTGTATTTGAAAAATGACGAAAAATGGGCTTGAAAAGTTTTAAGACTTTTCATGGTACTTAAAAAATAGCACCCTCACTCTTTATTCACATTTAAATAATTGGACATAAAGACTTACAGGTAAAAAATTAAGAGCAAAAGCCTCCAAACTCCCTCACGGTACACAAAATTTTCAAATATTTGCAAAACATTGGAAATGAAATAATTTTAAACTCAGTTTTAAAAAGACAAACTATATGCTTATTCCTGCTTATAAGTTACTCTTTGGGATCTGGCAAGACAGTCCCCAGCAGGGCACTTCCCTCCTGTCACCATCTTTGGGGGTCATGAAGCCCAGGTCTAATTCTGAGTGGTCAGCTATAGGAGGAATTCCAGGCGAGTGAAGGCTCTCATTAGAGGAGACTCCATCTCAGTGCTCCCTAGGCCTCTCTAGCCTGTGGTCCTCTAGCTAAGCAATAAATACTCTTCACTCCAGCCTAATAGGAATGGTGAACACTGGGTCTTTTTACACAAAGATTTTCCTTTATTCACACAAGAGTATATATAAACCATATGCCTGCTACCTTGGCCCACAGCCTCTGTTTTCCTCCATCTAAACAAGATTTTGTCCACATTCACAATAGAGAATATATTCCTATTCCATAGTGAGCATTGCAGAATAAAACAAAGATTTCCAGGGTAAGATGTGTTAGGGATGTTGCCCCCCCCGCCCCCAAATTTAACTAGAAGATCTCATTGGACATTATTTTTTCTCCCAAGTCTTTCTTTTCAGCCTCCAGCTAACAGATTCCTCCTGCACCCCGACCACCTGAACCATCTTCCAAACAGTCTTTCATTTTCCCTGGCTTCTGTCTCTCCCTCAAAGATCTTCCCTGGGTCCTGTCAATATCTCTACTTGCTCTTGCAGAGAAATTTAAGTCTCTTCTATCTTCTATCTCCAGACTTGCACATTTCACCCACTACTGAATACTGCCTTCAGGTATGGGACAGGCTATTGATTATATTGAGGTTGATGACTTTATAACTAACAACAAAAAAAATTCTTCCATTAACAGGGCCTACCCTCCTAAGAAAGTTCTGGGGTGGTATATATGATTTCCTTGTCTGCTACTACCTGTACATCATAAACATCTTGGTATTTTCAGTTCCCTTGTAGTGGAGACATTGTGTTTTAGGGCATTGTACCTGCAGAAGTCATTCAACTGGACATTGTCAGATATTGGGGGCGGGGGGCTGCAAATTATGGACCAAGTAACATGTAAAACACATATAACATATTTTCACCCAAAACTAGTCAATGTGCTTAATCTTGTGACTGTGCCTACTCTTGTGAATGAGCATCCCTGACACTTGAAATTGATTCAGAAAAGAATTCAAACACCCACAGTTTGTTTACTCTAGCTGTCAGAAGCAGACAACTACACTGAAGTTATATCAGATGAAGATGTTTTACAGTGGCACACATTCATTTTAAAAGGGAACTGCTGCTGCAGTGAAAAACCCTAAGGTATTAGTCTGCCAAAGGGGTGACGATGCAAAGTACCAGAAATCTGTTGGCTTTTATAAAGGGTATTTATTTGGGGTAAAAGCTTATACTTTCAAGGCCCTAAAGAGTCCAACTCAAGGTTGCTTTCTCACCAAGTCAGTTGTAATATATTGAAGCTAGATGGTGGCTGATGTCTTCCCTCTGGGCTTCCTTTCTCCCAGCTGTGGGCTCACATAGGGCTTGTCTATCAGGGCTTCTTCTCTTTCCTGGCAGAAGGTTTGTTTCTTTCCAGGCTTTCTACATCAGTCTTGGCTCTCTTCCCAAGGTGAGCTGTAAGTGATCAGGCAAATGACTTATCTCTTCCTGGGGCCATAGCTGTTTGAGCCTTCTCCTTTCTGTCACATGGCCAGATCAGAACAACAAAGTTCTCTCTTCTAGTGTGTCTTCTTGAGCTGAGTGTCCATTTATATTGGCCCATCAAGGGGGCAGGGACTCAACCTGAGTTACACCTTACTAGCCCAATCAGAAGCCCTAAATTGGTTTTTATCAAGTAAACTTAATCAAAGACCCCTCACTGAATTTAAAACAATGAAAGGATAATCCTACCCAGAGGAATAGATTAGTTTACACACATAATCTTTCTCTTTTGGGAATTCATAAAATAATCTCAAACTGCCACAGTCATATAGGTTACAGTACTGACTAAGAATGTGACAAGTACAGTGTACACAGTGTTTGAGTTGGGTTATATAAAGAAAAGATAAAAGATGTTAATTCTGGAAGAAGATACTTTGCCTTACATATGACCTTTACCTACCTAACTTCTTGCTCCTGAGCCTCCTCTGGATTCTTCCAAAGGTCATGGGGTCCTCACCTTGGGGAAGAAAAGACACTAAAGCTAGCCTATAGAGGTGTGGTCTAGGCCTTCCAGACCAATCTAGGCCTAATTGCCTCAGCTATACCCTTCCAATCTGGGAATACTGAGGACCAGAAGAACAGTCCTGAGAACTGGCTTTACTCGACTGCTCAGGATGAAGGAATAAAATATGGATTGGAGTGGACTTACTGGTATTCTACTATAGAATTATTGTGACTAGTAATGGAAGAAATTGTAGCATTGATGTGGAGACAGTGGCCACAGGAGTTGCTGAGGGCAGGAAGAAGGAAGAAGAGGTGTGATATGGGGGCATTTTGGGGACTTGGCGTTGTCTTGAATGATATTGCAGGAACAGATGAAGGACATTATATATCCTGCCATAACCCACTGAATGGACTGGGGGAGAGTGTAAATTACAATGTAAACTATAATCCATGCTGTGTAGCAGTGCTCCAAAATGTATTCATCAAATGCAACGGATGTGCCACACTGATGAAAAAGGTTGTTGATGTTGGACGAGTGGGAAGGCAGTGGGGTATATGGGAACCTCATATTTTTTAATGTAACATTTTGTGTTATCTATGCATCTTAAAAAAAGACAATAAAATATTTTTTAAAAGAGAACATTAAAGAGTAAAAAAAAAAAACAAAACAGACGAGGTTTGTTAGGAATGTCCACCAATGGAAAAAATAAAATAAAATAAAACTTCCCTTAGGGAAGAAATTAGTTCTGTGCTGAAGCAGGCTCCAGCTGGCTTCTGAGACCACTTCTTTCCAACTTCATGTTCCATTCAGTGCCACTGTGTCGGTAGCTTGACATTGGCTGTGGTAGTTTGAGGCTTCTATGAACCCAGGAAGATTAGTCTTTACAGCTAATCCATTCCTGTGAGTATAAACCCATTGTAAGGAAGATCTTTTGATTAGATTACTTCAGTTAAGGGCTTTTGATTAGGTGACTTCAGGAAGGTGTGGCCCAGTGTGGGTCTTAATTTTCTTACTGGAGTCTTTTATAAATGGTGTGAATACAGAGACAGAAAGAGAGAAAAGTCACAGAAGCCCAGAGGCTGAGAAAGGAAGTCATGGAAAGCAGGAAGCTGAAATCAATGAGTCCCAGAGAAGGGAGATGTCACCATGTGCCTTTTCATTTCAGAGAGGAGTCCAGGATCACAGGCAGCCATTCTTTGGGGAGGCAGCATTGCCTGGTGCCTCGATTTGGACATTTTCACTGCCTTGGAGCTGTAAACTTTTTAATCTAATACAACTTCATTATGAAAAACAACCCATTTCTGGTCTGTTGCTTCCAGCAGCAAATACCAAACTAAAACATTGGCCATAGGAGGAATATTTATACCATGAAGGCCATGGTAGGAATATTTACACCATGGAAATAGGCAAATGCTACAAAGCAAGGCTACTTCCCCCTGAGTGCTGTTTTACCAGTATACCACTGCCTGTGGGTATGTTTGTCTCGGTAGACCTCCCCTGTGCAAATCCCTTGGAATGCACGGTACCAAATGGCCACTTTACCTCTTAGTGTTTTCTGTCTGCAACTTCTCCACTCATCTTCCATTTGATAATAACACTCTCTATTCTCTCCCTTGGTCGCAATGTTTGTTTCTAAGTTTCTCTTTTACTTGATGGGTTTGCAGTGGGCTCAGTCATATGATATATTAAAGAAAGTGGGCCACATATGCACAAGTTAAGTTCAAAGTGATTGCCGCATTAGAAAATTTTACTGCATAACAAGGAAAGTCATGGTTCCATCACCTATCATCTCCTTGTAGGTTACATTTACTGAGCACTGACTGTGTGTGGGTGCTTTAAATAGATTATCTCCTCCAATCCTCACAACCACCCTAGGAACTGGGTATTTTCCCTCACTTTGATAAATGGGGGGACTGAAACTGAGAGGCTCTAAGTGTATGGCTAAATAGCGCATGGAGCCAGAGTCTGAGTCAGAATTTGAACCCACGTCTGTGCGACTCTAAGTTCAATGTCTGTAACCACTATGTTGCTCTGCTCTCAACATATTTATCAGGTATTCTGGTAACAAACAGTGATGTGCGAGGAGACAGAAAGTGCTTGGAGACCACCATCCTCTTTTGCCCAGGCTCAATCTCATTATACTTCAGACAGTATGTGGCAAGAGTTCTGAGGAAAAAGAGCCAGCTGACGCGTGGGATTGCTAAGCAACAGCTTATGAAATGAACTCAAACCATGGCAACCAAACACTGTGGACCCAGCAATAGCCTCATTTCATTTACAAGAGTAAGAGAAGAGCTTTGTCAACAACTGATGAGATAATGAATGAGAAGAGCACTGGCTATGCAAGTACAAGACATTATCACCATCATCATCATTATTTTTGAAGCACACAACACAAAATAATCTATGAAAATAAGCCCTTGAAAAAAATATAGATTAAATACAGATGGCATATATAAACTGTGTACACATACATTTTTGAAACTTATGATTTGGATATCCAAAATCATATCCAACTGATCTTTATTTAATAGAGCTATCCATTTTTTTGGGGGGAAAGAGAGGCTAACACTAGAATACCTCTTTTAAAAATCAATTTATTTACAAAGCACCTTCTAATTAACTCCTCACAATAATGCTGTGTGCTCAGCATTGTTTTTCCTCACTTCACAGGCAGGAAAAGTATGACGTGGGGATTGGAAATGTTTTCATAGGGTGAACAGTTAATCAAGCACAGATACAGAATTCTCCTGCAAAAAAATGTCTTAGAGATATTCTGAGAATGATCACATCTACAGTCCATCTCCCTTGACAAATTCACAAATCCGCCTTGGATATGACAGTTTGCCTGTAATTCTGTGGGACTCATTGCTTCCCTGATGTACATCCATGTCACCCTGCTGGAGGGATAATATTCCGTTGCTTTTAGCCATGGTACCTGGTACTTTCAGGGCACTTTTATTTGTTTTCTTTAGTGGTTACAAGATGCTTCCCCAAATTCAGAGAGTTGTTAAGCTAGAGACAATGGAGTGTTGGCAGTTAGTTGCAGGCAGAAAGGACTGGATAGCACTGAGTTGCTATTCTTTTGACCTGCCCCTGTTTTTTGTCCCTCAAAATTCAATCCATACACCATCCTTTGCTCATTGCCTTGGCCAGACACCCTTCCACCAGAAAAGGGAAAATATGACATCTTTCAGTAAGCAACTGATCTCAGAATAAGTGACTCTTCCTCTGTCTAACTATGCTGGACCTTTTTGTTCACCTCTTGTGACGTGGGAATTGTTACCATGCTGTCAGGACACTTCAAAGCTGTGCCAATAATGGGAGGAGTGGAGTCTCCACCTGATAGTTACTACCAAACCACTATCTTTTCTTTTCCTTGGAGGATCTAAACCTCAGTGGTTTGCTGAGGACCCGTCCACACCAAGCAAACTCTTAATCTTTAATATTATAGGCCTTTGGCTTCAAATCCCTCTTAGTCTGATCACTGTCACTGGATCTTCTCTGAACATTTCCTCCCTTGACAAAAAGCCAATTGAGTGGCATTTAAGGCCTGCCAGGTCTTATAATTGTGATATTTGGAGATGAAAGGGAAACCAAATCCAGTAGAAAGAGTGGGACACAACACAAACACACACACACACACACGTGGAGTGTTTTCCTTATGACTTCAGTGGAGTCTGAAATGTGAGTTAGAGTCTCCTGGTCTTGAATGTCATCAGTATCTTTCTGCCCTCCCTTCAGTCTTTAGGATCTTTATCTCGTCTGGGATGCCTGGAAATTCTTTGGATAGGCCACGTATGTCAACAGGTCAGGTCCTTATCTCTTGGTATTCAAAAGATCAAAGATCTTACAACTCAAAAAGGTTTTTCTTTCAGTTCTATTTTCTCTGTGTAGATTTTCTGAAGTCTCTTCTGAAACTCAAAAGCTGGTTTTACACTCTGGTTCTATAAGGATTTCTACTGAAACAACTCCACTCTGTAACAGAAGCCTCAGACCTACCTGTCTGTTTTTACCTGGGTGTGAAAAACAACAGTTAGTAATTCATGATGTTGCACTTCCACAGAAAGGAAGAGCAATAAGTTTGTCAATACAGAGATAAGCATTCAAGAGAGAAAAAGGCCAAGGTATCCTAAAAGCCAGCCTCTGCCACTTCTCCTATTTCTCCCCCAAAAGAAAGCTCCATGTGGAAATAGGAGATTTTAATCTCGTTTCTGCTCTCACTGTATGTTCCATCTCCTAGCATACTAGCCATCATGATCTGGAAAGTACTGTCTTGTACATGCACTATGTGCATTATCTCATTTAAATCAAGATAAGCAGTGTTATCTGTCAGCAGATGAGGAAATGAGAATCACAGAGAATAAGTTTTTGGTCACACAGCTAAGAATTTAAACTGGAATCCCTTTTCTGCCAAGTACCACACTAATAATCATCACGATGAGCACTTTCCTTGACCTTGGCTCTTACCAGGGTTGAAGGCAAGGCCAGAGAAAGCCCTGTACAGCCCCAAGAGGTTTAAGATCACAAGTGCTCTGACTCTGAAGATGGAGGAAAGGTCTGCAAGCCAAGGAACATGTTTGTCTCTAAAGCTGGGGAAGCCCTTAGGTTATAGCCAGCAAGAGAATAGGGACCTCAGTCCTATAACCTCAAAGAATTGAATTCAGCCAACAATCCTAATGAACAGGAAAGGAAGGAAACCTTGCTGACACCTTGAGTTTATCCTGGTGAGACCTGTGCTGGAGTTCTGAACTTCAGAACTGTAAGATAACAAATTTGTGTAGTTTAAGCCTCTAAGTTTGTGGTAATTTATTATAGCAGCAATAGAAAACGAATACAGGGCTGAACCTGTCCTCAAATTGATATGGGTGGTAGAAACAAGGCAGTTCATGCTGAATGCCTGCTTTGCTTCTGAAAGTCTGGAATTTTGGTAGTTGCTAGGCAGAGAGAGGTTGCTTGCATTTCCAGCCACCAATAAAAACCCTGGGCCCTTGTGTCTCTAATGAGCTTCCCTGGACAGAACATTGCACTCATGTTGCTGAATTTTCATCACTGTGGAAGAGTGTGCTTGGTGTGCCCCCTCATGGGTGGGAGAGAACATAAAGAAGCCTCTGCATGGATTGCTCCAGACTCCACCCGAATCTTCTTTTTCTTTTATGATCTTACTGTATATTCTTTTGCTGTAATAAAACTTAGACATGAATGCAACTATATGCGAGTCCCCTGAGTCCTTCTAGTGAATCACCAAACATGCAGATGGTCTTGGGAACTCCCAAATGATGGGGCATCACCAGTCACATTTTATATGGCCAGTAAATTCCAAAGTCCTATGGTGGGCATTATCTGAAGACAAGACTTTATAATCTGTATCTTGCTTGGGGTTGGTGATTGGTGGGGACATGAGGCCAGGCCTGACAAGCCTCCTTGTTGCTGAGAACTGTGGTGTATTCCAGAGCAGATGAAGTGGGGGACTAGTTCAAACAGGAAGTGCTAGGTTCCACCACAGCAGAGGCATACCTGTTCCCTCTGGTGGTCCATGCCTTTCAACAGTAGCAGCTAGAGGTGGGAACTTGCCACTCAGTGATGGGCAGAGCAGATGTCAAGGTCAGCTCGGGGTGAAGATATTGAAGATGTGGTGTATCACTGGCCGAACCCATGGCTGGATGAAGGGGAATCAGAAACCCAACCTGTAAGTTGTAGTTTGGTATAAGTAGAGCTAATCCTCTTTTGTCTCCCCTATTTAGCAAACCACACCAAAACAGCACCTCTTATGTCTCTCCTAAGGATTAGGGGTGCTAAGTGTCTGTGGAAATTTACAATTACTTAAGGAAAGTGGTTAGCTTAGCTTGTTCATTCATTCCATCATTCCAACGTTCATTCATTTATCTAAATAGGCACTGAACTAGCTGCTGTGGCATACAGTGGTAAACCAGACTGACATGGTCCCTACCCTTGTAGAGTTCCCAGCCTAGGAAAGCCTTCCTTCCTGGCAACACCATGGCCTGTCCCCGGGAGAGTCAATATGGAATCTGATCACAGAAATTAGACATACCTAGATTCTCAGTAGTGCCTGGGCCATATCCAGAGCCTACTACTAGACAGGAAGGGCCTAAGAAAGGGACAAAAGAATGAAGAGCACATGCTCAATCCCCTCTCCCTAGGGACAGCGCACCACCACTGCTCTACCCAGCATCTTCTGAATAGCCTTTGTAAATTAGGGGATATCTCACATTGGGAGTCCTGGCTCCCTAAGGTGGAAACTGGAACTCAGTACCGGGGAGAGATCTAAGCTCCATAAATCAGATGTTCTCCATCAATGTTTTGAGTCAGGAGAGAGAAGTGTATGGAAATGATTGCCCAGTAGAATCCTTGCCTGGTGAAGGTATTGAAGGATGGCTGAGAGTTACTCTGCTTTCATAGACAGTTGTAGTAGATGTCCTGATGGTACCGTCTTGGGGTCAGCCTCAACAGTGCCCATCCCCAAAGGAGGTGGGATTGTGCCAACTTCCAGCTGCCTAGCCCCCAAGTCAAAGTCTCTTTGCCTGGTGGAGGTTTACTTGAACTACTGAATAGCTGTTAATTATAAATCCCCTTTCTACTTAAAGAAGTGAGAATGAGTTCTGTTACTGGCAACTAAGAAGGCTGATGGATAAAGAGGGACCCCAACCCAAAAGGGACCAATCAATTTGCTGTTTCTCTTTCATACTGTCAGGGCTAGGGGTCAGGAGCTCCTAGGATCAAAGGAGATTAAAAAGTAGGGGATAATTATATTATACTTATTTAAACTCTTTTTACATTTTAAACATCATAGGTTCTCCAACTCCCTAAGTCCTGACCTCATACTCACCTGTAAAGAGGATTGAAAATATGGAAAATGAACCCCAGCTTCTTACTGACGCAGATGTTCCTACAGGGCATGTGCCCCACTGACCACAAGATGGCGAAAGAGATTATCACATCAAGCCTACCTGTCTTCTCTTCCTCCACCTCCTGTGTATCATTATCCCCAAAAGGATTAACATTCACTGAATACTTGCTGTGTGCCAGGCACCTGTTCCAAGGGCTCAAATGCATTAATACATATATTTTTAGGAGGTACTAGGGACTGAACACAGGACCTTGTACTAGGAAGCAGGCACTCAACCACTTGAGCTACATCTACTCCCCTCATCTATATTTTTTTATTTTATTTTTTGGTCATAAAACTAATACTCACGGTGAAAATAATCAAATGATAATGAATGGTAAAAATTAAAAGTAAAGATCTCTTCAGAATAATAAATCTTTAAGGCCAAACTCGAAAAAAAAAATGAAATGGTTTCCTCTCTTTCCTGGTCATCATCCCAGTACCACTGCCTACTGATAACCGCTGTTAAGTTTCTTTGTGTATAATTCCATAAAATTCATATGAATATGAAAGCATATTTTACACACACACACTGAAACATACACTGTTCTACCTACTTTTTCCACTTACCAATGTTTCTTGGGCATCAGTCACGAACTTGGACCTCTCTTGCCTGAGGGCTTCATATATAGGTCTTGGGTATGACACTACCTGCACTTGCCTGTGCACTAGGGGGCAAATAGTATAGATTGGTGCACTAGAGCCCCAAGTAGAGAAAGGGAGTTGACAGGGGGAAGGAGGTGAGGTGGAGGTACATGAATGTGAACAGCATATGATGGAGGAGAGGTAACTGGTTCTCAGGCAGGGCTGACCTTCACCTCTGGTATATACTGGCCTCTCACCCCGATTCCAGAAAAAATCAAGATTTGGATACAACCAACACTCACAGCACCATTAGAACAGGCCTAGTCCCTTTACTTGGCACATTTACCATTTTCATCTTGCTTGCTCTGTACAGAACCCATACAAGGTAGAAATTAACTACATTTTACAGGAAACAAAGCTGAGATTCAAAGAGGATATATTAAAGGTAGACACACAGCTTTTAAGAAATATAACCAAGAGACACCTCAGGTCTTTTGATTCATGTCCAGTGTACTGTCCACTGCACCCCAGCAAAGGCCTCTGGGGAGAGATTACCTTGGGCCACACACAGTATTCTTGGAGTAGAAGTTTTTCAACCCCTTTAAGCCACGATCTTCTTCCTTTATCCTTCCTTTCATTCATGCAGGCTCTCCCCAGCACTGCAGGGCTGGGAACAAAACACTGGCTAATCTAGAAGCATTTCTGAGGCTGGGTCCTGGGGAGCAGAGTGAGAAGCTGTGTCAGGCCATCATTTCCACTACTGAGCCTGCCCCCAGCCCTGTCCAGTCTCCCCTCCCACCCCAGACTCTCCCTTTATCAATAAGGTTGAAACTCCAGCTCCATTTTAGGGCAGGCCTGGACCCAAACTACAGAAGAGCAGAGTTCCCAAGGCTGCTAGGCCTGAAAAGGAATGTCCCTTTGCCCATTTTATCAGTGCTCTGCAGAGCCTGTGCTTGCTCCTCACCGCCTCCTCGGACTACCAAGGCCAAGGAGGGTTGAGGGTTTGGCAGCCAGCCTCCTGGCCCGGCAGACGCTGGCCCTGTGGGCAGAAGACAGCTATTCTCTCCAAGGCCAGCGGGACGGACAGCACACAAAAGGCCTTGCACGCACTCACACACCATGCCTGAGAGGGGCCCAAACTACTGGGCACAGTCCCAAGACCCTTAATCCCTGGCCGAACCCTGGAGTCGTGCAGCAGGTGGGAATGGAAGGGGAGCAGCTTCACCTGCAGAGCTGCCAGTGGGAGAGCCAGGTGGGGCATGGGTCTGAAGGGCTTCTGGGCAGTCCCCTGGTGAGAAGCTGCTGGCATTGGCAGTGGCACCTCAGAGTCCACCAGGAGTGAGCCCAGAGCAAGTGGCCATGAACTTGGAGCATGGCTGAGGGTGTGTGTGTGGGAGGGGCGTGTTGGAAAGAAGCTACAGGTGCTGGTCGCAGGAAGTGTAGCCCGGGGTTGGTAACCAGTGCGTGAGGATCAGGGAGACCATGTTCTAGGAGTCGGGTACTGTGAGTCCCAGTGATGGCTGGCCTTGGCTTAGTGCACACCGCTCAGCTTGTGGGTCTGTGCCTCCCGATGATACCATAGCTAGCACCAGGCACCACTTTTCCACATGGCCTTCCTCCAGGAAGTTGGGGGTCCAGGCACCTGGGGCAGCAGCAGGAGTTGTCAGGAATCGGTAGGGCAGAGCCCATCAGGCAGCCCCTGTGCTGGTTGTCCCAGGGTGCAGGGAGGGCCCCTGTCCCTCAGGTGAGGGAAACATACAGGGGGTGCCATATCTGCCACGCTCTGGGGTTTCACTCCACACACCAGGAAATGATGGCAGCAGGGGCAGCATCAAGCTAGCTAAAGTCCCCAGAGCTGCCCTGAGCCTACCCTTCCTAAGTCAACTCTTGCTTTAATTCCTTGACGCATCCCAGCACCTTTCCAATAAAGCCCTGCCCTCTGTGGCCTGCAACCAGGGGAATCATCCTGGTTCTGTTGCTCCTGCTGCTCCTGCTGCTGCTAAAAGTAAATGAGGTTGTAGAATATGGGGGTGGGAGCAGGGGATACTACTCCCCTCCCACCTTCAGAGTAACAGGCATCCAAGAGCCCCAAAGATCTCTTTGACGACTATCCATGGTAACCGGCTGCCTTGCTGATCAACTTCCTGCAGAAGCCTAGGATTCCATCCACCTGGACTCTGCCCGGGCCAGTGTGCTCTGAAAGTGGAGGACTCTGCCACCATTCATTCAACAATTGTTACTCAGCACCGACCCAGGGGCAGATGTGGACACTTACATGTACACAGAAATGAAGCACTCAAACTGGTTCCCTGCCTTCACGCTCATGATCTAGAGGCCCTTCCCCTCCATCTGTCACCTCTATCTCTCACTCCCCAGTTCACAGATGCACAAACTGAACACAGTGTCCAACTTGTACTGGATTTCCTTGGATGCCTACAGCAACTCTAATAGCTGGTGGTTGACTGGGTGAGGCAAGAGCTTGAAGGAAGGATCAGGCATTCTATAGCATGCTTGCTCCACATCCCTTCCCCAGGGCAGGAATCAGTGCTAGATTACCCTAAAAGCAGACTAAACATGTGCTTAGGTCACTTACATCAAAGGGAGCCTATAAACAATGAGATAGATATCATTGGAAAGATTTTTTTATATTGGAATTTGTTGTTCAAAGATAGAGCAAAATAATCATGGGAAAAACTTAATCTTTATCGTCATTTTTTTAAATCATGAAATACATATATTGGGAAGCGGATTTGGCTCAATGGATAGAGCATCCGCCTACCACATGGGAGGTCTAAAGTTCAAACCCAGGGCCTCCTGACCTGAGTGGTGAAGCTGGCCCATGTGCAAGGAGTGCCATGCCATACAGGGGTGTCCCCTGCACAGGGAAGCCCCATGTGCAAGGAGTGCACCCCGTAAGGAGAGCCGCCCCGCGCGAAAGACAATGGGGGGGGGGAGAAGGGGAGAGAAATAAATAATATATATATAAACTAAAAAAATAGGTCCTCCTCTTTGTTCTCTGATCTTACTCATTCTTCTACTCGAGATAAACGTTTCTCCATGAGCCTTCCAGTATGAACCTTTCCACATTACTATGGAAAAGTGTCCATGTTCCAGTACAATGCCAACCTCTACACTTGTGCTCAGATTCCCACTTTTATGGTTTTATCAAGATCTTCTATCCTCTATTGGAACATTTTTACCAGCATACAAAAATGCCTTAATATCACTCACTCAAAAAACAATCCCGCCTACACCCCATGTCCATCTCCTAGCTAACTTTCCATTCTTCTTTCACGTAAAACTCCTTAAAATACATTTCTGTAATCAACATCTCCACTTGCTCACCTCTTATTCTCACCTTAATCCTCTTTAATCAGACTCTAACTCCCATTAAAATGGCTCTTATCAAGGCCTCTGGTGACATATTTCTTGTCAAACGAATTCCGGATCCCCTTATTACATATCTTCTCACCAGCATTTTAAACTGCTGACCATTTATTCTATCAGGAAACATTTTACTTTTAGATTTTCCTGATACCACACTCCCCAAGTTTCTTCCTCTTTGGCAGTCCTTTTCCTCAATCCTGTATGGGCTTTTGGTTTTGTACCATGCACCAGCGTTCTGCCTGTGGTTCTTTATAGAATGTCCAGGTGAACCCACAGCTTTAAATGCTACCTTTTGAAGTACCATAAATGACTACACAAAAAAGCTGCCTTGTTGACTGTCAAATTTGTGCCTCTGCGAAACTCATTGTATCAAAATACCTACTGAATACAGGATAATATGCAATAAATAACCCAACAGTTTAAAGGGGATGATACATCCCCTCACCCCACTAGCCTAGCCTAACCAGTCTAAAGACAAGACTAGTAGATGTTTGAAAACTCCCTAAAGAGGAGTTTGTTGAAAAATAAAATAGGTAAGAGTTGTGAATTTCCAACTTAGTGGGGATTGGTGTATAATGAACCCTCACTTCTCTGAGCTAGAGGAGAGGGTATGTTACTCACCCTCTTTGAAGGCAATTAAAGGAGCTTGAGACCCATGAGATTTAGAATATGTTTAAGAAAGGAGACTGACACCTCACCAGCTGTATGTTCACTGAGCTGTAGAAAATCATAGATCCATACCAGTGCTGGCAACCAACAATAGTGTGATAACCAAGTTTTTAGAGATTGATGTAAATCCTCTGGAGACTACTGTCTCGGGTTTTCCCGGAGAATTTTCGAAAAGGAAAGGCTTATAGAGCAGCCTGTGACAGCTGAGAGAAAAGAAAGCACAACATAGTGACAGACTGTACGCCCACTCTTTGGCATGGTAAGAATGAATTACTTTCCAACAGGCTAACGGGATGATGAAGGCGACAGGACTTGAGCCATTACCCAAGAGTCCTTTGTCCTCTCAGGGCAAGGAGACCATAGCATTGAAATTATGTGGGGTATAGGTGGAGGATAGGAACTAAGGAGCCAAAACAAGAAGTCAGGCAGAGTACATAATCCACATTAGGGAACTCTGCAAATAACCTTGTGGACCACTGAGAATCCATCAATATATCCCATGAGAGCCAAACTTTCAACAGCTGCCCTATAGAAAGCATAGGAGGCTGGAGTATAACAGATTTTTGTTACTTTTCTCCTAATTCCCCCTTTCTCCATCCTGCCTCAGATGGTTCAACTACATTATAGGGGAAAGGTACAGGAAAAATGAAATAAGACTACTCTCCTCTTCCCCATTGCAGGTGTTTTTTTTAATGAGGTACTGGGATTAAACCTGGGACCTTGTACATGGTAAGGAGGTGTTCAAACCACTGAGCTATACTGGTTTCCTACAGGTGGTTTTAACTGAGAGAATGAGCAAGCATAAAAATAGTAAGGATATATAAGATTTTTACATCGTGATTAACAAATTTTACCTAGTGGAAATATATAGAATGCTCCATTCATCAACAGATTACACATTCTTTTCATCACAGCATATATGGATTTTTTTGGTAAAAACTGACCACATGCAGGGCCATAAAGAAAATCTCAACAAATTTCAAATATCCAGTGTATATTCCCTAAAGGAATATATTTAACAAAAGATACACATGACTTCTTCAGAGAAAATTTTAAAATTTTATTGAGAGAATTTCATAAGTTGAATTTCCAATATAACAACAGCATGCATAGTTTCAGTCTGTCTTCTTTTTAACTTAAGGCTTCCCATCACCTGTAATATAAACATATAAACAGCTGAATATATTACTTAGCAGAACTTTACTTACATAGTAATAAAGGTATATAATAGACACTAATATTTGGGTTTTATAAGATGAAATTAAAACCAGAACCTTAACTACTACATAGGCTTCTATTCTAATACACACACTTTCAAGGAAACGAGCATGAAAACTTTAAAACACATCACTCTTTCTAGTGGCAGGAGGAAACAAACAGAAAAGATGAAATCCTATGAGGCTATTTAAAGATGATTTTCAGCAAAGAGCAAAAACTGACATTGTTTTTTAGGAAAAAAAAAATCAACCAGAAACTTCCAGTTGACCAAGATGGCAGCTTTAGATGCTCCCCACACATAATCTTTGAATGAATACCCAAAACCAGTAGAGCCATCTTCCTCATAACTCCAGAAATAAAGCTAAAGGGTTGCAGTAACTGGGCAAGCATTGATCAAGAAAATGTACCTGTTGTAGAAGAGGGAAGCGGACTTGGCCCAATGGATAGGGTATCTGCCTACCACATGGGAGGTCCGCGGTTCAAACCCCAGGCCTCCTTGACCTGTGTGGAGCTGGCCCATGTACAGTGCTGATGTGCGCAAGGAATGCCCTGCCACGCAGGGGTGTCCCCGCGTAGGGGAGCCCCATGCACAAGAAGTGCACTCCTTAAGGAGAGCCGCCCAGCGTGAAAGAAAGTGCAGCCTGCCCAAGAATGGCGCTGCACACATGGAGAGCTGACACCACAAGATATCACAACAAAAAGAAACATAGATTCCCGGTGCCACTGATAAGGATAGACGTGGTCACAGAAGAACACACAGGGAATGGATACAAAGAGCAGACAACTGGGGGCGGGGGGAAGGGGAGAGAAATTTTAAAAAAACAAAGAAGCAATTAAAAAAATAAAAACAGTAGAAGGAGCTCATGGTGCCATTGCTTGCCCCTCCCTGACATGCATGGAGCCAGCCTGTGCTCCCATTGTGGGTCCTACACCCTGTACCAGAGGGAGCAAAGTAACCCTGATGGGCATACTGGAGTGCCTGTAGGTCGGTATGGTGCCAACCTATCAGGTGGTAGCCTGAATGAAACACTAAACCGGAAACTCTTCTCTAGCTGACTCTCCCAAAACTTGCCTTACAGGCAAAAATATCTCGCAAAACAGGTAAAGGAGTATAAGAAACAAGTGAAAATGGCCTGGGACAAAGGATTACCAGCTTTAAGACATAATAATGGACCTGAGAGGAGGGTCTATTTCATAGAGAGTAGAGAGAACATTCAGATTTCTGTAAATAGGGGAAATCCTATGAACACCACCCAGCACAAACCCAGGACAAGATGCAGTAAAGAGATTGAATCAGTAACCAAAAACCTCCCAACAAAGAAAAGCCCAGGACCAGATTGCTTTCCTGGCGAATTTTACCAAATATTCCAAAAAGAATTAACAACAATCCTGCTAAAATTCTTCCAAAAATTTGAGGAGGGAACAGTTCCTAATTCATTCTATGAGGTTAACATCACCCTAATTCAAAGGCCAGATAAAGAAAACATAAGAAAATTATAGAGACTTTATAAATACAGATGCAAAAATCCTCAACAAACCAAATCCAACAGCACATTAAAAGTAGTATACATCATGAGCAAGTGGGATTTATCCCACATATGCAAGGGTGGTTCCACTTAAGAAAATCAATGGAATACACTACAAATGACATGATCATCTTAATTTATGCAGAAAATGTATATGAAAAAATACAGCACACCTTCTGATAAAAACTTAGAAAACTAGAAATAAAAGGAAACTTCCTCAATGTAAGGGTATATATGAAAAGCCCATAGCGAACATCATGTTCAGTGGTGAAAAATGAAAACTTTGCCCCGAAGATTGGGAACAAGGGAAGAATGCCCACTGTCACCACTGTTATTTAACACTGTACTGAAGTTCTAAACAGAATTATTAGACAAAAAAAAGAAATAAAAAGCATCCAAATTGGAAAGGAAGAAGCAAAATGTTCCCTATTTACAGATGACATGATGCTATACATAGAAAATCCTGAAAATCCACAACAAAGCAATGTTTCTCTACAGTAATGAACAATCTAAAGTTGAAATCAAGAAAAAATTCCACTTATATTAACAACAAAAAGAATAGAATATCTAGGAATAAATTTAACCAAGGATGTAAAGGACAGAAAACTAAAAAATCCTGCTAAAAGAAATCAAAGATGACCTAAACACACAACATTCCATGTTCATGGATTGGAGGATTATTAAGATGTTATTTCTACCCAAAGCAATTTCAGATTCAATGCAATCCTAATCAAAATTCCAACAGCCTAGCTTTACAGAAATGGAAAAGCCAATCATCAAAGTTATATGAATGGGTAAGGGTCCTCAAATAGCCAAACCCATCTCAAAAGAGAAGGACAAAGTTGAAGAATGCACATTTTTCCAATTTTAAAACTTATTACAAAGTTATAGTAATCAAAACAGCATGATGCTGACACATGCTGGACTACCATATAGACAAATGGAATCAGAGTTCAGAAATAACCCTCATATCTACAGCCAAATGATTTTTGACAAGGGTGCCAGGTCCACTCAGTTGGGAAAGAATAGTCTCTTCAACAGATAGTGCTAGGAAAACTTGATGTCCACATGCAGAGAATGAAAGTGGAACCTTTTCTGACACCATATACAGAAACTAACTCAAGATGCATCAAAGACCTAAATTTAAGAACCCAAACTATAAAACTCCTAGAAGAAAACATAGACAAGTATTTTCAGGACCTTGGGTTAAGCAATGATTTCTTAAACTTTATACCCAAAGCACATGCAACAAAAGAAAAAATAGATATATGGCAGTTCATCAAAATTTAAACCTTCTGTGCACAAAAGAACTTCATCATGAAATTAAAAGAACTTACAGAATGAGAGAACACATTTGGAAACCTGTTATCAAAAAATTGTTTAATTCCCAGAATACATAAAGAAATCCTACAACAACAAAAAGACAACCCAACTAAAAAGGGACAAAAGACTTGAATAGACATTTCTCCAAGAAGTATATGAAAAGATGCTCCATAGAATTAGCTATTAGGGAAATACAAATCAAAACCACAATGAGATATCATTTCATACCCACCAGAATGGCTACTATTCAGAAAACTGAAAACAGTAGTTTTGAAGAGGATGTGGAGAAATAGGAATATGCATTCACTGTTGGTGGAATGTAAAATATTGTCATCGCTATGCAAAACCATTTGGCAGTTCTTCAGAAAGCTAAATACAGAACTACCATATGACCTGACAATCCCACTACTAGGTACATACTAAAAATAACTGAAAGCAGGGACTCAAACAGATATTTGCATACTCGTGTTCACAGTGGCATTATACATAACTGACAAAAGATGGGAGCAACCTAAGTGTTCATCAACAGATGAATAGATAAACAAAATGTGGTATATACATACAATGGAATATTACACAGCCAGAAAAAAGAACAGAGTTCTGATACATGTGACAATATGGATGAATCTTGAAGACATCATGTTAAGTGAAATCAGACACAACAGGACAAGTGTACGATCTCACTTATCTAAAATAACTAAAATATACAAATTCACAAAGTCACAAACTAGAATATAGGTTACCAGGGACCAGGGTAGAGTAGGAAACGGGGAGTTAATGCTTAATTGGTACATACTTTCTGTTTGGTGTGAGCAAAAAGTTTTGGTAATGGATGGTGGAGATGGTAGCACAACATTATGAATGTAATTAACACCACTGACTTACATATTTCAATGTGGTTAAAAGGGTAAGTTTTAGGTTGTATGTTACCAGAATAAAAATTACAAAAAACAGAACTGTACAGCAAAACATTGAACCCTAATGTAAACTATGGACTACAGTTAACAGTATAATTATAATAATATTGTTATATCTATTTTAAGAATGGTACCACGTTAATAAAAATTGTTTGTAAGAGGGGAAATTGGATGTGTGAGGGGCAGTATATAGGAAATCTGTTTTCTGTAAACCTATTTCTCTAATAAATAACTGAACTTAAAGAAAAGCCAAACAAACAAAAATCCCAAGAAACAAATCAAACAAACAAGTGAACCCAGTGTCACTCAAATGTACTGAATTAAAATACTGTTCTACTTACGTATTTGCTAAAATAATAATGTCATACTTGGAACTGCTTAACTGAATAAAGAAAGAGCAAAGAACAGCATTCCATTTGGTTTGTCTCTTTTGCGGAAAAGTAAAATATTTCATTGATGTAGTTCAACCTTTATGTGGTCTACTTTAAGTAGGGTAACCATTCATCCCATTTGCAACTGTTGTCATGGTATAATTATTCATAGCACTTCCTTTCACTCTTAAAAGTGTCACAGTTTGGATGATAAAAATTACATGGCTACACTAATTTTAAGCCACTACCGTAACAGATGACTTTAAAACATGAGGGAAAATGCTACCATTTCTCACAGCTTGGCTCACAAAAACAAAGAAAGAAAACTGGAAAAGCCAAAATATACAGATGGATCTTTTTTTTTCACCTAAAAGATAATTTTTAAGAAGCAATCTACCAAGCTAAAAAATAATCATCAATGTTATTGTACTGTTTAAGTATTATTCAATTACTTCAGGTTTATGTTAAATAATTTATATTCTTTTAAAAGGATTTGAGCATTACTAGCATTTGGTTTTAAAGAACTTCTATTCCAAAGTAATAAAATAGGTTCATATTTTATAATTCAACATGTGTTTTGATCTAATTCATTTCCATCCCTGATACTGTCTTTAAATCAAGCATTTAGTGTTTGAATTACCTTTCAAAAAGCCTTTATATGTAATATTTGTTACTGAAGTATATTGTAGAAACTAGCAACCCCATAACTTGCATGCTTATTGGATAACATACCTGCTTCTGGAATTCGGGCAGCCTCTAGATTAGGTGGAGTCTTCCCCTTCACATCAGGACCATCTCCACGCTCACCTCCAGTTTTTCCCAGGCCCATTTCCTGGCCATCAATTTCTGGTCCAGGTTCTTATAAAAATAAAGAGTTATTAATGTAAGCAGTAAAATATGGATTCGTGCTCTATAAGCTAGTGTAATAATTGTGATGCATGAGAACACAATGAGATTAAAAGAATTTTCTGCTGAAAAGCTTTTGGGTATCTCAAATATCACCTCTTCTATGACGTTTTTCTTTTTCTAAGACTGTTCCAGACAACGTAGTTGCTGCCTCTGTACTCTCTATATACTTCTATTTATCGTGTTTATCTCATTAGATCAGTTGTTTGCATGAATTTCCATGACTAGATTGTAAACTCAACAGAGAAATCATTCTCATTTGTATATATATTCCCAGCACCAATTTTAAAAATAACACGAGGCAAACCCAAATTGAAGAACATTTTAGCAAACAACTGGTTTGGACTCCAAAAAAAGTCAATGTAATGAACAATAAAGATTGAGGAATGCTTCCGGATTAAAAACCAAACAAGACATGTCAACTAAATGCAATGGATTGGATCTAGATCAGGAAAAAATTTTGCTATAAAGGATATTATTAAAGCAACTGATGCAACTAGAATATACATTAGATAATACAATTCTCTCAATGTTAAATTTCCTAAACTTGACGGTTATACTGGGGTTATAAAAGAGACTATTATTTTTTAGGAGATACCTATTGAATTATTTAGGGATATAGGATTATGATGTCTGAAATTCTTAAATGGTTCAGCAATAATAATAGTGTATATTAATATAGAGAGGAATATAAAGCAAATGTGGCAAAATGTTAGGAACTGGAAAATTGAAGTGAAGAGTACACGAGAGTACACTGTGCTTTCTGGTAACTTTTCTGCAAGTTTTAAATCTCCTCAAAGTAAAAAGTTTGCTAAAAAGTATATGTCACTAATTATGGTCAGGAAGACACAGTAAGACAAAATGATTTTAGCAGTAACTAGGAAAGGAGTTCACATTTCTATTTCTCTATCTAATGAACCTTTTAAAAGATTACAATCCATGAGCCAATTATACTACTTCTAGGTATGTTCAAACTTTTGATGCAATGACTTAAGAAGCCTAGAAAATGTACCAAGAAGACAAAGTTTATCTAGTGAAGTAGTGCATAATTTTATGTGTAAATTTAATGTAAATTTCCTTTCATTTGCTAATGTAGAGCCCTGGTAAGGATTTTATTTGCAAGTATGGCAAATAAGTCTTAAAATACAGGATGGGTAAAATGCTGAAAGAGGAAAATCCGATCATAGCGATGGACTGCACTCAGCTGCAAAATACACTCACTTTCCTTACCAAATGGGTTTCCAACCCACTTTCAGGGAATGCTTTATTTACTCGTATTGCTAGATAAACATAATACATGGAATATAAAATGTTCCCTCATCCCCTCTTCACCTTCAACTGCAGGAGCACCCTCATTTTCTCCTTCTTGTCCAGGTTCAACATCCTGATTCTCAGTTGGTGGTTCCTCCTGCTGAGGTTGTTCATCACGAGGCTGCTGGGCCTTGGGGAAGGGGGGTGCAAATAAAATTATTATTAATACTATGATAATAGAAGGCTCAAATATACATATTACCTGGAGATACCGAATCACAAATAAACCTGAAGAGGTTTTTCTTGTACTCTTCTCTGTAAGTACTCTCAAGTTATTCTTCCTATATAGAAAATACTGTAAGAAAAGAGTTATCTGCAAGGAAGAATACTTCTGGAAACCATTTTATCTTCTCTGGGATGAATGTGCATTGTTCATTTATTAATAAGCATGATAGGGAAGTCATAGGTAATATTTCCAAGCTCTTAACACCATATATCCAGGCAACACCAGAATATAATTCTTCTTGCTCAGTGTCTCATTAATGGGATCCAGTTTTCACCCATTTTCAGCAGGGAAGTCCTTTCTACAATAGGGCTACATTGTTCAACAATATACTGGGTTCAACAACTTTTTAATTTTTTTTTCAGAAAAAGGAATTTCTGCCAATAAAAGTAAGATGTCAAAGCACTCACAACCACAGGTTCAACCGGATCAGAAGACTCCTGGCCATCTCCTCTTCCTCTGGATCTTGATCTTGCTCGTCCGCTCATATTTCACGCTAAAAGCAGAAAATCATGACCCAAAGAAAGTAATAAAAAAGAATAATTATACATGACCATTTCAATGATCTACTTCTGATTGTTTTTCACATTTGGTTAAGATTTCCAAAATAAATCCTGAGTTAATAATAACTATGCCTGTTTTCTAATCACATCAAATAAGCCTGTCTGCAAATCCCTCTGTTTATGTCAGGGCCAATTTGGCAGCAAAGTGACCTTCAAGTAGTTGATAAAAAACAGGAGACTTTCTTAAAGAGATTTGGTTTCACAACTGGACTACTCATTAAGAAGAGATTTTTGAAAAATACAACCACAGCCACCTCTGCTCCCCTCTCCTGATACCCACTGAGGACTCCGGAATCTGTCTCCTGTTGGCAGTTCCAGGCGCCTCCAGGACTCAGAAACCTCAAAAAGCATCCCCAAGACTCACGGCATCTTCAACTAACCACCTCACCTGTTGCCTACCTTCCTCCCCTGCCCCAGCCCCACAACAAGGGACTTGGAGGCAGAGAAGCCCTTGAGAAAAGAATACTCAATCCTCGAGGGCCTTTCTCCTGGAATACTCCTGATCCATCGAAACCCTGTTGGCTCTGCCTCACACTTATACACTTTTGTGTATGTGTATAAGTGTGTGGCGCTGATCTGTAGATCAGCCAGTGAGAAAGAAATCAAGATGGTAGGAATGTAAACTCCAATGCCACAGCTCTGTGCGCAGGGCACTCAGTCCAATATGTGCTGCCCTGGGGTTCTCCCCCTTCCCCGGTACCCACTGAGGACTCTGTAACCTCTCCTCCGTGAGTAGTTCAGGTGCCTCCGGGACTCAGAAACCTCAAACAGCATCTCCAAGGGTCGCCCCCTACATCAAACCCCCTTCCATCCGCGGCCCGCCATCCAGAAGTTCCCAGCCCCACCACGACAAGGGTCACTGAGGCAGGGCTGCCTGTGAGAGAAGGACGCCGACCCACGCGGACGTCAACGACCTTTCTCCTCAGAGGCCACCAAATGCATCACCCCAACCCGCCCGAAGCCAGCTGGCTCCCCCTCATTCTCACTCAGATTTGAAATCGTGGGAGGACTGATTTGCAGATCTCTGGCCAAGTCTTAGCCAGTGAGAAAGAAATAAACCCGTAGAACACGACCTCCGTCAGTGCACACGGCGGACAAGGCCTGCTTGGCAACACGCATGCGCACTGAGTCCGTGTGTCACAATTGCGCTAAGGCTCCCCTCCCCCATCTACCTCAGCAAGAACCCACCAAGGACTCTTCGAGCTGTGCTCTGTGGCATTTCCAGGTGCCTTGTGACTCAAAAAACTCAAACGGCTCCCCTAAGACTCTCCCCTCCTTTCAAGTTAACCCCCTCCCTCCGCAATTCGCCGTCCCCCCAAGTCCCGGCCCCACACGACGCCAAGAGCCATGGCGGCAACGCCGCATAAGACAAAGACGACGACCTTCGACGACCGTCCTCGGGGCACCCCTTCCCACCCGAAGCCCGATAGCTCCCCACTACTCTCACTCACATTTAAACTCGGTAGAGGACCGATATGTAGACCTACCGGCTGCGATCAGACCGAGAATAAGGAACCAGAAAGTAGAAACCCCACCTTCGTCAGCACCGCTCTAGGCTCAGAACTCAAGCAGCAAAGCATGCCGGGCATTGTGCACGCGCACAGTGCAGGGGTGCCACGCCAACGGAGGCCCCTCCCCCCACAGCCCTCGTCCCCCTCTACAGGTGCCCACTGAGGACACTGGAATTTGTGCTCTGTAGACAGTTTCGAGCACCTCAGGACTCTGAAATGTCAGCCAGGGCCCCCAAAACTTTCCTCCCCCTTCAACTAGCCCCCTCCCTTCCGTGGCCCGCCCTCCCAAGTCCTGGCCCCACCATGACAAGGGCCATGGCGTTGCCGCCTGTACAGAGAATGACAAGACTGTTGAAGACCACTCTTCTCAGAGGCCACTGACCTGTGCTGCCCCGACCTTCCCATGCCTGCTGGCTCCCGCTCACACTCACTCACTCACTCACACCTATTCACACTTGCGCTTGTGGGGACACTCATCTGAAGACTTGCCAGGTGAATCCGGGAGACAGCTGACAGTCTGGCTGAGATTCAGGAATGGAAGGAAAACGGTGCTCACTGACCCTTGCCACCTAAACGCGACCTGAGGTCGACTCGACTAGCCAATCCCAAGCCTCTGAGGAGCCCGTGGTAACACCCGTGCACATGCGCAGCGAGGTGTGTGTCACATGGCTTGTCGTCCCACCCAGTCCTCCTCCCCACCCTTCCCCAACCCAGTAGAGGCTCAGCTTTGCCGGGAAGAGGGCGGGAAGAGCTTGACCTTCCCTTCCCTCCCCCAGATTTCAGCCCTAACATGTCTAAGAATGTCCCCAGCCCAGAACTTCATCTGCTGATTTACCCTCCAAATTATCCTCTCAGTGCTACTGCCTTTACTGGCCCTCCACCCAAAGCTGCAGCTGCCCACCATAGACACACAATAGTTCCAAAGAGTCTTCAGTTTGTCCAGAGCTGTGTGAAAGTTTTAGGTTCTGAAAGAGGGCAAAGCCATTTTAAGCATGATAGGAATTCAGAACATCTAAAGAAAAGGATTGATAAACTCAAAGCCTTAACATCTGCACACGTCCCGTGTTCCAGAATTTCTACTTCTGGGACCTTAGGTTAAGGAAGCTGTTTTGGATATGAACAAAGATTTAGGTACGTGGGACTTTTAAAGCAGCGTAAATTATAATAGCATGATCATGGACTTGCCATCTAAGTAAATTATGGCACATTCAGAAACGAAATGTGGCTGGCCATCAAAACCCATGCTGAATAATAGTTTGCTGCCCTGGTGGTGCTACTCACATTAACTTACTAACTTGAAACCGCAGATTAGGCAGCATTGTGCATGTACAACATGATCCCAAAAGAAGAGGGAGACTTTGGAAAAGACCACCAGCACTACCACTTCACCACCAACCCTACTCTCAGAAAGTCAATATGCTTTGTTCTTTTGCAGCCAGCAAATCTTTCCCAGGCTCCAAAGAACACATGGTTCTTCAAGGGCAATAGAGCAGGTAAAATGCAGGTCTTGGGGTTGTAATCTCCTGCATCTGTGCACCAGCAAAAGATGTGCCCATGACCTAGTCAGTCTTGCTCTCCCCTGTTGGGGAAGGGGTGAGGTAAGGGGAGTGGGGGCAAAGCCCAGTACTCCTGTTTGGGGCAAACAAAGGTAGATGGGTATCCTCAGGGTAGAAAAGAATTTGCCCTGCCCTTGCCTACTCCCCTCACCTCTAAGGAAAAAAAAAAGGTTTTCTGTCCTTTCCTGTCCAGGACCAGGACCTTGCCTTTTATCCCCTAGGTTACACTTGGAGAAGCATACATCCTTTGAGAATTAGAAAGAGCTCCTGTGGCAAAAGTACAGTTGCTGGATCTCTCTTCCCATTCCTCTTTCCCTCCCCCCCCCTCCTTTCCCACTTCTCCCCTCCCCCTTCTCTCTCCCTTTCTCTCTGTCTCTATCTTATATACAAACACGATATAAAGTTAATATAGAGCCAAGGATAAAGAACATATAACTTTTCCTTGATCTTACTAATCGTGCATAACCACTTTTAATATCTAGCCAGGAGCTGCTCCTACAACTCAGATCTTTATGTGGATGAGGTAAAGATTTGCTGAGAACTACTGAGCTCTCACACTCTGCAGTGAGCTTTAACTGTGAGCTCTGAGCCCAGTCTCCGGTTTCTCCTCAAGTAATGTGTTTTCATTGGCTCTTAGTAGTTTCCTGTTATCGCTTGCCATAAGTCTATGGCACGCTGACCCGCTGTCTCCCTGACCTCGGTGCTTCAAGTCTTTTTGCAGCAGCTGTTTTCTCTGGGTAGGATCAAGTTTGTGAAGAAGTTAGAGGGAAGGCGAGGTCCTTTATGTGTGAGAGCCTGGAGTCTGAACTGAAAAAAGGAAACCCAATTTGCCCAGTGTAACCAGCCTTCCCAAGTAACCACTTCTCCAGGTAATATTAGTGCAGCGCAAGCACTCTGACCAGGGATTTTCTGGTACTCCCAAATCCTTGTTCGTATCATTGTGATGAGTATAGATATCACTTTCATTTTATTTGCCTTATGACCCAAGTAATATCTGCTCCCTACAAATAATCCAATTACTAGGAATTGGCCAGCCCCACTTTTGTGTCATTATTATTTAAATCTCAACCTAAGGACACCTAATTCTTGGTAGCATTAACACCTGGCAGTAATACCATTGTTGCTGGGAACACAGGGCATCCCTCTCCTGCTCCTCTCCTCCATCACCATATCAGAGGAAAAGAAGATCCTTTGTCCACCTGTTTGCCACAGTCAGAAGTGATAATCAAGAGTGGGGACAGGCGACTATGCCCAGTGTGGAGTGGAGCAGGTGTCAGGGTTGCACCCGGAGCCAGGGCCCAGGTGGTGCATGAGCCGCAGGTGAGCTCTGTGCAGACTGTCCAGAATCCTGATGGGAGTAATGTGGGAAATGGAGTTACTGGCACAACCACTCTTCCATCTTGCAGTTGGGCAAATCCTAACAGTCAGCCTTAGAAAGAGAGAGCAAGAGAAGGTGCAGTTGGGGTGTTTGAGAGGTGTCTGTGTTGAGCCCCAACAGCTTGTGTAATTCATCCCCACCCCTGTAGGGTGGGATAGGGAGGGAGTAGATTTAGGAATTTGTGAGAAACTCCTAACGCTCTCAATATCTCTCAATTAGTAATGCATCTAAGCATTCTTTCCCAGCAATCCCCCTTTTGGGATTTATCCTAAAGGTATAGTAACCCAAGTGGACTGCAGTATATACACAACAGTTAGAACAGTGAAAACTCAAAAATGCCATATGTTCATCAGTAATGCACTTGCTCAAATGAATTGCAGTAAAACTAGACAATGAAATTTTTGCAGCCATTGAAGAATTAGAAAAATTAGTGTATTACAGAGAGTGATATCCATTAATTAATGTTAAATGCTGGTAAAAAGCTATAGAACTCCTCCATTTGTTTTATTTTTTAAAGATTTATTTCTTTGTTCTGCCCCCCCCCCTTGTTGTCTGCTCTGTGTAGCTGTACATTGTGTGCTCTCTGTGTCTGCTTGTCATCTTTTTTTTTTAGGAGGCACCAGGAACCAAACCCAGGACCTTCCCCAGGACCTCCCACACAGAAGAGAGTTGCCCAATTGCTTGATCCATCTCAGCTCCCCACTCTGTTTGTTTTAAACAGACGTGTGTGTGAGTGTGTGTTTATGTGTTGATTGTTCGTGGTCTTTTTCCTTTTATAATTAAAATTGGAATGAACACGTTATACCGGCACTGTGGCGCACTTTTCCCATGTTTCTTAGTATGTATTTCTGGCAATTGAATTGCTGAGTAAAAGGAAATGTGGACATTTTAAGGATTTTTAATGTGTATTGATAGATGACTCTAAGATATGTTAACCCATTTTACACTGAGTTTGTACTAAACAAGAAGGCCCATTCTCTTCTACCCCTGCAGTTGTTGAGTATAGCATTGTAGCAGTTTGATATGGTTATGAATTCCAAAAATAGATATTGGATTATGTTTGTAACCGGGTCTGTACTCTAGGCATGATTAAGTTATGAATAGGGCTTTGATTGGGCCATGTCATTAGGGCGTTGAGTCCCCACCACTGTTTGGTGTGTAGGGACTCACAGATAAAAGGCATGGCAAAGGATAGAGTTGAGGGTTTTTGATGTTGGGTTTTTTTTTTTAATTATTTATTATTTATTTTTAAAATTACATTATGAAAAATATGAGGTCCCATTCAACCCCACCGCCCCCGCCCCCCACTCCCCCTACAGCAACACTCTCTCCCATCATCATGACACATCCATTGCACCTGGTAAGTTCATCTCTGAGCATCACTGCACCCCATAGTCAATGGTCCACATCATAGCCCAGACTCTCTCACGTTCCATCCAGTGGGCCCTGGGGGGATCTATAATGTCCTGTAATTGTCCGTGAAGCACTATCCAGGACAACTCCACGTCCCGAAAACGCCTCCATGATGTTGGGGTTTTGATGTTGGAGTTTGATGCTGAACCTTAAGCTGGAGCCCCGGGATACAAGCTCACAGAGGAAACAGAAGCGAGCCCCAGAAAGCGAGGAACCCTGAGCCCAGGAAGAAGCAAACCCTGGGAAGAGAGGAAACCTGAATCCAGAGAGGAGAAAGACTCTGAAAGAGAGGAACATAGGAAGCCTGAACCCTCACAGATGTCGGCAGCCATCTTGCTCCAACACGTGAAAATAGACTTTGGTGAGGGAAGTAACTTATCCATTATGGCCTGGTATCTGTATGCTCCTATCCCAAATAAATACCCTTTATAAAAACCAACCAATTTCTAATATTTTGCATCAGCACTCCTTTGGCTGACAAATACAAACATTACTAATGTTTCAGCTCTTTTGATGGGAGATAGTGATACCACATTAAATATTTAGATTTGCATTTTTAATAATACTAACATTAAACTATATTACAAGATTTCATTCTTATAGCATAAAATCCACAAAATCAGAATGAGGAAGATTTTAAAACAACTCTGGAATTCCAGTATTCAATTACCATTGTAGTGTGTATACATATAAGCATTATCCATTCATTTTAGATTATCATCTGTGCTGCAGCAGACTTCCTCATGGATCATTCTCTGCCCATTTTGTTGATTATGTCTTTAGGGAAAAAATCCCTACTTGAAGAAATAGGGGCTTGAGAGCATTTACAGCTTGTCCAAAGTTATAGCCTCTGGAAAGGTATTTCCAGAATTAAATCTCTGTCTTTTTGATTCCCCTGTCTTTGCTCATTTCTTTACCCCATACTGTCTGATAGATCAGCTAGTTTGAGTGAATCAGAAAGCTCTGCCCCTTATCTCAAGGAGAAACTTAGCAACCCCATGACCACCACCCACAAGTGGTATTGGGGTGTAAGCTACAATATGTTCAGGATGCAGTCCAGGCAGATGGAGCATCATGAGCTATTTCATGGCCTGCTTGGGAACTGCAAAGAGGCCACTGGGATGGAGATTCTGGCTCTGGGTCACAGGGGGATCTTCTCTTTGGTATCTGTAGCAGTATGACCCAGTTATGAGTTCCAAAAATAGATATTGGATTATGTTTGTAATCTGGTCTGGACCTGGGTGTGATTAAATATGATTAGGACTTTGATTGGACCATGTCATTGGGACTCACAGATAAAAGGCATGGCAAAGGACAGAGTTGAGGGCTTTTAATGTTGGAGTTTTGATGTTGAAGTTTGATGCTGAAGTCTTAAGCTGGAGCCCTGGGGAGAGAGACAGAGCCGTTTGCCTGATAATCTACAGCTGGCCTTGTGGAGAGAGGCAAAGTCTAGAGAGCCTCATAGTCTGCAGCTGACCTTGTGGAGAAAACAGAGGAACTGAGCCCAGAGGAGCCCAGGAAGCCTAAACGCCCGCAGACATCGGCAACCATCTTGTTCCAACATGTGAAAACAGACTTTGGTGAGGGAAGTAACTTATGCTTTATGGCCTGGTATCTGTAAACTCCTACCCCAAATAAATAACCTTTATAAAAACCAAACAATTTCTGATATTTTGCACCAGCACCCCTTTGGCTGACTAATACAGTATCTCTTGACCAACAGTAAGCCATGACAGGTGCATAAGTAGACTGGGAATATAAACATTCTGTGGGGTAACTTTTATAAATCACTGCCTGGTAAACATGAAGTTTTCCAGTTACAAAGGAGAGTTCCTATATATCTGATTGAAAAAAATATGTCATTTAAAAAATTTTTTTAAAGATACATAGATCACACAACATACTACATTAAAAAATATAAGAGGTTACTGGTATTCTACTATAGAATTATTGTGACTCTAGCAGTGGAAGAAATTGTATCATTGGTGTGGAGACAGTGGTCATGGGAGTTGCTGAGGGCAGGGAGAGGGAAGAAGAGGTGTGATATGGGGCATTTTCGGGACTTGGCATTGTCTGGAATGATATTGCAGGGACAGATGCAGGACATTATATATCCTGCCATAACCCATTGAATGGACTGGGAGAGAGTGTAAACTACAATGTAAACTCTAATCCACGTAGTGTAGCAGTGCTCCAAAGTGTATTTAATAAATGCAATGAATGTACCACACTGAAGAAAATATGTCATTTTAAATTTTGACTCCAATAATCTGTTTAAATCAAATAGTACTTATGCATTTAGTTGCTGCATATACACTCATATATATTCATATGTTTGGGTGGTTCACCTGAAGCAAGTGGAGAGGAAGGAAGGCTATCCCTTCTGTTAGCTCCATCATCTAAAGAAGCTGCCTTTTTCTTTTAGCCTTCTCCTTATATAGAAACCACTAGGTCTACCTTTCTGTGCCAACTGATTCCCAATTTATACTTGTGTTTGTAACCTTAGTCTTCATGGACAGTTGTACAGGCTTCTCACTTGTGCTAGAAAGATCACCTGGCTTTATTCTTCTCTTGGATGAGTTTCCACTTCTGCATATATCCCCCCTGATAGTCAGGCAACTGACTACTGTACTACTAGTCATGGACATGCTGGCCTTTATTGGTTCTGATATACACAGAACTTTGCCAAAAATCAATTGTCCATATATGTGTGGGTTTATTTATAGGCTCTATTATGTTCCATTGATCTATTTGTCTATCTTGACAAATTGACTATCTAGTCCAAATTGATCTATAGCTTTAAAACAATCCCAATCAAAATATCAGCGGGCTTTTTTTTTTTGGTAGAAAATAAAAGCTGATTGTAAAATTCACATAGAAATGCAAAGGACCTAGATTAGCCAAAACAGGATTTCATGAAGTATTATAAATTTATATCTCAATAGTGTTGTATCAGAATATTAAGATATAGAGCACTGTTGTATCACAATAGTATGGTATTTGCATAAAGTTATAGATCAATTTGAGAATAATTGACATCTTAATATTGAGTCTTCAGACCCATAAGCAAAGAATATTTTTCCATTTATTGAGGTCTTCATTGCTTTCAGAAATATTTTGTAGTTTTTGGTGTATAGATCTTTCACTCTTGTCAGATTTATCCTTATGCATTTTATGTTTTTATGCTATTGTAAATGGCATTGTTTTTATTTCAATTTTTTATTGTTTGTTGCTAATAGAGAAAGAAACTATTAGTTTGTACTGATCTTGTATCCTTCAACTTTGCTAAACTCACTTGTTGCTTTAGTAGCTTTTAATTAGATTCCATCAGATTTGCTATATAAATGATCATGGCATTTGTGAATAACAGTTTTACTTCTTCCTCTCTAATCTTGGTGCATTTTATTTTTCTTGCTTGATTGCACTGCCTACAACATCCAGTGCAATGTTTAATACACAATGAAATCAGACATCTCTGTCTTCTTCCTGACCTTAAGAAAAAAGCATTCAACATTTCTGCTATTGAAATAATAACTTTTTATTTTTTATTTTGTTAATATGATGGATTTCATTGATTTTTCCCTTTTTAATTGTATTTTTTGAAGATACATAGATCACAAAAAATGTTACTTTAAAAAATATAAGAGATTCCCACATATCGCACCCCCCGCTCCACTCCTCCCACATCAACAACCTCCTTCATCATTGTGGCACATCCATTTCATTTGGTGAATACATCTTGGAGTACTGCTGCACCACATGGATTATAGTTCACATTGTAGTTTACACTCTCCCCCAGTCCATTGAGTTGGTTAGGGCAGGATAGCCAATGTCCAGCATCTGTCCCTGCAATACCATTTAGGACAACTCCAAGTCCCAAAAATGCCCTCACATCACATCTCTTCTTCACTCTTCCTGCCCTCAGCAACTACCTTAACCACTTTCTCCACATCAATGCTACAGTTTCTTCCATTACTAGTCACAACAGTTCTATAGTAGAATACCAGTAAGTCCACTCTAATCCATATTTTATTCCTCCATCCTGTGGACACTGGGATGGTGATGTCCACTCCACCTCTATATAGAGAGGGGGCTTAGATCCTACATGGTTGATGGATGCGATTCTAGTTTTACCTAGCTATATTCACATACCATACACTCCATCCAAGGTTTACAATCAGTGGATTTTAGTATAATCAGAGTTGTACATTCATCACCATGATCAATTTTAGAACATTTTCATTACTCAAAAAAGAAAAAAAAATCCATACCCTTAGCAATCATCTCTCAATCCCTCTATTCTTCCCCAGCCTTACATAACCACATATCTAATCTCCATATACTCCCCTATTATTGACATTTTGCAGTTGTGTGGTACCTTTATTTCAATATTAAAATATTACAGTTTACTATACTCCATAGTTTGCATTAGGGCTCAGGGGTTCTTAATCTTTTTTGTCCCACGGACCCTTATGCCAGTCAGGTGAAAATCACGGGCCTCTTACTAAGTCCACTGTATTATTTAATAAATATATCACACCTTGTATTAGTCAGTCAAAGGGGTGCCAATGCAAAATACCAGAAACTGGATGGTTTTTATAAAGGGTATTTATTTGGGGTAGGAACTTACAGATTCTAGGCCATAAAGCTACATTACTTCCCTCACCAAAGTCTATTTTCACGTGTTGGAGCAAGATGACTGCTGACATCTGCAAGGGTTCAGGCTTCCTGGGTTGCTCCCTTCCAGGGTCTTGCTTCTGTCTGGGCTCAGGTCCTCTGTTTTCTCCATGAGGTCTGCTGTAGACTCTCAAGCAAACGGTTCTGCCTCTCTCCCTGGGGTTTCTGCTGTGTCTAAGGAGTCGTCTCTCTTCCTCCGTGTTCTTCTCCTGGCTCCAGCTTAAGGCTTCAGCATCAAACTCCAACATCAAAACTCCAACATAAAACCCCCCCAACTCTGACCTTTGCCATACCTTTTATCTGTGGGTCCCTACCTCTTGGTAGGTGGGGACTCAACGCCCCAATGACATGACCCAATCAAAGCCCTAATTATAACTTAATCATGCCTAGGTTCAGACCAGTTTACAAACATAATCCAATATCTATTTTTGTGGGGGTTTTTTTGTCTTTTTTTTAATGTTACATTAAAAAATATTGAGGTCCCCATATACCCCCTACCCCCCTAACCCCACTCCTGCCATAACAACAACCTCCTCCATCATCATGGGACATTCATTGCACTTGGTGAATACATCTCTGAGCACTGCTGCACCACAGTATAATGGTCCACATTATAGTTTACACTCTCCCCCAGTCCACCCAATGGGCCATGGGAGGACATACAATGTCCAGTAACTGTCCCTGCAGTACCACCCAGGACAACTCCAAGTCCTAAAAATGCCTCCACATCACATCTCTTCTTCCCTCTCCCTACCCTCAGCAGCTACCATGGCCACTTTCTCCATATCAATGCTACATTTCCTTCGATTACTAATCACAATAGTTCATGAATAGAATATCAGTAAGTCCACTCTAATCCATACTCTATTCCTCCATCCTGTGGACCCTGGAATGGTTGTGTCCACTCCACATCTATATTGAGAGGGCACTTAGATTCCACATGGATGATGGATGCAATTCTCCTGCTTTCAGTTGTAGGCACTCTTGGCTCCCTGGTGTGGTGTTTGACCTTCTTCACCTCCCTGTTAGCTGAGTGGGGTAAGTCCAATAAACCCAAGTGTAGTAGTTGCAAGTCTGTTGAGGCTCAGGGCCTGGCTATCTCATAGACAGTCCAGAGATTCAGATCCCCCAAGTATACACTAAACCCCAGCGCCAACCACAGGTCCGGTAAAAGTAACAGGAGAAGCTTGTGAACAAAGATCATATCTGAGTCCAACCCAATATCTATTTTTGGAATTCATAACTATGTCAAACTACTACACATCTGCATCAATGTGTCCACACAAGAATAATGTTGTTTTGAATTTCACTTCAAGCTCATGGACCCCTGGTTAATAACCCTGTATTAGGTGTATTTTTCCCTATTTACAACCCTATTATTAAGACCTCATAAGAGTGATTTATATTTGTTGTAGTTCATGAAAGAACATTCTTATATCTGTACTCTTCACCACAGGCATCTTCTAGCACAGGGTTCACTATGTTATAGAGTGACATGTTTTATCCTCTTTTTATTTATTTATTTAATTGTATTTTTTTGAAGATACATAGATCACAAACAATGTTACTTTAAAAAATATAAGAGTTTCCCATATACCCCACACCCCACCGCACACCACTCCTCCCACATCAACAACCTCTTTCATCATTGTGGCACATTCATTGCATTTGGTGAATACATTTTGGAGCACTGTTGCATTGCCTGGATAATAGTTTACATTGTAGTTTACACTCTCCCCCAGTATATTCAGTGGGTTATGGCAGGATATCCAATGTCCAGTAAAGGTGCAAAATAGTTTAATTTTGTGGAGGTCCCATTTATTATTTTTTCTTTCATTGCATATGCTTTGGGTGTAAGGTTTAAGAAACTACCACCTACCACAAGATCATGAAGAAGTTTGCCTACATTTTCTTCTAGAAGTTTTATGGTTGTTCTTTTATATTTAGGTCTTTGATCCATTTTGAGTTAATTTTTGTGTAATGTGTGAGATATAGGTCCTCTTTTATTCTGTTGGATATGGATAGCCAGTTCTCCCAGCACCATTTGGTAACTAGATGGTTTTGGCTCAGCTCCCGTGTGGGAGGCAGGCACCCAATTTCCTGATCCACACCTACTCCCATACTTTTTTGATAAGGTCCTCAGTTGCACAACAATTTTTAATTTTGAAAAAGTCCAATTTATTTTTCTTTTGTTGCTTATGTTTTTGGTATAAAGTCTAAGAATCAATTGGCTAATATCAGGTCCTAAAGATATTTTCTTATGTTTTCTTCTAAAAGCTTTATGGCTTTGGCTCTTATATTTAAGTTGTTGATGCATTTTATTTTATTTTATTTTTTAATTTTTTAAATAATTTATTTCTCTCCCCTCCACCCCCCCTGCCCCAGTTGTCGGTTCTCTAGTGTGTCCATTCGCTGTGTATTCCTATGTGTGCACTTCTATTCTTGTCAGCGGCACTGGGAATCTGTGTCTCTCTTTGTTGTGTCATCCTACTGCATCAGCTCTGCATGTGTGCAGCACCACTCCTGGGCAGACTGAACTTTCTTTCGTGCTGGGCATCTCTCCTTATGGGGCACACACCCCTATGCGGGGGACACCCCTGAGTGGAATGGCACTCCTTGTGCGCATCAGCGTTGTGCGAGGGCCAGCTCCACATGGGTCAAGGAGGCCCAGGATTTGAACCATGGGCCTCCCATGTGTTAGGTGGATGCTCTATCCATTGAGCCAAGTCTGCTTCCCGATCCATTTTAAACTAATTTTTGTATATGTTATAAGATAAGGGTACATTTTAATTCTTTTGCACATGGATATCCAGTTTTCACAGCACCATTTGATGAAGAAGCTATTCTTTCCCCATTCATTTGATTTTGCTCCCTTGTCAAAAATCAATTTGCCATAGATAGGTGGGCTTATTTCTGCACTATAAATTCTATTCCATTGGTCTATATGTCTGTTCTTGTGTTGGTACCACACTGTTTTGATTACTCTAGCTTTGTAATAGCTTCCAAACCAGGAAGTGTGAGACATTCAATTTCACTCTTCTTTTTCTAGAAGTTTTTATATATTCAGAGTCCCTTCCATATGAAATTTTTTTTGAGGTACTGGAGTCAGGGATTAAACCCCGGACCTCATGTATGGGAAGCCAGCACTCAACTACTGAGCCACATTGGCTCCCCTGAGTTGGTTTTATCATTTGTTTGTTTAAGAGGCACTGGGAACTGAACCTGGGACCTCCCATGTGGGAAGCAGGTGCTCAACTGCTTGAGCCACATCCACTCCCTCCATTTGAATTTGATGATCACTTTTCCATTTCTGCAAAGGCTATTGGAATTTTTATTGGAATTGCATTAAATCTGAAAATAGTTTTGGGTAGTATTGACGTCATAATGCTAGTCATTAAGGATGGAATATATTTTAATTTGTTAGGATCTTTAATTTATTTATACAATGATTTGTAGTTTTCTGTATACAAGTATTTTACATTCTTGGCTAAATTTATTCCTAGATATTTAATTCTTATACTTGCTATTATAAATGGAATTGTTTTCTTTATTTCTTTATTGGATTTTTCCTTGCTGGTGTGTAGAAACACCACTGGTTTTTGCATATTCATCTTGCACCTGCCACTTTGCTGAATTCGTTTATTAAGTCTAGTAGTATTCTTCTAGATTCTTCTGAATTTTCTCTTTATATAGGATCATGTCATCCTCAAATAGGGTTAATTTTACTTCTTCCTTTCCAATATGGATGCTTTTTGTTTCTTTTTCTTGTCTAATTGTTCTAGCTAGCATTTCCAGTATAATGTTGGATAGCAATTGTGATAGTAGGCATCCTTGTATTTTTCCTGATCTTAGGGTGAAAGCTTTCGGTCTTTCACCATTCAGTATGATGTGTGGTACAAATTATTAATCTGACCTATTTGGAGGTCTGAATTCAAGATGTGATGGATCTGATCTCTTTGAGGGTCTCTATTGCAAGGTCAGAGTCTGAAATATTTGGAGATCTGTGTAAGGTCTCTGAATTTGTCTGAGTTCTGTGACTCAAACTTTGAAACTGAGGTATTTGGGTATCTGTGTTTGGGTTAAGTGTTCACAGATCTTATTAAGAGACTGTGTCCAGTATTTAGGTTGTATGCTCAGTTGTGACGTCTCTGGATTCTTTGACAGTCAATGTTCTAATATTTGAGGATGTAATACTTGGGGATTAGATTTCAGAATGTGAGGTCTCTGGCTCTTTGGAGGAGTTGTTCCTAGAATTGACTTATATTTGAGTGTCTGTGTTTAGGATGTGAGATCTATGACCTCTTTGAGGGTCTGTGTTCTAAAATACAAGTTTAGTGTATTTCCATGTCTGTGGTTAGGCGTGAGGTCTTAGGACTTTCAGACTGACTGCATTCCAAGTTTGAGTGCAAGGAAGATGTTGCTATGTGCATTGCCATGTGACAGAAATGCCAAGGAACTCCAAAGATTGCTGGCAAGTCAGAAGATCCTGATCCCGAGAGAAAGGAAGCCTTCTAGCCTCTGAACCTATGAACCAATAAATTCCTGTTGTTAAGACAACCCATTGTATGGTATTTGTTTTAGCAACCAAAAATGAATACAGTTTTTCTTACCAGAAAGTAGGGGTGTTACTGTTACAAATACCTAAAAATGTGGCAGTGGTGTTGGAATTAGGTAATGGGTAGAAATTGGAAGAATTGTGAGAGCTCAAAAATTAGTAAAAACTGTAGAGAAAGTTTGTGCCCTCTGAGAGAATATATAATTCATCATGAATGGAATGTTGGTAAAATATGGACATTCCTTTAAGGAAATGATGATTATGTCTTTGGAAATTGGAACAAAGGTGATCCTTGTTATAAAGTGGTAGAGAACTTGGTGCAATTGAGTTCTTTTTTTAGGAAGTCCTGGGGAAAGAACTCAGGAATTTGTACATGGGAAGCAGGCACTCAACCACTAAGCTATATCCACAACCCAATGAAAGTTAGTTTTTTGTTTGTTTGTTTTCAGGAGGTACTGGGGATTGAACCCAGGACCTCATACGTGGGAAACAGGCAGTCAACCACTTGAGTTACATCTGCTCCCCAATTGAGTTCTTTTTTTTATCTTTTTTTAAAAGATACATAAATCACACAAAATGTTAAAAAATATAAGAGGTTCCCATATACCTCACTCCCCAAACCCCCCACACCTCCCACATCGACAACTTCTTTCATTAGTGTGGTACATTCATTGCATTTGATGAGTACAATTTGGAGCATTGCTACACAGTATGGATTATAGTTTATGTTGTAGTTTATACTCTCTCCCAGTCCATTCAGTGGGTTATGGCAGGATATATAATGTCCTGCATCTGTCCCTGCAATATCATTGAGCACAACTCCAAGTCTGGAAAATGCCCCAATATCACACCTCTTTTTCCCTCTCCCTGTCTTCAGTAACTCCCATGGCCACTGTCTCCACATCAATGATATAATTTCTTCCATTACTAGAGTTACAATAATTACATAGTAGAATACTAGTAAGTCCACTCTAATCCATATTATAGTCCTCCATCCTGAGGACCCTGGAATGGCGATGTCCATTCCACCACTAAATCGAGAGGGGGCTTAGATCCCACATGGCTGATGGATGGATTTCTCCTGCTTGCAGCTATAGACTCTCTCAGTTCCCTGGTGTGGTGGTTGACCATCCTCGCCTCCCTGTTACCTGACCTGAGTAAGTCCAACAAACTGGAGAGTAGGTGTTGTAACTCTCCTGAGGGTCAGGGCCCAGCTGGCATATAGAAAGTCCAGAGATTCAAGTCACCTGAGAATACACCAACCCCAGCACCAATCACAGGTTCAGTAAAAGTGACAGAAGAGGCATGTGTAGAGAGGTCACATCTGAGACCAACTCCAACACACTCGGGAGCAAATTTCAAAGTAGAGCCCACTGGCAAGGCACTGAATTCCAGAGCCATCTGTCATGACTGTAGGACCTGGGTGTCTCTGTAGGCCTCAGGAGCACTGCCACCTGGGGTTGTATCCACTTTGGCCATCTCTGAGATCCTGCTGAGTTGTGTGTAAGGGTGGCCCCTCTGATGACCTCCTGACTCATTTTGAAGTCTCTTAGCTACATAAACTCATTCGTCTATACCATTTCCCCCTTTTATTTAAGATCTTTTTCTAGTTGCATCACCAGCTGGTGTTGGGCAGTAATCCCTCAGCACTAGGGAGGCTCATCCCTGCAAATCATGTTCCACAGTGGGGGGAGGGTAATGCATTTACACGCTGAGTTTGGCTTAGAGAGTGGCCACATTTGAGCAATATGGAGGTGCTCAGGAGGTAACTCTAAGGCACCCTGCAGCAATAGGCCTATTTGAAATTTCAAGCACACAGGCTCATAAGCATAGGCATCAGTATCAAGGGCCCATCATTGGACCATCCTTCTTTACTGGTCTTTGCCCTTGTAATTGGGGGATTGCTGTTTCATTGGGGAGTGCAACAAAGTTTCCCAGAATGGGAACTCAGCACTCCCTCAGTTGTTGTGTGAAACTCTACCCTCTATGTCAATACCCAATGAACATCTGAACATATCTATATATCCTATATGCATGCTCTGGAGAACTCCCTCCCACCCATGCATCCAACATCAACAACAACCCACATCAGTGCTCCTCCCCTGCCATAGTTGAATCTCTCAGTGATCCAAAACTTCTTCAAAATTGAAGTCTAATATATTGCCAAATTCAATTAATAGGAAACTGAAACAGTAATGATAGGTTTAAAGAGTAGAAACAGAATACACATAATAATTTAGGAAAACTAAAATAAATTAAAAAATAAGCTGGAATATTTTAAAAATGAAAAATATCATAAAAAACTTTTTTTGACCTTTTGCCTTTCATCATTGTAATAGGTGTTGCCCTGTATGTACAGTGGCAAGGCAATCTCTTCCATTTCTTCCTCAGTGTCTACATCATTTTTTAAAAATTATGTCTTCAAAAAAGTTTTGTTTTGTTTTGTTTTTTTAAAGATTTATTTTTTATTTATTTAATTCCCCTCCCCTCCCCCAGTTGTCTGTTTTCTGTGTCTTTTTGCTGCGTCTTGTTTCTCTGTCCGCTTCTGTTGTCGTCAGCGGCACGGGAAGTGTGGGCGGCACCGCTCCTGGGCAGGCTGCACTTTCTTTCACACTGGGCAGCTCTCCTTACAGGGCGCACTCCTTGCGCGTGGGGCTCCCCCACGTGGGGGACACCCCTGTTTGGCAGGGCACTCCTTGCGTGCATCAGCACTGCTCATGGGCCAACTCCACACAGGTCAAGGAGGCCCGGGGTTTGAACCACGGACCTCCCATGTGGTAGACAGACGCCCTAACCACTGGGCCAAAGTCCGTTTCCCTTCAAAAAAGTTTTATGTCACAGTAAAGTCACATAGAATATAGGGAACTCCAGTATACCCAACATCAAATCCTTTTCCTGTTACATTTGCTGCAAATGATGTACAGATACTGAAACATAGCTACCAGCCATGGTTCCATTATGGTTTAAATTTTACACTGTACATTTTATAAGTTTTTGGTGATACTTAACATGGTATGGCTTGTATCCATCATTACAGGATCACTCAGAACACTTCTATTGCCCCCCCCCCCAATTACCCACTCTTCCAACTGTTCTATTCCTCTCTTGCCCTCCCCTCAGGCCCCACAATGACAACCAGCTTCACTGCTTGAAGGACAAGATTCATAGATACTTGCAACAATGCTGAGGACTTGACACACTAGTCTGTCTTCCCCCACTGGAAACTACCCATGCTTTCGAGAGACATCCTCCCCTCTGTTTGAGAACATCAGGCCTCACCAGGATGGGGGCATAACACCTTCCCGCTCATTGTATGAGTCTCCACCCACTGATATAACACACTATGACAGATGAGCACCCACACATTCCCTAGAAGCCTGCCTCAGGTGCACCCTGTGCCAGATGTTCCCTGTCAAACACTTTAAACCAGTAACCCTTCCTTATTATATTTTCTAAAGAGTTTTCTCAACATTATAATTTCAACCACATACATGACAATCTCCCATGTTCGCTTGCTCACTCCCTCAACCCTACCCCCAATTCCTTGGATGATCTGACCCATCCACCCAACCCAGGCCCCCCTCAAGCTTGCAAAACCCAACCCAATACTATCCCTATGCCACTGTCTTATCCCTTCACTGCACAACTAATTACCTACACTTTATCATACATTTTGCCTTGTGAACAATGACTCACAACCTTCCTCTCCCCCCCATTTCCTGTAAGCCTATCTTCCTGTCTAGCTCTCTGAGACAGCTTGATTTGCTTAATTCATATCAGAGAGGTCATGTAATATTTGTCCTTCAGTGTCTGGCTTGCTTCACTCAACATAACATCCTCAAGATTGATCCACATTATCCTGTGTGTTAGTACTGTATTCCTTCTTACAGCTGAGTAGTATTGTATTGTATGTATATACCACATTTTGTTTATCCATTCTTCTGTTGATGGGCATTTGGGTTGATTCCAATTTTTGGCAATAGTGAATAATACCTCTACGAACATTGGTGTGCATATATCTGTTTGTGTCCTTGTTTTCAGTTCTTCTAGGTATATACCCAGCAGTGGAATTGCTGGGTTATATGGCAAATCAATAGCTAGTTTTTTTGAGGAACCGCCAGATTGTCCTCCACAATGGCTGGATCCTTCTACATTCCCACCAGCAGTGGATGAGGATTCCCATTCCTTCACATCCTCTCCAACACTTTTAGTCCTCTGTTTTTTTAATAGCCGCCAGTCTAATGGGTGAAAGATGGTATCTCATTGTAGTTTTGATTTGCATTTCCCTAATAAATAGTGCTGTTGAGCATCTTTTCATGTGCTTTTTAGCCATTTGCACTTTGGAGAAGTGTCTGTTCAAATCTCTTGCCCATTTTTGAAATGGGTGCATTGTCTTTTTGTTTTTGAGATATAAGATTTTTTCATATATGCTAGATATTAGCCTCCTATCAGATATATGGTTACCAAATATTTTCTCCCATTGAATACGCTATCTTTTCACTTTCTTGATAAACTCCTTTGAGGCTCAAAAGGCTTTAATTTTGAGGAGGGTCCCATTTATCTGTTTTTTTTTTTCTTTCGCTGCTCATGTTTTGGGTGTGAAATTCATGAAGCCATTTCCTATTAAAAGGTCCTGTAGATGCTTCCCTACATTGTCTTTGAAGGTCTTTAGGGTCTTGGCTCTTATATTTAGATCTTTGATCCACCTTGAGTTGATTTTTGTATAAGGTGTGAGATGGCAATCCTCTCTCATTCTTTTGCATATGGCTATCTAATTCTCCAAGCACCATTTGTTGAAGAGGCCATTCTCTCCCAGTTAAGTGGGCTTGGTGGCCTTGTCAAATATCAGTTGACTGTATATGCAAGGATCTATATCAGAACTCTCAATTTGGTCCATTGGTCAGTATGGCTATCCTTGCACAAATACCATGCCATTTTGACCACTATAGCTTTGTTCCCCAATTGGTTTCTGATGTTAGATAGAAGGCAGAGCATGAAAGCTAAAGAGATTTCCAAGCTATGTGTGGAGGGTGCAACCTAGTTTCCCCTTGCAGCTTAGTAATAAAATGAGGGAGGAAAGGGCTAAGCTGAGAATTAAACTCTTAAGCACAGGGAAGCGGACTTGGCCCAGTGGTTAGGGCGTCTGTCTACCACATGGGAGGTTCGAGGTTCAAACCCCGGGCCTCCTTGACCCATGTGGAGCTGGCCCATGTGCAGTGCTGATGTGTGCAAGGAGTGCCCTGCCCTGCCTGAGCCCCACGTGTAAGGAGTGCGCCCCGTAAGGAAAGCCACCCAGCGCAAAAGAAAGTGCAGCCTGCCCAAGAATGGCACCACACACACACAGAGCTGACACCACAAGATGACGCAACAAAAAGAAGAAACACAGATTCCCATCCCTCTGACAACAACAGAAACGAACAAAGAACACGCAGCAAATAGACACAGAGAACAGACTACTGGGGCAGGGGCGGGGGCAAGAAATAAATAAATAAATCTTTACTAAAATAAAATAAACTCTTAAGCACAAAGGAACCAGAAATTGATAATTTTGAAAATTCTTAGCCTATTCAGATAGCATGCTCTGAGACTCGGGCAAGAAGCATCTCTATCAGGATGTTCCTGAACTTTCATGGAGTGCATCCCCAGAGGACAGAGCTCCACATGAGCGTTTAACCCTTTACTAAAGAAGATACAGCTGAACATGGATCCAGCCAGCCCATTTTAATAGAAGTCAGGATTGGAAATGCAGCTATCCACATGGGATCTATGGAAAGCTCTATCGTCTGATAATTTAAATTTGTTTGAACTGCTCTCCAAGCCAGCAAGGTTTGTGCAGAATTTGTATGCGCAAAACCACTGACAGTCTGTACTGAAAGCAACAGAGAAGGGATGAATTGAAGAAGAATGACTTCAAGGAAGCAAAGTTCTAGACTAAAAAGATTTCCTCAGGCCAAAAGAGTGAGTCCATCCATGTGTTTGGCAAGGACCAAGATTTGTTTGCAACCCATGACTCCTGTTTTCCTTCAAATTTCTCCCTTCTGGAATGAGAATGTTTATCCTATGCCTTCCACCAATGTATACTAGAAGCAGATAACATGTTTTCTAGGGTTTACAGATCCATCAGTCAGAGGAATTTTGCCTCAGGATGGACCACACCCATAACTGATTCTAATGAGACTTTGTATTTAGCATGGTTCTAAAATGGCTTAAGGCTTTTGGGATGGTACAGTGGAATGAATTTATTTTGCATGTGGGAATAACATATCTTTTTGGGGTCCAGCCAGTGAGCTGTGGTGGCTTGGAGAAAAACATGTTTTTTGTTTTTTGGTTTTTTTTTAATTTTTTTTTTATATCTCTCCCCTTCCCCCCACCCCGGTTGTCTGTTCTCTGTGTCTATTTGCTGCGTCTTCTTTGTCCACTTCTGTTGTTGTCAGTGGCACCGGGAATCTGTGTCTCTTTTTGTTGCATCATCTTGTTGTGTCAGCTCTCCATGTAGGCGCCACCATTCTTGGGCAGGCTGCACTTTCTTTCGCACTGGGCAGCTCTCTTTACGGGGCACACTCCTTGAGCGTGGGACTCCCCCACGCGAGGGCACCCCTGCGTGGGACCGCACTCCTTGCGCGCATCAGCACTGTGCATGGGCCAGCTCCACACGGGTCAAGGAGTCCCAGGGTTTGAATAGCGGACCTCCCATGTGGTAGGCGGATGCCCTAACCACTGGGCCAAGTCCGCTTCCCAACATGTTCTTAATCTTAATTCATTCCTGTGTGTGAACCCATTGTAAACAGGACCTTTTGATGAGATTACTTCAATTAAGCTGAATAAAAATGGATCTTAATCCTATTATTGGAGGCCTCATAGAGAAAGCCACAGAGACAGAAGCTACTGGGAGCAGTCAGAAGCTGAAAGTCAATGGAACCCAGAGGAAAAAGGAGAATACCCTGCTGTGTGCATTGCCACATGATAAAAATGTCAAGGAGTTCCAAAGATTGCTAGCCAGCCAGAAGATACCAACACTGGAGGAAGCAAACCTTCTAGCCTCTATAACTGTAAGCCAATAAATTCCTATTGTTATTATTTGTTATAGCAACCAAGAAACTAAAACAGACATACTTGGAATCTGAGTTCAAGATTTGTGATTTCTAAATGCTTCAATGATCTTTGTTCCAAAGCTCTTAGGTTTCTAGAGTTCTGTATTCAGAGTATATGATGTATTGTTCAGTGTTTTAGTCTGAGGGGTCTGGTGGCTCAGTGACTTGGTTTTAAGGTTTATGAACTCTTTGATGGTGTATGTGATAAATTTTGAGACTGATGTATTTGGTGACCTATATTCAGGTTGTGAGGAGTCTGAACTCCTTGAGGGCCGGTGTTCCAAATTTGAAATGTGAAATATTTTGGGTCTATATTCAGCATGTGTGGTCTCCTAAGTCTTTTCTGCCTGAGTCCCAAGGTTTCAATATTAGGTAAACATGAGTTATATGAAATGTAATGGAATCTTTTAATCAAATGTTAAGTCTGAGGTAGTTAGGAATCTGTTATGATGTAAGGTCTCTAAAATTTTCAAAGTTTGAGGGTTAGGTGTTTGGGGTCTATGTTCAGGGTGTGAGATCCATGACATCTTTAAGGTTTAAATCGATGTTTTGGTGCTGGGTTTTCAGTGTTAAGGCATCTGAACCCTTAAAATGTCTATATACTAAGTTTGGGTCTAAGGTATTTGATGTCTGAGTTCCTCAATGTTTTTTAAGGCTCTTTGTCCCATAATTTGAATCTGGAATATGTTTGAGTCTGTCTGTATATTGAGTGAGTTTCTGAACTCTTTGATATATTTGATATGTTTGGGGGTCTGTAATTAGATTGTGAATTACCTGAAATCATTGAGATTCTGTAGTACAAATTTTGAATCTTCGATAGTGGTAATCTCTTTTCAATGTGTGAGGTATCCTGTGTTGCAACATGAGAATGTAAGGTATTTGGGGGTCTGATCTTAGGGTATGAAGTCTATGATTCTTTGAAGGTCTTTGTATTAGGATTGAATTTGAGGAGGTTGTTTAGCCTGTGAGGTCTCAGAAATCTTTGAGGGGCTGTGTTCCATGGTTTGAGTCTAAGATTACAATTTGGGTCTGGGTTCAGTGTATGAGAATTCTCAGTTCTTTTAGGATCTGTACTTTAATGTTTGAATGTGAAGTATTTGGGTTATCTGTTCCGATTCTGATTAATTTTAGAGTCTGTGACCAAAGTTCAAGTCTGAGGTATATGGCTGTCTGTGTAAGGGTGTAAGAGTGTGGAGGTAAGGGTGTAGAACTCTTTGAGTATGTCCCAAGGTTTGAGACCAAGCTGTTTGGTATTTGTGTTCAAAATGAGAGGTCTTTGAACTCGTTGAGGCCCTGTGTTCCAAGATTTGAGTCTGTGTTATTTGGGGGTTTTATATTCAGAGAATGAAGGTTCTCAATTCTTTGTTGGTCCCTGTACCAAAATTAGAATCAGAGTTATTTAGGATCTGTGTTCAAGGTTTGACATAACTGAACATTTAAGGGTGTTTTTTTCTAAGGTTTATGTCTAAGGTAAAGGGCATGTCTGTGAGTTAGAATCTCAATTCACTGAGATTTTTTTCAAGGTTTTAAGTCTGAGGTGTTTGGGAGTCAGGGTTCATGATGTGAGGTACCTGAACTCTTTGGATATGTCTTGTTCTAAGTTTTGAATCTGTGGTCATTGAGGGTTTATGTTCAGGGCATGAACTCTCTGAATTCTTTGAGGGTCTGTGTTTCAAGGTTTGTGTTCATGGTATTTGTGTTTGTGTTTGAAGTCTTTGAATGCTTTACCATCTTGTATTCCAGGTTTGAAACTGAGGTATTTGTGCATCAGTGTTCAAGTGCCAAGATATCTGAAATTTTGTGAGGTCTGTCTCTGAAAGTGTCAGTCTGAGTTATTTGAGAATCTGTTTTTAGCATCTGGGATCTCTAAAATATTATAGTGTTTATGCCTGAAGGTTTGGGTATGAGTTGTTTAGGTCTGTGTTCAGAGTTTGAGATCCCTGAAATCTGTGAGTGTTTATGTTTGAAGATTTAAATATGAAATATATGGGTTCTATATTCAGGATGTGAGGACTTTACACATATTATAGTTTATTAAGTGTGCAATAGCATTATGTCTAAAAAAGCAATGTATATACATTAATTAAAAACACTTTATTGCTAAAATGCTTTAAAATTTTGTTATCAGGGGCAGGGTTAAGAGTAGAGTAGAGAGGAGGCGGGGCAAGATGGCATCTGAGTGAGTGCACCTCATAATCTCTCCTGCAAAGAAGCGGCCGAGTAGGGTCGGAGTCCTGCTGGAGTGGGCTATTTCAAGGGCTTGCAGGGCAAGAGGTGTCTGGACGTCAATTTGGTGAGACAGTGACAGAAGAGATTCTTTTTTTTTTTTTTTAAGATTTATTTATTTATTTAATTTCCCCCCCCCCCACACACACACACACACACTCAGTTGTCTGTTCTCGGTGTCTATTTGCTGCATCTTGTTTCTTTGTCCACTTCTGTTGTCGTCAGTGGCACTTGAAGTGTGGGCGGCACCATTCCTGGGCAGGCTGCACTTTCCTTTCATGCTGGGCGGCTCTCCTCACGGGCGCACTCCTTGCACGTGGGGCTCCCCTATGTGGGGGACACCCTTGCGTGGCATGGCACTCCCTGCGCGCATCAGCACTGCGCATGGTCCAGCTCAACATGGGTCAAAGAGGCCAGGGGTTTGAACCGCAGACCTCCCATGTGGTAGACGGACGCCCTAATCACTGGGCCAAGTCTGTTTCCCCAGAAGAGATTCTTGAAAGAGGTAGAATTTTGGGTCTCTTACATGGAAGTCAGAAGTTGTGGGCAGGACCCTTCCCCCTAGGACTGGCAGCCCAGTTGCTGTGATCCCTGAAAACTTTGTTGGGCTGCGGTGCTCCCAAACCCTGAGTGGGCTGTTTCAGGGGCTTGCAGGGCAGGTGCCTGGACGTCGATTTGGTGAGACAGTGAGAGAAGAGATTCTTGCAAAAGGTGGAATTTTGAGTCTCTTACACGGAGGTCAGAAGTTGTAGGCAGACCCCCTCTCCCTATGGCTGGTGGCCTGACCACGGCAATCCCTGAAAACTTTGTTGTGCTGTGGTGTTCCCAAAACCAGTGTTTACCAGATGTGTGGTTCCCAGGTCTGTATCCCATAAACCCTGGTAGCCCACACTCCAGAGACTCACACACCTTGAATCTGCAATATCACGGACTTCCCATTCTCAAATCCACTGAGCCCTGAGGTCCCTCTGAGGTCCTTGAGTACCCTAGCCCTCCACATAATTTTTTAAATTTCTTTTTCTCCTTGAGCTTGGAGGAGTATACCAGCTGACTTGGGGAGAGTCTGGGAAGAAAGGAGAAGCGAATCTGCTAAGAAAGCCCAATTTACCTAAACGTCCTGGGATAGGAAACTTGGTCTGGGAGAAGGTGGAGTCAGAAAATCAATTAGCCCTCCCCTAGCAAACCTAAGGGGGAGGGACTGTAGGAGGTGCTATCCAAACTTCCAATAGCATATTTGGGGTTTCTAGTGAGGTGTAGCTGCTCTTATGCTGGAAATAAAGAGTCATAGTCTTCTGGGTTGAATTGGTTCAACAAAGACCCACTTGAATCTCCTACCAGACCTCTCAGGCAGTTTTATTTAACTGCAAAGAGGATTCTTAGCTTGGAAGGTTGGTTCTTTTTTTTTTTTTTTGTCATGGTTGGTACTATTGCATTGTCCCTGGTCTTTTCTCCCATTTTCTCCCCCAAGGTCCTTTTTCATTTATTTAGTTTTTTTTCTCTATTTCTTTTTCTTGCTTGTTTCCACCCGCTTTTCTTTGCCCCCCTTTTCTCTTCTCTTTTTGTTTTCTTTTCTCTCTTTTTCTTCTTTTTTATTTTATTTTCTTTATGTAATAGGTGCTGCAGGGAGCGCTTCACATTTCCTGTGTTTCCTCATCCTCCATTTCCTCTTTTCTTTGTGTATTGATTTTGGCCACCTACACTATCCCCTTTCCCCTACATCTTTCTATCCTCCATCATCTACTGTTTCTCTTACATTCCACCTCCCTTTCTTTGGCTCCCAAATTGTCTGACTTTTTATTTCTAATACCTTTGTTCTGTTTTCTGTTTTTTATCCACTCTTGATATTATTGTCTTTCTTTTCTCTTTCCCTTTCTCATGAAAACACTGGCCTTTTAATTCATACTATATTCCTCCCCATATTCAGTTGAATATCTCATTATCAGTACTCTACTTACTGCTATAACTCTACACAACTTACATGAGTCTAATATCCATTCTCCTAGATCTCACATTGTTGCTCTGTTAACATTTATTACGAATACTACTTTATACATTTTCTTATCTTACTCATTTTGCTTTCCCTGACCCTAATACTTTCCTTCAAAGGGAACTTAGCCAGTAACAAGAAAATAGAGTAAGAAGAACAAAGTGACAAAGAGAAGACATAACACTTATGCATGAACAGCAACTAATTAATCCCCAAGACTAGACAAAGAAGCTAAGGAACTGATTAAACCCATCAAGATAAAATGATGACCAGACAGCAACAAAAAACTACAAAACAATAATCAAGAAAACATGACCGAATCCAATGAACAAACTAAAAACCAGGAAGAGGAACAGAACATCGGGCAAGTAATTAAAGATCTCAAAACATATATTAGAGACCAACTTAATGAAGTAAAAGAAGAGATTAACAATATGAAGAAAACACTTGGTGAGAATACAGAAGAAATTGCAGACATATGCAAGAAGATAACAGATATGATGGTGATGAACATCACAGTTCAAGAAATCAAATATACACTCTCAGCAAATAGCAGCAGATTAGAAGAGGCAGAGGAGAGAATTAGCGATGTGGAAGACAGAACATCTGAAATCAAACAGATAGTAAAACTAATCAATTAAAAGATAGAAAAGATCCAGCTGGGACTTAGGGACATGAATGACAATGCAAAATGCACAAACATACATATTATAGGCATCCCAGAAGAAGAAGAGAAGGGAAAGGGGACAGAAGGGGTGTTGGAGGAAATAATGGCTGAAAACTTCCCAAATCTACTGAGGGAGATGGACATACATGTCCAGGAAGCATAACGCACCCCAAACACCATAAATCCCAAGAGGCCCACCCCAAGACATGTACTTGTCAAATTATCCAATGCTCAAGACAAAGAGAAAATTCTGAAAGCAGCAAGAGAAAAGAGAACCATCACATACAAGGGAGGTTCCATAAGATTAAGTGCTGATTTCTCATCTGAAACCATGGAGGCAAGAATGCAGTGGTATGATATAGTCAAGGTACTAAAAGAAAAAAATTTCCAACCAAGAATACTCTATGCAGCTGAGCTATCATTCAAAAATGATGGAGAGTTCAAAATATTCACAGATAAACAGACATTAAAAGAGTATGCCAACAAGACCCTGCCCTTCAAGAAATACTAAAGGGAGTTCTGGAGGAAGAAAGAAAAAAACAGGAGAGGCAGAGTTGGAGGAGAGTGTAAGAGCAGCAAAAAAGACAAAAAGAGAAGGAAAAAAACAAAATATGACAAACAGAAGTCCAAATAAAATATGGCTGACATAAATAATTCCTTGAAAGTAATAACACTGAATGTCAATAGATTAAACTCACCTGTCAAAAGATTCAGACTGGAAGACTGGATAAGGAAATATGACCCATCTATATGCTGTCTACAAGAAACACATCCTAGACCCAGGGATTCAAGGAGGTTGAAAGTGAATGGCTGGAAAACAATCTTACAAGCAAACAATAACCAAAAAAAAAAGGCAGGATTAGCTATTTTAATATCAGACAAAATAGACTTTAAATGTGAAACAATTGTGAGAGACAAAGATGGATACTACATATTAGTGAAAGGGATAATCTTTCAAGAAGAATGAACAATCATAAATATTTATGCTCCTAACAAGGGAACCACCAAATATGTGATGAAAAGACTGGAAAAACTAAGTGAAAGAACAGATGGCTCTGATATTATATTGGGAGACTTTAATACACCATTATCAACTTTGGACAGAACATCTCAAAAGAGAATCAATAAAGAAAAAAAACTTTGAATAGTATATTAGAGGAACTGAACCTAATAGACATATACAGAACATTACACCCGAACACAGCAGGATATACCCTTTTCTCAAGTGCACATGGATCATTCTCCAAGATAGACCATATGCTAGGCCACAAAGAAAGGCTCATTGAATTCAGAAAGATCAAAATCATACAAAATAATATCTCTGACCACAGTGGAGTGAAGCTGTAATCTGAAATGGCCAGACCCCAGTTTTTGACCAAGATATGGAAATTAAAGAGCACACTTTTAGAAAAAGAGTGGGTCAAAGAGGAAATCTCAAAAGAAATTAATAACTACTTTGAAACTAATGAAAATGATAGCAAAATATATTCAAACTTATGGGATGCAGCAAAAGCAGTAATGAGAGGGAAATTTATAGTCATAAATTCATACATCAAAAAAAGAAGAAAGAGCAAATTTGAAGAACTAACTGCACATTTGGAGGAATTAGTAAAAAAACAACAAAGTAATCCCACAGGAAGAAGAAAGAAAGAAATAACAAATATAAGAGCAGAACTAAATGAAATAGAAAATAAGAAAGCACTTGAAAAGATAAACAAGACCAAGAGCTGGTTCTTTGAGAAGATCAATAAATTGACAAACCCTTAGCTGGACTAACAAAGAAAAAAAGAGTGAAGATGCAAATACACAAAATAAGAAATGAGAAAGGAGATATCACCACTGACCCCACAGAAATAAAGATTATCATAAGAGGATACTTTGAAAAAATATATTCCAACAAAAATGACAATTCAGAGAAAATGAACAAATTCCTAGAAACACATAAGCAGCCTATATTGATGAAAAAATAAATTGATGATCTCAACAAACCAATCACACGTAAAGAGATAGAATCAGTCGTTAAAAACCTCACAACAAAGGGAAGTTCTGGGCCAGATGGCTTCACAGGTGAATTTCTACAAAACATTCTAGAAAGAACTAATGCCAATCTTGCTGAAACTCTTCCAAAAATCGAAACAGAAGGAACATTACCTAACTCATTCTATGATGCCAACATTACCCTAGTACCAAAGCCAAACAAAGACACCACAAGAAAGGAAAATTACAGACTAATTTTTCTAATGAACCTAGATGCAAAAATCCTCAACAAAATACTTGATAACTGTATTCAACAACACATTAAGCGAATTATACACCATGACCAAGTGGGATTCATTCCGGGTATGCAAGGATGGTTCAACATAAGAAAATCAATCACTGTAATACACCATATAAACAGATTGAAGGAAAAAAATCACATGATTATATCTATAGTAGCAGAAAAAGCATTTGACAAAATACAGCACACTTTCTTGATAAAAACACTGCGAAAGATTGGAATAAAAGGAAATTTTCTGAACATGATAAAGACTATATGTGAAAAATCCACAGCCAACATCATTTACAATGGTGAAATCCTAAAATCTTTCCTTCTAAGATCAGGAACAAGACAAGGATGCCCACTATCCCCTCTTCTATTTAACATTGTCTTAGAAGTACTTGCTTAAGCACTGAGGGAAGAACCAGATATAAAAGGTATTCAAATTGGAAAGGAAGAAGTCAAAATTTCATTATTTGCAGATGACATGATCCTATACATAGAAAACCCTGAGAAGTCTACAGCAAAGCTTCTACAATTTATAAATTAGTAAAGTCGCAGGTTACAAGATAAATGCACAAAAATCAGTGGCATTTCTGTACACCAATTATGAGCAATCTGAGGAGGAAATCAGGAATCAAACACCATTTGCAATAGTAAATTAAAAAATCAAATACCTAGGAATAAATGTAACTAAAAATGTAAAAAACTTATACACAGAGAACTACACAACACTGTTCAAGGAAATCAAAGAAGACCTAAATAAATGGAAGAATATACCCTGTTCATGTATAGGAAAACTAAATATTATTGCAATGTCTATCCTACCAAAACTGATCTACACATTCAATGCAATCCCAATAAAAATCAACACAGCATTCTTTAAGGAACTAGAAAAACTAGCTATGAAATTTATTTGGAAAGAAAAGAGGCCTCAAATAGCCAAAGACATATCGAAAAAGAAAAATGAAATTGGAGGAATCACACTACCTGACTTCAAAACATACTACAAAGCTACATTAGTGAAAACAGCATGGTATTGGCACAAGGAGAGACACACAGACCAATGGAACTGAATTGAGAGTTCTGATATAGATCCTCATATATAGTCATATAATATTCAATAAAGCCACCAAACCCTCTCAACTGGGAGAGAATGGCCTCTTCAACAAATGGTGCCTGGAGAACTGGATGTCCATATGTAAAAGAATGAAAGAGGATTACCAACTCACGCCTTATACAAAAATCAACTCCAGATGGATCAAAGACCTAAATACAAGAGCCAAGACCATAAAGACCTTGGAAAGCAGTGTAGGGAAGCATCTACAAGACCTTGTAACAGGAAATGGCTTCATGAACTTCACACCAAAAGCACGAGCAGCAAAAGAACAAATAGATAAATGGGACTTCCTCAAAATTAAAGCCTTCTGCACCTCAAAGGAGTTTGTCAAGAAAACGAAAAGAGAGCCTACACAATGGGAGAAAATATTTGGTAACCATATATCTGAGAGGAGACTTATAACCTGCATATATAAAGAACACCTATATCTTGAAAATAAAAAGACAAACAACACATTTAAAAAATGGGAAAAAGATTTAAACAGACACTTCTCCAAAGAAGAAATACAAATGGCTAAAAAGCACATGAAAAAATGCTCCAAATCTCTAGCTGTCAGAGAAATGCAAATCAAAACTACAATGAGATACCATCTTACTCCCATAAGATTGGCAGCTATGAAAAAAAATAGAAGACTACAAATGCTGGAGAGGATGTGAAGGATTGGGAACACTCATCCACTGTTGGTGAGAATGCAGAAAGATCCAGCCATTCTGGAGGACAGTTTGCGGTTTCTCAAAAAACTAGCTATAGATTTGCCATATGACCCAGCAATTCCACTGCTGGGTATATACCCAGTAGAACTGAAAACAAGGACACTTCGATATATGCACACCAATGTTGATAGCAGTATTGTTCACTATTGCCAAAAGTTGGAATCAACCCAATCGCCCATTAACAGATGAATGGATAAATAAAATGTGGTATATACATACAATGGAATAATACTCAGCTTTAAGAATGAATACACTACAAACACATGTCATAACATGGATGAATCTTGAGAACCTTATGTTAAGTGAAGCAACCCAGGCATTGAAGGACAAATACTATATGACCTCAATGATATGAAATAAGTAAACCAAGCTGCCTAAGAGAGCTAGAGACTGGATGATAGGGTTAAAGGAAATTGGGGGGTAGAGGAAGGATGTAAACTGACACCTACATGGGTGCAATCTATGATAAGCTGGAGGTAAGTATTTGTACAAGGAAGGGATAAAATGGGGGCATAGGGTTACCTTTGGGTAGGGCTTTGCAGGCTTGAGGGTGGCTAGGGATAGGAGGATGGATAATATTGCCCAAGAAATTGGGGGGAGGGTGGGGGAACATATGGACATAGGAGATTGTTAAGATATTTGGTGGAGAGTATAATGCTGAGAAAACTTTTTCAAAAATATAATAAGGAAGGATACCTGTTTAAGATGCTCAAAGGGGATAATCTGATGCAGGACGGGCTTCTAGGGAGTGTGTGAGTGCTCATTTTATCATAGTGGGTTATATCATTGGATAGAGACTCATATAATGAGAGTGAAGGTATACCCACATCCTGGGGAGGACTGATGTTCCCAAATAGAAGGAATTGTATCTCTCAAGAGAAATGGTGGCTCCCAATGCAGTAGGGCACTTGAGCATGCCAAGCCCTCAACATTGTTGCAAGTATCTCTGAACATGGCCCTTCAAGCAATGAAGACTGACTGTTACTGTGGGCCCTGAGGGGAGGGGAAAAGAGGTGTTGAATAGATGGAACCAATGCAACTGTGTGGGCAATAGAAGTGTTCCACAAGATTTTGCAAGGATGGATATAAGACATGTTAAATTACACCAAAAATTTATAGGGGCAGATAGGCTAAAATGTAAATCATAATGTAAAACATAAGATAACTAAAAATTAAGAAAATTCAAAAAAGCACTCAAAATACTCTTGAGTTGCATAGACTTATGGCATTGACTAATACATCTGGTGTGGAATGTTATTGACAGGGGACACATGATTGGCAGGGAGTTCTACAGGGCATATATCCAGGGTACATAAAAATGTTTGGATATTTTCATAGTGGATACAATTAAAAACAACAACTGAGGGAGTGCTGAGTTCCTAGCCATGGTAGCTCTATCACAGTCCCCAAAGGAACAGCAACAATCCCCCAAGTGCAACAGCAAAGACCAAAAAAGAACGAAGGTCCAAAAATGAGCCCCTGATACTAATGACTATGCTTGTGAGCCTGTGCACCTGAAATAAAAACAAGGCCTAGAGCTGTAGCATGCCTAAGATTTCCCTCCTGAGAGCCTCCATGTTGCTCAAATGTGGCCAGTCTCGAAGCCAAACTCATCATGTAAATGCATTGCCTTCCCCCCAGCGTGAGACATGACTCCTGGGGATGAGCCTCCCTGACACCGAGGGATTACTATCAAGTGCGGTCACCCCTCGGGCTGAAGCGTGGTTTGCTGGCCTGGCAGGGGAGCGGCCGCGGTAGGTCAAGCTGCTGCCCCCATAATAGGGTGGCTGGTCAGACTCACCGCCACCCCTGAAGGGAACTCGGCATGGGCGCGGAGTGCCCTCGGGTCTCCCCTTCTCGGCAGCCATGCTTCCGCGGCCGCCCCTCCTCCCGGATGGCGCCACACGATGCCTTGTGGGGCGGCACCCTTCTTCTTCTTTCTCCCTGCGCAGGCGCAGGGCGGAAAAATCCAGTCTGCCCTTTTCCCTCCCCCTGACAGCAGCAACAGCCAGCCGTGGGCGGAAAAATCCAGTCTGCCCTTTTCCCTTCCCCCGACAGCAGCAACAGCCAGGCGTGGGCAGGAAACTCAAGTCTGCCCTCCACCCCAGCAACAGCAGCCACCAATCCCTAAACCCTGCCCCTTCCCCCAGCAACAGTGACAGCCAATCCCTAACCACCACCCCTACCCCGTCCAGTACCGCCCACTGACCTTTCACCGGCAACCAATCAGAACAGGGCATGGCTTCGACCAATCAGCCTTCCTCAGCCCCTATAAAACTGTTGCCTCTCCCTCAATAAAGTGGACTTGCATGTTTACCTTGTCTCCGTGGTAGTTCTTCTGCCATGCGCCCTCCAGTCCTGAGAGCCCCCGACAAGGGCCTGGCCTCCCTTGTCCCCAGTTCGTCGCCTGCTTCTCCGGGCGACCCCCTCGTCGCCGGCTTTGCCGGGCGACCCCGTCAGCCGAACCGCGCAACCCCTGTGAGACCGATCCCTTGTCTGCTGCCGGACCGACCCCTCGTCCCAAGTGGGACCAACCCCTCGTCCCAAGCGGGACTGACCCCTCGTCCCAAGTGGGACTGACCCCTCGTCCGCAGCCAGACCCCACCTCTACCGACCGAGCAAACCATCGCAATCAAGTACCAGCTGATGATGTAGAAAATGACCTTGAATAAAAGGGTCAACTCGGAAGAGCAGAATATCTCAGTCTACATATAATACTAGGAGTTAAAAAGGCTTTTTGACCTGAATCAAAGGGGGAAATAGAAAGGACAAATGAATTTATATGGCTATGAGTCTCCAAAAAGAGCCAGGAGATCATCAGAGGGGTCACCCTTATGAACACCTGAGCAGAGTCCCAGAGACAGATAAAGTAGATACAACCCCAGGTATTGGTTCTTCTGAGGGCTACAGAGACCCACAGGTTCTACAGTCATGGAAGATGGAGTTCAATGCCATGTCAGTTGACCCTACTTTGGAGTTGGTGTTTCTGTGTGATGGAGCTGGACTCAGATGTGATCTTTGTTCACAAGCCTCTCTTGTTACTTTTACCGGATCTGTGGTTGGCACTGGGGTTTAGTGTATACCCAGGGAACCTGAATCTCTGGACTGACCATGTGGTAGCCAGGCCCTGAGCCTCAAAAGACTTGCAACTCCTACCCTCTGGTTTATTGGACTTACCCCACTCAGCTAACATGGAGGTGAAGAAGGTCAACCACCACACTAGGGAGCCAAGAGTGCCTACAACTGAAAGCAGGAGAATTGCATCCATCATCTATGTGGAATCTAAGCCCCCTCTTGATATAGATGTGGAGTGGACACAACCATTCCAGGGTCCACAGGATGGAGGAATAGAATATGGATTAGAGTGGACTTACTGATATTCTATTCATGAACTATTGTGATTAGTAATCAAAGAAAATGTGGCATTGGTGTGGAGAAAGTGGCCATGGTGGCTGCTGGGGGTAGGGAGTGGGAGGAAGAGAAGTGATGTGGGGGCATTTTGGGGACTTGGAGTTGTCCTGGGTGGTGCTGCAGGGACAGTTACCAGACATTGTATGTCCTTCCATGGCCCATTGGTTGGACTATGGGAGAATGTGGGCTATGGTGTGGACCATTGACCATGAGGTGCAGTGATGCTCAGAGATGCATTCACTAAGTGCAACGAATGTCTCATGATGATGAAGGAGGTTGTTGTTATGGGGGGAGGAATGGAGTGAGGGGGGTGGGAGATATATGGGGACCTCATATTTTTTTTAATGCAACATTATAAAATAAAGACAAAAAACGAGTAGAGTAGGCTCTTAATGCTTAATTTGCACAGAAATTCTATTTAGGTTGATTGTAAAGTTTTGGAGATGGATGGTGGTGATGGTAACACATTTTTCTGAGTGTAATTAACATCATTGAATTATACAGGTGAATATGGTTACAAGAGGACATTTTAGGTTGCATACACGTTTAAAATAAAATGTAGAGAAAGTGGACACCGTAGCTGCTGAGGGTAGGGAGAGCGAAGAAGAGATATGATGTGGGGGCATTTTCAGGACTTGGAGTTGTCCTGGGTGGTACTGCAGGGAAAAATGCTGGACATTGTGTGTCCTGCCATGGCCCACTGGGTGGACTGGGAGACAGTGTAAATTACAATGTAAACCATTATCCATGTGGTGCTGCAGTGTTCCAAAACGTATTCACCAAATGCAATGAATGTCCCACGATGATGAGAGAGATTGTTGATGTGGGAGGAGTGGGGTGTTGGGGGTGGGGTGTATATGGGGACCTCATATTTTTTTAATGGAACATTTAAAAAAATAGAGAAAAAAGTGAACACATGGGAAAACAGCATAGGGTTAAATGAACCATTACTCTTTGTAGTTCATATAGTCATCAAGTAAATATTACAGAATGTAAATAAAACTACTGATAATGAGAGGAGAGTATTATGAAAAATATAAGACAAATCTGTAGAATGAAAAAAAATTAAATGATAAAACATAAGACTGTATAGCTTGTAAACAATGGACTATGTATTTAATAATGCAAGTATAAAAATATTCTTTCATGAATTATAACAAATGTGCCACGGCATTAAAAAGTATTAAATATAGGGTGGTATATGGGGAAAATATACCTAATGTGAGCTATGGACTATAGTTAATAGTACAATTTTAATATTCTTTCATCAGTTGTAACAAAACTACCACTCTAATTCCAATTATCACCAATGGGGGTATATGAGAATACTGTAATTTTTACATGAATTTTTCTGTAAACTTACAATTTCTCTAATTTAAAAAATTAAATTAAAAAATCCCATTTGAGCATGGTATATAATTCTTTTAATTTGCTTTTGGATTCTGTTTGGTAGTATTTTGTTGAGGATTTTTGCATCTATATTCATTAGGTATATTATTCTGTAATTTTCTTTTCTTGTAGTACCTTTATCTGGCATTAGAGTGATTTGGTCTCATAGAATGAGTTAGGGAGTGTTTACTCCTCTTCAATTTCTTGGAAGAGCTTGAGCAGGATTGCTGTAAATTCTTCTTGGAATGTTTGGTAAAATTCACTGGTGAAGCCATCATGTGGTCCTGGGCTTTTCTTTGATGGGAGATTTTTGTTTACTGATTTAATCTTTTACTTGCTTTTGGTCTATTGAGATTGTCTCTTACTTGATTTTTTTTTTACTTGATTTTTGTACTTAAAATATTTTGTCCCACTACCTTCTTGCCTCCATGTTTTCTGATGAGAAATCAATGCTTAATCTTATTGGAGCTACTTTGTACACACCATTGCTTTTCTCTTGCAGCTTTCAGAACTCTCTCTTTGTCCTTGACATTTAGGAGTTTGACTACCATGTGTCTGGGTATAGTTTATCCTGTTCAGGTTTCATTGGGATTCTTGAATGTGAATATTCATATCTTTCATTAAATTTGGAATGTTTCCTGCCATTATTTCTTTCAATGTTCCTTCTGTCCCTTTCTTTCTTTCTTCTTTTCTGGGACTCTTATAATGCATATATTGGTATGCTTGATGGTGCATACAGGTCTCTTAGGCTCTGTTTGCTTTTTAAAAAATGTATTGAAGTATATCACTCATACATAAACATACATAAATAATAAGTGTATAGTAATAGTTGTGAACTTACAAAACAAACATATATAACATCATACAGGACTCTCATAACTCACTCTACCACCAATGCCTGTGGGAAACAAAGGCATGTTGTTTCCATGGAAGCAAGTTACTCTCTGACCACTGGGTCATGCTGTCCCTAGAGATATACGTGCAGGTGGCTAATCTCTCTGGGAAACATAACATTCCAGCAGAACCCAGACTTGATATCTCAAGTAACCTGGGCAACAAGATTAATGAGTATATTTGTTTCAATAATATAATAGAACATTATGAGCTTTAGTAACTATCTTTTCCACTGTGTTATTTAGAATGAGGTAATGGGAATAGTTAGCTAGAATAGTTGCTGGTTCTCACAATTGCTTAGGGTATATAAAGAAGCCTCTGAGATTAATAAACTTGTCTGATGAGCTTGAGGCTTCAATGCTCTCAGAACCCCTGATCCCAATCTCTCTTTGTCTTTCATTCCCGATACCCTTCGGGTCTGTCACTCCGACAAATGCCTTGCATTATTGTTAAACCTTTTAACTATTAAAGAGCATTGTCAAAATATTACTACTAACTGAAATATTTTGCCCAAACCGATCCTATTATTATTATTATCTTTTTATCATTTATATATGAACATACATAAACAATAAGTGTATAGTAAAAGTTGTGACCTTACAAAGCAAACATGCATAATGTCATACAGGGGTCCCATATATCAACCCTCCACCAACACCTTACATTGTCATGAGACATTTGTTACAAATTATGAAAGAATATTGTGAAAATCCTACTAGTAATTATAATCCTTATCTTACATTTGTTGTGGATTTCCCCCAAACCACTGAATTATTTTTTTAATATATTTTTATGACAAAAATTGTAAACTTACACAACAATCATGCACATGTGCAGAATTCCCAAACAACACCCCTCTACCAACACACTACATTGTGGGGGAACATTTGTTACAGATAAGACAATATTATCTGATTGTTACCATGTCCATACTGTACATTTGGCTCACATTTTCCATACTGCCACATTGTCAACACAGCACATCTTTGGCATAGATGCAAAAATATATTATTACTGCTAACCACATTCCATAGGTCACTCAAGTTGTATTTATCCCATGCTTCTCCACATTCCCACCACCCTGCAGTAATGATGTACTTTTGCTCTAGCTCACAAAGGACACTCTTGCATCTGTACCATCAACCACAGTTCTCATCCTACTCTTGGTTTACTGTGCTAATCTGTTCCTGGATCATTCTCTAGCGTTCTGTCAATTGGGATTTACATACCTAGACTACCATTTTCAGCCACATCCCCATTTATAAAATAGCTGTTAACATTATTTGTTACCCTCCATTCTATACATTTCCACACTTTTACAGTAAAGCTAATTAAAACTTCTATATCCATTAAATATCCATAGTCCATCTCAGTCCTCCTCTTTTCTCCTTTAAGAATCTACCACCTACCACCAGGGCTTGAAGATATGTTCCTACAATTTCTTCCAAAAGGTTATGGTTCTTGCTTTTATTTTTAGGGTTTTGATCCATTTTAAATTAATTTTAGGATAAGGTGTGAGATAGGGGTCCTCTTTCCTTCTTTTGGCTATAGATATCTAGTTCTTTCAGCATCATTTGTTGGATGGACTGTTCGGCCTGAGTTGTGTGAGCTTGACAGGCTAGTCAAAAATCACTTGACCATACATGTGAGGTTCTGTTTCTGAACCATCAATTTGGTTCCATTGGCCTATGTGTCTGTCTTTATGCCATTAGCAAGCTGTTTTTACCACTATAGCTAGGTGATATGATTTAAAGTCCGGAGATGAGGGTTCGCTTTTCCTTTTTATGATGTTTCTGACTACCCTTCCAAAGAAATTTGATAATCATTATTTCAATTTAAAAAGAGGCTGGTGGACTTTTTATTGGGATTGCATTGAATCTGTATATCAATTTAAGTAGAATTGATGTCTTAATGATAATTATTCTTCCAATCCATGACCATGGAATGTTCTTCCAATTATTTAGGTCTTTTTTGAATCCTTTTAACTTGGAGTTGCAGTTTTCTTGAAAACAAGTGCTTCACATCATTGGTAAAGTTATTAGTGATTATTTGAATTTTATCTGTCATATATTATTTACACCACTCTTTTGACACTTTTAGTTACTTTTTTAAAATGCAATCTTCATTTCTAGATTCTCTTCCAGGCCTCTTCCTCCTGTCTTTTCTTTCCAGGATCTAGCACACCCTTTAGTATTTTCTGAAAATCAGGCCTCTTGGTTAAAAATTCTCTCAGTTTCTGTTTATCTGTGAATATTTTTATCTCACCCTCATTTTTGAAAGACAGTCTTGCTGGACATAAGATTCTTGGCTGGAAGTCTTTCTCTTATAGTATTTTAAATATATCATACCACTGTCTTCTTGCATTCATGGTTTCTGGTGAGACATCAGCACTTAACGTTATTGGGTATCCCTTATATGTTATGAATTGCTTTTTCTCTTGCTGTTCTCAGTGTTCTCTCTTTGTCTTTGGCATTTGACATTCTGATGAGTATGTGCCTTGGAGTTGGTCTATTCAGATTTTTTTTCAAATAGGAGTACATTGTGCTTCTTGGACATGGATATCTATGTCCTTCAATAGGGTTGGGAAATTTTCTACCATTATTTCTCAAATATTCCTTCTACCCCTTTTCCCTTCTCTTCTCCTTCTGGGACACCCATGACATGTGTGTTTGCATGCCTTTTGCTGTCATTTAGTTCCCTGAGACCTTGTTCAATTTTTTCCATTCTTTTCTTCATCTGTTCTTTTGTATGTTCACTTTCAGAGGCCATTTCTTCAAGCTCACCAATCCTTTCTTCTGCCTCCTTTAATCTGCTATTATATGATTCCAATGTTTTTTTCTTTTTTTAAAAAAAAAAGATTGATTTATTTATTTAATTCCTCCCCCCCCCCCAGTTGTCTGTTCTCTGTGTCTATTTGCTGTGTCTTGTTTCTTTGTCCGCTTCTGTTGTCGTCAGTGGCACGGGAAGTGTGGACGGTGCCCTTCCTGGGCAGGCTGCACTTTCTTTCACGCTCGGCGGCTCTCCTTTCAGGGCACACTCCTTGCGCGTGCGGCTCCCCTACACGGGGGACACCCCTGCATGGCAGGGCACTCCTTGCGCACATCAGCACTGTGCCTGGGCCAACTCCATACAGGTCAAGGAGGCCCGGGGTTTGAACCACGGACCTCCCATGTAGTAGACTGATGCCCTAACCACTGGGCCAAGTCCGTTTACCAATGTTTTTTTCAATTTCATTTATTGCACCTTTCATTTCCATAAGATCTACTATTTTTCTATGTATACTTTCAAATTCTTCTTTGTGCTCATCCAATGTCTTCTTTTTTTTTTTATTGACTTTGTAATAATATTACATTAAAAATATATATGTGAGGTCCCATTCAACCCCAACCCCCAACCCCCCTCTCCCCCCCCAACAATACTCGTTCCCATCATCATGACACATCCATTGGATTTGGTAAGTACATCTTTGGGCACCTCTGCACCTCATAGACAATGGTCCACATCATGGCCCATACTCTCCTCCATTCCATCCAGTGGGCCCTGTGAGGATCCACGATGTCTGGTGATCACCCCCGAGACGCCATCCAGGGCAGCTCCACGTCCCAAATACGCCCCCACCTCTCATCTCTTCCTGCCCTTCCCCATACCCATCGTCCACCATGTCAACTTTTCCCAATCCAATGCCACCTCTTCTATGTGGACATTGGATTGGTTGTGTCCATTGCACCTCTATGTCAAGAGGAGGCTCAGATTCCACATGGATGCTGGCTGCCATCCTCCCATTTTCAGTTGTAATCACTCTAGGCTCCATGGTGTGGTGATTGTCCTTCTTCAACTCCATCGTAGCTGAGTGTGGTAAGTCCAATAAATCAGATTGTAGGTGCTGGAGTCTGTTGAGGCTCAGGACCTGGCTATCACATTATCAGTCCAGAGATTCAAATCCCCTAACTATATCTTAAACCCCAACGTTAACTGCACCTCCAGCAGATTAGTATGAAAGTCTTATGAAGGGAGATCCCATCTAAGTCCAGATTCATCACACATAAACACCATTTCCAGAGAGGGGCCATCTGCCCTGGTAATAAACCCCATCGGCCATGACCATAACTCTCATTGGTCTCTTTAGCCTTCATAGGAACCAATATCTGGGGGTTGTATCTGCTTTATCTGTCTCTCTGACTCTGCTCAGTTGTGCATGAGGGCAATCCTTCTGCCAGCCTCCAGACTCTTTTTTAGAAACTCGTAGCCATATAAACTCATTTCTCCTTTCCATTTCCCCCTTACTTTAGGTCAAACAGCATTTTAAAGTCATGTTATTTTATGTAGACATGGATATTCTGCTGATCCGCATTGAACCTTCCATATAAGGTCCTTTTCCAGTTGCATCATCAATTGGTATTTGATAGTGGTCCCTCGTTGCCAGGGAGACTCATCCCCGGGTGTCATGTCCCACGCTGGAGGGAAGGCATTGCATTTACATGCTGAGTTTGGATTCGAGACTGGCCACATTTGAGTAACATGAAGGCTGACAGGAGGAAATTCCCAGGCACAATGTTGCTCTAGGCCTTGTTCTTATTTTGGGTTTATCAGCTCACAAGCATAGTCATTAGCATCAGGGGCTCACTGTTGAACCCTCACTCCCTCCCGGTCCCCGCCGCTGTACCTGGGAGACTATCGCTGCTCCCCTAGGGATCACGACAGAGCACCACTGGCCAGGAACCCAGTACCCCCCCTGCTGGGTTTTTAATTGTTGCCACTATGAGTATATCCAATCATTACCATGCACCCTGGACATATGTTCTGTACAGCTCCCTGTCAGCCATATATCACCTGTCATTGGTATCCCATACCGGTATCCCTCCATTGCCATTGTTGAAACACTCTGTGATCCAGAACTCCCCGAAATTTGAAGCCCAATATAATGTCATGTCCCTTACTAGGGAATGGCATATAGCGATGGGTTTAAAGGATAGATAAAGAACTTGGATAAAGTTAGATAAAGAACTTAGATAAAGAATGTTGACTTGAAAAAATTCCACATCCTATCCTTTTTCCCCCCCCCCCCCCAATTATTCAGCGTTTCTTCGTAGGAGTCCTAGACCATAGCAATGCATATATATAATATACAGCACTCCCATACATCCACCACAACACCTTTTTCCTTCCACAGCGATACTCTTACACACTATTCACATCATATTTACTTAAGGTGATGTACAGAGTCTGAGATATTAGCTTTCTAACATGGTAATATCTGTGCTTACATTATGGTGCATACTTTAGGATACACAGTTCTTTACATTCCAATGTCTTCATAATATCCTTAATCTCTTTAGCCATCTCATTGAATTTATTAAGGAGATCTGTTTGAACACCTTTGATTACTGTCTCAACTCCTTTATGTCATCTGGAGACTTACCTTGTTCCTTTAACTGAGCCATATCTTCCTGTTTCTTGGTGTGGATTGTAATTTTTTGTTGGTGTCTTGGCATCTGGCTTACTAGAATATTTATTCTGGATGCAGTTTTTCTCCTTAATTTAGGGCTTTCTGCCCTTTCTCCCTTACTGGTTGTTCAGTAGGAGCCAAAGATGTAGTTGGTGCTGTACACTGTGGAGGCTTAAGCGGCCATCATTTCCCCAGGGACTGAGGAGCTTCTCCCAACTTTCTCCATTGTCAGAGATAGGAACAGAGTCACAGCTGTGTGGAATAATCCAAGTCGTGCAGGCCTAGACTGTAGTTGCCCAGAGAGACTGATGAAGTTTCACACCCCTTTTTCCCCTGCCTGAGACGGGGATGGAGCTGCAGGTGTGGGCAGCAGTCTATGCAGTGTGGGTCCAAGATGACCACAGTTGCCCCAGTAGACTTATGACTATTCGGTGTGTGCCAGCCAAGGGTACCTGCAGTTACCTGGATATGCTGTTGCAGGGCCTGCCAACCTCCTCCCTGCCAGAAGTGCCCTGAAACCTAGCCTAGGTCTCAGGCCGATCTGGGTGAAAGACACCAGTTCCTACCATCACTGTTATTTTCAGTCAGCCCGGCTTCCCCTTATGCTGGGAGCAGAGTCAAAATGGCTGCCACTGGCCTCTTTCTGACTTGGACAGATTCACACCCAGCTGTTCCTAGGGTTTTACCTTAGTCAGCTGAGTCTACTGGTCAGTAGCCAAAATTGGTGGCCAACTGTCTCCTCCTCCCCTCTTTTTGGGAAATGGAGCTTCCAATTCCAGCCACAGAATAGCTCCTGGGGTGGCTTGGGGCGCCAGAGTAGGTTGATCACCAGCCTCTGTGGCTTGACCAGTAATTTCCTGGAGACACTGGTGCAGGTTCCCCCATCCTCCTCCCTCCCGGAGGTGGGACTAGGGCCTAGGCTAGAGCTGCAATCTGATCTGGATGGAAAGAAGTCGGTACCTACCAGCACTGTGATTTTCAGTCCGACCCACTTCCCTTTGTGCCAGGCGTGGAGTTAAGATGGTGGCTACCGGCCTCTTTCTGACTTGGACAGACTCAAACTTTAGCTCTTCTCAGGATTATACTTTAGCCCACTGAATTACTCATCAGTAGCTGAAGTTGGTGCCCAACTGTCTCTTCCTCCCTCGTTTTTGGGAAGTGGAGCTTTCAATTCCAGCCGCAGAACAGCTCCCGAGGCAGCTTGTGCCTGCAGTGAAGAATTGGCATCAGCCTCCATGGCATGGAGTGTTCTTCTTACAAATCTTCTCTGCTGATAGGCAGTCTCCTCCTTCCATTTTTTCATTTATGTTGTAGGATACTCTTATGGTCTCCTCAAGCCCCCAAACAGGTGATTCAGATAGTTCCAGGTAGCTCTGTGTGTTTACTAACTTCCCTGTAGCATTAGCTGGCTCTAGGAGCACCTTACTCCGCCACCATATTGCTCTCTGTTTGCTTTTTATAATTTTTTTTTTCTTTCTGCCCCTCAGCCTGAATCATTTCAACTGTCTTGTCTTCAAGATCCTTGATTCTTTCTTCTGTCAGCTTCAATTTGCTGCTAAAACCCTCTAGGGAATTTTTCATTTCAGTTATTGTGGTCTTCAACTCCAGTATTTCTATTTGGTTCCTGTTAAAAATTTCTGTCTCCTTTTTGATTCTCATATTTTTTGTTCAATATTTTTCTGATATCCTTTAGTTCTGTCTTATTTTCTTTTATCTCTTTGAGCATGTTGAGGATCTTTTTCTTTAATTTTTTGTCCAGTATAGCCAATGTCTTATCATTTTAGCTGATGGTTTCTGCATTTTTATCTTGTTCCTCTGGATGGACCATTATTTTCTGTTTTTTTGTCTTATAATTATTTGTTGTACACTGTACATATTAAAATTTTAAAGTGTTAACTCTGGGATTAATCCCTTAGGTGTCTGTTTCTTACATTTGTTTCCAGCTAATGATATGACAGAGATTTCCTTGAGTGCCAGAAACTAACAAAAACCAACCAACCAACACAAAGAATACCTTTCACAGTCTTTGAAAATTGACTCTGCTTTGATAAGTGCTCACCTTCACAGTTTAGCTTCCCTATCAAAAAGATCAACCCAAGTTGAATGTGAACTTCAGAGTCCTCTCCATCTTCTCTGAGCCTACACCTTGACCTGGACTTGTGGCCTTAGGAATTCTCCCTTTACAGGAATTCAAATGTCTCTTCTACTCTCTGTGAGATAGACTTTCTCCTCTTTCCTGGTGCTCTATTGTATGACTTAAAGCAGGTAATCCTTTACCCCAGACCATTTTTTTTTTTACTGAGTTTTTTTTTTTACACCTTATAATCTATTTATTTATTTTTTATTGACTTTGTAATAATATTACATTAAAAATATATATGTGAGGTCCCATTCAACCCCACGCCCCCACCCCCCCTCTACCCCCCCAACAACACTCGTTCCCATCATCATGACACATCCATTGGATTTGGTAAGTACATCTTTGGGCACCTCTGCACCTCATAGACAATGGTCCACATCATGGCCCATACTCTCCTCCATTCCATCCAGTGGGCCCTGTGAGGATCCACGATGTCCGGTGATCACCCCCGAGGCGCCATCCAGGGCAGCTCCACGTCCCAAATACGCCCCCACCTCTCATCTCTTCCTGCCCTTCCCCATACCCATCGTCCACCATGTCCACTTTTCCCAATCCAATGCCACCTCTTCTATGTGGACATTGGATTGGTTGTGTCCATTGCACCTCTATGTCAAGAGGAGGCTCAGATTCCACATGGATGCTGGCTGCCATCCTCCCATTTTCAGTTGTAATCACTCTAGGCTCCATGGTGTGGTGATTGTCCTTCTTCAACTCCATCGTAGCTGAGTGTGGTAAGTCCAATAAATCAGATTGTAGGTGCTGGAGTCTGTTGAGGCTCAGGACCTGGCTATCACATTATCAGTCCAGAGATTCAAATCCCCTAACTATATCTTAAACCCCAACGTTAACTGCACCTCCAGCAGATTAGTATGAAAGTCTTATGAAGGGAGATCCCATCTGAGTACAGATTCATCACACATAAACACCATTTCCAGAGAGGGGCCATCTGCCCTGGTAGTAAACCCCATCGGCCATGACCATAACTCTCATGGGTCTCTTTAGCCTTCATAGGAACCAATATCTGGTACCCCAGACCATTTAGACTTAACTTTTTTATATACTGCTTTAGCTGTCCACAAGCTATTTTTTTGTCTCTTGAGAAGGTTCTGGAATGCAAAACTTGGGTTTCCTGATTCAGTCTTTCAAGCTGCCCCCTGATAGATTGGCACTGACAAACAGGGGGTTACTCTGCTCCCCTCTGGAACAGGACCAGAGACACACAGTAGGAGCACAGTCTGGCTCCACACTGTGCTGGGGGAGGAGGTGGGTGAAGGGGTGATCAAGAGTACCAGGATCTGCTTCAGGGGCAATCACTGGACATTGTAAATCCTCACAGGGCCCACTGGATGGAATGGGGGAGAGCGTGGGCCATGGTGTGGACCGTTGACCATGGGGTGCGGGGGTGCCCAGAGATGTACTTGCCAAATGCAATGGATGTGTCATGATGATGGGAGGGAGTGTTGCTGGGGGGGGAGAGGTGGAGTGGGGGTGGTAGGGTTCAATGGGACCTCATATATATATATTTTTAATGTAATATTATTACAAAGTCAATAAAAAAAAAAAAGAATTCAAAGAAGACCTAAATAAATGGAAGAATATTCCATGTTCATGAAAAAAAAAAAAAAGAGTACCAGGATCCCTCCTACTGTATTTAAAGATATGATTCTTGAATTGACCCTGGCCCAGTTACTGCAATCCTTTATCTCTTTTCTGGAGTTGTGAAAAAGATGACTCTGCAAGTTTTTGCTAGTTTGTTCAAAGTTTCTTTGGGAAAACAGCACCCTGAAGCATCTTATGCCACCATCTTGGTCAACTGCAATTTCTCAGTTAGGTGTCTGAACTGATGGAGAGACTATTTTTCAGTAATTTATTCTAAATTGTTGGGGGTCAGTGTTCAAAGTATGAGGTCTCTGAATTATTTGAGGGTCTGTGTCCTATGTTTGTGTTTGAGTTACTTCATATCTGAGTTCATGATGGGAGTCCCTTAATCTTTTAGAGGTTCTGTGTTCCAAGGTTTGATGACTTGAGGTATTTTGGGATCTGTGTTTAAAGTGAGAGGTCTCTGAAATTTTAGAGTTTATGGCCAAAATTTTGAATGTGAGGTATTTGAGGTTCTGCATTTAGGGTGTGAGGTCTCTGTAATAGTTGAGGGTCTGTGTTTCAAGGTTTGAGTCTGAGGTTCTATGGGTTCTCAGGGTTGAGAACTTACAAATATTTTAGGATCTGTGTTTTAATGTTTGAATATGAGATGCATGGATTCTGTGATCAGGGTGTGAGGTCTTTGAACTGATTGTGGTTCTGTGACCCAAAGTTTGAGTCTGAAGTCTTTGCAGCCTGTGTAAACTGTGAGGTTTCTGTATTCATTCAGGGTATGTGCCACATGATTTGATTCAATTCTGAAGTATTCAAGGCATGAGATTCTGGGTTCCAAATATTGAGTCTGAGTATTTGGGGGTCTTTGTTAGGGTTATGAGTTCAGGTAACTCTTTTGGGATCTGTGTTCCAGGTTGGAGTCTAAGGTATTAGGAGTAGGTATTTGTTTAGATGCTAAGCTGTGGGGATTAGTCCCACCACCTTGGCAAGGGCATGGTTAAAAGATTTGTTAAAGCTCATCTGTTCTTGCTTCAGAGCAAAAATAGCTCTGTCCTTGCTTATCTCGGCACAAGCTTTCTCTTTTCGTTTGAAGTTTGAAAACTACTTCTTCTTGCATCTCTGCCACTAGATAGGATGTGAGCTTAGAGACAAGGTTTCTTGTTCCAAGACAAAACATCCTTGAGAAATTTAACTTTAACCACACAGCCCTTGGCCGAATCTAAAAATACATGATATATAAGCATGAGAAATAAACCATATGAAGCCCTCCCTGCATATGAGATTTGGTGTGTGAGTCTTTCATTCCTGTGGCAATTGGCACCCAAATGTGGGGCAGGTGATTTTCCCCCTAGCAGAGGGGAGTTTTTCAGGAGGGACCCTGGGAACAGCCCAGTGTAACTACAGTCCGGACATTTGTTGCTGCCAGCGATCACAACCGCCCTTAAGGTAAGCTGCTCACTGAGTTCAGTCATAGAAACATGTCTGCATAGTGAAATTGGTCCAGACTACACATCCTGCACAGATAGGACATCAGCTGCCCTGAGAGGTAAGCTGACCACAGACACTAGTATAACATGGGAAATACATTATCAAAACAACAGGAGATCTATCTTCGCACTTTACAACAACTACTGAAAGCAGCTAAGTATAAAGTGAAAGAACAAATTTTCACATTGCTTCAAACAGTACAGACCTTTTGTCCATACTTCCCTGATAAGGGAACCTTAGATTTTGAATTATTGGAACTCTAGAACCTAGAATTATGAGTCAAATTGTAAACTTTATGTTTCTGTTAGTATGTTATAATTGTTTTTGTATTTGCCTGTTTGTTCGATATCAGCGTATATTTTAATGCCTCCAGATGGTAATATAAATTAATAAATAAAAATTCTTAAAAGAGCTCTATTCAAATGGCCTAAAAATAAATAAGCACTTATATTAATACATAAGTAAAAATGCTAATAAGATCTCTACAGTGATAAAAATTGTAAGTCTTGATTAATGAAATTGCTACAGATTTCTTCATAAAAAATAGGTCTTACCTAAATTGAAATAAATAGTTTATTTTTCTTACAGGATAAAATGAAGGATGTAAAACTTAAATGAATATTTAAAAAGATAAAAAGTTTGTGGGAATGCTAACTGAAATTTAATAAATTTGTTCAAAAAAGTGTGTTTTGTCCTAAAATAAAATGGCTAGTTTTCATAAAATCAAAATGGAAATATGCAGAACAAAACTTAAATGCATATGGCAAGTTGTAAAAAGTATTGTGGTAGCATTCAGTGAGAGAATGTGTTCTGTGAAGGCAAAATTTGTCTTAAGATAAAGTAATTAGAGTGGTTATAAATAATTATAAGAAGTTTATGAAAGCATTGTTTGAAGTGTTTAAATAGCTAATTCCCAAAAGTCATTATTAAACAGAAACTGAATTGATAATAATAACAAAAAGTAACTTCATAACAGGAAAACTTATTAGCAGCCAGCCTATTCTTGTCAACTGTTTCTAGTATTGCATGCTACTAAGTATTTGAAATTTTAAAAAGTTATGTTTGCATATAACCAAATTGAATCATTATTTTACTAAGATTGTTTAGTGGTGATGGTAATTATATGTTGTAAAAAGTTTGCTTGGAGACAGTTTCCAAGATCATTTTGGTAACTTATGTATGTAGGGTGTATAGAACGTTTTTATTATTAAGGAAACAGAAAATAATTTTGTCCTAAGATAAAATGACAAGTTATTAAAAAAGAGTAAAATTGGGACAAAACTGAATGAATGCAGAAAGTGCAAAAGGTATGTGGAAAAGGAATTTTTGTGGATAAAGTTAAGTAAGATTTGATGGGTCTATCTATTAAGTTTTAAAAAGCTTTTGCATCAAATAGTACACTGATGCAAAGTTAAATTTTGTTCTTTCTCAAAGTTTCTTAAGTCATTAGTCTGCTTTTATAAAAATTTTATAAAGTTTTTCTCATGAATAATCAGAATATAAAGAAAATCTGTTTTATCAAAATAGCTTCTTGTACTTTAATCATATCATGTCCCTGGCTGTTTAAGAAAAACAAATCACTGTCAAGAGAACATAATGTTCATTCATGCTCTTTCAAAGTCAAATCCTGAAAAATACCTTGGCTTTTGCAAAGGATTTATCCTTTTACCTGAAGGAAGTAAAGTAATAAAATAGTTAAGTTCATTTAATATAAGTTAAATGAACAATATTTAAAAGTGTTATAAAATTAAAAGAAATTCCTTAACCCTTTATTAAAATTATATGAGTAAAAAGTTCATATAAATACTTTAAAAATATATAAAATTCCTAAAAATTTAATAATGTTCCAACATAATAATAAAAATATAATGTTGTTAATCATAATTTTAATTATTAAAAATAATATATATCATAAAACAACCTTTCAACTTAAAAAGCAAAAAGCAAATACTTTAACTCATACTCATCTAATTTACACTGAAAGCTGCCACAAGGCAGATGCTTTAACTCATACTTGTCCAATTCACATTGAAAACTACCACAGAGTAATATATAACAGTAAGCTATCATAAATTAAAGTAAAACCACTGCTATGTCCAGCAACCCTAAATATAGTTACTTTATTACAAAATTAATATCCAATTATGTCACTATCACTCTATTTTTTTTTTACTTTTTTTTTTGATTTTGTAATAATATTACATTAAAAATATATATGTGAGGTCCCATTCAACCCCACCCCCCCCACCCCACCTCTCCCCCCCCCCCAGCAACACTCGTTCCCATCATCATGACACATCCATTGGATTTGGTAAGTACATCTTTGGTCACCTCTGCACCTCATAGTCAATGGTCCACATCATGGCCCATACTCTCCTCCATTCCATCCAGTGGGCCCTGTGAGGATTTACAATGTCCGGTGATTGCCTCTGAAGCACCATCCAGGGCAGCTCCATGTCCCAAAGACGCCTCCACCTCTCATCTCTTCCTGCCTTTCCCCATACCCATCAGCCACCATGTCCACTTTTCCCAATCCAATGCCACCTCTTCTATGTGGACATTGGATTGGTTGTGTCCATTGCACCTCTATGTCAAGAGGAGGCTCAGATTCCACATGGATGTTGGATGCAATCCTCCCACTTTCAGTTGTAATCACTCTAGGCTCCATGGTGTGGTGGTTGTCCTTCTTCAACTCCATCTTAGCTGAGTGTGATAAGTCCAATAAATCATATTGTAGGTGCTGGAGTCTGTTGAGGCTCAGGACCTGGCTATCAAATTGTCAGTCCAGAGATTCAAATCCGCTAAATATATCTTAAACCCCAACATTAACTGCACCTCCATCACCTTAGCATGAAAGTCTTATGAAGGAAGATCCCATCTGAGTCCAGATTCATCACACATAAACACCAGTTCCAAAAAGGGGCCATCTGACCTGGTATTTAACCCCATCGGCCATGACCATAACTCCCATGGGTCTCTTTAGCCCTCGAAGGAACCGATATCTGGGGGTTGTATCTGCTTTATCTGTCTCTCTGACTCTGCTCAGTTGTGCATGAGGGCAATCCTTCTGCCAGCCTCCAGACTCTTTTTTAGAAACTCGTAGCCATATAAACTCATTTCTCTTTTCCATTTCCCCCTTACTTTAGGTCAAACAGCATTTTAAAGTCATGTTATTTTATGTAGACAGGGATATTCTGCTGATCCACATTGAACCTTCCGTATAAGGTCATTTTCAGTTGCATCATCAGTTGGTAGTTGATAGTGGTCCCTCGGTGCCAGGGAGGCTCATCCCCGGGTGTCATGTCCCACGCTGGGGGGAAGGCATTGCATTTACATGCTGAGTTTGGATTCGAGACTGGCCACATTTGAGTAACATGAAGGCTGACAGGAGGAAATTCCCAGGCACAATGTTGCTCTAGGCCTTGTTCTTATTTTAGGCTTATCGGCTCACAAGCATAGTCATTAGCATCAGGGGCTCACTGTTGAACCCTCACTCCCTCCCGGTCCCCGCCGCTGTACCTGGGAGACTATCGCTGCTCCCCTAGGGACCATGACAGAACACCATTGGCCAGGAATCCAGTACCCCCCCTGCTGTGGTTTTTAATTGTTGCCACTATGAGTATATCCAATCATTACCATGCACCCTGGACACATGTTCTGTACAGCTCCCTGTCAGCCATATATTACCTGTCATTGGTATCCCATACCAGTATCCCTCCATTGCCATTGTTGAAACACTCTGTGATCCAGAACTCCCGAAATTTGAAGCCCGATATAATGTCATGGTCCCTTACCAGGAATGGCATATAGCGATGGATTTAAAGGTTAGATAAAGAACTTGGATAAAGTTAGATAAAGAACTTAGATAAAGAATGTTGACTTGAAAAAATTCTACATCATATCTTTTTTTTTCCCCCCCCCCCTAATTATTCAGCTTCTCTTCACAGGAGTCCTAGACCACAGCAATGCATATATATAATATACAGCACTCCCATACATCCACCACAAACCCTTTTTCCTTCCACAGCGATACTCTTACACCTTATTCATATCATATTTACTTAACGTGATGTACAGAGTCTGAGACATTAGCTTTCTAACAAGGTGACATCTGTGCTTACATTATGGTGCATACTTTAGGATATACAGTTCTTTACATTCTTAGTTATCCTATGTTTTACATTATGGTTTACATTATCAGTCTGACATCTCTATATGTTATGGTGTAATATTACATGTTTTATATCCATCCTTGTGTACTCTCAAGGAACTCCTCTCTTATCCCCCATTTACCTTGGTTCCACACATTTAAACGTCCATTTTCCCTTCCACCTTGGTGCCCACAGTGACAGCCAACCTCCGTTTCCTGAGGAGCCACTTCCAGAGATAGATGGAATAGTGTTCAGGACCTAACTTGCTCAACTGCCCCAATGCCCTGGGAGCCACCCTTTCTCTCGAGGGATACAGTTCCCTCTATTTGGTGGCATTAGTCCTCCCCAGGATGTGGGTCCACCCCCACTCTCACTACTTGGGTTTCTACCCCATGGTGACACCCACTCTGGCAGAATGAGCATTTAGACATTCCCAGGAGCCCGTCCTGCATCAGACCCCCCCTCCGAGCATTCTAAACAGGTAACCCTCTTTATTATATTTTGATATGATTTTCTCGGCATTTTACTCTCCACCAACACCTGACCCTCTCTGTGTTCGTATGCTACCCCTCCCTCCCCCCACTTTTGGGCAATGTTGCCCATCCGTCCCTCCCCAGCCACCCTCAAACCCCCAAAGCCCCAACCAAAGGCAACCCCTTGCCCCCCTTTTATCTCTTCTTTGTGTTCATACTTACCACCATCTCGTCTTAAATTCCACCCCTGCAGACATCAGCTCATATCCTTCTCCGCCTCCGATTTCCTGTAAGCCTATGGTTCAGTCTCTTACTATCTAAGGCAGCTTGTTTATTTCATATCATTGACTATCACTCTATTTAAAACTTGCTAAAGCTTTCTCTAATATCTCCTTAGGCAAGTCAAGCCAGCCTGCATTCATATGTAAACAAGCCAACAATAAATTTTGCAATGCTTTCCCAAGGTTGTGTGCATAACCCAATCATCTATCTTAGCCTAATAACAAAAATCTAACTATATAAAAAACCTGTAGTTTTAACCCTATTTCATTATACTAATAATATTGTTAACAAATATTTTTTTTTACAAAATAATCTCACTCCAACTTAAAACAATGCTTACAAAATAAAAAGGGGGGGAATAGGGTGTTAGGTCTAACCAGTCCAAAGGATGCCATACAAATAGTCTTATATACTTTAAATTTTTAAAATTGAAATGAGGATGGTTATACAGCAGCAGAACAACATTTTCAGATACCAGTTGTGAAAATTTATCCTAAAGTGGTATACAAACCCCTGGATGGACAAGATGCTAATGGTAATTGGCATCGTCAGGTAAATTTGCTAACACGGGAAAGAGGATATGCATGTGTTCTCGCCTCAGAAGGACCTCTGGCTTCCAGCCATACCATGTACGTAAAACCATACCATGATCTGGTGGAATTTGCAGCACAACCCAATACTGAGCCTGGAAGCACTCAACCTGCAATCATCCAACATCCCCCTGAGGACTACCCAAAGAGCTGAACCGGTTACACGGGGGAGTCTTAAAAATTGGGCAACCAAGCACAAGCTCTTATGGCACAAGTTGGGTACCCTAAGATACCTAAAAATACCTTTTTAACTTATTTGGCGGTAGTCACTACTGCTTCTGCTAAGGTGGGAACATGGAAAAGGTACATATTGCTCATCCTTATGTCTTTTAACCCCTGCACTACTAATCACACCTATTGGGCCTATATAACAGATCCACCCCTATTTGCCCTCACCTCCTGGTGGGATCCTGAGCCCCATTATTCTCAAACAATTCGACATGGACAGTAGGATACTGGGTTCCTCCTGCAGGGCCACTAATAATGAAATTGACTGGAGGCATTCTAACATTCTAAATTGTAATGACACCCAATATGATTGGAACCAAATAAAAAAACACCTTCAAAGTGCCTTCTCCACTTATATAACAGATGAAGTGGAGGCTCTCCATCTCCAATTAGAGTGGCAATTATGAACTTAAAAAATCAAACTCAACAAACCACACTAAAATCTTAGCTGAACAGTTACAATAGCTGAACCCTTCAACGTGGTTTCCAATCTAAATTTTAAATGGTGGGCAACAATAAAAGGATTAATTTGTCTCTGACTTATTATATTTATAGGATGCTGATGCTTCTTCCAACTATGGCAGTGTACCACACAATGCCATGAGTACCTGGCCTTTGTATACACAGCTACTCAAATAAAACCACCTGCTCATAAAAGAAAGACACCTGCTCATAAAAGAAAGAGGGGAGATGTGGGGATTAGTCCCACCACCTCGGCAAGGGCATGGTTAAATGATTTATGAAAGCTCATCTGTTCTTGCTTCAGAGCAAAAATAGCTCTGCCCTTGCTTATCTCTGCACAAGCTACCTCTTTTCGCTTGAAGTTTGAAAACTACTTCTTGCATCTCTGCTGCTAGATAGGATGTGAGCTTAGGGACAAGGTTTCTTGTCCTGCCGTGGCCCACTGGGTGGACTAGGGGAGAGTGTGGACTACAATGTGGACCATTGTCCATGTGGTGCAGCGGTGCTCCAGAATGTATTCGCCAGGTGCAGTGGATGTGCTGCCTCTATGGAAAAGGTTGTTGATGTGGGAGGGGTGGAGTGGGTGGGATGGGGGGGTATATGGGACCTCATATTTTTTGAATGTAACATTTAAAAGAAAATAAAGAAGAAGAAAAAAAAACATCCTTGAGAAATTTAACTTTAACCACAGCCCTTGGCCGAATCCAAAAATACATGATATATAAGCAAGAGAAATAAACCAGACGAAGCCCTCCCTGCATATGAGATTTGGTGTGTGAGTCTTTCATTCCTGCAGCACTGAGGTCCCCAAAATCCACGACTTTCACTGTCCAAGTACTGAATCTGCAGTATTTGGAAATACATTGAGTATGAAGTCTAAGAATTATTTGAGAGTCCATGTGGCAGCAATGAGTTGAAGATAATTGTGTGTCAGTGTCAAGCTGTGCAGTATTGGAAATTTTATGGTGTCTGTTTCCCAATACTTAAGTATAAGATATTTTGAAGTCTATGTTTCATGTGAGTGTGACATATTAAGAGTCTGTGTTCAGACTGTGAGCTCTCTGAAATCTTTGAGTATCTGTGTTTCAAGTTTGAATCTGAGATATTTAGGATTCCGATTTCAAGGTGCAAAGTCTCTGATCTCATTAAGAATATGTCTTCAAATATTTGATTCTGAAGTAGTTCAGAGTCTGTGTTCAGGGTGTAAGGTCTATAAACTGGTTGAGGTTGATTGATGGAAAATTTGGATCTGAGGTTTTGAGTCTATATTCATGGGGCAAAGTCTCTGATTTCTTTGTGGATTTGTGTCCCAAGTTACAATCTGAGGTGTTTGGAAGTTAGTTTTGGGGGTGTGAACTCTGTGAACTCTTTGAGGGTCTGAGTTCCAAATATTGAATCTCAGGTATTTGGAGGTCTGTGTTCAGGTGTTAATGTCTGGAACTCTTTGAGGATCTGTGTTCCAAGGTTGGGAGTGGAGATATTGGTATCTATGTTGAGGGTGTGAGGTTATTGAACTCTTTGTCTTTGTCTCAAACTTTCAGTCTGATGTATTGGTGTGTTTGTTCAGGGTTTGACAGTTCTAAATTCATTGATGATGTGTGTTCCAAGATTTAAGCCTGTGGTAACAAGGTTTTATGTTGTGCGCCTTAGGTCTCTAAACTCACTAAGGGTCTACTTTTCAAGGTTTTATCTGAGGTATTTTTCGTAAGTGTCCAAAATTTGGGTCTCTAAACCACTTAAAGATTTGGTTCCTAAATTAGGTGTGAGGCAATTGGTATCGGAGATAAGAGGTGAAATCCTAGATCTTTTTGTATCTTTGAGTCCCCAGATTTGAATTTGAGGTAATTAGGAGTCTGTATTTAGAGTGCAAGGAGTCTGAATTCTTTAATGTTCTGTGTCCCAAGGTTTGAGTCTGTGGGAATGTGTGTACATGGTGCGATGTCTCCGAATTTTTCTAGGATATTTTATTCCCAGGTATGATTTAGAGGCATTTGGGGTCTTTAATCAGGGTGTGATTTCTCTGCTCTCTTTGAGAGTGTTCATCCCAAAGTTTGTATCTGATGCATTAGGGTTTTGATCAGGGTTCGAGGTTTCTAATCACTTTTATAATCTGTGTTTCAATGTTTGAATCTCCATGTTTGGGAGAGTGGGACAGGTCTGTGTTCAGTAAGCTAGCTGTCTAAATCAATTGAGAGTCTATGTTCCGTGGTTTGAGTCTGAGGTCTTTTGGGTCTGTTTTATTTATTTATTTTTTATTATTATTCATTTTTTAAAAATATTACATTCAAAATATATGAGGTCCCATTCAACCCCACCGCCCCCACCCCATCACTTCCCCCACAGCAACACTCTCCCATCATCATGACACATCCATTGCATTTGGTAAGTACATCTCTGGGCATCGCTGCACCTCATGGTCAATGGTCCACATCATAGCCCACACTCTCCCACGTTCCATCCAGTGAGCCCTGGGAGGATCTACAATGTCCGGTAATTGTCCCTGAAGCACCACCCAGGACAACTCCAAGTCTGGGTCTGTTTTAAGGGTGTAAAACACTCTCACATTTTTTAGGGTCTGTGTTTTAATGTTTGATTACGAGGTATATAGATTCTGTATTCAGAGTGAGATCTCTGCATTCATTGATTCTGTGACCCAGAGTTTTGAGTCCGAAAAATTGGCAGTTTGTAAAGATTATGAAATCTTTGAAATATTTCAAGGTGTGTAACAAGGTTCAGTCTGAGGTGTTTGGAGGTTGTGTTCTCGGTGTGAGCTTGTGAACTCTGTGAAGGTCTGAGTTTCAAATACTGAGTTTGAGTATTTGAAGGTCTGTGTGCAGGGTGTGAGGTTAAGAAATTTTTTTCAGGATCTGTGTTCCAAAGTTAGAGACTGAGGTGTTTGATCTGTGTTCAAAATGTGAAGCCTCGAGTCTGGAGGCTGGCAGAAGGATTGCCCTTATGCACAACTGAGCAGAGTCAGAGAGACAGATAAAGCAGATACAACCCCCAGATATTGGTTCCTTTGAGGGCTAAAGAGACCCATGGGAGTTATGGTCATGGCCGATGGGGTTAACTACCAGGGCAGATGGCCCCTCTTTGGAAATGGTGTTTATGTGTGATGAATCTGGACTCAGATGGGATCTCCCTTCATAAGACTTTCATGCTAATGTGCCGAAGGTGCAGTTAATGTTGGGGTTTAAGATATATTTAGGGGATTTGAATCTCTGGACTGACAATGTGATAACCAGGTCCTGAGCCTCAACAGACTCCAGCACCTACAATCTGATTTATTGGACTTACCACACTCAGCTAAGATGGAGTTGAAGAAGGACAACCACCACACCATGGAGCCTAGAGTGATTACAACTGAAAGTGGGAGGATTGCATCCAACATCCATGTGGAATCTGAGCCTCCTCTTGACATAGAGGTGCAATGGACACAACCAATCCAATGTCCACATAGAAGAGGTGGCATTGGATTGGGAAAAGTGGACATGGTGGCTGATGGGTATGGGGAAAGACAGGAAGAGATGAGAGGTGGAGGCATCTTTGGGACATGGAGCTGCCCTGGATGGTGCTTCAGAGGCAATCACCGGACATTGTAAATCCTCACAGGGCCCACTGGATGGAATGGGGGAGAGTATGGGCCATGATGTGGACCATTGACTATGAGGTGTAGAGGTGCCCAAAGATGTACTTACCAAATCCAATGGATGTGTCATGATGATGGGAACGAGTGTTGCTGGGGGGGGGGGGGGGGGGGAGAGGTGGGGTGGGGGGGTGGGGTTGAATGGGACCTCACATATATATTTTTAATGTAATATTATTACAAAGTCAATAAAAAAAAAGAAAAAAAAGAAAAAATAAAAATAGGTGTGTAAGTATTTTTAATCAGTATTATTTGGAAAATAAAATGTAAAACCACCTAAAATAAACTAATATACTGTTTACTTTACCTGTTGAATATTATATTTACATTTTTTGAAATAAACTTTAAAATTATGAAAAAAAAAATGTGAAGCCTCTGAACTCTTTGAAGGTGTGTATTCCAAGATTTGAGTCTCACATAGAGGGATCTGTGTTCAAAGTGTGAAGTCTCTGAATGCTTTGAGAATCTGTGTTCAAGGTTTGAATATGAGGCATTTGGGCTCTCTGGTCAGAGTGAGAGGTCTCTGATCTCTAAGGGTGTTTTTTCCGAAGAGTAGAGTCTTAAGTAAGCAGGTTGAATTCAGAGTTTTTGAGGTTTGTAAGCACTTGAGGATCTGTGTTCCAGTGTTTGGTCTGAGATGACAAGGTTTGCCTGTGTTCTGTGTGTTAGATGTCTGAAATAATTGAGGGTCTAGTTTTTAGACATTTTAGCCTGAAGTTTTGGGGGCAGTGTTCAAATTGTGAAGTCTCTGAACTCTGAGGGTTCGAGACCGACATTTGAGTTGGGGTCTGAGTTCATTATGTACCCTTGATCCTGTTGAATTTCTCTGTTCCAAGGTTTGAAACTGTTGTATGTGAGAGTAAGTCTGTGTTTAAATGTGAAGTCTCTGGAATATTCGAGGGTCTGTGTTCCAAGTTTTGAGTCTGTGTAATTTGGGAATTTGTGTTCTGAGAGTGAAGTCTCTGAATTCTTGGTGCATGTATGTTGCAGGATTGAGTCAGAGGTATCATGTATCAGTGTTCCACTTATGAGGTATCTGTAATACCTCCAGTAATATGGTTAAGATCCATCCTGATTGGGCTGGGCCATACCTTAACTGAAGTAACCTCATCAGAAGGTCCTGCTTACAATGGGTTCACACCCACAGGAATGGATTAGATTTAAGAACATGTTTTTCTGGGGTATGTACAGCTTCATACCATCACAGGGTGTGAGGTATCTGAATGTATTGAAGGTCTATATCCCAATATTTGACTGTTTTTTCACTTTTCTTTTTTTTATAGGAACTTTTTTTCTCTCCCCTTCCCCCCTCCCCCCCAGTTGTCTCTTCTGTGTCTATTTGCTGGGTGTCCTCCTTCATCTACTTCTGTTGTCAGCGGCACAGGAATCAGTGTTTCTTTTTGTTGCATCATCTTGTTGTGTCAGCTCTCCGTGTGTGCAGTGCCCATCCTGGGCAGGCTGCACTTTCTTTCGTGCTGGGCAGCTCTCCTTACGGGGCGCACTCCTTGCGCATGGGGCTCCCCTATGCGGGGACACCCCTGTGTGGCAGGGCACTCCTTGTGCGCAGCAGCACTGCACATGGGCCAGCTCCACACGGGTCAAGGAGGCCCGGGGTTTGAACCGCAGACCTCCCATGTGGTAGGCGGATGCCCTAACCACTGAGCCAAGTCTGCTTCCCCCAATATTTGACTTTAAAATAATTAAATGTCTGCATTTATGGTGTAAGATCTTTAGATACTTTGAGGGCATTTGTTCCAAAGTTTGAGTGTGCTGTATTTGGAGTCTCATTTCAGGGTTTGAGTTTGTTAAACTCATGGATGATTCTGTGATCAGTGATTTGAATTTGAGTAACAAGGAATCTGTGTTTAGTGCATTAGGTGTCAGAGGTCTCATAATCCTGAACACAGATCTACCAAAGCATCATTTTCAAACCTTGGGATCAGGACTCCCTAACAGCTCAGACAACTCAGCTCTTGGACACAGAGCCTCAAACTTCTAAGAGATCTCATATTCTTGACAAACATGCCTGAGCAGCTCAGAGACCTTATTTTATAAACACACTTCCTAATATCTCAGATGATTCACTACTCTCAAACACAGATAATCAAAGTATTCAGGAAATTCAAACTCTGGATACAGATTCCTCAAATACCTCAGAGATGTGACAGCCTACAAATAGATACAGAAACAGCTCAAGGACTTGGACACAGACAAACTTGGGCACAAACCCAAAAATATCTCACAGACCGTATTCCAAGAATGCAAACTTGCCAAGCAACCAGACACCTCACACAGTGGAAAACAGCCAATTAGTTCAGGGTCCTCATAAAACAGAGACTGCAAACACCTAATAGATCTCGCGGGTTGACACAGACCCCTCAGCAACTCAGAAAAATTGAACCATTGATATCTGAGTTCACAGACCATTAATCCTGGATTTAGAACTCACGAAAATTCCAGAGACCTCAAATCCTGCACACAGACTGCCCCAAATAGTTCGGAGACTCCAGACCCAGGACACAGGCCCCCAAATAGCCTGAGATCTCAAAATGTGAACACAGACCTGCAAACAGCCCAGATACCTCACACACTGTGACACCAACTCCTGAGGAACTCATACCATGGCATACAGATCCCCAAACAGCTCAGAGACATTGCATCCAGAGGTACAGATACTCGAGGAACTTAGACACTCACCCTGCAGCACAAAGCCCACAAATAGTTGAGAAACCTCATACCCTGGGAAAGATCCCCCAAACAGCTTAGGGACCTCATATTGTGGACAGAGACTGCCACACACCTCTAAGCCCTCACACCCTGGAGACTGACCTTTGAACAGATCATGGACATCATGTCAGGACAGAGCCCCCAAAACAGCCCAGAAAACCGGCACCCTGGACACAGACCCAGAAACAGGTCAGACTGCACAGCCTGGGACATAGATCTCCCAACACAACAGAGAACTCATAACCTGGACAAAGATCCCCCAAACAGTGCTAACACCTCAGGCCACTCACAGAGACCCAAACAGCTCAGAGACCTCACACCCGGGATGCAGACTCCCAAAGAGTTCAGAGACCTCATGCCCTCAACTCAAACCCTCTAACAACTTAAAGATCCTAAACCCTGAACGGAGACCTTTAAGTAGCTCAGGGATCTTATGCCCTGGAAAGAACTGGGATCTCATGCACAGGATACCTCCACAGCCCTTAAAAAAGCATACAGCACACAGTACACACTCATTAGGTATTTGTTGTTGTTTTGTTTTTTGTTTGTTTTTTATTTCGTGAGGCCCTGCTTTCACCGTCTGTATTTGTACTGAAAATCAAAATCAAGCGAGCTTTTGCCCTTCTGCTCCATGGGAGGTTTCTGTCCTCCCTGAGCTCACCTGAGTCATTAGGTATTTGTTGAATGAATAAACCCTTTGGCACAGCAATTCCACTTCGAAGAATGTGTCCTAAAGAAACTTCTTTTTTTTTTTTGTCTTTATTTTTTTAATGTTACGTTAAAAAAATATGAGGTCCCCATATACCGCCCACCCAAGAAACACTTCCGCACACAGAGCTGTGTGCATAAGAACAAGAGGAGCCAACTGCTTTATTAATTTTAATATTAGGATTCTTGTCATTATGCATTGATGTGTTTTATTCCCCCACAGGACGGGAACCTCTAACCCCGCTGAGGGTAGGTCCTGTGTATCCATTGCTGTGGCCCCACTGTGAAGCCAGGGAAATCCCTACAAAGCCTGGGCAGGGAAAGGGGAAAACACTGCTCCCCCCTCCCAGGCCCCCACTTCTGTCAGACATGCCCACTCCTGTGGCCCCTACACATTGGTGCCCTGGGATGATGAGGTGGTGGCCCTGACCCCCCGTCAGTCCCAGAGACAAGAAGAGATTGAGGAGGGTGCAGGTGCCCTGAGGAGGGTGTGTCGGGATCCAGAGCCTCTCAGGGGGTGGGCCGCGAAGGGGCCTGGGAAGCGATCGCCAGCCCGCTGTACACTGTTAAAACAATACACACGTGAAGGAGGCCATCATGGAGTTGTTAATGATGGTGATCATTAACATCCGATAATGTGTACTGAGAGTTTACTAAGTGCCACACATGGGTCCAAACACTTTATATTAACTAACTCCTTAAATCCACAAACAACCCTATGAGGGTGGGTCTATTAATATCCTAATTTTGACGATGAGGATACTGAGGTATAGAGAGGTTTATGCATTTTTCCAGGCCCCACAGCTAGTCTGTGGGAGAAGCAGGATTTGCACACTGTGCTTTCTGGTCCTAGGTGGCCTACCTTTAAATGACCCCTATTCTGCCTCTGGTACTAATACAAGATGGTTCCATAAATGGTGCCCATGTGCCCAAACTTTATAGACATCCTCGTGAAATTTGTACTCTCATGGTAGAAACAGCTGTTTAACCTCTTCATTGATAGAACTCAGAGAGTTTCCTTCAACCTCCTCCTCACAGGACACCCCCACCACCATCTGAGAAGAATGTTCAAACCTTTTAGCATGGAATTCAAGAACAGACTCAAGACTGGCCTAACTTTCTGGTTATTCCAATCACTCTTGTCATACATTCACTCAGTAACTTAGTTTGCTTGGGCTGCTGTAACAAAATACTAGAAACCAGATATCTTAAAATGACAGAAATTTATTGTCTCATAATTCTGGAGGCTGAATTCAAAAATCAAGGTGTTGACAGGGCATGCTCTCTTTGAATTCTCTAGGGAGGAATCTATTCCAGGAATATCTCCTGGCTTTTTCTGTGATCCCAGGCATTCCTTGGCTTATAGATGCATTTACCTCAATCCTCATATGGCTGTCTTCTCTTTTTCTCTCTGTTTGTGTCCAATTCTCCCCTTCTTATAAGGATACCAGTCATATTGGAGTATGACCCATCCTAATCCAGTTTATCTTCATCTGAATGAATAAAACATCTTCAAAGACCCTATTTCCAAACAAGGCCACATTCACAGGCCCTGGAGTTCAAACATATCTTTTGTGGGGCACAATTCAACCTATAGCACTTAACGTATTCATTAAACTAGTATTTGTTTAGGGCGTCTATATACCAAGAACTGTGCTAGGATCTAGGAAACTCAGCAAAAATTAAACAAAGCTCCTGCTTCCATGGGCCTTGCATTCTAGAATGAAGTCAGCAAACTTTTTCCGTAAAGGGTCAGATAGTGGATAGTTTAAGGTTTGTAGGCCATCTGGTCTCCTTCGCAACAACTCCACTCTGCTGTTGCGTGTAGCACAAAAGCAACCATAGATACTACGTAAAGAGATGAACATGTCTATGTTCTAACAAGACTTTATTTACAAAAATAAGTGTCAGGTCAGTTTTGGCCCATGGGCTATAGTTTTTCAAGCTCTGTTCTACAGACAGGCATTAAACCAATATATAACAAATGTGTGCCAGGTGGTGATAAGTGCTAGGGAAAGAAAGAAAATAACATATGAGAATGAATAATGACTGCCACTAGTGGCTATTTTCCAAGGAGGTGTCAGAGATGACCTCACCATAAAGGAGATATGGAATATGAAGGAAGGGAGGGAGTGAGCCAAGAGGATATCTAGGGGAAGAGTGTCCCAAGAAGGGGAAGCATTCAGGATAAAAACAGTAACAGAAACAGTGATTCCCTCTATTACCACTTCTCTCTGGTCTTTGCCTAAATGACCCCTATTTGTGAGGCCTTCTCTGCCCACCCTAAGTATAATTCCTCCACCTGCAATATAACCTCTTTCCTGATCCTGCCTTATCTTTCTACAATTGCCATCTCTGATTGAGGATCAGAGGATACATTTATTGACCAACCCTATAAGATCAGAGACTTCGTTGGTTTTGTTCTCCATTGTATTCACAGAACCTAAAAGAATAATCAGACATATAACAGGTGCTCAGAAAATTCTGGTTAAGCCATGTACTTTACACACATAATTAAGACATACAGATACCCTCCAAGGTGGGCTTTGGCCCCATTTTATTGATTACGAGTCATAGTGAGGCCCAAGGAGACAAGTGACTTGCCCAACATCATACAACCTGGACTTGGGGGCTCCAAGCTTTGAAACCGTGTCTGCCAGACCCCGAAGCCCACAGTTCCTGGATTGTTATGGGTGTCAGGGCTTGAGGGGAGATGGACTCCAACAGATGAGGACAAGATAAATAGGTGTCCATCTCCTGAGAGATGGCTCCATTGCTAATGTCAGGAGAAACAGAAGAAATTCCCTGCAATGAGCTCTCCACGAAGTAGTCTAGGTGTGAGTATAACCCAAAACTCCAAGGGAAGGGTCTAAAGCAAGGGTTCTTAACAACAGGCCCGTGAGCTTGAATTGAAATTCAAAGAAACATTATTTTTGTGGGAACGTGTTGGTGCAGCTATGATATATTTATTAAATAATACATAGTATAGTATGGACTTAGTAAGGGGTCTGTGGTTTTCACCTGACTGGCAAAGGGGTCCGTGGAACAAAAAAGGTTAATAACCCCTGGTATAAAGGAAATAGTCACCTAAACTCCATGGTCTAGGCAAGGTGTGGATGAGTTCACAAAATGTCACATTGCACCCATCTTTTCCCCACCTTTTTGGACAGTGGCCAGACTGACAAACCAGGGGTGAGCACTCATAACTGGATTTTGGTCTTTGATGAAGTTTCTCAGAATGACCTCATGGAGAAATAGATGAGTTCTGGATGAGGTAAGGTGGGTTTATACCCAGAGGCTCTCACTATACACATTATAAACTGTTATAACACACATATGCACACACACATATACACACACACATATATGCATGTACATGCATACACATACACATATACATGCGCATCTGTGAAGGTAATGGTAATAATAATAGTACTAGCTGTCACAGAGACATATTACAATACTGACATCTATTGAGCATTTCCTCTATGTCAGTCTGGTTTTAACAACTTTATACTTTCCATGTAGTAACTCATCCAATCCTCTCCCACCAGGCCCCTTATATCTTTCAAGGCCACATTTAAGAGGCAACTTCTTCATGAAAGCCACCCTGATCATTGAAATTGAAAGTGATCTCTTCTTCCTCTGAATATTTATGACATTCTCTGTGCACCTCTTAGTCCTTCTAGATACTACTTCATCTTAGTTTTTTGTTTGCCTCTTGCCTCCAAGATTATAAGGAGTTTTATTCCAAGAGCTTTTCTCATATATCATTTTAGTCTTTGCCAACCTCACATGGTGCATGGAATATTTAAGAAGATATAAGCTTGCCACCTCCACATGTCTCTATTCCCTTTATCTGTAAAATGAAGAGAATAACAGTATCACCCTAGTAGGTTTGTTGTGAAGAGTAAAATGAGATAATGTCCATAAAATGCTTCACATTATGTCTGGTATATAATTACATAAGTAAGATTAGCTATTTATTTTATTTTTGTTATTGATCAGAGTGATGAATAAATGGAGATAGTAATGCATATCAATAGACACAAAAGCTTCAGTGCCTACTATTCACCAGAAGCTTTAAATGCAGTATTTCATAGAATCCTCCCCATAATTTTTCAGGAAGGTATTTAATTATAATTAAACTATAGTTATGACACAACCAGTTATGTTCATCTAGTAAACAGTATCTTTCTCTGCAGCTTGTGTTTTCCACATTCACATGCTGAATAATTTATTCCTTGACCTGTCCTCAGAGACAAGGGAATCACTCGGGGGAGCTCCAGGGAATGGGAGCTCCATTCCCACTCCAACTCTCCTTCACTTGTGTTAGAATGAGTGGACTGCACTCCAGAGGACAGGCCATGTTTAACTTGAACCCCACAATCTGGTTTGTATTGAAGAGTCCCCCAGGACCTTTGTTAAAAGTTTAGATTCCTGGCCTCATCCTAGGTTCTAGGAAGGAATCTAGCAATCAGCTTTTGTAACATACATGCGATTTTATGCAAACTGACCACAAATCATGCTTAGCGAAACAAAGAAATGGGTGATTGGATTATATTTGGGTAATTCTCTGCCGTGGATCTATATTCCCTACAAGAATGCTTGAAAATAACATCCAGATTCTGATTCAGTACATTTGGAGTGGGGTCTTTGAATCTGCATTTCTAATAAACTTCCAGATGATGTGAATGCTGCTGATCCTAAGACAACACTTTGAGATATGTGCTCAGGACTTCTGAACTTGGGATGCTGAGGCTGTACTATGGCTCAGCTGGAAAGAATGCCATAATAGACTTGTCATGTCCTTCAAAGGAAAAGCCATGGAGCCAGGTGGCAGGAATGCCAGGTGTTTCTTATTCTGAATTCCTCTGGAAGTATGGCCTTTTTCTTAAGATATGTGAATAACTTGATCATAATGTAGTGTCCACTTTCCCATGCAAAGGTAAAACAACTGACCCCCTTTCCTTCATCAGCAGATATTATGTTCTAACTTATAGAATTATAGAGATTGACCTGTATAGCTCCATCCACTCTTTTAAACAAATAGCAACAAGCAGTAGGAGTGGTTGGTAAAGTTTAGAAGTTACCTAATGGCTACTGGATGGTGAAATAGTGTGTAACATGGATTAGGAACCGGTGTGTGCCTAGGGTTAGGACTGAATCTTTAAACCCATGTGAGGAATTAAACCGGAAGGAAGGAAAGAGTGGTGTGGAAAAGAAAACAGATTTCATCAAGTGAAGCAAAACTTTATTTTCACCATTTTGTCAGGACTACTTTTCTTTCAGAAAAACTGTTATATAAATAAAACATTCATACATAATTCCACAATGTAATACTGTTAATATTTTAGAATGAAATCTTTATGAGTACAAACTTGTGTATCTTCATTACCTTAGAATAAATTCCTATCAGTAGAACTTATATGAGTTTTAAATTTATTGTGATAGTATTATATAACATAAAATTTCCAATTTTAACAATTTTTAGGTTAAATAATTCAATGGTATTATATACCTACACAATGTTATGATACCATCACCACCATCCATTAACAAAAATTTTTCCATCACGGCAAACAGAAACTCTTTACCCATTAAGCAATAATTCCCCATTCCCTCTACTTTCAGCATCTATAAACTCTAATCCAAGGGTTCTTAACTTTTTTTGTTCCATAGATCCCTTTGCCAGTCAGGTGAAAACCACAGACCCCTTACTAAGTCCACACTATACTGTGTATTATTTAATAAATATATCACACCCACACCAACACATCCCCACAAGAATAATGTTTTTTGAATTTCAATTCAAGGTCACAGACCCCTTGTGAAAAATCCCTGCTCTAATCTATCTTCTGTCTCTATGTATTTACTTATTCTAGATATGTCCTATGAATGAAATCATACAATATTTGTTCTTTTGGGTCTGTCAACATGTTGTCTCAAGGTTTAGCCATTTTGCAGCATGTATCAGAATCACATTACTTTATATGGCTGAATAATACACCATTTTATTACCATGTTATTTTTCAACCATTCATCTGTTGATGGAAACTTGGTTTTTTTTCACTTTTTGGCTATTGTGAAGAATGCCGCTATGAACATTGCTGTACAAATATCTGTTCAAGTCCCTGTTTTCAGTTCTTTGGAGCATATACCTAGAAGTGGGATGGCAGGGTCATATGGTAATTCTATGTTTAAATTTCCGAGAAACTGCCTGTTTTCCACAATGTCTGCACCATTTTGCATTACCACCAGCAATGCACAAGGTTTCTTATATCTCCCCATAATGGCCAACATGTTTAGTTTCCTTTTTTGTTTGTTTTAAATAGTAGACATCCTAGTGGATGTGAAGTGGTATCTCATTGCAGTTTTGATTTGCATTTCCCTAATGGCTAATGATGTTGAGCATCTTTTCATGTGCTTACTGGCCATTAGTATATCTTCTTTGGATGAATGCCTATTCAAGTCCTTTGCCCATTTTAAAATTGAGTTGTTGCTCTTTTTGTTGTAGAGTTGTAGGAGTTCTTGATATATTCTGGATATAAAACCCTTATCAGATACATGTTTTCTCTCATTCTGTAGGTTGTCTTTTCACTTTCTTGATAATGTCCTTTAATCCACAAAACTTTTTAATTTAGATCAAGTCCAATTAACCTATTTTTTCTTTTGTTGTTCATGCTTTTCATGTCATATCGAAGAAATCATTACAAATCCAAGGTCATGAAGGCTTTTCTCTGTTTTCGTCTAAGATTTTGTGGGTTTAGCCCTTGTATGTAGATTCTTGATCCATTTTGAGTTAATTTTTATATATTAAATTTTAAGTTAATTTTGTGTGAAGTAGGGGGTCCATCATTTTTTTTTTGCATGTGGTCAGACAGAGAGTATTACCTGTGGAAGAGAAAATTATTTCCCCCTATTTAATGTACTTGGCACCTTTGTTGAAAGTCAGTTGGCCATAAACATGTGGATTTATTTCTGGGCTTTCCATTCTATTCCATTGGTCTGTATGTCTATCCTTATGCCAATACTATATGTTTGGATTGTTGTAGCTTTATAATAAGTTCTGAAATTAGGAAGTGTGAGACCTCCAATTTTGTTCTTTTTGAAGATTGTTTTGGTTATTTGGGGCCCTTTGCCATTCCATTATTTTGAGGATTAGCTTTTCCATTTCCGCGTAAAAATCTGCTGGAATTTTGATAGGGATTGCATTGTATCAGTAGACTGCTTTGGGCTCTTAGCATGCAGATGGATTTGGTTTGCTAATATTTTGTTGAGAACTTTTACATTGATATTCATAAGGGAAATTGGTCTGTAATTATCTTTTCTTGTTATATCTTTACCTGGCTTTGGTATAAGGGTAATACTGGCCTCCTAGAATGAGTTAGGAATTGTTTCCTCCTTTTCAATACAATTGTTCATAGTATTCTCTTATAATCCTTTTTATTTCTGTAAGATTGATAGTAAAGCCCCACTTTCATTTCTGATTTTAGTTATTTACATCTTCTCTCTTTGTTTCTCTATCTGTCTAGCTAAAGGTTTGTGAATTATATTAACCTTATCAAAGAACCAACTTTTGGTTTGGTTGATTCTCCCTATTGTTTTCTTAAATTCTCTATTTCATTTATCTCTGCTCTAATCTTTATTTCCTTCCTTCTGCTCACTTTGGTTTAGTTTTCTCTTCTTTTTCTAATTTTTAAGGTTATTGATTTGAGATGTCTCCTCCTCCTCCTCCTTTTTTAAAGGGTACCAGGATCAAATCCAGGACCTTGCATAATACATGGGAAGCAGGTGCTCAACCAATGAGTTACATCTACTACCCTCTCTTCTTTTTGTTTTTTTAAGATTTATTCTTTATTTATTTCTCTCCCTTCTCCCCAACCCCAGTTGTCTGCTCTCTGTGTCTATTCACTGTGTGTTCTTCTGTGTCCATTTGTATTCTTGTCAGCGGCACCAGGAATCTGTGTCTCTTTTTGTTGTATCATCTCTCTGTGTGTGCAGCACCACTCCTGGGCAGGCTGCACATTTTTTGCACGGAGTGCCTCTCCTTATGGGGCACACTCCTTGCGCATGGGGCTCCCCTATGTGGGGGACACCCTTGCATGGCACGGCACTCCTTGCGCGCATCAGCACTGCACATGGGCAAGCTCACCACATGTGTCAGGAGGCTCTGGATTTGAACCCTGGACCTCTCATGTGGTAGGCGGATGCTCTATCCATTGAGCCAAATCTGCTTGCCCCTCTTTTTCTTTTAATCTACACATAAACAGCTAAGAATTTCCCATGAGCACTGTATTTGTTGTATCCCATGAGTTTTGTTATATTGTATGTTCATTTTCATTGATCTCTAAAGATTTTCTAATAGCCTTTGTAATTTATTCCTTAACCCATGTGTCATTTACAAGTGTGAGGTTTAATTTCCACATATTTGTAAATTTTCTGGTTTTCCTTCTGGTATTGATTTCTAGCTTCTTTCCATTATAATCATAAAAGATGCTTTGTGTGTTTTCAATATTTTAAAATTTATCAAGACTAGTTTTGTGTACCAACATATGGTAGAGAATGACCCATGTGAACTTGAAAAGAATGTGTATTCTGTTGTTACTGGGTGGAATCTTCTTTATATGTCTGTTAGGTCAAGTTGGGTTATAGTATTGTTCAAGTTCTCTGTTTCCTTATTGCCCTTCTCTCTAGATATTCCACCCATTATTAAAAGTGGTTTATTAAAGTCACCAACTATTATGGTAGAACAGCCTGTTTCTTCCTTCATTCTGTCAATGTTTGCATCATATATTTTGGGGATTCGTTGTTAGATGCATATATGTTTATAATTGTTATATAGTCTCAATTAATTGACCCTTTTATCATTATATAATGTCTTTCTTTGTGGAACTTTTAAGTTAAAGGGTTATGCACTTCACATAATAACTGACTATTTATACTTCATGAACTGTCTATTCACGTTCTTAGCCAATATTTCTGTCCTTTTTCTTCTCTATTAGTGAAGATGATATATTAGTCAGTCAAAGGAGTGCTGGTGCAAAATACCAGAAATCAGTTGGTTTTTATAAAGGGTATTTATTTGAGGTAGAAGTTTACAGATACCAGGCCATAAAGCAGAAGTTACTCCCCTTACCAAATTTTATTTCCATGTGTTGGAGCAAGATGGCTGCCAAGGTCTGTGAGGGTTCAGACTTCCTGGGTTCCTCCCTTCCTCAGTCTTCTTTTTCTTGGGCTCAGGGTTTCTCTCTTCCTAGGACTTGCTTCTGTTTCCTCTGTGAGCTTACTTCCCAGGGCTACAGCTTAAGGTTTCAGCATCAAACACCAACATCAAAACTCCAACATCAAAAACCCTCCAACTCTGTCCTTTGCCATGTCTTTTATCTGTGAGTCCCCACCCACTAAGAGGTGGGGACTCAATACCTTACTGGCACAAGAGGTTTACCTGATTACTTAATCGAGTAAATTTCTGAATCCAATGTAATCTAATATGCCCAGAGGAAAAGATCAGTTTACAAAAATAATGCAATATTTCTTTTTGGAATTCATCAATAATATCAAACTGCTACAGATGCTTTACATATTAAATATCTTTAGAATATATTCATGATTAATTCTCCTAGGATTTGTTTTAGCATAAGATGTGAAATCACATCCTAAAAATTTGCATTTATTTGTTTTTTTTTCCAACTTGTTAATCAGCATTTGTTGAGTAACAAAAACAGCCCCTTTACAAAATTATATTATTTAATCCTCATAACCTTGTGAGGTAGCTATTATCGTTAGCTCAACCTTCCAGATGAGAAAATGGAAGCATAAAAAGAGTAGGTAAATAGTTTGTCAAGGAGTGCAGCCAAACTTTGTTATTAAAGCTGTCAATAAACATTCCTATTAAAGTAATTTTAGGGAGATCACTTAATTTTATCTCTTAAACTTAATTGATTCCCATAAAGGAGTTTGAGACATTTTGCCTTCAAAGTTCCTATTTCCGTAGGAACAACAGTGCTGGGGGCTTATATTGAATGGCTCCTTCTTCTCTGGGAAGACATAAAAACACAGATTATCCTCCCACAAAAAATGTAAGAACAAGGAAACATAGTTATTTGACTTGACCATATTTTTTTCAACCAAAAACTTGTAAGTTGTGGTATTCAATTCTACATTTTTCAAAGCAAATAAAACAAATGCATCTGTGAAAACAAAAGAAGCTCAATTTAAATCTGTTAGAGTCTGCCAAGAAGACCTCTCTTCCAGGGGATTTATTTTTATATCATCTGTAGCAGTTTGATATTATTGATGAATTCCAAAAAGATATATTGGATTGTGTTTGTAAACTGATCATTTCCTCTGGGCATATTAGATTATATTGGATTCATAGGTTTACTTGATTAAGTAATTATGTAAAACTCTTGTGCCAGTAGGGCATTCAGTCCCCATCCTTTGGTGGGTAGGGACTCACACAGAAAAGTCATGGCAAAGGACAGAGTTGGAGGGGTTTTGATGTTGGAGTTTTGAATTTGGAGTTTGATGCTAAAGCCTTAAGCTGGAGCCCCATGAAGTAAGCACACATAGGAAAGAGAAGCAAGCACCAGGAAGGGAGGAGCTCAGGAGGCCTGAAACCTCACAGACCTCAGCAGCCATCTTGTTCCAACATGTGAAAATAGACTTTGGTGAGGGAAGTAACTTACGCTTTATGGCCTGGTATCTGTAAGCTCCTACCCAAATAAATACCCTTTATAAAAAACCAATTTCTGGTATTTTGCATCAGCACCCCTTTGGCTGACTAATACATCATCTAAAACTTTCAGCACTACTTCCCTGATCTAAAATCTTCAGTGATTCCCCATGACAATAAAATAAAGTCCAAACATATTCAATTGTCCTTTGAGGCCTTTCACAGTGTAGGTCCACTTGCCTTTCAATCTAATTCTCTGCCCCTCTTCAGGAGGACTATACCTAATTTTATTTTTTCTTTTTAAGAACCATCTTTGTTATACTTCTGTACTAAATACAATAAAGAGTTATCAAGAGAATTTTAGAAACAGTGCCTTAAGGCTCATCAGTCCAAGTTGGATATTTTAAAGTAGAACCTGGCGCCAGACAATGTAACTTACTGATTGTGAACTAAATTAGAGGACATGGTGCAGGCAGAACTTATTTTTTACCTCCAAGAGGGGTCACTGCTTCCTGAACATGTAATATGCACCCAGCAAATACTCACTGAGTGTGTTGCACAATCTGCAGTGTATTCAGCTGTATTCTGTTGACCTGTCAGGAGTTGCTATCTTTGTTGTGAATGTGTAAGCCAAGGCAGGAAACCCATGCACATCAGTTGAGTTAAAGGTCATAAAACAGTACAGGAGACTTGCTGAAGAAACCTATGCCTAATGGAGTCAGTGGACAACCATTAGAAATGGCAGGAGGTGAACTGGTGCATTCCAACTTCACAAAGCATGTCCTTTTAGCCCTCACCAGGAATGAGTTGAAGCCCTGTACGGAAAGGTCTGTTAGCAAAGGTTTATCACCCCCACTACCTGGTCCTGGTCATCAGAGAACACTGGAATCCCAGATTACTCAAATTTGAGGAGACCTTAGAACAGGGCTTCTTAGCAAGGGGTCCGTGAGCTTGAATTTAAATTTAAAGGAAAAACAGTATTCTTGTGGGGATGTGTTGGTGAGGGTGTGATATGTTTATTAAATAATATACAATATACTGTGGACTTAGTAAGGGTCCGTAGCTTTCACCTTACTGGCAAAGGGGTCCATGAACAAAAAAGGTTAAGTACCCCTACCTTAGAGATTAGCCATCTAGTCCAACAACTTCATTTTTAAGTGAGGAAACTAAAGTCCAATAGTGTAGGAACTGATTCACAAAGAATCCTTCATGAAAAAAATCACTGAGAAAACATATGAGTGATCTCAAGGGTATTTTTTAAAGATACTTAGACTATACAAATGCCACTTAAAAAATATAGGGGATTCCCTTTTGCCCAACTCCCCACTCCTCTGATATTTTCCCCCAATAACAACATCCTTCATTAGTGAGGTACTTTCATTGCAATTGATGAACATGTTTTGAAGCATTGCCACTAAGCATAGATTAAAGTTTACATTGTAGTTCACACTCTCTCCCACCCAATTCTGTAGGTTATGGCAAGATTTATAATGGCCTGTATCTGTCATTGTGATGTCATTCAGGGCAATTCCCAAGTCCCCAAAATGCCTTCATATTACACCTGTTTTTCCCTCTCCCTGCCCTCAGAACCTCTAGTGACCGCTGCCTCCGCATCAATGATATAAGTTCTTCCATTGCTAGAATCACCATAAGTCTATAACAGAATACCAATAAGTCCACTCTAGTCCATATTGTATTCCCCAATCCTGAGGATTCTGGGATGGTGATGTCCATTTCACTTCTAATTGAGAGGGGACTGTGATCCCATAGATCTGATGGATGGGACTCTCTTTCTTGTAGTTGTAGACTCTCTTGGTTCCTTGGTATGGTAGTTTTCCATCATCACCTCCATGTTAGTTTTCCTGGGTGAGACCAATGAACTGGAGAGTAGGTGGTGCAACTCTGTTGAGATTCAGGGCCAAGCTAGCACATGGACAGCCCAAACATTTAAGTCTCTTGGACGTACACCTACCAACTCTAGTACTAATTATGGGTTCAGATAGAAGCACAGAAGAGCCATGTGTAGGGAAATCACAACTGAGTCCAACACTGTCACCCTGGGGAGCATAAATTCCAAAGTAGGGCCCACTGGCAGGGCACCAAATTCCCGAGCTATCTGCCCTGACTATATTGTCTGAATGTTTAAAGAGCCCTCAGGATCCTTGCCATTTGGGATAGTATCTACTTAGGCAGTCAAAGAGATCCTGCTGAGAAGTGTGTAAAGGTAACCCCTGGAATGGCCTCCCAACTCACTTTGAAGTCTCTTAGCTATATAAATTCATTTGTCTTTACCTTTTCCCCCTTTTGGTCAAAGTCTCTTTCCAGTTGCATTTCTAGTTGGTGCCTAGTAGTAATATCAGTGGGTGGAGACCAACATAATGAGTGGCAAGGTGGTGGACTCCCATCCTGGGGAAGCCCTCTATGTTCCCAAATTGAGGGGCAAGAGTCTATTGAGAGCATTGGCGGTGCATAATAGGGGAAGGCAGACCAGTGTGTCAAGCCCTTAGTGTTGTTTCAAGTAACTATGAATCTTTTCCTTCAAGGAGTAAAGCCTGGTGGTTGCCATGGGTCCTGAGGGGAGAGGGGGGAAGGAATAGAATAGATGGAACAGGGGGCATTTTGGGGAAGATGGAAGTGTTCTACATGATCTTGCTGTGATGGATATAGGCCATGTTGAATTTCAGCGTTTATGTGTATGGCCTATAATGCAAACCATTTACCTTGGTTGGTAGCTAGGTTTCAATATTTGTACATCAGTTGTAACAAACATGCCATCCACATATAAAATGTTATTAATGGGGGAAGAAGGGAAAAGGGGAGGATGTTGGGTTTATGGGATTCCCCTGTATTTGGTACATGAATTTGCTGTAACTTAAAACTCCTTTGAGGCCAAAAATGAAAAAAGTAAGACATGAGAAATAAATTCAAGAAAATGTCACTGTACATATAAGACAACAGATCTTACAGTGATGAAAGGCAAAATGTCAAAAAAATTTTAATATTTTTTCATTATTTATTATCCCAATTTTTTATTTTATTTTTTTGTATTTTTAAAATTATCATTATTATTTCATTTTCTTATTAATTGTATTTGGCTATTTTATTGGCTTCATTTTTTAAGAAGTTTTGGATCACAGAAGGGTTACAACTGTGACAGCAGAGGATCAATTGGTGCAGGGTGTCAGTGACAGGGGATTCATGGGAGGAAGCTCACCTGGGCATACATATAATGCATACAAATGTGTTCAAATATGCATCGGACATTGTCACGGTGGGTGGAGTTTCACACAATAACCAAAGGAATATCCCATCCTGGGGAGCTCTGCCACATTCTCTAATGGATCAGTAAAAATCCCCTGAGTACAGGGGCAATAACTAGTGAAGAAAAACAATCCATCGATGGGCCCTTCATGTTGATGACTGTGCATATGTACCTTTACTCTTAACATTGAAACTCAGCCTAGTATTGCAGGGTGCCTAAGAATTGCTTCCTGGGATCCTCCTTGTTGTTCAAATGTGGCCTCTTTCTAAGCCAAACTTAGCACATAAATACATTACCTTCCCCCTAGTGTGGGACATGACTCCTGGGGATGAGCCTCCCTGGCACCGAGGGATCAACAGTGTTTTTTATACTGTAGTGATGGTTAGGCTAATGTGTCACCTCGGCCAGGTAATTGTGCCCAGTTGTTTGGTCAAGCAAGCACTTGACTAATTGGAATACAAGGACATTTATGGGTTTCACGCATCAGTAAGTTTACTGCATAGATGGCTGATTACATCTACAATCAACCAGGGAGTTTGCCGCCAGCAATGAGTGCCATTTTATCCAATCAGTTGAATGCCTTAAAAGGGGAAGTGATTTCAGCATTCAGAGAGAATGTCCCAGCTTGTCTTGGGACAATCAAGGTCTCCTGGAAACTCATCAAGGACCTTCATTGGACTTTCATTGGAGCCCCTGGTTTGCAGCCTGCCTGCAAAACCTGGACTCATGCATTCCCACAGTCACATGAAAGACTCTTATAAATTCTCATGCTATTTACAGATATCTTCTACTGATTCTGTTTTCCTCGAGGACCCTGACAGTTATAGAACACAACTGTTTTCTGCAAGAGCATCTGGGTCACCTGCAGTATCCCCTGGGTTTATTGCCCATAGTTATATATATTCTCTCTAGTGGCTCTACCTTTCCACATCCCCATTTCCATGTCAGCTAGAGCAGCATCTGGGAGTTCTCTGCTAGATTTCATAGGGCAAAAACTAAAGAATCTGCAGTTAAAATACTTTGGTCTAGGTTTAGGGAAAGGAAGTCAGGTATTGGAAGATTTGTGGGAAACTCCATATCTCTCTCTCACTACTCCATTGTGCATTATGTTAAAGGATCCCCCTTCTATCAATTTGTGGCCCACGCATTTTACAGATTATGGAATACCTTGATTGGAGTGGGAGATAGAGAGGGATTATATCATGTAATTTACAGTCACCATGTCAGTGTTTCAAATTCCAAATGGGTTTGCCCATTTTTAAAGCAGTCATCTTAGCATCTCAATGGTGTTGCCATTTCTTCTTACATTTCTAGAAAACCTCTTTTTGGAATTGCCTTTAAATTCCAAAGTGTAATTATTTTAAATATTTGCAAATGTGGCAACAGTGCGTCTTTTGAGTATGATTCTCTGTTCTGGGAACCATTTAATGATGTTTAGAATCAAGTCTGATCAATAAGGTGGGGAATCAAAAGGTGAACTCCATTTGGGCCCAGAAAAGGCTGCGGTTGAAAAGAAGCACAGCTGATTTCTTTGTCTATTTCTGAAAACCAACTCTAAATTGGACACCAGGAATATTTTATGGTCTGGCTGCAGCTTCTAAAAATAAATGTAGCCTCTTGACCTGACCAACTTGAAAAGCCAGCACTTATTCAATGAAAATGAGAAACACCTTAGCACAGGGGAAAGAGTAAGCCATTTGAAGCCCAAGAAACCTGAGTTTCTAGAATCCCATCTCCACTATTTCCTATCTGTGAGATCCAGAATATTAGCTTAATATATCTGAAACCCAATTGACCTGTAAACGGTGTTTAGGAATTCTTACCTTGTAGGGTTGTGAGAGAAAATGGACATATTCTATGTAAAACATCCAGCTCAGTTCTTGGTCATAGTATACAATAAAAAATGGTGCATATTATCATTATTATTATAGTTAAGTTTCTCTAAAGTACTGTAGTTCACAGTTATATTTTGGGGAGGCTTATGTTCTCCATGAAAACAGTTTTTTGGAAAATATTTGAGATTCAAAAATTTAAAGTGGATTTTTGGATAATTCCATTATCCACTCCCTTTATTTGTTTCCCCTTCCCCACAGTTTTGCATGCATTGTGCCCTAATGATTATGATTTGCTCCACTTAAAATTAACTCCTTCGTTTTTCAACTGAGGGACTATCTGATTTGTCAAAAACCATACCCAACTTAGATCCTGAATGCATCATCAAGATTGTCTGATTCCAAATTGAGTGATCATGCCACTCTACCACCTGCTATCCTGTCAAGGTATTTCGGGGAGCTAACATTCATTGATTTCCTCCTTTGTATTTAACCAAAAGCTATTTCATTCTCACACCCACAACCCTGTAAAGGTAGGCATGATAATTATTCTTATATCATAGATGAAAATTTTAAAATAAAATTTTATTGAAGTATATCATTCATATATGCACATACATAAACAATAAATGTATAATAAAGTTTGTGAATCTACAAACAGATCTGCATACCACCATACAAGGCTCCCATATATTTCCCTACCACCAACACCTTACACTGTTGTGAAACATTTGTTACAAACTATGAAAGAGCATTGTCAAAATTTTACTACTAACTATAGTCCCTATCTTACATTTTGTGTATTTTCCCCCCAACCTACCCAATTATTAACACCCTAAATTAGTATTATGTATTTGTTATCATTCAGGAGGAAACATTTTCATATCTGTCCTATTAATCACAGTCCATCATCCAGCACTGGATTCCCTGCTTTATACTGTCCCATGCTTTGTAAAATCCATTCAAAGTGCACATTCTGTGGTTCTCATTTTCATACCAGAGTTGTGCTGTCATCACCTCAATCAATTTTAGAACATTTTCATTACTTAAAAAGAAAAATCCCATACCCACTTAGACCCTTCTATTGTTGTCCCTTAGTATTGAAATAATATCTTCTTGCTATTGCTACAGAATATTTCAATATTACTATTAAATACATAGATGACATTTTTGACATTCAAGAATTGTAATCAATTTGCCCAAGGACACACAGTGACCATATTATAAGATATATTTGTCTAAACAGAAAAGCCTTCAAAGTCATGGGAGTCAAAATATGACAATGGAGGTGCAGTGAAAGTGCCACGATGATGGAAGAGGTTGTTAATGTGGGAGGAGAGGGGTAGGGGAGTAAGGGGTATATGGGGGACCTCATATTTTTTGAAATATTTAAAATAAAATTTTAAAAATATGACAATGGGATGACATCTATTTCCACCATCCTCACCACTGACTTCCCACCTCCCGGTGCATGTAGTATGCAGTGCTAGGCTCCTGCTAAGGTAGTCCCCCCTTTGGCCCCTTCCCCAACCAGATTTCTAGTTATATCTAGAAAGGGAGGCGTCTCTGAATGTTATAGGAACCCTGATTTTAATCAGCAGAGTCTAAAGCCTAAGTCTTCTAGAGAGAGTTTGTTTTCCCCAAGGTTCAGGACCAAGTCATGTGGCAAGGCACTTTCCACCTTTGGCCTTCTCATTAAAGTGAGATTTTGGACTGGACTCAAAGGTTTTTATAGCTCTAACATGGACGAAATAACGCAGTGATATAGGTGTCAGTGAAGATAGGGGCTCTGAAATCAGACAAGTCTATGTGGGAAACTTTACCCTGCTATTTGCTAGCCTTGTGACTTTGGATAAGTTATTTATTTTCCAGGTCTCCATTTACTCCTCTGTAAAAGAGTTATTGTATGAACTAATGCATATAAAGCAATAGCTAGCACCTAGTAAGCACTTTATAAATGTTAACTAATATACTTTTTAAATTAAAATTTCAAGAACAATCAGGATACATTTATTCCAAAAAGTCTCTACCACTGCTCCGTGTAGCATAGATTTCATTTCCTACCTGCTTCCTAGTCTCACTAGGAGACCAAAATATTTTGGTGCTGTGTTTACAAGGCCCAGAATAAGTGCCAAATTTTCCTGGCAATAACTCTCCAGCCTCCAACAACTGGTCCCAATGCACACCACAGTCAGATTAAACATCTGTAAACACTATGCCCTCATGAGTCCCAAGTCTTTCAGCCCTTTCTGTCTGACTTTCAGGACCTTCCACAGCTAGCTTTTTATCTCTCCAAATTCTATCCATTGTTAAAGATCCAGGTCAGTTTTCACTTGCCCTGTAAAGCCTTGTCAAGTTTTTCTACGAATTCTTACGATACTTAACATCAATATCATAACACACTACCCTGCTGAGTTCATTGTTGCTTTAAATGGAATAGTAAACACTCCCATTCTAGATCTTTAAACTTTTTAAAGGATAGGGACCATGTCCTATAAACCTATATACTTTTATTTTAACTAGTACTGGACTGAACACCTAGAAAATGGACAATGTAGATTTCATTGATTACTTGCTTGTTTTTTCCTTTTTGGCCTCAGTGATCTATAAAATGACAGGACTGTGAACTAATATCTTCTTCTAGGTTTGATGCTCAAGGAAGGTATAATTTTAAAAACCCAAACTTTATCAGAAAAAGACACTAACAACCTTTGGCATAAATTGGAAGAATCATACTTTCGTATTTCATAATACACCTCATCTTTCTGGAAGATCCAGAAAACTAAGAATTGCTGTTTATTCCTCCACCAAAAGTAAGAAATAGTAGAATCACTGAGGTGAAACATAACATCACCCATTCGGGAAGGCAACCTCAGTATTTTTTTAACCATTTTCTTATTATTTATTCTAAGAAGTTTCCAAACAACATAAAGTAAACAACAAATAAAATATCATCTGCAAGTTACATAGAGGTAAAATGTAACAGAAATTTCAAAATTATACTGCTGATGTATAATAAGAAATGACAAATTTGAAAAATTATTTGTTCTTAGAGATACCTACAGTCACCTTACATAGACAATATTTCTTACATATTATAGAAGTTTTAGTAAACTAAAAATGATATATTTTGGAACTTTATTATAAAATTGATTCATAAAATTTAGAGCCAACTATTCATCATGGTCACTATACTTAACATGAACTCCAATTTTATTTCTTAATTATCTTTTTTTAAAGTTAATAGATCACATAAAATGTTACATTAAAATACATAAGATGTTCCCATATACCCCACTCCCCAACCACTAACCCCCATCATTTTTTTAAATAGTTTTTTTTTGAAGATACATAGATCCCAAAAAATATTACATTAAAAAATATAAGAGGTTCACACACACACACACTCCACCCCACTCCCACATCAACAACCTCTTTAATCATTGTGGCACATTCATTGCATTTGGTGGATACATTTTGGAGCACTGCTGCACCATATGGATAATAGTTTATGTTGTAATTTACACTCTCCCCAGTATGTTCAGTGGGTTATGGCAGGATATGTACTGCCCAGCATCTGACCCTGCTCTATCATTTAGGACAACTCCAAGTCCCGAAAATGCCCCCACATCACATCTCTTCTTCCCTCTCCCTGCCCTCAGCAGCTAGTGTAGCCACTTTCTCCACATCAATGCTACAATTTCTTCCATTACTAATCACAATAATTCTATAGTAGAATATCAGTAAGTCCACTCTAATCCATATTTTATTCCTCCATCGTGTGGACCCTGGGATGGTGATGTCCACTACACTTCTATATCAAGAGGGGGTTTAGATCTCACATGGATGGTGGAGTAATTCTCCTGCTTGCAGTTGTAGGCAATCTCAGTTCCCTGGAGTGGTGGTTGACCATCTTCACCTCCCTATTAGCTGACCTGGGTAAGTGCAACGAACCAGGGAGTAGGAGTTGCAAGTCTGCTGAGGCTCAGGGCCCAGCTGGCACATAGACAATCCATAGACTCAAGTCTCCTGATTATACACCAAACCTAGCACCAACCACAGGTTGAGTAAAAGTAACAGAAAAGGCATGTCACATCTGAGTCCAACTCCATCACACTCAGGAACACGAATTCCAAAGTAGGGCCCACTGACATGGCACTGAACTCCAGAACCATCTGCCATGACTGTAGAACTTGTGTGTCTCTGTAGCCCTGGACTTCTCAAGTAAATACCATACAGTGGGTTGTCTTAAGCAATGAGAATTTATTAGTTTGTAGTTTTGAGGCTAAAAAAAAGTCCAAATCAAGGCATCATCAAGAAAATCCTTTCTTCCCAAACACCAGCATTCTGGGGCTGGCTGCCAGTAATCCTTGGCTCCTCTGTCACATGGCAAGGCACATTATGGCCTCTCTGACCTCTCCCTTGTCTTCTGGGTTATGTTGGTTTCAGTTTCTGGCTACTCCCTTTGTGGTCTCTCTCTGTCTGAATTTCACTTTGCTTATAAAGGACTCCAGTAATAGAATTAAGACCTATCCTGATTGAGGTGGATCCTACCTTCCTAACTGAAGTAAACTCATCAAAAGGTCCTACTTACAATGTGTCCACACCCACCGGCTTGTATTAAATTTAAGAACATGTTTTTCTGGGGGTGCATGCATCTTCAAAATACCACAGGAAATATTCCCAGAATTCAGTACAAACATTGAAAGTTTCATATTTTATCAATGGGACATCACACAAGAAGTAATGAAATGATGAATACTTAATTTATAGCTGCAAGAGAAATCATCTCTCTACTCAAACCTTTTCATAAGGAGCACTGCACTGACTCCTTGGAGTCCTGATGTAGGAGATTGGAATTCCTTTCTAAAATTTGAGGACATTTATAAAAACAGAAAAAATATCACCTTACTTCTGCAGTGCCACAAGTTCCTACCATTGGGTTGGGCACAGAGCACGTGCTTTTTAAGGCTTGGTCCCTGTGGTAGGTTGAATTATTTACCCCAGAAAAAACATGTTTTTAATCAATTCCTATGGTTGTAAACCCATTCTAAACAGGAACTTTTAAAAAATGTTATTTTTAGTTAGGGTTTGTCCAACTAAATCAGGGTGGGATTTAATCTGGAGTACTGAGGGTCTTTATAAGCAAAATGAAATTCAGACATAGAGAGAGAAATCCATGGGAAGAAGTTGGAAGTCAACGGAACCCGGAAGGGAAAAGAAGATGCTGTCACATGAGTTGCCATGTGATGGAAAAGCCATGAACTCAAAGATTGCTGATAACCATCCCAGAATACCACAGTCTTCAGAGAGAAAGAAGCACCTTCATGATACTTTAATTTTGGACTTTGCCTAGCCTCAAAATTGAGAGCGAATACATTCTCATTGTTTAATCCAACCCATTTTGTGGTATTTGTTTAGCAGCTGGGAAACTAAGACAGCCCCTCTAGGTAGAGAGGAGATGGGGACAAATGGGGACAGAAGGACACTGAGGCAGATGCAGGAGACTAGAGAAAAGTAACTTTTCTTTCTTAAATTTAACCCCAAAAGAGCCCTTTAACTTCAATCTATTTCAATTTAATCATGAGGAATTTCTATTTCATTCTAATCATGAGAAAACATCAGACAAACCCGAGATGGGGGAACTTATATAAAATACCTGGCCAGTATTTTATACTTGCTCTTCAAAGATGTCAAGGTTATGAAAGACCAAGGAAAGACTGAGACATTGTCACAGATTAAAGGATATTGAGGGAAACAGACTTGGCTCAGTGGTTAGGGCGTCCATCTACCACATGGGAGGTCCGCGGTTTTAAACCCCAGGCCTCCTTGACCAGTGTGGAGCTGGCCCATGTGCAGTGCGGATGCGCGCAAGGAGTGCCCTGCCATGCAGGGGTGTCCCTGTGCAGGGGCGCCCCATGCGCAAGGAGTGTGCCCCATAAGGAAAACCATCCAGCGCAAAAGAAAGTTCAGCCTGCCCAGGAATGGCGCCTCACACACGGAGAGCCAACACAACAAGATGACGCAACAAAAAGAAACACAGATTCCCGTGCCGCTGACAACAGCAGAAGCGGACAAAGAACACGCAGCAAACAGACACAGAGAACAGACAACTGGGGCGGGGGGGACGGAGAAGGGGAAATAAATAAATAAATCTTTTAAAAAGATAAAGGAAATTGAGGAAACATGACAACTAAATTCAATGCGTAATCCTAGATTGGACACTGGAGCAGTAAAAGGACATTAGTGGAAAAACTGATGAAATCTGAATAAACTCTGTAGTTTGGTTAATAGTAATGTATCAAGATTAATTCATTAGTTTTTTTTGTTTTTTGTTTTTGTTTTTGTTTTTTTTAGGAAAAAAGGAAATTATTTATTAAAGAAAAGCCACCTGTGAGTGACTCTGCATTTTAAGGGAACGTGTTTGACATTACCACTCTGGGTTAAACATGCCTTAAATGACCCTAAAAAGCAAACTCTATGGGCAATTCAAGCAGCACATCAGGAGCCACCGGGTGACACTCCTGGGAGAGAGGTGGCCACTGCGCAATTTCCCAGGGACACTTCTGTAAACATCTGTCAGGTGCTAAAAATAAGAACTTACAAACTACCATCACAGAAGTTATTTTAAGCAGTAAGTTTAAAAACTGTGCAGAGACATCGTGCCTCCAGCGGTAGAGGCGGAGGCGCTGCGGGGGTCTGCCCGCCGGGCCCCTCCTGCCCCCCACAGTGGAGCCAAGGGGCCTGCACGGCTCTCCGCCACCAGCCGCGCCGCGGCGCCTCCCCTACGCACGGTTCAGTTAGTTTTAATAAATAGTCTATGGTTGTATAAGATGGATGGTAACATAAGGGTAAGCTGGGTGAAGGATAAACAGGAACTCTCTGCACTACTTTTGCCAACTTTTTGTAAGTCTAAAATAATTTCAAAATAAAAAGTTAAAAGAGACAGAGGTTATCCCTTAGATACCTTCTTTCCTTCCAGCTCCTCACTTTTTCTGAGAACTTGAAAGTGAGTCTTAAAGGCCTCTACAATCTGAAGAAATGAGCTTTTTGGACCTGCAATTTCCAAATGATTGAAGCAAAGCAAATTGGTTTGGAAGGCAGCTAGGCAGTCTGGTACCCCAAGGCATGCTTGCAGATAGCTAGAATAGGCAGTTTCTATCACACTCTTAGTTTTTCTGAGAGTATGTTGTTACCTTCCTCTTCCACCTCTTCTTTCTCATCATCATTATCATCATCATCATCATCATCATCATCATCATCATCATCACCACGTCTCAATAGTGGCCAAGGCTTACCCGGCAATAGGCACATTTCTTGGGAGAAAATGTGATGCAGCAATAGTGAGTAACTTTTATCATCAGTGAGGCATCATGATATGTTTGTGTGACTCTGGAAAATAATTTGTGCCAAGGTTCTGCCAAGTACAGCAGCCAGAGCACCATGAACCCTGCAGGCTGTCACATTGGCACCCACAGATGCCACATGCACTCCTGCTCTGTGTCACATTCCTTTCTTGACTTGATAAAATTGTTTGTCTATAAACTGAAGGGCTGAATAGTCAGTCTTGAGGGTCCTTTCCAGTTTTAACATTCTAGGAGTCTGCTCTCCAAGATATGATTTTCTCTTTTATATGAAATCCTCCAAAACCATCAAAAAATAATTATCACCATGGCATGGTACAAATCTCAGTTTTATCAGTGAGACATATCTTTTCGTTTTGAAGTGCATTCCCCCAGATCCTGCCAGGACACACTTTAAAGAACTTTATGGTTAGGAGACAGTGTCAGTGTGAATCAACAGCATAAATGACTCATTATGCACCAAATCACTGGGCTGACTTTGAAACCTCTTCTTGTGGAAGCAAATATGTGCTGTTAGCCTTGGGTGCCCATCTAAAGAAGGGGAGGCTGGTGACCACTCAATGAGCCCCAGATAAAATGTGCCCAAGCTGCAGATTTTGGGGAATTCTTGAAGAAATTCCATTGACTTTTTTCTTTCCTCTGTAGAAATCTTGACTTGCTTCAATATGATCCTATGTATAACACAAAGCTAGATGAAGAAACTAAGAAATTCTACCATAGGAGCTCTTCTACCTATTCATCGAACTTGAGTAAAACTGAGGAGTACAGGTGAGGCCTCAAGAGAGTTCCAAATAGAAGAGGTCAAGCAGGGCCTCAGCAGACAAATTTGCTGAAGTATGGAGTACAGGCTTGGGAGGGAGCATCCCCCACCTCCACCCCATTACCAGGCACCAAGTCCAGGGGAGTTTAGGGCTGTACTTACCAGCTCCACCAGGCCAACTTGACTTTTTTGCCCTGGCTTCAAGACCACTGCATTACTATCCCACATCCATGTGACCTTGAGGGAGAGGGATGGCATGTAAGAGGTGTGGGATTTGGACACAGACCTGGGTTTGCATTTTAACTCTGACATGTATGAGCTGCTGAGCTATATGTAGGTTACTGAAAATCTCTCTGACTCAGTCCCCTGTCTAAAATGAAGATAATAGTTCTACTCTGCAGCAGGGCTATTGGAAGGATTAGATATAATACACACAAAGCTCCTGATAACAGTGCTTAGGATATGGTAGTTATGGCAACCAGTAAATGGTAGCTATTAAATTCTCTGTTCTAAATGAAAGAAGCCAGACACAAAAAACCATATATCATATGATTCCATTTATATGAAAGGTTCAGGCAAATCCATAGAGACAGAAAGTAGGTTAATGGTTGCCAGGGGCTTACAGGAGGAACAAATAGGGAGTGTTTGCTAATGGGTAAGGGTTTTTTTTTTGGAGGGGGTAATGAAAATGTTCGAAAATTAGATAGTGATGATTGTTGCACAAAATAGCAAGTATACTGAAAATCACTGAATTTTACACTTTCAAAGAGTGAATTTTATGGTATTTGAATTATATCTTAACAAAATTACTTAAAATAAATTCTCTGCTCCTCAGTTTATTCATCTCTAAAATGGGATATAATAGTAGTACCCACCTCACTGGGTTTTTGTGAAGATTAAAAAAGTGAACTTTTTAAAAATCTTTAGACCAGTGCAGGCATGTAATGTAAGCTATGATAATTGTTATTGCCATTATCATGATCATCATCGTAGTCATCAAAGTAGCATAATCTAGTTGTCAAGATCAGTGGGGTTTGAGTCAAACAAACCTAGTTTAAAATTTTACCAGCATATATTATAATGGTTAATAGGGTAGCCTCGGGTTTCAGACTATCTTGATCAAAATCCTGACTCTACTATTTATCATTTCTATGTCTTTAGGCAAATTTTTCAACCCCTTATATCTAGTTTCTCATCTCTTTAATTGGGGCTAAGAACAGTACATACATAATGGATAGTCATGAGAAATAAATGATGTATCCATCAGGATGTGTTTGGCCTCAAGTTTCAGAAACCTGGTTCAATATGCCTTCAACCAGATAGATGGGAAATAAAAGAAGTATAGAAAAGAGAAAATAATTGAGAAAGGTAAAAAGTCAAGAAAGGAAGGAAAAGAAAAAGAAAGGGAAAAGGAGAGTGAAATATGCTTATTTTCACCAGCTGTTAGTTTGATGCTTCTAAGGGATTTCTCTGCCCAAATTTTCTTCCTGGGGCTTTCGCATTATGATTCCTATGTCTTTTACCCTTTTGGTAATAGGCAGGCACAGACAAAACAATGCTACACATACCTTATATGCATGGTGTTTACTCTCTAGGAGTATAAATATCATTGAGGAAACTGCAAAATATTTAAATAATGTAACATCTCGACCCAGTCAAGGCTGTCATTCAAAGTAGCATTTTGCAAAGACCAATACAATACCAACACACATCCTAAAAGACTTACTTTCAGTAGGTCAAAGCAGCTGGAAGCCAGGAACAAGGCTATGAAATGGAGATGAGATTCCATCTCCGATTGCCCTGGGCCTCTTCTAATCTTGTCTGGGTCCAAATTCCTCATTCACAAAAATGGATAATAAAAGCAGAATGCAGCTTCCAGGGTGACAGTCTAAGTATAGAAGAGTATTTTATCATCCTATTTATGATTATAGAATCATAAGACTGAATGGGTTTTTAGTAAGGATGAATTCTTTCTCTCGATTTGCAGACAGAGGCACTGAGACTCAGTGAGGGAAGTCCTTTCCAAGGTCATACCAGCTGTGTTCCAACAAGGATTAATCTTGTAGGTAGATTCAAGACTTTCATAGTATGTCATGATGACATGATAACACGTCAATGATACTGACATGATAATATTCTACCATGACATAACACAAACCGACAAAGTTATTTCTCTTTCTCTCCTTCTGTCCCATGATAACAACTGATTTCAATTAAAAATTGTAGCAAGAAGAGCAACACCTGGAGACATATTCCATTTCTGTATCAATTCACAAATATTTCAGTTCACAAATATTTATATAGCCATTAACGTAAAGATTGGCATTTGTCTAAAAATGGAATGTCAAGGTTCTAACCACTTTCCTTTTGGCCCAATTTGGCAAGGATTAGGCTAGCAAATTATGATGGAGGTGAAATCAGGTTGTGGACAGTCATTGATCTCTGACTTTTCTAAGCAAGAAGGTTGAGTATTTCTACCAAGTTCAGAGACTGCTTCTTTATGAACGTCAGAAAGAAGGTATGCTAGTCCAGCCTCCAGGAGACACTGGCTCATGTGCCATATTCAAAAGCCCATGAGATCTACACAATCATAGTAACAGAGGAACATTTCTTTGCATTCCCGTTGGCTACTGCGCGTTTTCCCTTCGGCTACCAGGAAGATGAAAATCAGTAGCTCACATTGTGGTGGCTTCCAAAGGAGTTCTGTGCTAATGTATGGAACAAACTGTTTCGGTCTTTTTTCTTTGCTGCAATATTTTTTTTTTAATTTTACTGACATTTTATTTTATTTAAAAGGCTTGTTCAGGTATCTAATCTGCCACACTGTTAATTATAGAAGTTGTTCTCTCTTTATTTCAATTTAAAGAAATGTAGACTCAGAGTTAACATGATTTTCCTAAGGTCACTAACCTCTTCTGAACAGCTATATGTGCTTTGTGGATATTAGTTTTTTTTTTTATTGACTTTGTAAGAATAGTACATTAAAAATATATATATATGAGGTCCCATTGAACCCTACCACCCCCACCCCACTTCTCCCCCCCCCCCCAGCAACACTCCTTCCCATCATCATGACACATCCATTGCTGCAATATTTTTTATATCTCATTTTCCCTCTGTAATTAAGTCAGGTCTAGTAGGGATTTAAATTACTCCAGCTTTTCTCTCTATTACACATTCATTTCAAAACTTTGATGGAAGTTTTGTAGAGATTTTATAATTCAGTGACATGAACAGCCTTTGGCCTTTAAATCAGTTGACAGGAAAAAAAACACGGTTCTTTTTTTGTTCCTAATTTCGTTATTACAGTTACTTGGTTCCACATTATACTTCAATAATAAATTACTCATCAGTCATGATATCAGAAGTTTCCTGTCCAGGACAAATTGCCAGTAACTGCTTTCATGATAGAGAGAGAGAGCCCTGTCTCTCAGTCTTCTGTCCTTCCCCCAAATGATTGTTGGTAGCTGTAATCCCAAAGTGCCACTGGCTTAAATTTTTTCCTTCATTTCTTCCTAGAGCTTTTAGACTGCCCTTCTCTCTCTTTTCTCCAGAGAGCCAGGAGGAGAAGACTGAAAACTGGACCAATCCAATGATTCTTTATTTTCCCACGAATGGGGTCACAGTTGTCACCAATTCCCTGTGGAGGTCATTCCACCACCTTTACCTTCTACTCCAACCACTCCTTTCTGCTCATTTCATTCTTCATAGTGCCCTCTTTTACTACTCTGCAAATACTTCTTTGGTGATTTACATTCCGAAAGCAGAGACATATTCCCATACTTCCTCTAGTAGGTTGAATAGTGTCCCGCAAAATTCATGTCAATCTGGAACCTCAAAATGCAACTATATTTGGAAATAGGTTCTCTGCAGATGTAGTGAAGTTAAGATGAGAGCATGAGCCTTAAACCCAACCACTGGTGTCCTTACAAGAAGAAGAGAGGACACACAGAAACAGATGGAGAAGAAAACCATGTAAAGACAGAGATTGGAGCAATGCAACTACAAGTAGTAGAATGCCAAGTATTTTCAGGAAGCACAAGAAGCCAGGAAGAGGCAAGGAAGGAGTAGAGCCTTTTGGGAGCTTGGTCCTGCCAACACCTTAACTTCAGATCTCCAGCTTCTAGAACTATGAGTTATTTTAAGCTGCCATGTTTGTGGTATTTTATTACAGCAGCCCTGGGAAATTAATACATCTCCTTAGCAGCAGTTCATCCCATTCTCATTCATTTTTGTGGTTATTTTCCAAAACGTATTTGAACAAATACATTACTTGTATGGATGGCAAATTTCAACTCAATAAACCATCTTCCATCAATAACTACAAGATACAAAAAGTATTCAAACAACCATTGCATCTTCCAGTACACAAACACATACACACACACAGGATTATTATATATTTCATGGCCATGGTTAAAACTTTAAGGACATTCAGGTTTCCATGACTCTACCCAAGTAGAAATTCAAAGAGAAACCTGAGTTCCACCTCCACAACCTTGTCCAAACATTTCAATATTTTTGAAATCCATCCAGGAATAGTTTAAAGATGGCAAAATAAATAAGAGATCTACTTCCTGGTCATTGCCAAGTGTGAATTTGTTACATTAAATGGCATTAAACAGGAGCATATTCAGGATATGTATTACTCAGAGTCTTATGTGAGAAAACACATTTGGACAGAGCCCTTATGGTTAAGCTCCTCTGAGATGGCTGGACAGAATCTTATTGTGGTTAGGTCAATGTGTCAACTTGGCCAGGTAATGGTGCCCAGTTGTTTGATTAAGCAAGCACTAGGTTAATTATAACACGAGGACTTTTTATGGACTTTAATAATTAGTGAGTTGATTTCATCCATGGCTAATTACATGTACAATTAACTGAGGAGATTGCCTTCAGCAAAGAGTGACATCTCATCCACTCAGTTGAGGGTCTTAAAAGGAGAAGTGGGGAAACGGACTTTGGCCCAGTGGTTAGGGCGTCCGTCTACCATATGGAAGGTCCGCGGTTCAAACCCCGGGCCTCCTTGACCCGTGTGGAGCTGGCCCATGCGCAGTGCTGATGCGCGCAAGGAGTGCCGTGCCACGCAGGGGTGTCCCCCGCGTGGGGGAGCCCCACGCGCAAGGAGTGCGCCCCATAAGGAGAGCCGCCCTGCGTAAAAGAAAGTGCAGCCTGCCCAGGAATGGCGCTGCCCACACTTCCCGTGCAGTGCCGCTGACGACAACAGAAGCGGATAAAGAAACAAGATGCAGCAAATAGACACCAAGAACAGACAACCAGGGGAGGGGGGGGGGGAATTAAATAAATAAATAAATCTTTAAAAAAAAAAAAAAAAAAGGAGAAGTGATTTCAGCATTCTAGGAGAGAATTCCCTTCTCTACTTCAGACTGACAGCGTCTCTTGGGGAACTCATTGAGGAGCTTCATTGGCATTCCTGGCTTACAGCCAACCCTACAGAATTTGAACTCATGCAACCCCACAGTCCTGAGAGACAATCTTATCAAATTTCATGCTATTTACAGTTATCTCCTGTTGGTTCTGTTTTCCTAGAGAACCCTAACTAATACACCAGTGTTACCTAAATATCACGTGGAATCATTCTGGAAAGTCGGCCCTTTAGCTCTGCTGAGGAGATGGGGTGGAATTCACCATCAAAATTTCCTTCAAATGATATCTCAGTGCTAAAGTACCAAAGTGGCTTCAAGTGAACAGGAGGCCACCAACATCCTCTGCATCTATGGTGTCAACTATGGTATGTAGGCAATGAACCACTGTGTCCCTGGCAGCAGCCCAGCTCTCTCCTTGTTGATTTTGGCTGCAGGACCTCAAAGTCATAAATCACAGCCTGTGGGCCCACAGTACATTTTAGCACTTTTAGATGATGAATATTTAAAATGATTTTATTACAGTGACAAGGGGTGAGGTGAGCAACTGTCTATGGAATGGAGACTATGAAAAGGCAGCCACCCCAGATTCGCTCCAGCACACATACATGCATACACACACATACACACAGAAACAGAGCTTTACCTGTGGGTCAGCAGAGGTTTTAAATTTTAAATTTAATATATATATTTTTTATTAGAGAAGTTGTAAACTTACAAAACAATCATGAATAAAGTGCAGAATTACCATACATTATCCCTCCACCAATACCTTGCACTGTTGTGGAAAATTGGTTACAGAATATGAAAGAACATCATCCAAATATTACTACTAACTATGGTCTATAGATTATATTTGGTATATTTTTCCAAATACTACCTATTATTAACACCATGCATTAGTATTGTACATCTATTATATTTCATGAGAGAACACTTTCATATTTGTACTGTTAACCACAGTCCATCATCCACCACATGGTTCACTGTGCTATAGAGTCCCATGACTTGTACAATCTATTCAAAGTATATGCTAAGTGACTTTCACGTTCATCACAGAGTTGTGCAGTCATTGCCTCAGCACATTTTTTAATGTCTTCCTTAGTCCAAAAGAAAAAATCTCTTAATTCCCTATTGTTGACCCTTAGTGTTGATATAGTACATCTTTGACGCTGATGAAAAAATATTACAATATTCTGTTAGCTATAGTCCTTAAGTTACATTAATTGTATTTTCCCATGCATCACCATATTCTTACACCCCGTAATAGTGACACATATTTGCTCCAGTTCATAGAACTTGTATTTGTACTAATAGTCACAATCCTCATCCACCACTGGGTTCACTAAAAGCAATTTCAAGAAATTTTTTCATCAAAGAAAAAGTCCTCAGCAATGGCTTAGCACTGTGGTAGCTGGTGATTCGTGTTCCTGACTGACTGAAATCACCATATCTTTCACTGTGCTTTGGGACATACCTTTAAGGGAGAATATTTATAGAATTGCGTGTTCATTCCCCTTGGGTGTGAAGAAGTGCACAGATATCCCCCATATAAGGCACCATAGATGACAAAGCCATTGCTTGCAATCTGGGCATGGAGTGTTACCACTCATGTGCAAGTGCCAGCTCTACTTTCAGCCAGGGAGAGACCAGATGACTGCTGTGAGGGTTCCTGTCTCTCCTGATGCTCTGGATTCACCCAGATGGGAACGTGTTAGCACACATGCAACACAGATTTCTCTAGACGTGAGGATGCAAATTAATGAGTAATTGTCTTTCCTTCAAGCAGCATATTCAAAGATTTCCTGTGGCACACTGAGCTCATTACAAACTGCAGCCATCACAAGGTTACTTTCTTTTTCTTTTTTTACCTCAAATATTAAGACTGAAGACATGAGCCATGCTCAGAGGTTTTGATTTAGAAGCGGGGAAGAAAGGGATTTACAAGGCCCTGCAATATGGGCACGGTGGTAGGCTAGAAACTTCACGCTTCCTCTCATTCAATCCTGTAACACATTGCAGAAGAGGATGCTGAGGCTCAGAAGAACACAGCCAAGGTCCTCCATTAATCGCTGGCCAGGCCCAGGCTGGATCTGTCTGACCTCACAGCCTCATGTACTGGATGTCTGTTATCCACATGAGGGGTGCATCTTCACAGTCAACATCAGTAAGAGCTGAAATAAAGAAATGAGTTGTTATTCAGATGTACAATTGGCTTTAGATAGAGACAGAGTAGACAGCAGTGATTTGGCAGCATTTAAAGATCTCTGGAAAGGACCCAGACCATTCTTTCTCTGAGTTGCCCTGCCAGCTCGTTAGTGCCTGCTTTCCTTCCCTAGGAACACCTGTCATTTCTTAAATATGGATAAGGATTTAAAGTAAACATATTCTTTAGACAGAGCTAGGAAATCAGAGCAATATAATTAAAGTCTCAGAACAAAAATGTATGTGATATTATTGATAAACCATTCCATGACAAGAGAATAACTACGCTTAGAACAGCAAGAGGAAATCTAAGAGAACTGGAGAAAAGAAAAAAGTCAGAGGGATTGCAATCAGATATGTGGAAGAAGTTCCTGACCATCATGGGCATAAAATGTTGATCCCTGAGGTACAGAACTCATTGCCCAGAAATATTCAGAAATGTGATGCTTTTGTCTATTTGGTTTCCCGATTGCACATTGAAGGATTTTTTCTTCATACCCATAGATGTATATTTTGACTCCCCAAAATATATTAACCCATATTTGTTTTTGCTGGTTTTATATAATGATTACTAGTATTATTTTCCAGGTATTATAGTAATAATTTTCCATAGTGATCATTATTTTATAGAAATATTTCTAATATTTATAAAACATATGTTAGGGGTCACATTCTTCTCACAGAAAAATGCTCATAACCACCTGTAAGGCAATGAGGAGACTGGGGTGCAGTGTTCAAGTAATCTATTGTATACTATGTATACTGTGGTTAATAAATGGTAGGAGAGAAATTCAAAGCAGGTTTGGTTGATTTCAAAGCCTAGATTATTTGCACTACACTAAACTGTCTAAAATGCTCAAGACTTCCATTCTCAGGTTATGTTCTCTCAAGCACTCTGGAAGCTTCTAGAGGACAGAGGTTCTATGTTCGACTTCTCTCTTCCCCAGATATGACCTGTGATGGTTAGGCTATTGTGTCAACTCGGCCAGGTAACTGTGCCTGGTTGTTTGGTCAAGCAAGCACTGAGTTAAATGTAATACAAGGGCATTTAAGGACTTTAGTCACCATTGACTTCACTGCATTGGTAAATCATAGATAGCTGGTTATAATTACATCAGTCAGGGAGATTGCCTTCAGCAAGAGTGACGCTTAACCCAATTAGTTGAATGTCTTAAAAGGGGAAGTGATTCCAGAATTGAGAGAAGATTTCTCAGCTCATCTTTGGGCAGCCACATCTCCCAGAACTCGTCAAGAACCTTCATTGGACTTTCATTACAGCCCTTGGTTGCAGCCTGCCTGTGAAACCTGGACTTGTGCATCCCCACGGCTGTGTGAGAGACTCATAGAATTGCCTACTATTGACAGATATCTCTTGTTGATTCTGTTTCCCTAGAGAACTCTGACTAATACATGACCCTTGACTCGACAGCTCATCATCCAGCCAATCTGGTTGATTCCTCCATCTCCTGCATATGTATTCAAGACATTAATTTCTCTCTCTCCTCAAATCCATTACCTTTCAGCTGGCCACCACCATCCTTCACAGGAAGCATGAAGAATAACATGCACTATATTTCTCTACCTCTTTTCTTGCCTTCCTTTAGTCAACTTTCCACATTGGAGCTACAGCCAGCTTTCTGAAACACAAATCTACTAAGGTCACATTCTTCCCTACAACTCTTGACTGGTTTTGCATTGCCTCAGAATGCCCTCTACACTCATCATACAGACCTTGACATTTGCAGGGCTTGGTTCCCTCCTGGAATGGCACTGTCTGATGTCTCAACCAGGCTAACTCCTGCCTGTTGTATGCAGTCCTGCTGGGTTCAGCTTAAGTGCCACTTTTTCACCTTCTTTGATTGTCCATGGCTGAATTTGGGGGCTTCTTCTCTATACTTCTATGGCACTCTTTTGAATACTCCTTGAACAGTGCTCCCCACGCTGTATAGCAACTATGGCTGTTGACTTGTCTTTTCTCTGACAAGACTATAAGCTGCTCAAAGACAGTGACAGCAACCACTACATAAATGACTCACAATTCAGAAATTTCCAATAATTATATATTAAATAAAAGAATGTATGCTAAGAGTCTAGACACAGAAAGAAATTTTTAAAATGCTAACTAGCTAAATGACTGCATTTGTGTGATGTGTATGACCTGCTCCATGTTAATTAGGCTGCAACACAAAGTATTGTTTTCTTCCTAGACACTAAAACTTCTCTTCAGAAAGCAGAGCAGAAGCCCTTACTCAGCTCCCAGAAATAGAAAATGGGAGTGTTATTTCTCTACAAGCAGGAGAAGAATGTTCATGGCCACTAGATAACTATTCCTGTTATTGTTTGTGTCAAAGAGAGAGTACATACAACTTTTTTTCTTGAACAATTCAGTCTTTTGGTTATTCACCAATTGTGCTAACTTCCTCTGACAACAGATTAATTTTGGTTTAAGCTTGCGAATACAAAGCAATGTGTATTTGTACATAATATATACTTTAATGATATAATAGCACAAGGACGGCAAAGATAATTTAATTTGCTCTTCCTTAAGGGAAGTTCTTCTGAGCTAAAAATTCTCCCCTCAGGTGTTGTACATTAAATTGTGTCTCCCCAAAAAATATATGTTCAAGTCCTAAGCCCCAGTACCATGAATGCGATCCTATACAGAAATAGGATCTTTGAAGATGCAATTAGATGAGTTCAAACTGAATCTGGGTGAGCCCTAATCCAATATGACTGATGTCTTTATAAGGAGAGGAAATTTTAACACAGTCAAGACAAAAAGAGAGAAAAGAGAGCCATGTCATGGAGGAAGAGATTGAATTATGCCACAAGCCAAAGAGTGTTACCAACAAGAGGGTCATTTGCCCTATGCTCACAGAAGCCAATACTGAGTCACTGGGGTTTTCAGAAAGAGTTTATTGCAAGGTCAGCTAGCAAGGAGACTGGCGGCAAACCTCAGATCAGTCTCCTAAAACAAAATGGGTGCTGGGGTTTTATATCATCTGGGGAAGGTAGGCTTAAAGGAGTGGCTAAAGATGGGATGAGGTGCTGCAGGCCAATCCATTTTTGGAAAGGCCAGGTTAAATGGAGCATGCTCTGTGGCTAGAACTGGGTTAAGCCAGCTTCAGAAACAGTAACTTTTCTAGCAAGGCTGTAAATCTCCTATGAATAAACTTGAAGAGGTGGGGCATTTAAATAGAAGTTTGTGGAAACCTCTACAAACCAGTAAAGGAAGAGTTACTATGAAAATGGGTTGGTGAGTGGCGGTTTCAAGGGACGGGAAAGCGGTGGTTTCAAGAGCATCATGGATTGCCGGCAGAACCCTATAAACGTCAAAGGAAGCATGGCCCTTTCAACACCTTGACTTTGGACTTCTAGCCTCCAAAACTGAGAAACAATAAATTTCAGTCATTTTAAACCTGCCAGCTTGTGGTGATTTGTTACAGCAGTCCTAGGAAACAGGTGACATGGGCCTTTCTTGGCATCTTCTTCTATTGTTTTTGTTTTGTTTTATTTTTTTGTCTTTCAGCTGAGAATTCTTTATTGATGTGGTTGTATTCAGAGAATTGGAGGGTTTCTCAGGTGCTGATACCCTATCCCTTGGAACTTCCCAGCAGATTGTAAAGATTCAGTCCTCAGAGAGGCTTGGCAGGGCACTGGCCAATTCCACAGCCCTGCTATGCATAGGAACTGGCTGCAAAGCCTTTGTTCAAGCCACAGTTAGGTCTTTGAACTGGAAAAGTGGTCATTGAGCCCATCTCTCTGCCCTGTACCCATTTAGCAACATGTCCTCATGTCTTATAACCTTATGGTCAAGAAGACTGGGATAAATCAGATTTGGCAATAACTGACCCTAACTTCACTCCCCTGATCATCTGATTCACCCAGAAGTCTTTGAGAATACAGTTTCCCAGATTCTGATTCAGAATATCTGGGGCTTTCAAGGTGATTCTGAGGATCTGCAGGATTTGGAAAACACTGACCTAAAATTTTCCTACCCACTTCCTTGTGTCTTATCCTTAAGAATGGATATTAGTAATTTGCTATGGTCTGTGATGTCTCCCTTCTGCTTTTCAACCCATTATTAACATGGCTAAAAGCATGCACTTCTTAATCCATCAACCAGCCCCAAGAAAATGTACCCTGAATAATGATTTGTGTCTTGGTTAATTGGAGCCTCCTTCCAACCTGGACTCAGTTTCAGGTTGATGCGAGTTACTGCAAGTCACTTCCCTTCTCTGTATCTCAACTATTATAAACTGTCAAATGGGGAATCCTAATTCTTACTCTCTCTCAGTATGTAACATAGAAGATTGGATAAGTTTTATGTCAGAAACTGTTCAGTGTCCAAGTTTGGACATCTGAAAGTAGAGTATGGTCCCTTTTGAGTGTCCCTAATGGGAGAATGGTTGAACCAAGAATGGAACTGAGACCACTCTGGTGAGGCTCATGCCAGGAAATCCACTGACTGGTGAGTGAGTGTGGGGTCAGCAGGTGCCAATTACACATCCTGAAGGCAGTCAGCACCTAGCTTCTGCTTAGTAAATTTCAACCACAGGACCCTCCTCCTGCTTCTTCCTCGAGGAAGGGAGAGCATGAGACGAGTTGGCAATGGGCTGCAATCATGGAGGAATGTTTGTTTTAACAGACTAAAACAAGTGCAAGATCAACAACAGAGCATGTTAGCAGGTCTGTGTAAATACAGTAGGTGGCCAAGAATGCCAATACCACTCTGGGTACAAGCTCCACTGGAATGTAAAAGACTGTGTGAATGAGGGGCACTGAGGTGCAGACTTGGTCAGTGGGCTCACGCTGGCCCAAAGGTGGTACAGTTCCCTGCATTCTCGCAAGTCTAGTTTGACCTTTGAACCAGTAGTGAAGCTGACCATCCCTCCACTTCATTCTCCTCCCCCCAGCTGCAGCAACCGTTCTTTAAATAGTTCAAAAACAGGAGATACTTTGCAGGCTCCTAGGTCTTTCCTTCTGTGCTTCTGCATAGGTTAGAACTTACTTCTATTTTCCTAGTGAGCTTTCCTGCATGAAAAATAGTGTACACCTCTTCTATTGGTTTTGTCTGGCTCCTCCTGTGCCTTGGGAAATTGTGCACGTGTACTTGATAACAATCAGAATGTGTTGTTGAGAATGTGAGACAGACGGTGGAGGTGAACAGAGGAAAAACAGTGCGTCTAAAAGGAAAATAAAAGATCGTTCACCCTTGATTTCATAAGCGTTTTAGCATGCTTAATGACTTTAATATGTGCCTTTAGAAAAAGGAAAGAAACGAATCTTATATAGTCATTTAGATTCTGCAATTGCCAATTTTTGTGTATACAAAGAATTTTTGTGAAGGCAGAAGATGACATGAGACCAGCACATTGGTCTACAGGTTTCCTTTAAAGGACATTGTATGTTAATTAGTCTGACCCTCAATGGTCTCCAATATCCTACTCCCTGGCCCAGACATTGGAAGCTCTGGGATCTTAGAAATTAACGAAGTGAGAGAAAGAAAGGAAGAAGAGGAGATCTGGCAACAGGGGAGGGGATGACGTCAAATACTGCAAAGGCATGAAGAGGGCAATATTTCCCCAAGAATTAACAATGACAAAATAATTGAAACACAAAATAAACAAAATACAAGGAAATCAAACTTATTTACTAAAATTCATAGCAAAGATGTTCTGAAGATTTTGTTAGTTCTTCAAGTAAGACAAATCAAACCCATAGCGTTTTTTGCAAATGTGGGACAACGTTATTCTCTTATTTTTTTAATGATTTTTCTTTATCTCTCTTTTTATTTTTTAAAATTTTTTGTCTTTATTTTTTTAATATTACGTTCAAAAAATATGAGGTCCCCATATACCCCCCACCTCCCTCACCCCACTCCTCCCCCCATAGCAACAATCTCCTCCATCATCATGAGACATTCATTGCATTTGGTGAATACATCTCTGAGCACCGCTGCACATCAGTGGTCCACATCATAGCCCACACTCTCCCACATTCCACCCAGTGGGCCATGGGAGGACATACAATGTCTGATAACTGTCCCTGCAGCATCATCCAGGACAACTCCAAGTCCCGAAAACGCCTCCACATCTCATCTCTTCCTCCCATTCCCCACCCCCAGGAGCCACCATAGCCACTTTCTCCACACCAATGCAACATTTTCTTCGATTACTAATCACAATAGTTCATGAATAGAATATCAGTAAGTCCACTCTAATCCTTACTGTATTCCTCCTTCCTGTGGACCTTAGATTGGTTGTGTCCATTCCACATCTATGTCAAGAAGGGGCTTAGATTCCACATGGATACTGGATGCAATCCTCCTGCTTTCAGTTGTAGGCACTCTTGGCTCCATGGTGTGGTGATTGACCTTCTTCAACTCCATGTTGGCTGAGTGCGGTAAGTCCAATAAACCAGAGTGTAGGAGCTGAAGTCTGTTGAGGCTCAGGGCCTGGCTATCATATGGTCAGTCCAGAGATTCAGATCCTCTGGGTATATATTAAATTCCAGCACCAACTACAGTTCTGGTAAAAGTAACAGGTGAGGCTTGTGAAAAAAGATCACATCTGAGTCCAGCTCCATCACACAGAAACACCAACTACAAAGAAGGGCCAACTGACATGGCACTGAACTCCATCTGCCATGTCCATAGAACCTGTGGGTCTCTGTAGCCCTCAGAAGAACCAGTACCTGGGGTTGTATCTACTTTATCTGTCTCTGGGACTCTGCTCAGGTGTGCATAAGGGCAACCTCTCTGATAACCTCCTGGCTCTTTTTGGGGACTCATAGCCATATAAACTCATTTGTCCTTTCCATTTCCCCCTTGATTCAGGTCAAAAAGCATTTTTAACTCCTGGTATTATATGTAGAATGAGATATTCTGCTGGTCCGAGTTGACTCTTTTACTCAAGGCCATTTTTTAGGTACATCATCAGCTGGTACTTGTTAGTAATCCCTCGGCGCCAGGGAGGCTCATCCCTGGGAGTCATGTCCCACACTGGGGGAAGGCAACGCATTTACATGCTTGAGTTTGGCTTCGAAACTGGCCACATTTGAGCAACACGGAAGCTTTAAAGAAGTTTTGGATCACATAAATGTTACACTAAAAATATAGGGACTTCCCATATACCTCTACCCTCTCCCTCCCACACTTTCCTCCATTAATAATATCTTTCATTAGTGTGATACATTTGTTACCATTGATAAATACATATTAAAGAATTGCTACTAAGCATGGTCTATAGTTTACATTATGGTTTACCCTTTACCCTTTGCACTGCAAAATTTTATAGGTTTTGACAAAACGTATAGTGGCTTGTGTCCATCACTCTGATATCATGCAGAACAATTCCAATGTTCCAACAAAGCCCCATGTTACACCTGTTCTTCCCTCCCCTTCCCCTCACAACCTCTGGTGACCATTGCCTTTACATCAGTGTTACAAGTTCTTCCATTACTATAAAAATAATAAGTCTAATTTAGTATGTAGTTGCATCCACCCCTTATGTGTGTTCATTCCTCACTTTTGAGGATTTGGGAATGGTGATGCCCACTCTGTTTCTAATTGAGAGGGTGCTTAGATCCCATGGGGCAAATGGATGGAACTGTCTTGCTTACAGTTGTAGATACTCTGTTTTTTGGGATAGGCATTGTCCATCATCATCCTTTTGTTAGTTGTCTTAGGTGAGTGCAATGACCTGGCGAGTAGGTGTTGGCTGCAACTCTGCTGAGATTCAGCACTCAATCGGCATATGAACAGAACAAAGATTTAAGCCTCTGGGACACATATTTAATTGGTATAGTGCTAATTATAGGTTCAAATAAAAGGGGCTGAAGAACCATGTGTAGAAAAATTATAAATGAGTCTAACTCTGATACACTGGGGAGATAGGTTATCATATCTAATGCAGTTTTAAAGTATTCTTTGGAAAGTTCAGGTAGATTATCAATGCTGCCATCATTGCCTTTCCCAAATGAGGAAACAATGGGTCCAACAGTTATGACCTCCTCAAACAGCAACATTCCCCTTGCTGAGTGCCAGGGTGCTGAACGTGCCACTCTTTCAGTGGGTTCAAAGCAGTGCTGCTCTTTCCAAAGAAATGGGTCTTTGGGGCAGAAGCCAGGGGCCAGGGGCCAGAAGGCTCTTTGTAGGCCACTGCTGTTTTCATTATGTACCCGTGAAGGTTATGTGGAAGCAGTCTATTACTTCATATCTTATAAGCAGATGTTTTTCTTATAATCTACTTAAATAACAAACCATCACACAAAAATATTTTCAGGAAATAAACAATTTTTTAAAATGTGGATTAATGAAAAATGGATTAAATAAAAAAGTTTACTGCTGGTCATAAAGGCCAATAGTTCTTATCTGATTACATTTATCAAAGATTGACATTTATGTCTTAGTTACTAGTGGGTGTTTAGAACAGGCATACAAGAGGTGTGAAGTTTTAGTGAAGATTTTTCCTGGATCTACAGGAGTTTTTCTTTCCCAGTCTAAAAACAGGAAAATTCTAAGGTTTTTCACATTGGGGTTGCACCAGCAAATTTAACTGCTGGCAGAACTGTTCTTCTCAACTTCAAGTAGGGAGAGAGTCCATTGTTAGTGCAGAGTGCAGAAGTGTGCTTCCTGGCTCCTGACCACTGGCCATGGAGGGCAGCATTATGGGGTCTCCAGGTCCAAGTGGGGACCAAGAACTTTTTTGTGCTTTATGATTTTGATGCAGTCTGGCTGCTTTGCAGCACAGTGCTGGGAGGCTTTTCTGAGCAGTGACAGATCTGTGCCTGCAGAATCAAATATCTGTCCTAGTTCAAACAAGTTAAGTTTAAATAGGAATTTCTATTTTTGAAATAAGGGATGGTCTGTAAGACATAGAATAGATTTTTCTTTACATTATCCTTTTATCCTCTTCCTTCCCTTTTTATGATGTATCCAGTGGACAAATAGTCTCTCTTGCTGAAACCTCACACATAATTTCATGGTCTTAACAATTACTGGTAAAGGGGGCTCCAGAGGAAACCAGATTATTTCTTTCTCAGAAGGGAATTGTTTAAAATTTGAAATCCCAATATGGTAACATGTATTAGGAAGGGATTGGGGAAAGGCAAGGTATTGCACCCAAATAGCACCAACAGGTATATTAAACAAGATGTAGTCCTTTCTATAAAGAGTATAAAAGTGGTGTGTGCTGGTAGGTAGGCTATGTGGGAGTGCACATAGCTGGTGTGGAGTAGTGTAGCTGCGTCAGGAGGGAGCCTCACAGGAGGGCATGCATTTACCCATCAGGCTTCCATGAAATTTGGAAAAGGAAGAGCAGAAGTCTCATTGTAAAACAAAATATTTTTATTCATTTGAATTTATTAAATGGGGAAAAAAAAGAATCCCATGATGTCCTTATTCTGTGGTGAAATTTGATTGCATAGCTAAAAATAAAGTTATATATTTTCCCCTTTAAAAAAGTTATGGAGCAGTTGAAGTGGGGGAAGAGCTGTATTTTGGAGTAAGCCGCTTCAAGATCTTAACAGTTTTTGGTCACTGTCTGGGAAAACTATATAAAAATTAAAAACAGTGGAACTGGAAAAACAAAAAACTCATGACTGCGACTCTTGTTGAGACTGGGACCAGTGCCTAAGCTGTCAGTGCATGGGCAAGGCCTTCTAGACTTGGAAATCTAGCTCAGTCCTGCATAAAAGGCCTTGAGGTGGCCATGGGTTTTTTGTTCTTGACAGATGAGTAGCTTAGGAAAGCTTTGTCCACGAACAAGTGAAAGGCTGTTGCTATAGAAGCAAGGGTGCACACAGCTTCAGGAAAACTCTCCTTAGGTTGCCCTGACCTTAAACAAAAGCTCTCAGACCTTCAGGGACAAAAGAGAGCATGAGTCACCAGTGGGACAGAGACCAGTTCCAGCAAGTACAGCTGTGGCATGGACGCAATTGTAAGAAAAGGTCTTTCTGAATGTAAGCCTTTGTTACATATCTTATATTTTGTCTGTTAATTCACCAGGATCATGATACTTTTTACCAAGAATAGTGACAGAAGGTCAGGATTTCTGAAATGACAGTATGAGGAGCTCAGTGGACTCTCTTTCCAGTAAAATTATCATTTAACTGGTAAAAATTATAAAACAGCCACTTAAAGTTTCTAGAAATCAGTCCAAGGTTGTACAGCAAATCAAAAAGCATTTATTGAAGAAAACCTAATAAATATTGATAAGAACAGCAGAAGTCTGTGGCAACTGAGCTAGAACCTGCTCCCATCCTGGCTCCAGCTCTGTGTTAAAGAAGTTTTACTCCAGGAGGGTGTAGCAAAAAAGATCAGGGCTCCTTTTATCCTCAGCTCCCAGATATGGGCTCCAGTTTCACCCTGGAAAGGACTGGTCATGGGCATCTTTCATTCCCCCACTCCCACCCCCTACCCCCACAGCTCCGTGTTGCAGAAGTTCTATTCTTGGCAAGCATGGCAGAAAAGACTGGAGCTCCTTTCCTCCATTCAGCTCCCACTCATCGGTGGACATGCTACCCAAGCAAAGTAGGCCAAGAATACTGGGACCCTAATAGCAACCCCACCCAACCCCTAGATCCCACATATGGGGTAGAGGCTCCATATAGGGAGAGACAAGCAGAGAAGACAGGGACTACCCACCCTTCCAACTCCTCCTTCTAGGGTGGAAGTGTCGCTCTGGAAGAAGCAGGCTGCCATCCCTGCCCCAGCCCTATCTCCAGTGCAATAATCACAGAGGTTCTTCTCAAGGGAAGTGTAAGACTAGAGGACCGGCAGCTCCACAGCTCTGCTGAGGGATAGACTTTATTTGGAACAGACTGTGGAGAAACTCACACCTTAAGGTGTAGTTGAAAATAATAGAGATCTTAAAGCCAGGCAATTAAGAGAAGACTACTAATTCCATGACAGTAGCACCAAGACAAAAGAGCAAATCAACCAGTTTAAGAAAGAACCAAGAAAAGAGACAGCTAAAAAGGACCCTGTTAAGATAATACTTATTCCTGGGGATCGGCAAGACTGTGAATATGTGCTAGGCTGTACACACTAAGGAGTGACTGGCATGTGCATTTGAGAGTTCAGCAGTGGCTGAACGTGCAACAGAATTGAAAGCATTCCCCAACCCACACATAGATCCATCAGCAAAGGCCTGAACCCTTATTTATTCAAGGACCATAAACACAACCTCTGAATAATCAGTATTTGAATATTAAGCAATGCTGACCCAGGAAAACATCTAGGAGGCTAGGCTTAAAAATAAAAACAAGGAGGAAAAATACTAAATAATGACATCAGAGACTGAACACTGTGAGGGAAATATACTTCACAGAATTAGTTCTGACCTGACATTAAACAAATAAACTAACAAAAGGCAATATTAAGGAGACCTGGAGGGAGTGTGGAGCTTAGAATACAAAGTAACTATACTATATTATCTAAAATGTGTAGTTTAAAAAAATATATGAAACATGCAAAGAAGCAGGTCAGCATGATTCTTATACAGAAAAAAATGCAGACAAGAGAAACTGCCTTTAAATGGGTCCAGATGTGGGACTTAGCAAACAAATACCTCAAAGTAGCTTTTATAAATATGTTCAAATTATTCAAGGAAACCATATTTAAGTAATTAAAGGAAAGTATGATGGCAATGACTCATCAAATAGACAGTATCAATAAAGAGACAGAAATTGTGTAGCAATGCTACTTTGGTAGGTATGCTGGTCCTTTCATCAGGAAGATATAAAAACTACTCATCAAATGCAATGAATTACCACACTAATGAAAGAAGTTGTCAATGTGGGAGGAGTGGGGGGTATAGGGAGTGGGGTATATGGGAACTTCTTATATTTTTTAATGTAACATTTTGTGTGATTTATGTATCTTTAAAAAAAGATAATTTAAAAAGGAAGACAAATTTGTTTTAAAAAGTAAAAAAAAATCACATGGAAATTCTGGAGTTGAGAAGTATGATTGAAATTTTTAAAAATTAGTAGAAGCACTCAACAGTAGGTTTGAACTGGCAGGAAAAAGAATCAGTCAACTTGATAGATCATTCAAGATTAAACATTCTAATGAACAGAAAGGAAAAAAATGAAGAAAAATGAACAACCTCAGAGACCTGTGAGAAAGCATTAAGTGCATTAACATACACATAATGGGAGTACCAGGAGGAGAGGGAAGAGAGATGTGGGCAGAAACATTATTTGAAGAAATAATTGCTGAAAATTCCCCAAATATCATGCAAACCATTCATCTACACATCCAAAAAACTCAAAGAAATACAAGTAGGATAAATACAAAGAAATCCAAGACTAGACATATCATAGCAAAAATAACAAAAGAAAAATGTCTCCATGTACTTGGGAACCCCAATAAAATGAGCAGTTGACTTTTCATCAGAAATAATGGAGGCCAGAGGTAGGGTCATGACATATTCAAAGTGCTGAAAGAAAAGAACTAGCAACCAAAAACTCGACATTCAGCAAACTATCTTTGAAATAACAACATTCTCAGGTAAACAAAGACCAAAAGAATACATTGCTAATAGACCTACCTTACAAGAATACTAAAGGGAGTCTTCAGACTAGAAAGTAGCAAAGAACAGTAATTCAAAGCCACATGAAAAACAAAGAGCACCGTAAAGGCAATTATGTAGTACTTATAAAAGACAGTATAATCATATATTTCCTCTCCTCCCTTTTCTTAATTGCTTTTTAAAACAGTATAATGAAACAATACCTATAAATGTAATTTTGGGTCTATATCATATAAAAATATCATATATTTAATAATGACAACAGAAGGGGTTGGGAAGGAATCTATAGTGAAGCAAGGAAATGATATCAAATGGTAGCTGGATTCTACAGAATTAAATAAAAACACTGGAAATGGTAAATAAGAATGTTATGATAAAAACTTTTAAAATGTATTTTCTCCTTCCTTCTTTTAGTTACTTTGAAGATGAAGATTATATAAAGCAACAATTGTAACACTATATTATTGAGATTGTAGCAAATATATATATATCCAGAAGATATATGACAACAATAGCACAAAGAAGATGGGAGGGAATGGAGCTACAGTGGAACAAATTTTATTTATCTCACAGGAATAAGTTAGTATAAATATGAATTCATTTCTGATAAATTAAAGTATATATCATAATCCCTTACAGCAACCACTAATAAAATAATTTTAAAATGTGCACTTAAAAACTGAATAAAGGAATTAAACTAGTACATTAAAAATATCTACTTAATACAAAAGAAAGTAGGAAAGGAAGAACAAAGAAACAAAAATGACATGTGATATGTAGAAAACAAATAGCAACATGGCACATGTAAATCTAAATATATCAATATGAATACTAAATGTAAATGGAGTGGGGAGTGAATGCATCTCAAGCAGTTGAGTGACTGCTTCCCATATGGGAGGCCCCAGGTTCAGTCCCCAGTGCCTCCTGGAAGCAAAGACAAACAACAAGCTAACAAATGAAAAAAACAACTCAGGGAAATTAATGTGACTCAGTGATTGAACAACAGCTTCCCACATATGAGGTCCTGGGCTCATTCCCTGGCACCAGTACCATAAAAAAAATGTAAATGGAGTAAACAATTCAATCAGAAGGCAGATAATATCAGACTAGGTTTTTTAAAAACAAGATTTAGCTATGTACTGTCTACCGGAGACACACTTGAAAGTCAAAGATACAAATATGCTGAAAGTAGCATTTGTCCCATAAGTAGTAATCATAAGAGAAATAGAGTAGGTATACTAATACAAGATGAAATAAGTTTTAAGACAAAATGTCACTAGAGAAAAAGAGATATTTTATAATGATAAAATGGTCCATTCATCAGGAAGATATAAAAACTACAATGAAAATATACACCCCGAACAACAGAGCCCTAAAACACATGAAGAAAAAAAATGAAAGGAGAAATAGATGGTTGAACAAGAATAATTGAAGACTTCAAAGAATTTAGAGAAAATATGACTAAAGAAATAAAATATATTAAGAAGATACTAGGAGAGCGTAAAGCCCGCAAAGAAAAGTAACATACCTTTTGGGAATGAAAGATACGATGAATGAGATTAAAAATACATTAGAGGCACATAACAGAAGATTTGAATTGTGTGAAGAAGTGTTAGTGATTTCAAAGACAGAACATCTGAACTGGAAAAGACAAAAGAAGAGAATGGAAAAAATGGAACAGTCTTAGGGAACTGAATGCCAGTGTGAAATGCACAAACATTTGCCTTATGGATGCCCCAGAAGGAGAAGTGAATGGAAAAGGGGCAGAAAGACTTTTTGAGGAAATAATGAATGAAAACTTCCTAACCCTTATGAAGGACATAAACATTAATATCCAAAGAGGACAATGCACCAATGCACCCCAAGCAAAATAAATCTGAATAGACTTACCCCAAGAAACCTACTATTCAGAATGACAAATATCAAAGATAAAGAGAGGATTCTAAAAGCAGTAAGAGAAAAGCAAAGTATCACATACAAGGGAAACTCAATTAGATTAAGTGCCAACCTCTCATCAGAAACCATGAAAGTGAGAATAAAGTGGTATGATGTATTTAAGATACTGAAAGAGAAAAACTGCCAGCCAAGAATTCTATATCAGGCAAATCTGTCCTTCAAAAATGAGGATGAGTTCAAAGTCTTCACAGACAAAACATGGTAGAATATGTTACCAAAAGCCAAGATTTACAGAGATACTAAAGGGGATGCTGCAGCCTGAAAGGAAAAAACAAGGGCAAGAGAATTGGAGAAGAGTTTATAAATGAAGATTATTAAGAAGGGTAAACTAAAGGATAAGAAGACAGACAATAGAACAATATGACAACAGAGAGCCAAAGGACAAAATGGCCTTTACAGTAATAAAACTGCATATTAATGGATTGCTCCCCAATCAAAAGATATAGCCTAATAGAATGGATTTTTTAAAAAGAGCTGTCTATATGCTGTCTTCAATAGACCTACCTCAGATGTAAGGACACAACCAGGTTAAAAGTGAAAGGTTGTAAAAAGGTATTCCATGCAAATAGTAACCAAAAAAGAGCTGGAGTAGCAGTACTAATATCAGATAAAATATATTTCAAATGCAAAAGTGCTATAAGGATGAAGAAGGTCATTATATGTTAATAAAAAGGGCAATTCACCAAGAAGAAATTAATATACTAAATATTTATGCACCTAACCTGAATCCCCCAAGATACATGAGGCACACACTTGAAAAACTGAAGGGAGAAATAGATGTCTCTACAATAATATTTGCCGAGGTGTACATTTACGTATTTCTCTATAATCGGTCTCATGATCATTGTATACATAATTAAACTATTTTCTGATGACAAAAAAAACAATAATATTTGGAGCCTTCAATACATCACTCTCAGTATTGAATAAAACATCTGGACAGAGATAAATACAGAGACCTTGAATAATATGATCAATGAACTAGATCTAATAGACATCTATATAGCATTGCACCCCAAAATAGCCATTTTAGGTACATCAGTTGATAGACACCTGGATTGTTGCCAAAAGTTGGAGATGACCCAGGAATTCATCAACTGATGAATGGATAAACAAATTGTGGTATATATACACGATGAAATATTATGAAGCAGTAAGAAGAAATGAATTTGTGAAGCCTATGACAACATGAATGGACCTGGAGGACATTATGGTGAGTGAAACAAGTCAGACACAAAAAGACAAATACTGTATGATTACCCTATTATGAACTAAATATACTGTGTAAACTCATGGAGTTAATAATTAGAATATAGGTCACCAGAAAATAGAATGAGGGTAGAGAACGGGAAGCTAAGTGTTAAATCTGTGCAGATTGTTTAAAAGGTTGTTTGTAAATCTTTGCAAATGAATAGAAATGGTTAAAGCATATCATGGTGTTTGTAACTATCAGTGCTATTGTATGGGTAGAACAGTGTTTGGAAAAAGAAATTCCAAGGTCATGTGTATTACTAAGAGGAAAGCTAAAAACTGTAACACGAAAATGTATAAGAGAGCGAAACCTTATGTAAAACACGAATATGGATGATATTGCATATATGATTGTTTTTCAAAATATAAATACAAATATACTAGAGAGGAGGAAAAAAGAATAGCAGCTATGTACACCAGGCAAGGCATAGAAAGATTGAGAGTGCTGAGTTTTGTTTGTTTGTATGTATCAATCAAACTGATTAATTTTTTAAAAAGACAAAACAACAAAAACTGTTATAGGCACACAACAGCAGACTCGAAATGATAGAGGGAAGAATAAATGACACAGAAGGTAAAACAGCTGAAATTGAAGAGAGAGAAGAACACAGGAAGAAGAATGGAAAAAATTCAGCAGGCCTCAGGGAATAGAATGATAACAAGAAGTGCAACAACACCCATGTCATGGGCATTCCAGAAAGGAGAAGAGAATGAAAAAGGAGCAGAAAGAGTATTTAAGTAAATAATGGCTGAAAATTTCCCAACTCTCAGGAAAGAAATGAACTTAAATGTCCAAGAAGTGCAGCATACCCCAATTAGAATAAATGTGAATGTCTTACTCTAAGACACATACTACTCAGAATGTCAAATGTCAAAGATAAAGAGAAAATTCTGAGAGCAACAAGGGAGAAGCAAACTATCACATACAAGGGACTCCCAGTAAGTCTTAGTGCAGATGTCTCATCAGAAACCATGTTAGTGAGAATGCAGTGGTAAAATATAATTAGGATACTGAAAGAGAGAAATTTCCAGCTGAGAATTCTTTAACCAGTAAAACTGAACTTCAAATATGAAGGTGAGTTGAAAATATTCACAAATAAACAAAAACTAAAAGAGAATTCATTTTTTTAAAAACCAGCTTTGAAGGAACTATTAAAGGGAGCCTTACAGCCCAAAAGAAAAAGACAGAAGAGTGAGGCTTGGAGGAATGTATAGACAGCAAGAATAGCAGAAAGGGTAACCAAAAGAGTAAAAAGACAGACAAAAACAAGACGACATGAAAACCAAAGAATAAAATGGTTAAAGTAAATAATGCATTTATGGTAATAATGTAATGTGAATAGATTAAACTCCCCCAATCAAAAGATATACACTGACATAATGGATAAAAATATATGAGCCATCCATATGCTTCCAACAAGAGACTCGCCTTAGACCCAGGTATACAAATCAGCTGAAAGTAAAAGTTTGGAAAAAGATACTCCATGAAAACAATAACCAAAAAAGAGCAGGAATAGCTGTACTGATATCAGACAAAACAAACTTTAAATGCAAAATATTTATAAGAAATACAGAAGGTCATTATAGATTAATAAAAAGGTGCGGCACCACTCCTGGGCAGGCTGCACTTTCTTTCACGCTGGGCAGCTCTCCTTACGGGGTGCACTCCCTGCGCGTGGGGCTCCCCTACGCGGGGGACACCCCTGCATGGCAGGACACTCCTTGCGCGCATGAGCATTGTGCATGGGCCAGCTCCACATGGGTCAAGGAGGCCCAGGGTTTGAACCGCAGACCTCCCCTGTGATAGACGGGCGCCCTAACCACCGGGCCAAGTCTGCTTCCCCTCTCCCTCATTTTTTAATTGCAGCTTTGCTGGGTACAAAATTCTTGGCTGACAGTTTTTTCTCTTAGTACCTTAACTCTATCATACTACTGACTTCTCGCCTCCGTGGTTTCAGACGAGAAATCAGTGCTTAATCTTATCAAGCTTCCCTTGTGTGTGATGGATCTCTTTTCTCTTGCTGCTCTCAATATTCTCTCTTTGTCTTGAATGTTTGACAATTTGATAAGTATATGTCTCAGGGTAGACCTATTAGGATTTACACTGTTTGGAGTGTGATGCTCTTCCTTGACATGTACACCCATGTCCCTCAAAAGAGTTGGGAAATTTTCAACCATTATTTCCTCCAACACTCCTTCTGCCCTCTTTCCCTTCTCTTCTGCCTCTGGGAACCTATAGTATGTATGTTTGTGCATTTCATGTTGTAATTCAATTCCCTGAGTCAGTGCTGAATTTTTTCTATCTTTTTATCTATTATCTGTCTGATTTCAGATGTACTATCTTCAAAATCACTAACTCTTACCTCTGCCTGTTCAAATCTGCTGTTATGTGCTTGCAGCATATTTTTTATTTCTTGCATTGTGCCATTCATCACCATCATATCTATTATCTTTTTATGTATGTTTACAATTTCTTCAGTATGTTCTCCTGGTGTCTTCTTAATATCTTTCATTCCTTCCTTCACTTCATTAAGTCTATTCATGTTATTTACTTGGACATCCTTGATTAGTTGATCCATGTTCTGCATCTACTCCCATATTTCAGTTTGCTCATTAGATTGGGCCATGGTTCCCTGTTTCTTATTATGGCTTCTAATTTTTTGTTGGTCCCTAGGCATCAGTTTATCTTGATGGGCTTATTCAGATGGTTACTTCTCTCTACTCTAGGGTTTTATTTTTTTTATGGTAAGCTTCCTGTTTGACACGTGGTTCCTCATATTCTATATCCTTGTAGTTGTTTGTGTTCCCTCAAAAAATATTAAGACCACATAAAAGAAAAGAGAGGAGACAAGGAGTAATAGTAATAATAATAAAAGATAGAAAAGTAACCATAAAAGAACCAGGAAAATAAATAAGTAATGAGTAAAAAATTATTTAAAAATACAAAGGAAAAAGCATTTAAAAAGTAGAAATAAAAAATGAAACAAGAAAAAAAAACATAAAGGACCATAAAGGTGAGACGAAGAAAAAAACAAATGAAAAGCAAACAAGAAAAGGCGAAGTTTATCAAATAGAGGGAACTGTATCTCTCAGGAGAAATGGTGGCTCCCAGGACATTAGGACAGTTGAGCAAGTCAACCCCTGAACACTGTTGCAAGTATCTCTGAACATGGTTCCTCAAGAAATGAAGATTGACTGTCACTGTGGGCCCCAAAAGGAGGGAGAAATAGATATTGAATAGATGGAACCAACATAACTGTGAGGGCAATAGAAGTGTTTCATGAGAGTACGCAAGGATGGATATAAAACATGTAATGTTACACCAAAAACATATAGGGGCCAACAGACTAATAATGTAAATCATAATGTAAAACATAGGATAACTAAAAATTTAGAAAATTGTATAGCCTAAAGTATAAACCACAATGTAAACACAAATGTTACCTTGTTTGAAAGCTAGTGAAAAGCTAGTGAAACAGTACATCAGTTTCAGTAAATATGGTATGAATATGTTGAAAGATTATTGCTGTGGAAGGGAAAAGGTTTTACACTGGATATGTGGGAGTACTGTATATTGTATATATGAATTACCGTGATCTATAGCTCTTGTGAAGAGAAGCTTAATAATTAGGAAAAAAGAAAAGAAAAAGATAGGATGTAGAATTTTTCCAAATCAATATGTATTCTATATCTAACCTTTAAACTCATCGCTATATTCCATTTTACTATTAAGGAAACCTGGCATTATATTGGGCTTCACTTTTCAGGAAGTTTTGGATCACAGAGTGCTTCAACAATGGCAGGGGAGGAATACTAGTATGGGATGTTATTGACAGGGGACATATGGTTGACAGGGAGTTATACAGGGCATGTGTCCGGGGTGCATGGAAATGTTTGGATATACTCATAGTGGAAATAATTAAAAACAACAGCTGGGGGGGTGCTGGGTTCCTGGCTGGGGGGCTCTGTCGTGGTCCCTGGGGGAGCAGCAGCAGTCCCCCGGGTGCAACAGCAAGGACCAGGAACGAATGAGGGTCCAACAGTGGGCCCCTGACACTAATGACTATGCTTGTGAGCCTGTACACCTGCAATAAGAACGAGGCCTAGAGGAGCACTGTGCCTAAGAGTTCCCGCCTGACAGCCTCCGTGTTACTCAAATGTGGTCAGTCTCGAAGCCAAACTCAGCATGTAAATGCACTGCCTTCCCCCCAGCATGGGACATGACACCCAGGGATGAGCCTCCCTGGCGCTGAGGGATCACTACCAAGTACCAGCTGATGATGTAACTAGAAAATGACCTTGAATAAAAGGTTCAAAGTGGACCAGCAGAATATCCCTGTCTACATATAATAACAGGAGTTAAAAATGCTGTTTGACCTAAAGTAAGGGGAAATGGAAAGGACAAATGAGTTTATATGGTTATGAGTCTCTAAAAAAGAGTCTGGAGGTTGTCAGAAGGATTGCCCTTATGGACACCTGAGCAGAGTCTCAGAGACAGATAAAGTAGATACAACCCCAGGTATTGGTTCTTCTGAGGGCTAAAGAGACCCACAGGTTTTATGGTCATGGCAGATGGAGTTCACTGCCATGTCAGTTGGCTCTTCTTTGGAGTTGGAGTTTCTGTGTGATGGAGCTGGACTCAGATGTGATCTCTTTTCACAAGCCTTTCCTGTTACTTTACTGGAATTGTAGTTGGTGCTGGGGTTTAAGATATATCTAGGGGATCTGAATCTCTGGACTGATGATATGATAGCCAGACCCTGAGCCTCAACAGACTTCAGCTCCTACACTCTGGTTTATTGGACTTACCCCACTCAGCTAACGTGGAGTTGAGGAATGTCAACCACCACACCATGGAGCCAAGAGTGCCTACAACTGAAAGCAAGAGGATTGCATCCAGTATCCATGTGGAATCTAAGTCCCCTCTTGACATAGATGTGGAATGGACACAACCGATCTAAGGTCCACAGGAAGGAGGTATACAGTAAGGATTAGAGTGGACTTACTGATATTCTATTCATGAACTATTGTAGTTAGTAATCGAGAAAAGGTGGCATTGGTGTGGAAAAAGTGGCCATGGTGGCTGCTGGGTGCGGGGAATGGGAGGAAGAGATGAGATGTGGAGGCATTTTCGGGACTTGGAGTTGTCCTGGATGGTGCTGCAGGGACAATTACCGGACATTGTAGATCCTCCCATGGCCCACTGGATGGAAGGTGGGAGAGTATGGGCTATGATGTGGACCATTGACCATGAGGTGCAGCGATGCCCAGAGATGTACTCACCAAATGCAATGGATGTGTCATGATGGTGGGGGAGAGTGTTGCTGTGGGGGGAGTGGTGGGGTGGCGGCGGTGGGGGTGAACGGGGTCCTCATATTTTTTGAATGTAATATTTTTAAAAAATGAATTCAAAAAAAGAACTGTATTGATATTTGATAACTGTCACATACTGTGCAAAATAAGAGCTCAAGATAGTTTATAATTGCAACGTTAAGTCATTTTGCATTCTTTTCAATTATGTCACATCTTCGCAAAGTTGGGTTTCTGGCAGTTGTTATGATGAAAAGCAAGTACTGTCAGAAAATCAATGATCATTGTGCCAAGTATTATTATGAATTATTGTCCTTTAACCTTGTAATTAGGCAAGGAAAGGAAACATCTTTTATTCACTTCCTATTATTTTCTGTAATCTGGATAGTTTGATTATTTAGCTATAATAAGATATTATTTTCTTTGAGATATATCTGATGAGTTGGGTATTTTGCTTATTAATAAGCTGTCAAATATGTTATTATTTTAGTCTGCTGTATTAGGTTATTAGTTCATTCCATTACAACTCAATTAGACAAAGTATGTTTTCTGTTTCATTACTGATTTAATCTTTCATGTCAGTCTCTACTCTGGATATTCTATATATGTGTGTGTGTGTGTGTGTTCAGGTATGTGCATCCAAAAATAAATTTTAAACACACTAGTCAATGGAAAAAAAAAAGAAAAGGCGAAGTGAAAGAAAAGCAATGGAAGAGGGAGAAATGAATGAAATAAAAGAAACAAACTAAAGGGGGAAATAAGGAAAAGAAAAAAGGAAACAAAGAGAGAAGAGACAACAAACAAAAAAGAAAACAATATCCCAGGAAAAACAGCCTTCCATCTTAGGCCCCTAGGAACTATCTCAGGCTGCCAGTGCTCATTAATCAATCACCCTGCAACCTGCCTTCCACAGGTAAGTTACCCAGTTTTATCTAATAAAATAATTTTAAAAAATAAAAATAAAAAATTATTTAAAAAATAAAGAATCCTAAAAAGAAAAAAAGTCTTAGTCTATGAGTTTCCTGTTGTAAGGCTCTGGCTAGGGGCCTGACAACCCAGTAGATCATTCTCTGGATCCCTTCTCTTAGTGAATACTGGAAATCAAACCAGAGAGGTTGTATATGCAAGGCAGGAGTTTTTATACTTAACTACACCCTCCCCACATGTTAGGTAGGCTTCTGAAAACTGATCTGGCTCTCTCTGCTCCCTTTGCCTAAGGAAGTTGGGCTTCTAACAGTTTGCTGGATATCTCTCCTGGTTTCCTTCTCTTCTAGGCTGGTTAGGCACCTGTCTCCACTTATCTCCTCACTAACCTAGTTCCTCTCTCTTCCAGGGTGGCTGAGGGTGACAACCTGTCTGATCGGATCCTCCCTCCCCTCTCCCCGGGGCCACTTCAGTGCTGCCTCGGGTCTTTTTTGAAATTCAAAAGGGTCTCAGCTGGCCAAACTCACTGAAGAGAAACCACTCTTCACCCTCTGCCAGACGCCTCTTCCTCCCAGGGAGAAGAAAATTCTTTTCCACTCAGTTGGCTGCATTGAGCCAGGGGTTTTACGGAGGCTATTTGCCTTGAGGGTGGAGTATAGGTGCCATTCCTAACTGCAGGGGTAACTCACATTTTCATTTACATGATTTCCCTGATAAGACTTAAGTACACTGAGCAGATTCACAGAGATAGATTCTGGAACAAAGTTATCCGGAGACAGAAAGGGAGTAGAGTGTGGTGAGACAGTTGCTCCATATGGGCAAAACCCATGATAAGGTGGAAGGTGTTGGGGCAGTGAATGGGGATAATAGTGGTGCAGTGATGTGATTGAGTTCAACAGTGCTGAAATATGAGGGGGGAGTAGGGTGGGGGTTGGGTTGGACTATCCATGGAAATGGAGGAAGGCAGGAGGAAGGAGCAGGTGAACTGTGGGGATTTGCAGGTCTGTGGTTTAAACTACAATGGTAGGAATGTTCTTTTGGCAAATAAGGCAGGGGAGGGTTCCTGGTGCAGGGTGTCAGGGGTGGGGGATATGCAGGATAGGGCACACTAGGGTCATGCTTCTATGGAATATGAAACTGTTCATCTTGTCATAGTGTGTTATCTCAGTGAATGGAGACCACACAATAAACAAGAAAATATTAAAATCCTGTCCTGGGGAATCTTGTTATGGTCTCAATTAGAGGGGCAAGAATCTCTTGAGAACATAAGCAGTGCCTACTAAAAGAAAACAGACCAATATGTCAAGTCCTCAATATTAATGCATGTCAATATGAACCTTATTTATCAAAAATTGAAACTTGGTGGTTGCCATAGGTTCTGAGGGGAGAGGGAGGGAAGAATAGCATAGATTAAACATTTTAAGGACATTTTAAGGGCAAGACATGCAATGATGGATACAAGCCATTTTAAGTTTTGTCAAAACCTATTAAAATATATGATGCAAAATGTAAGCCATAATGTAAACCATTGACCATGGGTTAGTAGCAATGCTTCCATATTTGTACATTAATTGTAAGAAATGTACCATAAACATATAAAATGTTATTAATAGGGGAAATGGGGACAGGAGAGAGGGTAGGATATATGGGAATCCCCTTTATTTTCTATGTGACTTTTATGTAAACTAAAGCTTCTTTGAAGATAAAAGCAATAAAAATAAGACACTGAGGAAACATATAGAAGAAATTGTTACTGTACTTAAAAGATAATAGATCTTACATTGATGAGAGTCACAATGAAAAATTTTTAATTTTCTAATTTATTATTTTTTTATGTTTATTTTTATGTTTTATTTGGTTTTTATTATTATTACCATTTTTTATTTTATTATTTTTGTTTGTTTTTTTGGCTTTGTTTTGGGGGAGGTTTTGGATTGCAGAAGGGCCACAACTGTGACAGGGGAGTATCACTGATGTGGGATGTCAGTGATGGGGGAATGTGTGGGGAGGGGTATACCTGGGGCCTGTCTCTATGGCATATGAAGATGTTCAAGTGGTCATGGGGCATGGTCTCAGTGGGTGGAGACCCACAAAATGTCCCAAAGAATATTGAATTCCTATCCTGGGAAGTCCTGGTACATTCTCTAACAGAGCAGTAAGAATCCCCCAAGCATATAGGCAGTGCCTGCTGAAGGAGGACAGACCAATATGCCAGGTTTTTGATATTGATGCTTATACTTATGAACCTTTTCTTATGAAATTGAACTTTAGCCTACTATTATATATTGCCTAAGAGTTACCTCCTGAAAGCCTCCTTATTGCTCAAATGTGGCCTCACTCTAAGCCAAACTCAGCATATGAACACACTACCTCCCCCCAGTGTGGGATGTGACTTATGGGGATGTGCCTCCCTGGAACCAAGATATTACCAAGTGCCTAGTAGCCATGCATATGGAAAAAGACCTTGACCAAAAGGGGGAAATATTAAATACAAATGAGTTTTTATGGCTCAGGGATTGCAAGTGAGTGGGGAGGTCATTCCAGAGGTTATGCAAATACATGTCTCAGCAGGATCTCATTGACTGCCACAGTAAACAGTGCCTCAAACAGCAGGGGCTCTTGAGGGCTCTAGAGACATCTAGAAAGGACAATATCAGGGTAGATAATCTCAGGAATTCAGCACTCTGTCATTGAGCCTGATTTTAGAATATATGCTGCCCAATGTAACAGAGATAGACTCATTTATAATTGCCCTATGTATGGCTCATCTACCCCTATTATTTGAACTTATAATTAGCACTATATCTGATAAATATGTGTCCCAGAGACCTAAATCTTCTGGCTGTTCATATGCTAGTTGAGCTCTGAATCTCAGCAAAGTTGCAATGCCTACTCTACAGTTCATTGGAATCATCCAGGACAACTAACAAAATGATGATGATGGACAACCCCCATACTGTAAAACCATGCAACTGCAAGCAAAACAGTTCCTTCCATCTGCCCTGTAAGATCTAAGCCCCTTCTCAATCTGAAGCAGCGTAATCATAACAATCCCAGACTCCTCAAGGTTGAGGAATGAACAAACATAAGAGTAGAATGCAACTATGGACTAAAGTAGATTTACTATTTTCTAGCAATGAAAGAACTTGCATCATTTATATAAAGGCAGTGGCCACCAGAGTTTTTGAGGGGAAGGAGAAGAAAGAACACATGTAACATGGGGGCATTTTTGGACATAGGAATTGTCCTGCAAGACATTGCAATGATAGATACAGGCCATTATACATTTTGTCAAAATCTATAAAATTGTGCAAGGCAATGTGTTGACTATAATGTAAACTATAATCCATGGTTAATAGCAATGATTCAATATGTGTTCATCAATTGTAACAAATATAACACATTAATGAAGAATGTTGTTAATGTAGGAAAGTATGGGAGGGGAAGAGGGTGGGGCATATGGGAATCCCCCATATTTTTTATGTAACATTTATGTAATCTAAAACTTCTTTAAATTAATTAATTAAATAAATAAAAAATAATAGATGAGAAAGTGGAAAATTTGTAAATGTGTGCAGAGTAAACAACACACTCCTAAACCATCAGTGGATCAAAGAAAAAATTGTTAGTGAAATTAGTAAATATATTGAGATGAATGAAAACAAGAACACAAGTTATCAAAATTATGGGATATAACAAAGGCCATACTAAGAGGGGAATTTACAGCCCTAAGTTCCTTTTGAAAAAAAGGAAGAGATAAAATCAAAGATCTAAATGAACAACTGGAGAAACTAGAAAGAAGAATAACAGACCACTCCCAAAGCAAGAGGAAGGAAAGATAAAAAGAGTAGAACAGAAATAAATGAAACTGAGGGGAAAAAAGATAGGAGAAAATCAACAAACTCAAAAGCTGATTCTTTGAGAGGATCTATAAAATTGACAAACCTTTAGCTAAAGTAACAAAGAAAAAAATAGAGACAATGCAAATAAATAAAATCAGAAATGGAAAGGGGAAAGTTATAACTGACCCCACAGAAATAAAAAGGATCATAAAAGGATATTATGTGAAGCTGTATGCCAACAAACTAGAAAATCTGGATGAAATGGACTAATAGCTAAAAACACACAATCAACCAACATCAACTCTACAAGAACTCAACAAACCAATCACATTTAAAGTGACTGAAGAAGTCATTAAAAATCTCACAACAATGAAAAGTCCAGGACCGCGTGGCTTCACAGGTGAATTCCACCAAGTATTCCAAAAAGAATTAACACCAATCCTGTTTAAACTCTTCCAAAAAATGGAAGAGGAGGGAAAACTACCCAACACATTTTATGAAGCCAATATCACCCTAATACCAAAGCCAGATAAAGATACAAGCAAAGTACAGACCAATCTCTCTAATGAACATAGATGCACGAATCTAAACAAAATACTTGTAAATAGAATCAAACAGCACATCAAAAGAATTATAACGACAACTAAGTGAGATTTATTTCTGGTATGCAAGGGTGGGTCAACATAAGAAAATCAACTAATATAGAACATCATATTAACAAATTGAAGGAAAAAGACAGCATGATCATCTCGATTGATGAAGAACAGGCAATTGACAAAATCCAGCATCCTTTCTTGATAAAAACACTTAAAAAGATAGGAATAGAAGGAAAATTCCTCAAGATGATAAAGGGCGTATATGAAAAACCCACAGCCAACATTGTACTCAATGGGGAAAGTTTGAAAGCATCCCCTCTAAGATCAGGAATGAGGCAAGGATGCCCACTGTCACCACTGTTATTCAATATTGTGCTAGAAATTCTAGCTAGTGCGATTAGACAAGAAAACTAAATAAATAAAGGCATGCAAATAGAAGAAGATGAAGTAAGACTCTAACTCTGTGGATGGCATGATCCTATATTTAGATAATTCTGAAATGTCTATGACAAAGTTACTTGAGCTAATAAATGAGTTCAACAAAGTGGCAGGATAAAAGATTAACATGTGAAATCAGTAATGTTTCTGTACGCTATTACTGAACAATCGAGTAAGAAATCTAGAAAAAATTCCATTTACAATAGCAACAAAGAGACTCAAATTGCTAGGAATCAATTTAACCAAAGAAGTACAAGAACTATATTTAGAAAACTACAAAACAGTACTAAAAGAAATCAAAGAAGACCTAAACAAATGGAAAGACATTCTGTGTTCATGGATTGGAAGACCAAATATCATGAAGATGTCAGTCCTACCCAAACTGATTTATAGATTCAGTGCAATATATACTGATAAAAATTCCAACAGCTTGATTCACAGGAATAGAAAAGACAATTATCGAACTTATTTGGAAGGGAAAATGCACCTGAATAGCCAAAAGCATTCTTTAAAAAAGAGCAATGTGGGGGGACTTTCAATGCCTGAACTTGAAACATTCTACAAAGCTACAGTGGTCAAAAACAACATGGTATTTACATAAAGATAGACATATTGGACAGTGGAATAGAACTTAGAATTCAGAAATAAACTCTCACCTCTATGGCCAACTGGTTTTTGACAAACCTACCAAGTCCATATTAATCGTACAAAACAGTCTCTTCAACACATGGTGCTGGCACAACTGGATATCCATAACCAAAGGAAAGAAAAAGGACCCCTATCTCACTCCCTATACAAGAATCAACTCAAAATGGACCAAAGATCTAAATGTAAGAGCTGGGACCATAAAACTACTAGAAAAAAATGTAGGGAACCATCTTCAAGATCTTGTAGTAAATAGTGATTTTCTGCATCTGACACCCAAAACACAAGCAACAAAATTTAAAAAAGAGATAAAAATGGGAATACCTCAAAATTAAAGTTTTTCACCTTACTGGACTTTGTCAAAAGGGTGAAAAGGCAGCCTACACAATGTGAGAAAATATTTGGAAATCACATGCCCAATGAGGTTTCAATATCCATGATATATAAAGAGATACTACAACTCAACAATAAAAAGACAAATGACCCAATATAAAAATGGGCAAAAGACATTTGTCTAAAGAAATACAAATGGTGAAAAAAACACATGAAAAATTTGTCAACGTCACTAGTGATTAGGGGAATGCAAATCAAAGCTACAATGAGATATCCTTTCACACCTATTAGAATGGCCACTATTAAAAACTCAGAGAACTACAGGTGTTGGAGAGGATGTGGAGAGATAGGAACACTTATTCACTGTTTTGGGCAATGTAGAGTGATACAACCACTGTGGAGGACTGTTGGGCAGTTCCTAAAGAAGTGGAATATAGATTTGCCACATAACCAATCAATACCACTACTGGGTAAATACCCAGAAGAACTGAGAGCAGTGACATGAACAGACATCTGCATACTGATGTTCATAGCAGTGTTATTTACAATTGCCAAAAGATGGAAATAACCCAGTGTCCAACTGATGAAAGGATAAACAAATTGTGGTGTATACATATGACAGAATTTACGCAGCTGTGAGAAGAAATAAAGTCATGAAACATGACAACATGGATGAACCTGGAGGATATTATGTTGAGTGGAGTAAGCCAAACACTAAAAGGATAAATACTGTATGATTGCACTATTATGAACTAAATATATTGTCTAAGCTCATGGAATTAATGACTATAATATGGGTCACCAGAAAATAGAATAAAGGTAGAGAATGGAAAGCTGAGGGTTAACTTGTGCAGAGTTGGTAAAATATTGTGTGTTAATCTTTGGAAATGAATAGAAAAGGTGAAAGTACAACATAATGATTTTAACTGGCAGTGCTATTATATGGGTATGACAGTAGTTAAAAGGAAAGAATAAGACTATGTATATTACTAAAAGGAAGGCAGGAGAATGTAACATGGGACAGTATAGCATAGTGAATCCTCATCTGAAATATGAATGTGGGTAATATTGCATATATAAGATTGTTTTTGTTTGAAACTGAAGAAATTTTATGCATGTTAATGTTATGAGGCAAAAAAATAAACAAACTACATTACGTTAAGTGAAAGAAACCAGACACAAAGTGTTGTAGAGAAGTCAGATGTACACAGTATCGAAGGCCAGGACATGAGAACTCTGAGAAGGAAGTTGATTATTTCGACCGACCAGACTCCTGTCCTAGTAAAACCTGTCCTAGTAAAAACCGAGCCCCAAATAGAATTTTTCAGTCCCTTTTATACAGAGGAAATAAGAGTAGGGAGACAGACGGTGCTTGTATGCAAAAAGACTTTTTGTTAGTTTCTTCAAGTGATTTATCTGAGTATTAGATAGGTTATTTCCTCCAGGTAAGCTTGATTTAACACATATTCCCCACATTCCAAGCCAGCCTGAATTTAGCATATCCTTCACATTTCATCTGGATGCAACGTTGAATACACATTCAGTCTTACATCTTTCTGAACATTCAAAGACTGTAGGGCCTATATTACTTATTTGGATTTCTAGAGACTAGGTACACTTGGAAACAATTTTGAATTTATGCACAAGCTATATTAAAAGTAGTATATATTGTATGATTCCTTTTATAAAAAATGTAAATATAAATCAATTTATAAAGATGGAATTAGACTGGTGATTATGTAAGGCTCAAGAAAGATAGAGGGATTAAGAGGTGACTGCTAAGGGGTGTGGAGCTTTTCTTCTTGGAACATTGAAATTGTTTTTGTGGTGATGAATGCACAATGCTGTGATTATATTAAGGCATTGATTATACATTTGGAATGTGTAGCAGTTTGATACAGATATGAATTCCAAAAATAGATACTGGATTATGTTTGTAATCTGCTCTGTACCTGGGCTTGATTAAGTTATGATTAAGGCTTTGGTTGGGCCACATCATTTGGGTGTTTAGTTCCCACCCCTTGGTGGATGGGGACTCACAGATAAAAGACATGACAATGGAAAGAGTTGAGGGTTTTTGATGTTGGAGTTTTGATGTTAGAGTATGATGCTGAAGCCTTAAGCTGAAGCCCTAGGATGTAAGCACATAGAGGAAAGAGAAGCAAGCCCCAGGAAAGGAGGAACCCAGGAAGCCTGAACTCATGCTGACATCGGCAGACATCTTGCTCCAACACGTGAAAATAGACTTTGGTGAGGGAAGCAACTTATGCTTTATGGCCTGGTATCTGTAAGCTCCTACCCCAAATAAATACCCTTTGTAAAAACCAACCAATTTCTAGTATTTTACATCAGGACCCCTTTGGCTGACTAATACAGATGGATTTTATGGTATGTGAATATATCTCAATAAAACTCCTTTCAAACAAGAGATCTAGGGACAACCAGCAAGATGATGACAGAGTAAGAAGCTCCTAGAGCCATCTCATGCTATAGGGCAGTTAGTGATCACCCAGAGCTATCTAAAGCACCTGTTTGGGGCTCCAGAAGGTCAGAAGAGCATCCTGCAACATCCTTGAAAGAATGGAAGGTGACGGCTGTGCATCTGCAGAGAAGATTTGTAAGTAGAGTACTCCACACTGCAGAAACCAGTGCCCTTCTTTCATTGGCAACATAAGCAGCCTTGGAAGCTATTCAGTGGCAGGAAATGGAAGCTCCATTCCCCCAAAATGGGAGAGGAAGACAGCTGGGCACAAACCTCAGCTACTGATTAGCAAATCCAGCAGGCTAAAGCATAATCCCAAGAACAACTAGTTTGAACATGTCTAAGTCAGAAGGAGGCTGGAAGCTGCCATTTTAACACCATCCCCAGCATAAGGAGAAGAGGCAGACTGAAAATCACAGTGTTGGTAGGGACCATCTCCTTTCCATCCAGATCAGATTGCAGCTCTAGCCTAAGCCACAACCCCACCTCCAGAAAGGAGGAAGCTGGCAGTACCCACGCCAGCCTCTCTGGGCAAATACAGGACATACCGTGCAGGCTGGTGATCATCATACTCTAGAGGCACCAGCCACCTTGGGAGTTATTCTGTGCCTGGTGTTGGAAGCTTCATTTCCCAAAAAGAAGGGAGAAAGAGACAGTTGGCCATCAACTTCAGTTACTGATTAGTAAATTCAGCTGGCCAAAGTAAAACCCTAAGAACAGCTGAAGTTTGAACATGTCCAAGTTGGAAAGGGACCAGTAGTTGCCATTTTCACTCCACCCCCAATATGAGGGGAAGCAGAGCTCATTGAAAGTCACACTGACAGTAAGGACCAGCTTCTTTAACCCAGATAGGCCTGCAGCCCTAGCCTAGGCTTCAGCTCCACCTCTAGCAGGCCCCAGCTGCTCCAGGTAACTGCAGGTATATTCCACTAGCACATACTGAATAGTCAGAAGCCTACTGGGGCAACTGCAGTCATTTGGATGTGCAGGGCATAGATTGCTGACCATACCTGCAGCTCCATCCTCACCCCAGGAATGGGAGGAAGGGGCATGAAGCTGCATCAGTCTCTCTGGGCACTACAGTCTGGGCCTCCATGACTTGGATTATTATACATGACTGTGGCTCTGGCCCTACCCCTGGTAAAAGAGAAAGGTGGGATAAGCTTCATAAGTCCCTGGGGCAAGGAGGGCAGCTTGAGACTCCACAGCTTACAGTGCCAGCTACATCCTTGGTTCCTACAACACAACCTGCAAAGGAGAAAGGGCAAGAAAGCCCTAAGCTGAAAAGAGAAACTGCACACAGAATAAATACATCTAGTAAGCCAGATGCCAAGACACCAACAAAAAACTACAATCCATACCAAGAAACCAGGTGATATGGCCCAGTTAAAGGAACAAGATAAGACTCCAGATGAGATGAAAGAGTTGAGACAACCAATCATAGATGTTCAAACAAATCTCCTTAATAAATTCAATGACATGGCTAAAGAGATTAAGAAGGCATTGGATGAGTACAAAGAAGAATTTGAAAGCATATGTACAAAAATAGCAGATCTTACAGGAATGAAAGGTGCAATAAATGAAATTAAAAATACACTGGACTACAATGTAAACTATAATCCATGCTGTGTAGCAGTGCTCCAAAATGTATTCGTCAAATGCAATGAATTTGCCAAACTGATGAAAGAGGTTGTTGATGTGGGAGGAGTGAAGGGGGTGGGGAGTGGGGTATATGGAAACCTCTCATATTTTTTAATGTAACATTGTGTGATCTATGTATCTTTTTAAAAAGAGATAATACATTTTTTAAAAATACACCGGAGTCATGTAACAGGAGATTTGAGGAGGCAGAAGAAATGATTGGTGACCTTGAAGACATGGGTCCAAAAGTGGGAGTCCTGTGTGATGTTTTATATATTTGTTTTGTAAGTTCACAACTATTACTATACACTTAATGTTTATGTACATTTATGTATGAGTGATATACTTCATTAAATTTTAAAGAGAGAGAGATATAGGAGAAAGTTATATAATAATAGTGTCCTGGCCATAGAAGTTACTGCAGAAATTATGATAACTGGTCTTGGAATGGAGTGCTAATTATGTGGTTGAGTTTGGTGTGGTGCTCCAGGACATGAACACCACCAGAAGAATGCCAGCCCTCTGATGTGCAAGAATGCTCACTCACAACTCCCAAGGATACAGTTGTGCTTCACAGCTTAAGAGGTGGTGCTTTACTCATAACTGGGACCTTCAGCATTGATCTACTTATACCCAGGCTGTGTCCTTAGTGCCTCCATTTGCGTGTCTTATCTCCCCTCCTTCTCCTTCTGTAGGATGAGTATGACGATATCAGGTAAAGAAGACATTGAAGCTCAGAGGTATAAATTCACCTACACAAGTCCACACAAGATGTAATAAGCAGAGCTAGAATGTGAGCCCAGAGCCCTTTACTGGCCATTCTGCACCCTTCCTATATCCTGCTTCCCCTCAGATTCATGGGTTTATGCCATATGTACTGGGAACCTCCTGAATTCCAGGCACTTGAGCTATCAGAACCAGGCGGGACATCCATTTGGACATTTTCATGTAAGAATAGGCTAAGGAAATTGTGGCAGTTTGAGATTATTGATGAATTCCAAAAAGAAATACTGATTTTGTTTGTAAACAGGTCTATTCCTCTGGGCATGATACCCTTTGATTGTACTAGATTCAGCTGAAATGACTTTGATTAAATTATGTTAAGATTAGGGTTTTGCATCCATCAACCATGTGGGATCTAAACCCCCTCTTGATATAGAGGTGGAGTGGACATCACCATCCCAGGTTCCACAGGATGGAGGAATAAAATATGGATTAGAGTGGACTTACTGGTATTCTACTATGGAACTATTGTGACTAGTAATGGAAGAAACTGTAGCATTGATGTGGAGAAAGTGGCCACGGTAGTTGCTGAGGGCAGAAAGAGGGAAGAAGAGATGTGATGTGGAGGCATTTTCGGGACTTGGAGTCGTCCTAAATGATATTGCAGGAACAGATATTAGACATTATATATCCTGCTATAACCCACTGAATGTACTGGGGGAGAGTATAAACTAAAATGTGAACTTTAATCCATGTGGTGCAGCAGTGCTCCAAGATGTATTCACAAAATGAAATGGATATGCCGCAATGATGAAGGAGGTTGTTGATGTGGGGGAAGTGGGTGGGGTAGGGTGTGGGGTATGTGGGAACCTCTTATATTTTTTAATGTAACATTTTTTGTGATCTATGTATCTTCAAAAATACAATCAAAAAATAAATGCTCATAATAAAAAAATATTAGGGCTTTGATTTGACAACATCATTAGGTCATAGAGGGTTGAATCCCTGCCCCCCTTGGGAGGCTATATAAATAGACAATCAAGACCACACATAAGTATGGTACATTTGTTACAATTTATTAACACATATTGAAACATTGCCGTTAATCCTGGAATATAATTTACAGTCTGTTACACACAATTTTTTAGGTTATGACAAAATATGTAATGACCTGTATCCATCATTTTAATGTCAAGACGGAAAATTCCAATGTCCTGAAAATGGCCCCATATTACACCTACTTTTCCTTCTCCCTCCCCTCAGAACCTCCGGTGGTCACTGCCTCCACATCAAACTGCACTGTGGTGTGCACCGTTTCTCCACTTCAATGATATGATAATAACAATAAGTCTACAGTAGAATAATAGTAAGTCTACTATTAGTCCATTGTTCATTCCCCGATCTTGAGGATTTGGGGATGGTGATGCCCACTCTGCCTCTTATTGAGAGGGGGCTTAGATCTCATGGGGCAAATGGATGGAACTCTCTTGCTTGGAGTTGTAGACTATCCCTATTCCTTGGGATGGGCATTGTCCATCATCATCACCTTGTTAGTTGTCCTGGGTGAGTCCAGTGAACTGGAGAGTAGGTATTGCAACTCTGCAGAGATTCAGGGCCCAACTGGCACATGGGCAGACCAAAAATTTAAGTGTCTTGGACATATACTTATTAAGTATTAAGTATAGTACTAACTATAGATTCAAATAGAAGGGGCATAGATATGCAGAGAAGATACACAGAGGATCCTGTGGCTCTGGAAGAGAGATGGGCCTCATAGTTTACAACTGGCCTTGTGAAGAGAACAGAGCAGCTGAGCCTGGAAAGAAACTAGCCCTGGTGAGAGAGACCACACTTATACCAGTCTACAGCTGAGATCAGAAGAAGCTGGGATCATGGGTCCTTAAAAGGAAGAGGAAGACTGAACCCTTGCAGACATTGCCCACCATTTTGCTTCAACATGTGGCAAATGACTTTGGTGAACATGTACCTCTTATGGAACCTTGAGTTGGACTCTTTAGGGTCTTGTGACTGTAAGCTTCTACCCCAAATCAATACCCTTTATAAAAGCCAACAGAGTTCTGGTACTTTGCATCAGCACTCCTTTTGGCTGACTAATACAGAATTAAATGTGATTTTGCTTCTGGTTTGGTTTTGGCTCTCTCCTCTGTCCCCAGGAATCAACAGCACAATCTCCATTGGGGAGCAGAGCTCAGAATGGCTTCTTGATTGTCTGGGACTTACCTATGGGTTAACCTCCCCAAGGTGCCAGAGGCTCCTATGTTGAGTGGCAGTTTCTCTTCTCAGAGCAGGCAGACACATAGATCAAACTGCACTGTGGTGTGCACCATTTCTGTAACTTGGGGTGCTGATTTGGACTTTAAGAGTGCTTTTGTGCTGCTCTGGTGAGTTGTCCCATCCTCAGGAAGTGATTTTAATAATTCAACAGAGAAATATATCTGAAACAGAGGGGACAGCACTTCGGTGACTATTTGGTCATTTTTACATAAATTTCTATTTTAAAGACCTTTACTAGATGCAGACCCTCAAAGAGTTCAGAAAGCTCACATTCTGAACACAAACACCCAAGCATTCAAACATTGGGACAGACCCTAAAATAAATAGAAACACCACACCCTGAAATGAGACCCTCAAACATATCAGACTGAGACTTCAGGACAGACATTCAAAGAGTTCAGAGAACTCATACCATAAATACAGACACCTAGTTACCTAGGACTTAAATCTTAAGTCACAGGCCCTCAAAGAATTCACAGACCTCATACCTTGAAAACAAGACTTCATTATTTCAGAGTCAAATTCTGGGACACAAAAAAAATGATAGAGCACAGAGACCTCACACTTTGAAAACCAACCTATGGTGATTTGAAGCTGTATGGACCCCAGAAAAATATGTTCTTAAAGTTAATCTATTCCTGTGGGTGTGGACCCATTGTAAGTAGGATCTTTTAGTGAGTAGGATCTTTTTTTATTTTATTTTATTTTTTCAGTTAGGCCAGTAATTTATTAAGGAAGGGAGGGAAGAGAAATCGGAGAAAATAACAGATCATGGGTCCCAGGTAGTGAGGAAAGAGCTGAAAAATGATGAAGAAGGCCGATTTATAGACTACAATTCCCCATTACAGATTGAAAAATGCCCAGGTTTACTTGCGTATTGATCCAGGCGGGGGGGGGGGGGACGGGGGAAGTGAGGCGGAGTGGGAAGAAGGTCAAAACAGAGGGTGAAGAAGACAAGAGCAGGGTTTTTAAAAAGATTAACTTATTACTTATTTTTTCTTTATTCTTCCTCCCCCACCGAGGGTTCTCTCATCTGTCTGCTCTTTTTTTGCCCACTTTCTCAAGGAGGCACCAGGAACCAAACCCGGGACCTCCTACATGAGAAGCTTGTGCCCAACAGCCTGAGCCACATCCACTCCCTTAGAATCCTAAGATGTGACCCACCTCATTCAGGGAGGGTCTTAATCCTCTTACAGGAATCCTTTACAAGAGAATGAAATTCAGACAAAGAGAAAGCCATGGAAATAAGAAGCTGGCAGCAAGGAAACCCCTAAAAGAAGGCAGAGACCAGTAGATACTACCATGCACCATGCCAAGCGACAGAGTCCAGGACCACCACAAGCCAGTCCTCAGGAAGAAGGAATTATCTTGATAATACCTTGATTTATACATTTTCACAGCCTCAGGACTGTAAGCTTGTAAGCTAATAAATCCACATTGTGAAAGCCAACTCATTTCCTGGTATATTTCTTTTGGAAGCCTAGCAAACTAAAATACAGACACACAGATTTCTAAACACCCCAGACCCAAATTTTGGGACACAGACCCTCAAGAGAATTCAGATATCTCAAATCACGAACAGAGTCCAGACATCTCAGAACAAAACCACGGGATATGTCATCAAAGCATTCACAGAGCTCACACCCAAAACAAGGCTCCAAATGCTTAAGAATCAAACATTGGGACACCTCAGATTTCAGAGATCTCACACCCTGATCATATTTCACCAAATTCTTAAGCCTCAAAACTTGGTGCACAGTCCCTCACAGAGTTTAGAGACCTCTAATCCTGATCACTGAACCAGAGTATCTCAGATTCAAGCCATGGGGAGTTCAGAGTTCAGAGTTCACACCCTGAATATGGACCACCAAATACCACAGACTCAAACCTTGGGACAGACTCTCAAAGAGTTTATAAACCACATGCCATGGACTGGGGGTCTTAGGACAAATATTGTTCTGGTCTCACTGATATGAACTAAATACAGTGCCTAAATTTATGGAGTTAAACTACAGATTATAAGTTAGTGGGAGACAGAATGTGGGTTGAAAGGGGGTAGCTGATACTGAATCAATGTAGAATGTTTAATAGGGTTGATTGTAAACATTTGGAAATAGAGTTTATGGTAACGTTATAATGAGTATAACTAACACTGCTGATTTACAAATGTGACTGTGGCTGAAAGAGGTGGTATAGGGAGAATAATGTTAATTGAAAGACAGCTAAGGATAATCTAAGGACTGTATAGTATAGTGATTTAGATGGTAGAGGAGGATTGTGGTTAACAATACAAATACAAGAATGTTCCTCTATTACAAGGTGTTAAAAATATGGAATAATATGGTGATACACAGGAAAAATACAACTAGTGTAATTATAGACTCTACTTAATAATAATATTGTAATGTTTTTGTAACAAAGGAAAGAAGGTATTATATCAATGCTAAAGGTGAAAAAAAGAATATGGGATTAGATTTATGAGATGTGAATATGATCAAGCTTTTTTTTTCATTTTCTTCATTAACAAGAAGACATTGGTCATGTTATTTAACTAATCTGTGCTCATTTATTCATCTTTCAAAACACTGGAGAAATAATTGAGTTTGCTTTTAGGTTTAATAAGATAAAAGTGCCTGGATAGGATTATTTTAAAGTAATGCTTCCATAATTTGTTAAACTACCTTTTGTCTGTTGTTCCATTTTTTGAAGTTGAAATAAAGTTGTTGTTGTTTTATCTCCTCAGACTCAAACCTAGGGACACAGACCATCAAAGATTTCAGAGACCTCACATCCTGAATGAATACAGACCACAAATATTACACACTCAAAGCCTGGGATACAAACTCCCAAGTACTGATACTTAAACCTTGCAAAACAGACTCCATAAAATTTCAGTGCTCCCCTATTTGAACACTGAGAGAAAACTATCTCAGATTCAAACTTTGGAACACAGACTGCAAAGCATTCAGAGACCTCACACTATGAACACAGATCAGAAATACCAGAGACTTCAACTTTGGAACACACATCGCCACAGATCTCAGAGACCTCAAGTTCTGAATAGTGAACCTCAAACACCTAAGAAACAAACTCTGAAAAATAGGTCCTAGGTCCTAGGTCCTGGGAGTTCACACCCCTATGCACTGAACAAGAGTTTGGACATTCTCAGATGGTGGTGGGGGTGTCCTGTGAGGAGGAGGTTGAAGGAAACTCTCTATCAATGAAGAGGTTAAACAGCTGTTTCTACCATGAGATTACAAATTTCACGAGGATGTCTGTAAAGTTTGGGCACATGGGCACCATTTATGGAACCATCTTGTATTAGTACCAGAGGCAGAATAGGAGTCGTTTAAAGGCAGGCCACCTAGGACCAGAAAGCACAGTGTGCAAATCCTGCTTCTCCCACAGACTAGCTGTGGGGCCTGGAAAAATGCATAAACCTCTCTATACCTCAGTATCTTCATCGTCAAAATTAGGGTATTAATAGACCCACCCTCATAGGGTTGTTTGTGGATTTAAGGAGTTAGTTAATACAAAGTGTTTGGACCCATGTGTGGCACTTAGTAAACTCTCAATACACATTATCGGATGTTAGTGATCACCATCATTAACAACTCCGTGATGGCCTCCTTCACGTGTGTATTGTTTTAACAGCGTACAGCGTGCTGGCGATCGCTCCCCAGGTCCCTTCGCGGCCCACCCCCTGAGAGGCTCTGGATCCCGACACACCCTCCTCAGGGCACCTGCACCCTCCTCAGTCTCTCCCTGTCTCTGAGACTGACGGGGGGACAGGGCCACCACCTCATCATCCCAGGGCACCAATGTGTAGGGGCCACAGGAGTGGGCATGTCTGACAGAAGTGGGGGCCTGGGAGGGGGGAGCAGTGTTTTCCCCTTTCCCTGCCCAGGCTTTGTAGGGATTTCCCTGGCTTCACAGTGGGGCCACAGCAATGGATACACAGGACCTACCCTCAGCGGGGTTAGAGGTTCCCGTCCTGTGGGGGAATAAAACACATCAATGCATAATGACAAGAATCCTAATATTAAAATTAATAAAGCAGTTGGCTCCTCTTGTTCTTATGCACACAGCTCTGTGTGCGGAAGTGTTTCTTGGGTGGGCGGTATATGGGGACCTCATATTTTTTTAACGTAACATTAAAAAAATAAAGACAAAAAAAAAGAAGTGTTTCTTTACGACATATTCTTCGAAGTGGAATTGCTGTGCCAAAGGGTTTATTCATTCAACAAATACCTAATGACTAAGGTAAGCTCAGGGAGGACAGAAACCTCCCATGGAGCAGAAGGGCAAAAGCTCGCTTGATCTTGATTTTCAGTACAAATACAGATGGTGAAAGCAGGGCCTCACGAAATAAAAAACAAACAAAAAACAAAACAACAACAAATACCTAATGAGTGTGTACTGTGTGCTGCATGCTGTTTTAGGTGCTGTGGAGGTGTCCTGTATGTGAGATCCCAGTTCTCTCCAGGGTATAAGATCCCTGAGCTACTTAAAGGTCTCTGTTCAGGGTTTAGGGTCTCTAAGTTGTTAGAGGGTTTGAGTCGAGGGCATTAGGTCTCTGAACTCTTTGGGAGTCTGCATCCCGGGTGTGAGGTCTCTGAGCTGTTTGGGTCTCTGTGTGTGGCCTGAGGTGTTAGCACTATTTGGGGGATCTTTGTCCAGGGTATGAGTTCTCTGTTGTGTTGGGAGATCTATGTCCCAGGCTGTGCAGTCTGACCCGTTTCTGGGTCTGCGTCCAGGGTGCTGGGTTGTCTGGGCTGTTGGGGGGCTCTGTCCTGACATATGATGTCCATGATCTGTTCAAAGGTCAGTCTCCAGGTTGTGAGGGTTTAGAGGTGTGTGGCAGTCTCTGTCCACACTAAGAGGTCCCTAAGCTGTTTGGGGATCTTTCCCAGGGTATGAGGTTTCTCAACCATTTGAGGGCTTTGTGCCGCAGGGTGAGATGTCTAAGTTCCTCGAGTATCTGTACCTCTGGGTGCAATGTCTCTGAGCTGTTTGGGGATCTGTATGCCACGGTATGAGTTGCTCAGGAGTTGGTGTCATGGTGTTTGAGGTGACTGGGCTGTTTGCAGGTCTGTGTTCACATTATGAGGTCTCAGGCTATTTGGGGGCCTGTATTCTGGGACTTAGGTCTCACAACTACGTGGGGAGATCTGTCTCTCCAAGGATTTGAGGTCTCTGTATTCTTTGTGCATCCTGTATCCAGGATTTGGGGTTTGTCAACTCAGATACCAATAGTCCAAGTTCTCTGAGCTGCTGAGGGGTCTGTGTCAACCTGCAAGATCTATTAAGTATTTGCAGTCTCTTTTTTATGAGGGTCCTGAACTGGTTGGCTATTTCCCAGATTATTTAGAAATTTGTATTCTCAGAGTATGGTCCATGAGATATTTTGGGTCCGTGCCCAAGTTTTTCTGTGTCCTAGTCCCTAAGCTGTTTCTGTATCTATTTTCAGGGTGTCAAGTCTCTAAGGTATTGGAGGAGCCTTTATTCAGTGTGTGAATTTCCTGAATACTTTGAGTATATGTGTTTGTGGAAGTAAATACTTCAGACAATTTGGAGGTCTTTGATCATGAAATAAGGTCTCTGAGCTGCTTACATATCTTTGTCCAGAATATGAGATTTCTTTAGTAGTTTCAAGATCTGTGTCCAAGGGGTAAGTTGTCTGAGTTGTTTGGGCATCCTGGTCCCAGAGTGTGACGTCTCTAAGATGATTTTCTATTTAATGTTTATGTCTATGAGGTGTTTTGAGGTCTATGTTCAGGCTTTGAGGTCTCTGAACTGTTTGGAGGTCTGTGTTCTAGGTATGAATCTGAGGTATTTGGGGATCCCTACTCAGGATGTGAGGTCTCCAAACTCTTTAAGGGTCTGGGTTCCAAGGTTTGAGTCTGAGGTATCTGGGTGTCTATTTTCAGGGTGCAAGAAGTCCTGACCTCTTTGAGTGTATGTGTGATGGTTTGAAGTTGGATGGGCCCCAGAAAATCAAGTTCTTAAAGCTAATCCATTCCTGTGGGTATAAAACCACTGTAAGTAGGGCCCTTGTGTCAAAACATAGATTCTTTTAATATAGTAACATGGTCATGAGGTCACAATTATCTTAATATGATAATCTAACAGACTTTGTGATGGTTAGCAGGTGGGAATTCATCAAACATTGCCCAAAAAGGAATGTCTATCTTCCTGCATCCCACCCCCAAATGAGGACTGAACATAGCCATTGGCCATTGATCAAACATTCTGCTCTCTCTAGACTTTTATTTCCTTAGGTCTCAGGAAAGGACCATACTTAAAGGGTACTCTGCATATGTTCTTATCCTGAATCTCATCACTTACTAGGAATTTTACAGAAGGATTCTAGAAGAGTTTGATGTCATTGAGTTTTATGATCACATCAGCTTGCTGTTGCTAACTCTGTCATTGTGTTAATAGTACTTATGGTGATGAGGTATTTTTACATATACTTTCAAAACTCTAAATGACTGCTTTGCATTCTAAGACTTAGAAGACAAACTGCAACTCTGTAAACTGCCTAAATCTGTCAACAATTTATTCCATGTTCAACTAATGAATACTTTTGGCTGGTTAAAAATAGAGCACATTCAATTTTACCTAATTATCTTCTCTTTAGAAATTCTGGGCGGCGGACTTGGCCCAGTGGTTAGGGCATCTGTCTACCACATGGGAGGTCCGCAGTTCAAACCCGGGGCCTCCTTGACCCATGTGGAGCTGGCCCATGCGCAGTGTTTATGCACACAAGGAGTGCCCTGCCACGGAGGGGTGTCCCCCACGTAGGGGAGCCCCAAGCGCAAGGAGTGTGCCCCGTAAGGAGAGCCGCCCAGCGCGAAAGAAAGTGCAGCCTGCTCAGGAATGGTGCTGCACACACTGAGAGCTGACACAACAAGATGACAACAAAAAAAAGAAACACCGATTCCCATGCCACTGATAACAACAGAAGCGGACAAAGAAGACGCAGCAAATAGACACAGAGAACAGACAACTGGGGTGGCAGGGGAAGGGGAGAGAAATAGATAAATAAATAAATCTTAAAAAAAAGAAAGAAAGAAATTCTGGAAGATGGGAAATCTCTACGCTTACATACTGTCTATTCTCCATCTTCCAGACCTCCTTAATCCTGAAGTATGATGATAGTGTGCAAAAGATATGTGGGTTAAAATATGAAACCATGCTAACCTTTTCTCTGCTCCAACTTATATAGAGAGCATGTCCCAAAGGTGGAGTATGAGGTTTTTATGCATCTTTCTTTAGGGCATGAGGTCTCTGAAGTCTATGAGGGTTTGTGTTGGAAGGTTTGAGTCTGAGTTAGTTGCAGGTATGCATTTCGGATGTGAGAGCTCTCAGTTTTTCATGGGTCTGAGTTTGATGTTTGAGTCTGACGTATTTGGGGATCTGTGTTCAAGGCATGTGCTCTTTGAAGGTCTGTGTCCAAACATATCAATCTTAGATATTTCAGGGCTAGAGTTCAGTGTGTGAGGTCTGTAGCTTTTAGAGGGTCTTTGTCTCAAGGTTTTAGTGTGATTTTTCAGGGGTATGTATTCAGGATTCAAGCTCTGAATTTTAGAGGGCTTGTCATCCAAAGTTTGAGTCTATGGTAGATGGGGTTCTGTGTTCGGATTTGAGATCTTTCAAATTGTTAAGAGTCTCTTTCCATGGTCATGGCAGATGGGGTTCACTGCCATGGCAGATGGCCCTTCTTTGGAGCTGGTGTTTCTGCATGATGGAATTGCACTCAGAGGGGATCTCTTTTCACAAGACTTGCATGCTACTTTATTGGAATTGTAGTTGGTGCTGGGGTTTTAGATATATTTAGGGGATTTGAATCTCTGGACTGATAATATGACACCCAGGCCCAGAGCCTCAACAGACTTCAGCTCCTACACTTTGATTTATTGGACTTACCCCACTCAGCTAACATCGAGTTGAAGAAGGTCAACCACCACACCATGGAGCCTAGAGTGTCTACAACTGAAAGCAGGAGGGGTGCATCCAGTATCCATGTGGAATCTAAGCCCCCACTTGACATAGATGTGCAATGGACACAACCAATCCAATGTCCACAGAGAAAATGTGGAATGGATTTGGGAAGGGTAGCCATGGTGGCTGCTGGGTTTGGGGAATGGGAGGAAGAGATGAGATGTGGAGGCGTTTTCGGGACGAGGAGATATCCTGGGTGGTGCTACATGGACAATTACGGGACATTGTAGATCCCCCCAGGGCCCACTGGATGGAACGTGGGAGAGTGTGGGCTATGATGTGGACCATTGACTATGGGGTGCAGTGATGCTCAGAGATGTACTTACCAGGTGCAATGGATGTGTCACGATGATGGGAGAGAGTGTTGCTGTGGGGGGTGTGGGGGGTGGGGGCGGTGGGGTTGAATGGGACCTCATATTTTTTTAATGTAATTTTTAAAAATAAATAAATAATTTTTTTAAAAAGTCTCTTTCCTAGATTTGAGTTTGAGGTATTTACTCTTCCAAGTATAATTTCTCTGAACTTTTAGAGACTGAGTCACAGGTTATGGTCAGAGGTATTTGGAGTTTGAGTTCAGAGTATGAAGTCTGTAAATTCTTTGTGGTTCTGCATTCCAGGATTTGAATCTGAGGTACTTGGAGGTTTGTGTTCAAGGTGTGAGGTCTCTGAACTCTTCGTGTGCCAGTATCATAACATGGACTACAGATATTTAGAGGTTTTTGTTCAGGGCGTTAGGTCTCTGAATTCTCTGAGGATCATTATGCCAAGGCACAAGAGTAAGGTAAAGGAGAGTCCAAACTCAGGTGTGAGGTCTCTCTATTCTTTGAGTGTCTGTCCCAAAGTTTGGGTCTGATATTTTTGGAGGTATGTGTTAAAAACATGAATTTTCTTAACTCTCTGAGGGTGTGCCCCAAGATTTGAGCCTGAATTATTTGGTGGTCTGTGTTCAGGATTTGAGACCTCTGAACTTTTGCATTTCTGAGTCCCAACGTGTGTATCTGAGGATCTTTATTTCAACTTTTAAGTAGGAAGTATTTGAGGGTCCATGTGCTTTGTTTGAACATAGGGTGTGATGTATTTGAATTCAGTGAGATAAGTATCCCAAAGTTTGAGTCTGAAGAATTTAGAGTCTGTATTCTGGTTGTGATATCTTTGAACTCATTGAGAATGTGTGTTCCAAAGCTGGAATTTTAGGAAGTTGGGGGTTTGTGTTGAGGGTTCTGGGTCTCTTGTATTAGTCAGGGTTCTCTAGGGAAACAGAACTGATAGGAGATTATCTGTAAATAGTATGAGATTTTATAAAATTGTCTCACAGGACTGTCGGGATGCACAAGTCCAAATTCCGTATGGCAGGCTGCAAGCCAGAGACTCTGATGAAGGTCCTTGATGAGTTCCCAAGGGGAAGCTAGTTTTCTGGAGTAGAGATGGGAATTCTCTCTATGAATGCTGAAATCACTTCTTCTTTTAAGTTCTTCAACTGATTGGATGAGGCATCACTCATTATTGACAGAAATCTCCTCAGTTGATTGTAGATGTAACCAGCCATCTATGCAAGCAACTCACTGATGACTAAAGTCCATGAAATGCCCTTATATTACAATTAGCCCAGTGCTTGCTTGAGCAAACAACTGGACACCATTACCTGACCAAGTTGACACATTAGCATAACCACCATAGCCAACCCCTTGTCAACTTGGCAGCCATACAGGTCACCTTAAACATGTACCTGCACATCTTTCCCTTCTGGCCAAGAGAAAAGCCAAACTTCAGATAAGGTTGATATGTAGAAAATGAGGGTATTCTATATTTCCTGATGATGTACATTCATAAAAATGAGTTTTTCCCTAGTGTGAGGGTTGGAATTGGGTACAGGAAACTACTTCAGAATCCAATAATAAGACAAAGATTAAACATGATGTATTCTTTACATATAATATTATTTTTCCTTTGACCAATTTAAAACATACAGAAACTTACAAGAAAAATTATAATAGTAACTTCGTACAACCACAGAATAAAGTCTATTGATGTTAATATGTCTACCTTAGTTTTTCATGTATTTGTACATGTATATTTATCTATAAAGTTCTCAATTTTATAATAAATTATATGTATATCTAAAAATTCTAGCTTGTCATCCATTGTTAACTCCTAAAAATATAAGATGGTATAACAAGTTATATGGCATTTATTTTGGTATAATAAAAATATCCTTGAAATTTTTTAAAAAGCTAGAAAAATAGAGCAAAGTTAAACTCTGATAACTAAAAGAAAGAAAGAAATGAAGATAAGAACAGAAATCAACATTATAGGAAATAGACAGTAGAGAAAATAATCAAAGCCAAAAGTCAGATCTTTGAAGAGATTAACAAAATTAACAAATTCCTAGCTAGACTGAACAAGAAAACTATAGAGAGAACACAAATCACCAATATCAGGAACATGCATAGGGTACTCACCACAGATCCTAAAAATTTTAAAAGAATAATAAGAAAATAGAATGAATAACTTTCAGCCAACAAATTTGGCAATTAGGAGAGAGAAGTTGAACTGGGATACTGGCCCAATTGCCACCCTGGCTGACTCCTTGGGGAGCTCTTGAATGGATCATGAGAGTTTTCCCAGGTTGAATCCAGACAACTAGGCCTTCATACTCCCACGTTGATCAGTTATTGGATGTGGGGCACCCAGGGAAGGAGTGTGACCTGGAGCTAGAAGGTTGCCTGCCAACAGGTCACCCAGCAGCTGAGGGAATAAGTACTTCTTTGAAGGGGGATCTGGGTGATGCATCTGTGTCCAATTCAGGTCCTGTGGTAGTTTGAATCTTTTGTGAACCCAAGAAAATTATGGTCTTAAATTGGTCTATTGCTGTGGGTTTGAATCTCTTGTAGGTGGGACCCTTGTATTAGATTACTTGAGTAAGGCATAACCTAGGGTGGGTCTTAATCCTCTATCTGGAGTCCCTTATAAACAGGATGAATATACAGAGAGAAAAGACCCAGGAGCTCAAAGAGGAACACACAGAAGCTGAGAGAGAAATACATGAGAGCAGGAAGCTAAAATCAACAGAACCTGGGTCAGAGAAAGACAGAAGGAAGAGCCAGAAGCTGAAAGCAATGGAGTATGTAGGAGAAGGCAGAGACCTATAGATACTGCCACATGCCTTCCCATGACACAGAGAAGTCCAGGATCACTCTGCAGTCAGCAGTCTTTAGGGAGAGAGCATTGCCTGATGCCTTGATCTGAACATTTTCCCAGCCTCAGAATTGTAAGTTTATAAGTTAATAAATTCCCATTGTAAAAGCCAATCCATTTCTGGTATATTATCTTGGCCACATTTTATAAACTAAAACAGGTCCCTTTAAGAACACTTCTTTTCAAACCATTACAACACAGTGATTGACATGACAGAATGGAGTGAAGATTAAAGATATGATGACTAATTAAAATAATGGATGAATGAATGAAGAATGACACCATTAATATCTGCCCTCCATTTGGCTGGGGCAGGAGAGTGGGGTTGGAGTTCCAGAAAGATTTTAAATAATATTTTAGCATCTATAAGATGAAGAGGGTTTTGTACAGGAGATGGCATTTGAGGTGATTTTTAAGCTTAGGTCAAATTTTTTTTTAAAAAGAAGCTTTAAATTACATAAATGTTACATCAAAAATATAGATGATTCCCGTGAACCCCACCCCTTCACCCTTCCACACTTTTCCCCATTGACATCTTTCATTAACATGGTACATTTGTTACAAGTGATGACCTACTGAAGCATTGCTACTAAACATGGTCAACAGTTTACATTATGGTTTACATTTTGCACTGTACATTTTTATAAGCTTTGACAAAATGTATAATGGCCTGTATCTGTCATTGCAACATCATACGAACAATTCCAATGCCCTAAAAATGTCCTACATACCATCTATTCTTCTTCCCCTTCCCCTCAGAACCTACAGTAACCACTAATTTCCAATTTTTGAAGAATAAGTTTCATAGTTTCACTCATTAATATTTTTTAACATTTTTAAAATTTCTCTCCCCTTCCCTGCCTCCCCCCCCCAGTTGTCTGCTCATCATGTCCATTCACTATGTGTTCTTCTGTGTCCACTTGTATTCTTGTCAGCAGCACCCAGAATCTGTGTCTCTCTTTGTTGCATCATCTTGCTGCATCAGCTCTCTGGGTGTGCGGTGCCATTCCTGGGCAGGGTGCCCTTTTTTCACGCTGGTCGTCTCTCCTTACCGGGCGCACTCCTTGAGCATGGGGCTCCCCTATACAGGTACTCCCAAGCGTGGCACAGCACTCCTTGCACACATCAGCACTGTGCATGGGTCAGTTCATCACACAGGTCAGGAGATCCCGGGTTTGAACCCTGGACCTCCTATGTGGTAGGCAGATGCCCTACCCATTGGGCCAAATCCACTTCCCTCGCTCATTAATATTGAGAGCTTGACATATTGATCTGTTTTCTTTTATTAGGCACTGCCGATGTTCTCGAGTTTCTGGCCCCTCTAATTGAGAACAAAGCAGGACTCTTCAGGATGGAAGTTTAATATTTTCTTATTTATTTTGTGGTCTCCACCCACTGAGATAATACCCTATGACAAGATGAACATATTGTCATATTCCATAGAAGCCTGCCCCAGGTACACACTATCCCACATATCCTCCCACACCTGACACCCTGTGCCAGTAACCCTTCCCTACCATATTTGCCAAAAGAACATTCCCACCATTGTAGTTTTAACCACAGACCTACAAATCCCCAGAGTTCACCTGTTTCTTCCTCCAGCCCTCCCTCCAGTTCTATGGATAGTCCAACCCAACCCTCACACATAGTTCACCCTCATATTCCAGCACCATCGACCCTAATCACATCACTGCACCACTATCACCCCTACTGACTGCCAAACCACTATCATAGATTTTGCCCATATTGAGCATCATAAACCAGATTTTTTAATGTACTCAGAACTGGAGTATGATTTAGTTTAGTAATATCTGGTATACCCAGGAGTTCTTCCTGTGAAACAACTGCTAATGGAAGATATGTCTGTGTTACTATAACTAATATATTTTTCCAGGAAACATTTTCCTTCCAATTATGTGCTGCATTTTACAAACAAATATTATGGTATCTTCTGAATATTTTTTCCTCTGAAAATATAATAGAAATCTATAGCAAATGATACTTATTTAGGACACTTAAATTCACAGGCACCATTTTGTAAATGTGCTCATGATGTTTAAAAAAGTTCCCTACATATCCTTGAGATTATATATATGGTATAAGCTCATCTGAGAAGCATCTCATTATTTCAGCCAATCCCAGAACAACAACAGATGGAAAGACTAAGACCACTCATTAGGAAGGACTTCATTCAGTTACTCCAGATGCAAATCTTGGAACACAGAGCTCCGTAGAATTCAGAAACCTAATACCAAGAAGAAAGACCCCTCCCTCCAACAACTCACACTTGACTTTGGAAAAAGAACCTCAGAGAGTTCAGACTTTCAACCCTGAACACAAAGTAACAAATACCACAGAGTCAATCTTTAAAAAATACAGACACTCAATGTGTTGAGACCTAGCACCCTGAACACAAATCCCCAAAGACCTCAGATTAAAACTTGTGTAGCAGACACTCAAACAGCTCAGGACCTCACACTCTAAACTTATGCCAAAATATCTCAGACACAAAATTGAAAGAGTTCAGAGACTGCACACTCTGAACACAGACCCCAATAACCTCAGACTTAAACCTTAGGACACAGAATCTCAATGATTTCAAAGACCTCACATACTGAATATTAAGTACTAATACCTAAGACCCAAATCTTGGGACACAAGTCCTCTAAACTCAGGGACTTCACACCCTGGAGATATTCCCTAAATATCTCACACTCAAATCTTGGAAGGGGCCCTAAAAGAGTTCAGAAACCTGACTCCTTGATCAGACTCCCCATTTACCTCAGAATCAAACCTCTGAAAACAGAATCTCAAAGAGTTCAGAAACTTCACACCCAAAATAGACCCCATAAACTTCAGAATATAGCCTTAGAACACACACTCTGAAAGAGTTCAGAGACTTTACACCCTGAAAACATACCCCCACACTCAAAATGTTTGAACAGAGATCCTCAAAGTCTCAGAATTTACTCTATCAAACTAGTCCACCAAATGCCTCAGACTCAAACCTTGGGACATGACACAGACCCTCAAATAGTTCAGAGACGTCATCTTCAAAGCTTGGGACACACTCCCACAAAGAATTCAGAAAGCTCCCCTCCAAACACAGGCCACAAAAATCTGAGATTCAAACCTTAAAAACAGAGCCTCAAAGATGGTCATGGACATCACATTCAAACAGACACCCAAAAAAATTCATACTAAAATCCTCAAACACAGACCCTCAGAAAGGTCAGAGACCACAAACCTTGATCAGAGCTCCCCAAATACTTAAGACTTGAAAATTGGTACACAGACTCTCCAAAGTTCAGAGATGACACACCCTGCACTCAGACCCCCAAAGACTAAGATTCACACTTAAGTACAAAATCTCACAAAGAATTCAGATGCCTCATCCTTGAAAACAGACAGAAAAACATGATACCAAAAATTTGGAAAGCAGACCCTCAAAGATTTTCAGCTACCTCACACCTTAAGCACAGACAAACACAGCTGCCCCGCCAATACCTCAGACTCAAATCTTGAAACATAGACCCTCAAAAATTTAGAGAACTCATACCCTGATTATAGTACCCTAAATATCTCAGGTTCAAACCTTGAAAGAGAGGCTAAAAGAGTTTAGAGACCTCACATTCTGAATAAGGACCCCAAAATACTCAGACTCAAATCTTGGGACAGATCATGAAATAGCCCAGAGACCTTACACACTGAACACTGACTCCCAAACACTTAAGACTAAAACCTAGAACAACAGAGTTTCAAATACTCCAAAATACCTAACTCAAACCACAGGCCCTCAAAGTTTTCAGGCCTAAAACTCTGAATACATTTTCCAAATCCTCAGATTCAAAATGTAGAGCATGGGCACTCAAAGAGTTCAAGGATCTCACACTCTGACCTCAGACACCAAATACCAGAGACACAATCTTGGGGCACAAAGCCTCTAAAAGTTCAGAGACCAAACACCCTGAACACAAATACTCCTCCAAATTAATCAGATTCAAGGCTTAGAACATGTACTTTTAAAGATTTCAAACATATACCATGAATATGGACCCAAAATATCACAGACTCCATCCTTGGATGGAGCTCAACGAGCTCAAGTTTCTCACGTTCTGAACTCAGATCCTCAAAGCCTGACACTCAAACATGGGACACAAATCCTGTAAAAATTCAGAGACCTCACACCCTGAACACAGAAGCCCAAATATCTGATTCACACTTGAAATACACACTTTCAAAGAGTTCAGAGATATCCCAGAAACACAGACCACTATATACCACAGTTTCAAATATTAGGAAAGAGACTCTTTAAAAGTCTAGAGATCTCACACCCTGAACAGAGACCCCCGCCACAAAATTTAGAGAAGATCCTTGAAACAGAGAACCGTAATGAGTTCAGAGACATCTCACACCAGGCCCTCAGGCCCTCAAACAATTCAGAGGCTTCACAATCTCGACACAAATACCACATTCCACAGATTCAAATCTTAGAACACAGAGTCTCAACAAGTTCAGAGACCTTCAGCCCTGATCCTAGACCCTCAAAAACCTTAGATTCAAAAATTGGGATGCAGAACCTCAAGGACTCCATAATACCTCAGACTCAAATATTAGATGGAAGACCCTCAAAGACATGAGAGTGGTCGCAAGACACCCAACTACATCAGACTCGTACCTTGAAGCACGAACCATCAAAGTGTTTAGGAACCTTACAACCAGAACTGAGACATAAAATACTTTGGATACAAACCAGAGACATACACCCCAAAATATTCAGAGGTCTCACCTCCTGAACACAGACCCCAAATATCTTAAATTTAAGCCTTAGGACAGACGTCAAAGTGTTCATGACCTCACATGTTACACAAAGATCTCCAAGTACCTTAGACTCTAACCTAGGAATATAGACCTTATATAATTAGGAAACCTTATAACCTGAACACAGAACCCCAAATTCTCAAGGTAAAACATTATAACACAGACCCTCATTGAGTTCAGAGTCCTAAGTCCTGGAATACAGAACGTGGTTAGGTCAAATTCAAACCTTATGAAAAGTTCTCAAAATTTTCAGAGTCCTCTCAACCTGAGCATAGACTTCTAAATACCTCAATCATAAACCTAGGTACATAGATTTTCAAAGATTTCAGATATTCTCAGTCACTCATCACAAACCCCTAAATACCTCTGACTCAAACATCAGAATGCAGACCATCAGTTTATAATCCTCAAATTCTGAACTCAGGCTCCAAAATACCTCAGATTCCATACTTGAGACAAGTAATTCAGAGAGCACAAACCCTGAACACAGAACCTCAAATGCCTCAGACTTAAACATTAGAATGGAGGACCACAAAGAGTTCACACCCTTCATTCCCTGAACTCAAAACATCAAATACCACAGTTTCAAATCTTGGAACACAGATGTTTAAAGACACTAAAGATTTCAAAGTAAATACATAGCACTCCAAATACCCCAGGCACAAATCTTGGAACACAGACCCTCAAAGGGTTCAGAGACCTCATACCCTGAATTCAGTATAACAAATACCCCGGTCTCCAACTTTGAAACACAGACCGTCAGAAAGTTCAGAAACTTCACACTTTGAACACTCAAAATAAATCCTTGAAAAATAGACTTTCAATGAGCTCAGAAACCTAACACATAGAATGCAGACACCCGACTTCTCAAAGTCAAACCTTGGACACAGATCATCAAAGTATTTAGGAACCTATATCAGTGAACTCAGACTCCAAATACATCAGACTCAAACTCTGGAACAAACACCACCAAACTATTCAGAACACTCACACCCTAAACACAGACTTCCAAACAGTTCATATTCAAGCCTTGGAGCAAAGACACATACTCAGTGCAGACACCTCTTGCTCCCTGATCAGATACTGCAAATACCTATGATGAAAACTTGGAACACAGGGCTTCAAAAGTTCAAACACTTTGTACCCTGAACACAAATCTGCAAATACCACACATCACAATCTTGGAACACAGACCTTCGAAGAGTTGAGAGACCTCACAACCACAATAAGAATTTCCAAACATCTCAGATTCATGTCTTGTGACAGAAACCCTGAAAGACACCAGAGACCTCACAACCTGAACATAAACCCCAAATACCTGAGTCTCACCAAACCTCAACAAGTTCAGCGATTACACTCTGATCACAGAATCAAAAACCTCACACTCATATATTAAAACAAAAACCCTAAAATATTCATGAGTACCCAAACCCTGGACATTGATCCCCATATACATCAACTAAATATTTGTTACACGTATCATCAAAAATGCATAGTCTTCTGAGGATTATGGGAAGATGGCAGAGCAGGAAGCTCCAGGAAATCAGTCCCTCAACAAGAAAAACCATTAAACAGGCAGGAACTGTCTGAATGAACTATTCCAGAACTCTGGAGTCCAGTAGAACCCTGTACAGCATCCAGGGAAGAGCGAGAGGAAAAGACTGGTAAACTGCAGTAAATAATAGTGAATTTCATTCTCTGTGCAGCTGATACTGTCACCCATACTTCATTCTTATGGCTGGCAGTAGTAAGGGACTCGAACCCAGCCCCGATGCAGCATGCTGGTGCCAGGGTGGGACATAAAGGCCTAGTTCCCCAAGATCTGGTACAGACCAGTTTTTGATCACTGTTTTTGATTAGCTACTACAAATTGTTTGAGGCCCATCTCTGAGGGTAGCCGTTGTTGCAACCCATCCTGGAGAAAGGCAGTAGAGGAGATTTAATAACAGTATGCTTGTTACTCAAATGTGGCCAGTCTCGAAGCCAAACTCAGCATGTAAATGCAATGCCTTCCCCCCAGCGTGGGACATGACACCCGGGGATGAGCCTCCCTGGCAACGAGGGACCACTATCAACTACCAACTGATGATGCAACTGGAAAATGACCTTATACGGAAGGTTCAATGCGGATCAGCAGAATATCCATGTCTACATAAAATACCATGACTTTAAAATGCTGTTTGACCTAAAGTAAGGGGGAAATGGAAAGGAGAAATGAGTTTATATGGCTACGAGTTTCTAAAAAAGAGTCTGGAGGCTGGCAGAAGGTTTGCCCTCATGCACAACTGAGCAGAGTCAGAGAGACAGATAAAGCAGATACAACCCCCAGATATTGGTTCCTTTGAGGGCTAAAGAGACCCATGGGAGTTATGGTCATGGCCGATGGGGTTAACTACCAGGGCAGATGGCCCCTCTTTGGAAATGGTGTTTATGTGTGATGAATCTGGACTCAGATGGGATCTCCCTTCATAAGACTTTCATGCTAATGTGCTGGAGGTGCAGTTAATGTTGGGGTTTAAGATATATTTAGGGGATTTGAATCTCTGGACTGACAATGTGATAGCCAGATCCTGAGCCTCAACAGACTCCAGCACCTACAATCTGATTTATTGGACTTACCACACTCAGCTAAGATGGAGGTGAAGAAGGACAACCACCACACCATGGAGCCTAGAGTGATTACAACTGAAAATGGGAGGATTGCATCCAGCATCCATGTGGAATCTGAGCCTCCTCTTGACATAAAGGTGCAATGGACACAACCAATCCAGTGTCCACATAGAAGAGGTGGCATTGGATTGGGAAAAGTGGACATAATGGACAAAGGGTATGGGGAAAGGCAGGAAGAGATGAGAGGTGGAGGCGTCTTCGGGACATGGAGCTGCCCTGGATGGTGCTTCAGAGGTAATCACCGGACATTGTAAATCCTCACAGGGCCTACATGATGGAATAGAGGAGAGTATGGGCCATGATGTGAACCAATGTATATGAGGTGCAGAGGTGCCCAAAGATGTACTTACCAAATCCAATGGATGTGTCATGATGATGGGAACGAGTGTTGTTGGGGGGGGGGGGGAGAGGGGGGGTGGGGGGGTGGGGTTGAATGGGACCTCACATATATATTTTTAATGTAATATTATTACAAAGTCAATAAAAAATAAAAAAATTAAAAAAAAATAAATAAATAAAAATAAAAATAAAAACAGTATGCTTCTTCAGAGCTGACAAGGACAGTTGAAGGGCTTCTTTTCTTGGGCAGGTACCAAGTCAAGAAACCATAGCTTTGGAGAACCATGGAAGAACTCTTGGAGCCCTTCCTGGCCCCTCCCTCATCCACTTCCCAACGTACTTTGGAGTCACTGGGTACTCTTTGTGGGTCTCTGGCCATGTTCAACCTGGGACAGGCTGACTTGGGAAATTCCTTTCCAGTGTGCTTCCCTCGCAGAATTTACCCTCCAGGCAAAACCAGCTTGAGACAAGGAAAGCAGAATAAGAAACAACTGAATGGGGCAGACTGGGACAAAAACTTATCTACTTTAAGTCTGGCAGTGGAACATCTGGGAGAGTGAGAAGGTCTGTTTCTTGGAGAGTAGAGAGGGCATGCAAATTCCTATAAACAGGGGAACTCCTAAAGCCAATACTCTGTTTTTATCTCCTGGTAACCTATCTTCCAGACTCTACCTCCTTGAGTCTGCTCGATATCCTTAGGTCTTATCAGTGAGATCATGCAATATTTGTCCCCCTTGGCATGGGACATGACTCCTGGATTAATACCAAGCACCAACCAGCAATGCCTTTGAAAAAGACCTTGACCAAGAGGGGGAAACATTAGGTACAAAAGAGTTTTTATGGCCAAGAGATTTCAAAGTGTCGGGAGGTCATTCCAGAGGTTACACTTACATGCATCCCAGGATGATCTCACTGACTGTCACAGGAAATAAGCCTCAAACAAGGGAGCTCCTGACTACCCTAGAGACATCTAAACACTATAGGCAAGGCAGACAATCCCAGAAATTCAGCACCATGTCAACAGGCCTTACCTTGGACTATATGATAACCCCCAATGTATCAGAGTTAGACTCATTTATAGTTTTTCTACACATGGCTTTTATGTCCCTTTTATTTGAACCTATAATTATAACAATACCTGTTAAACACGTGTCCCAGAGATGTAAATCTTCTGGCTGTTCATATGCCTGTTGAGCCCTGAAGCTCAGCAGAGTTGCAACACTTACACTTCAATTCGATAGAATCGCCCAGTACAACTAAGAAAATGATGATGATGGACAACCCCCATCTCCTAAAACACAGAGTGTCTATAACTGCAAGCAAAACAGTTCCTTTCATCCACCCTGTAAGATCTAAGCCCCTTCTCAATCTGAAGCAGAGTAGTCATAACAATCCCAGACTCCTTAAGATTAAGGAATGAACAAACATAAGGGAGGAACGCAACCATGGACCAAAGTAGACTTCTTTTTTCCTAGTAATGGAAGAACGTATAATATTGATATAAAGTTAGTGGTTACCAGAAGTTCTGGGGGAAGGGAATAACAGGTGAAACATGGGGTATTTTTAGGGCTCTGGAATAATTCTGCATGATGTTGCAATTATGGATACAAGTCATAATGCATTTTGTCAAAACCTATAAAATTGCCCCAGCAGTGGCCTTATTTGGGCGGCAGGCACAAAGTAGTCAGTGATGGTGGCAATATCAGCAGGCTGAGCCCACCTGCTCCTTGAGCCAGCAGCCGGCCAAGCGTGGCCTGAGTGGAGGAGGCAGCATGCGGAGCCGTGAGGAGCTGGAGAGCTTCGAGGGCAAGGCCTGAAGCACCTCCATGATCTCGAGCGCCAGCCACTCCTCCCAGCCCACCACCAAGCCGGTGAATCAGCGCCCCATGGGCTCACCAGCAGTGCTGCTACCGTGACTACCTGCTCAGTGCACTTGGACGCCTCAAGGTCTCCCAAGTGGTCCTTAATCTGCATCAACAGTCAGCAATATTCTATACCCAGCCGACCCAATGAAGAAAACATGGACGGATGACACGTGGGGCATCTTCAAGTATGGGGACTCGATTCAGTCCTGGGAATCTCTAGTTTGCTGAACTAGCCAAGTGCATCTCACTTGGCTCAGTCGCTGGTTTGGGCAAAGACATTGGCTCCACGAAGCTCCCAAGGTTTGGTCACTGGTGGGAGCAGCTGCCCGAGACCCTACGGTGAGGCGAGCTTTGGGTGCTGGTCCAGGGCCAGAGGCAACAGAACAGTCAGGTGAGTTCTTCCTGTAATACCTGGCATCGCCTGTTGACACTTCAGAGCCGCCCAAACTAGGATCAACCAGAAAGCCCGGGTTACCCGGTGTCTACCCAGCGGTTACAAAGTCTCTGAGGAGCCCACACCGCTGCTCCTCCCATAGCCGGCCACCGGGGCCGGGAAGGAATCCCCTACACCCTCGGCACTTGCCCTCCCCCTGGTGCTGCCCAGAATGTGAGAGGAGGGGGACCAGTCCTGGGGCTGTGAGTAGATACAGTGGAATCGCCTCATGGCCGGGTTGGTTGGCTGCTACCTGTTCGCCTCCGCTAGCCTCAAGGTCACCACTGGAGGCTGCAGAGGCAGCTGCGGTGTGCCTACCCGCGCCAATCAGGAGAGCCAGCCTCATTGTAGTTTTGGTTTGCATTTTCTTAATAGCTAGTGATATTGAAGTTGTTTTTGTTTTCCTTTTCATGTGCTTTTTGCCCATTTGTATTTCTTCTTTTGGAAAATGTCTGTTGAAGAAATTTGCCTATTTTAAAATGACATTTCCTTGTATGTGATGGGTATGACACTTTTATCTGATGAGTGGGTTTCAAGTGTTTTCTTCCATTAAGTGGGCTGCCTTTCACCTTCTTGACAAAGCCTTTTGAAGCACAAACATACTGAATTTTGGGGAGGTCCCATTTATCTGTTTTTTATTTCGTTTCTTGTGCTTTGGGTGTGGGATCTAGGGGACCGCCTCCTACAGCAGGATCTTGGTGATGTTTTCCTGCATTTTCTTCTAGGAGTTTTATGATACTGGCTTTTGTATTTGACCTTTGATCCCTTTTGAGTTTATTTTCGTGTAGGCTGTGCGATGGGGGTCCTCTCTCATTCTTTTGGGTGTGGATATCCAGTTCTCCCACCACCATTTATTAAAGGGACTGTTCTGTCTCAGCTGGGTGGACTTGGTAGCCTTGTCAAAAATCAATTGACAAGCATTCAACCTCCCCCCTGCACGGAGTCTGGCCTTTCAGATCTATCTGCAGTGCAGACCTTTCTCTCTAGCTCCAGGCCACTGGTATTTTGACTTTGGTATTTTATGCTGAATGATGTTTTGTGCCAATATTCTATTCATTTCTACATACATTTTTAACATAATATTAATTATGTTAAAGAAACAGCTGATAGCATTTTGTAATTATGCATATGACAAAATGGACGAATCTGGAGGACATTATGTTTAGTGAAGCAAGCCAGACACAAAAGGAGAAATACTGTATGATTGTGTTACTATGAACTAAATATACTGTGTAATCTCATGGAGTTAATAACTTGAATATGGGTCACTGGAAAATGGAATGAGGGTAGACAATGGAAAGCTGAGGGTTAACTTATGCAGAATTGGTAAAAAGGATGTGTGTTAATCTTTGGAAATGAATAGAAAAGGTGAAAGCACAACATAGTGTTTGTAATTAGCAGTGCCATTGTATGGATATAACAATGGTTGAAAGAGAAAGCCTAAGGTCGTGTATATTACTAAAAGGAAAGCTAAAAAAACGTAACTGTGGGAAGCGGACTTGGCTCAATGGATAAAGCATCCGCCTACCATATGGGAGGTCCGCAGTTCAACCCCAGGACCTACTTGACCCGTGTGGAGCTGGCCCACATGCAGCGCTGATGCGCGCAAGGAGTGCAGTGCCACACAGGGGTGTCCCCATGTAGGGGAGCCCCACGCGCAAGGACTGCACCCAGTAAGGAGACCTGCCCAGCGTGAAAGAAAGTCCAGCCTGCCCAAGAGTGGTGCTGCACACACGGAGAGCTGACACAGCAAGATGATGCAACAAAAAAAAACCAAAACACAGATTCCCATGCCACTGACAAGAATAGAAGTGGATACAAAAGAACACACAGAGAATGGACATAGAGAGCAGACAACTGGGGGGGGGTGCAGGGAAGGGAGAGAAATAAATACAAAATAAATAAATCTTTTTTAAAAATGTAATGTGGGACTGTATAGCATAGAAGAACCTCATCTGAAATATGAATATGGGTAATACTGCATATATAAGACTGTTTTTCTTTGAAACTCAACACATGTTAATGTTATAAGATGTTAATATCATCTTATATAATAACTTATTATGCTAAGTGAAAGAAACCAGACACAAAGTAATACATATTGTATGATCCATTTATATAAAATGTAAATATAAATCAGTTCATAAAGGTGAAATTAGATTAGTGGTTATGTAAGGCTGGGGAAGGATAGAAGGATTTAGAGGTGACTGCTAAGGGGTGTGGAGTTTTTCTTTTTGGAGTAATGAAATTGTTCTAAAATTATTTGGGTGATGAATGCACAATATTGTGATTATACTAAAAGCCATTGATTTTACGCTTTGGATAGATTGTATGGTATGTGAATATATCTCAATAAAACTGCTTTGAAAATAAAACTACAATGAGACATCATTTCACACCTATTAAAATGGCTGCTATTTAAAAAAATACTGAAAACCACAAACAGTGAACCCTATTGCAAATGATGCACTATAGTTAATAGTATAATTATAAAAATGTTCTTTCATGAATTTTAACAAATGTTCCACACTAATGCAAGGAGTTAATAATAGGGAGGTATATGGGAACTCTGTTTTTAATACATGATTTTTCTATAAACCTACAACTTCTCTAATAAAAAGTAAAAATAAAAATGTGGAAACCAACACTCAAAGATTTCAGAGATCTCACACCCTAAACAAAGATACCATATTTCTCTGACTACAGCTTTGGACACAAATGTCAAAGAGTTCAGAAAACTCACACTCTAAACACAGACAAATACCTTTGAGTCAAACTTTGGGATTCAGAGACTCAAAAAGATCATGAACTTCACCCTTTGTCTCAGACACCAAATACCTCAAACCTAACTTAGAAAACAAACCCCCAAAGTGTTTGAACACCCCATCCTTGAACACTTACCACAAACACATTCAGACAAAAACTTTGAAAAGTAGACCCTCAAAGAACTCTGACACATTGCAAACTGAACATAAACCCCCTATTAACTCAGACTCAACTCTCAGAACACAGATCATGACAGTGTTTAGAAACCTCAGAATCTGAACTCACACCCCAATATGTCAGAATGCATGCTTGAGACAGAAATTCACAAGAATTCACAGACCTCACATCCTAGGCACAGACCCTCAGACTCCAACCTTGGAAGACAGACCCTGAAAGAGTTCCATGACCTTGAACCCTGAATGCACACCTTTAAACACTTCACACTCAATAATTGGGACCTAGCCCTCATAAATTCACAGACCTCACACCCAGAACAGAAATTTCTAAACAACTCTGAAATACTGCAGTCTCAAACATGAGAAACAACCTTATTTTTTTTTTTTTAAAGATTTATTTATTTATTTAACCCCTCCCCTCGTTGTCTGTTCTCTGTGTCTGTTTGCTGCGTCTTGTTTCTTTGTCCGCTTCTGTTGTCGTCAGTGGCACGGGAAGTGTGGGCGGCGCCATTCCTGGGCAGGCTGCTCTTTCTTTTCATGCTGGGCGGCTTTCCTCATGGGCGCACTCCTTGCGCAGGAGCCCCACGCGGGGGACACCCTTGCGTGGCACGGCACTCCTTGCGCGCATCAGCACTGCGCATGGCCAGCTCCACACGGGTCAAGGAGGCCCGGGGTTTGAACCGCGGACCTCCCATGTGGTAGACGGACGCCCTAACCACTGGGCCAAAGTCCGTTTTCCGAGAAACAACCTTATTGAGATTAGTTCACACCTTGAATTCAGAACCCCAAACATCTCAGATTCAAATATGGAACAGAGATACTCAAAGATTTCAAAAACTTCACACATAAAAACGGATCCTTAATATGTCGCACTCAAATCTTGTGACAGAGACACTCTAAAATTTCAAAGATCTTATATGCTGAACACATGTTCCCATATATCTCAGACTTCAACTTTGGGAAACTGATCCCTAAAAGTTCACATACCTCACACCTTGAACACTGACATACCTAATATCTTTAATGCAAATCATGAAATAGAAGCTTGCAAAGAATTCAGAAATTTAATACCCTCAACATAAATCCTCCAATGCCAGAGACTCAAATCTTGGAGCACAGATCCTCAAAGAGTTCAGAGACCTCATATTCTGAACATAGATACAACGCCCCTCAAACGCCAACCTTGGAACACAGACTGTCAAATAATCCATGATCTCACAACATGTACACAGACCTCCAATTACCACAGAATCAATATTTGGAACCAAGAACTTTAAAGAGTTGAAAGACCTCACACTTAGAACATAATCTTCCAACACCTTAATTCAAATCTTATTACAGAAATGCTCAAAGATATCAGGGATGGTACACCATGAAGACAGACTCCCAAACATCTAGGAATCAAAATGTGGGTGATAGATCTTCAACTATTTCAGAAACCTTGCACCCTGATCAGTGAACCCAAATACCAAACTTTCAGCATTAAAATGCAGTTCCCAAATAATTTGTGAGTGTCCAAATCCTGAACACAGACCCAAAATATCTCAATCAAATCTTAGAACACAGACCCTCAAAGGTTTCAGAGACTTTACACCCTGAACAAGAACTTCTGAGCACCTCAGACTTAAATTTATGACACAAATCATGAACTAATTCAGAGACCTCACAATCTTAAAACAGACTGCAAATACTTCAGCCTCGAATTTGTGTCACAGAACCTCAGCAAGTTAAGAGATCTCACAGACCACATATACCTCATATTAAACATTAAACAATAGATAGGGAAAGGTTTGTGAGTGCTTGCCTTTGAATACAGACACAAAGAACCTAAGATTCAACTCTAGGATACAAGCTCTCAAATAATTCAGAAGCATCCCACCTAAACACAAATGCCCAACAACCAGAGACTCAACAATTTCAAAGACTTCACATTTTGAACACAAATGCTGAAATACCATGGACTACAATCTTGGAACACAGACCCTGAAAGAGTTCTGTGACCTCATGACCTGTACACAGACATCAAAATACCTAACTCAATATTTGGAATCCAGACATTCAAAAGACCTCCCACTAAGAACACATACACCCAAACACCTCATATAAAAACAATTAAAAGCATATCCTTGGGAACTGTTGGAAGATGGTGTCAGATTAGGCAAGCAGGGTTCAACTCTCTTAAAAAAGCAATGGAGAAAGAGCCAAAAGCTGTCTAAGGGACCTGCTTTGGAGATCAGCAGACCTAGACAGTGCTTCACAGCTCCCAGGAGGGTGAGGGAGAGAGAGATGAAGATTCTGAAACAACAAATATGAGTTACCAAACCCCCAATGTGGCAGAGAAGTGCTCCCTTTCTCCACGCCCACAATATTAAGTGGGGTAAAACCACTGGCTCACTGCAGGTGGATGAGAGAGGAACAGACATCTTCTTCCCTGCCAGCTGTTAAAAGGGAAAAGGGAGTGGGATTCGGAGTTTTTTCCTCGGTGATTTTGACCAGCAGAGCCTGCTTTGAATCTCGGTCTGGCCAGACCAAACTCAGAAAAAGAGAGATTGAAACATCCCTGTGAAAAGGTGAGCCAAGGAGCACCATTTGCTGGCTAGTCTGGACATAGCATGGACAAAAACTGCTTTTGGTCTTCTCTGTACTCTAACTCCTGGGAGAAAATCTACATCCCATTGGTGAGTCCCTGGCCCAATTTTGATAACTTAAGCTGGACAATTTTAAAGACTTAGAATAAGTTGAACCAAATATTAAAGAAGAGCTGGAGAAAAAAAAAAACAATAGGCAAGAGAGAGAAAGGGGCCACCACATTAATTCACCAACATATTCTGATGCCTAGATATCAGTAAAAAAATTAAGCCATACTAAGAAACAGGAAGAGATAGCTCAGCCAAAGGAACAAGCCAAATATCCTAAAGAGATACAGGATTTAAGATAATTAATCAATGATAATCACACAACTCTCCTAAATCAATTTAAAGAATTGAAAGAAGATAAGACTAAAGAGATAAAGGATATTAAGAAGATAGTGGGTGAGCACAAAGAACAATTTGAAAGTCTACAAAGAAAAGTAACCAACCTTATGGGAATGAAATACATGATGGGTGAGATTAAAAATACATAAGAAACACAAAAGAGCAGATTTCAGTTGCTTGAAGACGGAACATCTAAACTGTAAAAGAAAGGAGAACAGAAAGAGAAGAGAATGGGAAAAAATTGAACAGGATCTCAGGAAATTGAATAACAAGAAATGCACAAACATATGCATGATCAGTGTCCCTTAAGGAGAATAGAGAAGGGGCAGAAAGAATATTTGAGGAAATAATGACTGCAAACTTCCTAACCCTTATGAAAAACAAATATCAATATCCAAGAAATACAGCATACCCCAAACAGAATAAATCTGAATAGACCTACCCCAAGACACCTACTATGCAGATTGACAAATATAAGAGATAAAGAGAGGATTCTGAAAGCAAAAGGAGAAAAGCAAAGCATCACATACAAGGGAATCTCTCAGCAGAAACCACGGACAAGAGAAGAAAGTGATGTGATGTATTTAAGGTACTGAAAGAGAAAAACTGCCAGCCAAGAATTCTGTATCTGGCAGAAGCTGTCCTTCAAAAATGAGCATGAGTTCAAAGTCTTCACAGACAAAGAAAAACTGATGGAATATGTTACCAAAAGTCCAGAATTACAGGAGATACTGAAGTGAGTGCTGCAGACTGAAAAGGAAAAACAATGGCAAGTGACTTGGAGAAGAATTTAGAAATGACGATTATTAGGAAGGGTAAATTAAAGGGTAAAAAGACAGACAATACTACGATATGACAACAGAAAGCCAAAGGACAAAATGGATGAAATAAGTAATGCCTTTACAGTAATCACATTGAAATTTAATGGCTTGAACTCCCCAAGCAAAAGATATAAATGGAAAGAATGGATAAATAACTATGGGCCATCTATATGTTGTCTAAAAGAGACTCACTTCAGACGTAAGGACACAACCAGGTTAAAAGTAATAGGTTGGAAAAGATATCCCATGTAAATAGTGACCAAAAAAGAGTTGGAGTAGTGATCCTAATATCAAACAAAATAGATTTTAAATGCAAAAGCATTATAAGGGATGAAGAAAGTCGTTATGTATTAATAAAAATGGCAATTAACCAAGAAGAAATAACTATTAGAAATATTTATGCGCCTAACTTCAGTGCCCCAAAATACATGAAGCAAACACTGGCAAAGCTGAAGGGAGAAATAGATGTCTCTGTAATAGTAGTCAGAGACTTCAATACACCACTCTCAGTACTGGATAGAACACCTGGAAAGAGGATAAATAAACGGAAAGCTTGAATAATATGATAAATAAACAAGACCTAACAGACATCTATAGAGCACTGTACCTCCAAACAGCAGGATATACATTCTTTTCAAGTGCTCATGGATCCTTCTCCAAGATAGACAATATGTTGGGTCACAAGACAAGTCTCAATAAATTTTAAAAGTGTGAAAGTATACAAAACACTTTCTTTGATCATATCAGAATGAAGCTGGAAATCAATAATGGATGGAAAAAGAGAAAATTCATAAATATATGGAGGTTAAACAACACACTCTTAACTAATTACTGGGTAAAGAAGAAATTGCAAGAGAATTCAGCAAATATCTTGAGACAAATGAAAATGAGAACACAACATATCAAACCTATGGAACACTGCAAAGGCAGTGCTGAGAGGGAAATTTATAGCCCCCAATGCTTAGATTAAAAAGGAAGCAAGAGCTAAAATTGAAGATCTAACTGCATACCTGGAGGATCTAGAAAAAGAACATCAAACTAATCCCAAAGCAAGCCAAAGGAAAGAAATAGTAAAAATCAGAGCAAAAATAAATGACATCGAGACCAAAAAAAAACAATAGAATTGACAGAACCAAAAGTTGTTTCTTCGAGAAGACTAACAAAATTGACAAACCCTTAGCAAATGTACTACACGATGAAGGATATTGTTAATGTGGGAAAGTGTGGGAGGGGTAAGGAGTGGGGCATATGGGAATCCCCTATATTTTTTATGTAACATTTATGTAATCTAAGTATCTTTTTAAAATTTTTAAAGTATATATATATACATATATTTGTTAGCTAGACTGACAAAGAAAACGAGAAAAGATGCAAATAAAATCAGATATGAGAGAGTGGACATTACCACAGTCCTTGCAGAAATAAGAGCAATCATTAGAGGATACTATGGACAACTATATGCCAAAAAACTAGACAATGTAGACAAAAGGGGAAAATCCCTAGAAACACACGAACCAACTACACTGGCCCTAGAAGAACTAGAAGACCTCAACAAACCAATTACAAGTGAAGAGATTGCAGGTAGGGAGAGGGAAGAAGAGATATGATGTGGGGGCATTTTCAGGACTTAGAGTTGTCCTGAGTGATACTGCAGGGACAGATGCTGGACATTGTATGTCCTGCCACGGCCCATTGGGTGGACTGGGGGCGAGTGTAAACTACAATGTAAACCATTATCCATGTGGTGCAGCAGTGCTCCAAAATGTATTCACCAAATGCAATGAATGTCCCACGATGATGAAAGAGGTTGTTAATGTGGGAGGAGTGGGATGTTGGGGTTGGAGGGTATATGGGGACCTCTTATATATTTTTTTTAACTTTCTCTTTTCTTTATTGAGAAATGTCACATAAAATGTCATTCAAAGGAAATGTAGCCAGACTGAGGGGAAAAAAATGTTATAGAAGAGTGTTGGTAAGTATGTTCAATAAATAATGTGTTCCTTGTTCCTTTTCTGAATTTTATGATGTTTATAGTATACATCAACTTTTAAAAATTTGTAATTTGTTAGGATTTCTCTTCTCGTTTGAAATAAATATTTGCATATGGACTTTTTTTTCTTTGTCTTTATTTTTTTAATATTACATTCATAAAATATGAGTTCCCCATATACCCCCCACCCCCCTCACCCCACTCCTCCCCCCATAACAGCAATCTCCTCCATCATCATGCGACATTCATGGCATTTGGTGAATACATCTCTGAGCACTGCTGCACCTCATGGTCAGTGGTCCACATTATCTTATATTTTTTGAATGTAACATTAAAAAAAATAGAAAAAAATACTCACTCTAAAAAAAACAAAACAAAACTCCCAAAGATGAAATGCCAAGGGCCAGATGGCTTCACAGTTGAATTCTACCAATTGTTAAAAGACAATCTAATACCAATCTTGCTCAAGTTCTTTCAAAATATTGAACAGGAAAGAATGCTATGAAACTCATTCTGTGACGCAAACATCACCCTAATACCAAAACCAAATAAAGATACTACGAAAAAAGAAAATTACAACCAATATGTCTAATGAATATAGAACCAAAAATCCTCAACAAAATACTTGCAAACCAATTCCAAAAATACATTAAAAGAATTATATACACGATTAAGTGGAGTTTATCCCAGGTATTCAAGGGTGGTTCAACACAAGAAAATCAATTAGTGCAATAAACAACATTGATAAATTGAGTAAGAAAAATCACATGATCCTCTCAGTTGATGCAGGAAAGACATTGACAAAATACTGTATCCTTTCCTAATAAAACACTCCAAAAGATAGGAACAGAAGGAAGATTTCTCAATATGGTAAAATGCATATATGAAAAACCAACAGCTAGCATTGTACTCAACAGTGAAAGTCTGAAAGTTTTCCCGCTGGGATCAGAAACAAGACAAGGATGACCACTGTCAAGACTATTATTCAATATGGTACTATAAGTTCTACCTAGAGCAATTAGGCTAGATAAAGAAATAAAAGGCAGCCAAATAGGAAAGGAAGAAGTAAAACCTTCACTATTTGCTGATGATATGATCCTACACAGAAAATCCTAAAAAATCCACAAACAAAACTACTAGAATTAATAGATGAGTTCAGCAAAGTGGCAAGATACAAGATCAATATGCAAAAATAGCTTAAAGGAAGTTGGGGGGGAGAGGAAGGTTGCAAGCTGACACGTACATGGGTGAAATCTATGATAAGCTGGAGGTAAGTATTTGTACAGGGAAGGGATAAAATGGGGGCATAGGGATAACTTTGGGTGGGGCTTTGTGGGCTTGATGAGGACTAGGGATGGGAGGAGGGATCAGACGGCACAAGAAATTGGGGGGAGGGTGAAGGGAACATTTGACCATAGGAGATTGTCAGGTATGTGGTTGAAACTATAATGTTGAGAAAACAGTTTAGAAAATATAATAAGGAAGGTTACCTGTTTAAGATGCTTAAGGGTGGTTGGTGGTGGTGTGGTGGTGCCTAGAGTGATTACAACTGAAAGTGGGAGGATTGCATCCAGCATCCATGTGGAATCTGAGCCTCCTCTTGACATAGAGGTGCAATGGACACAACCAATCCAATGTCCACATAGAAGAGGTGGCATTGGATTGGGAAAAGTGGACATGGTGGCTGATGGGTATGGGGAAAGGCAGGAAGAGATGAGAGGTGGAGGCGTCTTTGGGACATGGAGCTGCCCTGGATGGTGCTTCAGAGGCAATCACCAGACATTGTAAATCCTCACAGGGCCCACTGGATGGAATGGGGGAGAGTATGGGCCATGATGTGGACCATTGACTATGAGGTGCAGAGGTGCCCAAAGATGTACTTACCAAATCCAATGGATGTGTCATGATGATGGGAACGAGTGTTGTTGGGGGGGGGGGAGAGGTGGGGTGGGGGGGGGGGTTGAATGGGACCTCACATATATATTTTTAATGTAATATTATTACAAAGTCAATAAAAAAATTAAAAATAAAATTAAAAAATTTAAAAAAAAAGATGCTTAAGGGGGGGCATCTGACACAGGGCAGGCTTCTAGGGAGTGTGTGAGTGCTCATTTTGTCATAGTGGGTTATATTACTGGTTGGAGACCCATAAAATAAGAGTGACAGTATACCCACATCCTGGGGAGGACTGATGGTCTCAAACAGAGGGAATTTTATCTCTCAAGAGAACTGGTGGCTCACAATGGATTAGAGCAGTGGAGTCTGTCAAGTCCTCAACATTGTAGCAAGTATCTCTGAATGTGGTCCTTCAAGGAATGAAGATTGATTGTCACTGTGGGCCCTGAGGGGAGGGGGAAAGAGGTATTGAATAGATGGAATCAGGGTAGTTGTGGGGCAATGGATGTGCTCCACAAGATCAAGCAATGATGGATATAGTACATGTTAAATTACACCAAAAACGTATAAAAGTCTATAGGCTACAATGTAAACCATAATGTAAAACATAAGATAACCAAAAATTTATAAAATTGTATAGTCTAAAATATAAACCATAATATAAACTCAAATAGAATCATGTTTGAAAGCTATTGTTTCAATATCTGTACATTAGCTGCAGCAAATATAATATGAACATGTAAAAAGATCATTGTTGGGGAAGGGACAAAATGTTTGATGTTGGATATTGGGAGTACCATATATTGTATATGTGAATTACTGTGACCTAAAACTTTTGTGAAGACAAATTTAATAATTAGGGGGAAAAAAGGATGTAGACACTGAGGAAGAAATCAAATAAATTGCCTTGCCACTGTACATACAGGGCAACACCTATTGCAGTGATGAAAGGCAAAACGTCAAAAACAAAGCTTTTTCATTTTTTCATTTTTTGATACCCTAATTTATTTTGCCTTTATTGAATTTTTCTAAATTAGTATGTATTCTATATCTAACCTTTAAACCCATCACTATATTCCATTTAACTAGTAATGGAACCTGGCAATATATTAAGCTTCATTTTTTAAGAAGTTTTGGACCACAGAGAGGTTCAACTATGGCAGAGGAGGAACACTGGTGTGGGGTGTTATTGATGGGGGGCACATGGTTGGGAGGAAGTTCTCCAGGGCATGTATACAGGGTACATAATAATGTTTGGATATTTTCATAGTGGTTATGGTTTAAAATGACATCTGAGAGAGTGCTGAGTTCCTAGCCATGGGAGCTTTATCACATTCCCCAGTGGAACAACAATAATCCCCAAGTGCAAAGGCAAAGACCAATAAAGAAGGATGGTCCAACAATGAGCCCTTGATACTGATGACTATGCTTATGAACCTGTGCACCTGAAATATGAACTAGGCCTAGAGCTGCAGGGTGCCAAAGAGTTACCTCCTGAGAACCTCCAAGTTGCTCAAATGTGGCCACTCTCTAAGCCAAACTCAGCATGTAGATGCATTGCCTTCCCCCAGCATGGGTCGTGACTCCCAGGGATGAGCCTCCCTGGCACCGAGGGATTACTACCAAGCACCAGCGGATGATGTAACTACAAAAAGACCATGAACAAATAGGTCAACTCAGACCGGCAGAATATCTCAGCCTACATGTAATATCAGATGTTAAAAACTGCTTTTTTGGACCTTGGATAAAGGGGGGAAATGGAAAGGATAAATGAGTTTATATGGCTATGAGTCTCCAAAAAAGAGTCAGGAGGTCATCAGAGGGGTCACACTTACGCACGCCTCAGCAGAGTCCCAGGGACAGCCAAAGTAGATACAACCCCAGGTACTGGTTCTCCTGAGGGCTACCGAGACCCACAGGTTCTATGGTCATGGCAGATGGCTCTGGAGTTCAGGGACATGTCAGCTGGCCCTACTTTGAAGTTTGTGTTTCTGAGTGTGATGGAGTTGGACTCAGATGTGACCTTTCTACACATGCCTCTTCTGTCACTTTTACTGGGCCTGTGGTTGGTCCTGGGGTTGATGTATACTCAGGAGACTTGAATCTTTGGACTGTCATTGTGACAGCCAGGCCCTGAGCCTCAGCTGACTTGCAACTCCTACCCTATGGTTTATTGGACTTACCCCAGCCAGCTAACAGGGAGGTGAAGAAGTTCAACCACCACACCAGGGAGCCAAGAGTGCCTACAACTGCAAGCAGGAGAACTGCATCCATCATCCATGTGGAATCTAAGCCCCTTTTGATATAGAGGTGGAATGGACATAACCATCCCAGGATCCACAGGATGGAAGTATAGAGTAAGGATTAGAGTGGACTTACTGTTATTCTACTATGGAACTATTGTGATTAGTAATGGAAGAAATTGTAGCAGTGATGTGGAGAAAGTGGCCACGGTAGCTGCTGAGGGTAGGGACAGGGAGGAAGAGATATGATGTGGGGGAATTTTCAGGACTTGGAGTTGTCCTGGGTGGTATTGCAGGGACAGATGCTGGACATTGTATGTCCTGCCATGGCCGACTGGGTGGACTGGGGGAGAGTGTAAACTACAATGTAAGCCATTATCCATGTGGTGCAGCAGTGCTCCAACATGTATTCACCAAATGCAGTGAATGTCCCACGATGATGAAAGAGGTTGTTGATGTGGGAGGAGTGGGGTGTTGAGGGTGGGGGGTATATAGGGGCCTCTTATATTTTTTGAATATAACATTTTAAAAAAAATAAAGAGAGGGAAAAAATCAAAAGTGTTTCTACATACTACTGATGTGCAATCTGAAGATGAAATCAGAAAAAATATCCGTTTATAATAGCAACTAAAACAACAAATACTTAGAATAAACTTAACCTAGGAGATAAAATACCTGTATTCAGAAAACTACACATTACTAAAAACAACACAAGACAAAGAACTGAAGAAGAAAAATAAATGGAAGGTCATTCCATGTTCATGAATTAGAAGACTAAATATCATTAAGATATCAATTCTACTCGAAATGATTTACAGATTCAGCACAATCCCAACAGCCCTTTTTGCAGAAATTGAAAAGCCAACAATCAAATTTATTTGGAAGGGTTAGGGGTCCCAAATAGCCAAAAATATCTTTAAAAAGAAGAACAAATTTGGAGGACTCTCACTCCCTGACGTTAATGCGTATTACTTAGCTACAGCGGTAAAAACAGCATGGTACTGATATAAAGACAGACAGAATGACCCATGGAAATGAACCAAGAACTCAGAAATAGATCCTCACATCTACAGTCAAGTTATTTTCAACAAGGCTGTCAAGACCTTCCAGCTGGGCCAGAACAGTCTATTCAACAACTAGTGCTGGAAAACCGGATATCCATATCCAAAAGAAAGAAAGAAGATCCCTATCTCACACCTTATACAAAAAAATTAACTCAAAATGGATCAAGGTCCTAAATATAAAAGAAAAACCATAAGACTCCTACAAGAAAATGTAGGAAAACATCTTCAAGATTTTGTGGTAGGCAGTAGTTGATGGGAATGTAGAATGGCACAACCACTACAGAGGACTGTTTAACAGTTCCTAAGAAATTTGGATACAGACTTGCCATGTGACCTGGCAATACCACTACTAGGTATATACCCAGAACTAAGAGCAGTGATGCGAACAGACATCAGCACAACGATGTTCATAGCAGTGTTATTCACAATTGTCAAAAGCTGGAAACAACCCAGGTGTCAACCAACCAATCAATGGATAAACAAGTTGTGGTGTATACACAAGATGGAATATTATGCAGCTGTAAGAAAAAATGAAGTCATGACGCATATGACAATATGGATGAACCTGGAGGACATTATGTTGAGTGAAGCAAGTCAGGCACAAAAGGACAAATACTGTATGATTCCACTATTATGAACTAAACTCACGGAGTTAATAATTAGAATATAGGTCACCAGAAAATAGAATGAGGGTGGAGAATGGAAAGCTAATGGTTAATCTGTTCAGAATTGGTTAAAATATTGTTTGTAAATCTTTGGAAATGAATGTAAATGGTGAGAGCACATCTTGCTGTTTGTGACTAGCAGAGCTATTATAGAGGTATAGTAGTGGTTGAAAGGGAAAGCCTAAGGATATTTATATTACTAGAAAAAAAGCTTAAAAATGTAATATGAGACTGTATAACGTAGTGAAACCTCATGTAAAATATGAATATGGGTGATACTGCATATATGACTGTTTTTACAAAATATAAATACAAATAAACTAGAGAAAAGGAAACAGAATAGCTGCTATGTATAGCAGGGGAAGCTCAGAGATTGAGAGGTGATGAGCTTTGTTTGGTTGGTTGGTTGGTTGGCTTTTGTTTTTTAGTATTATTATTACTATTACTGGAATAATGAAGACAATCTGGTAATGACTGAGGTGATGAATGCACAACTATGTGATTATAACAAATACTATTCATTGTATACTTTGCATAGATTTATGCTTTATTAATATGTATCAATAAAATTCATTTGTTAAAAAAGCATATCCTCAATTTGTTCATAGATGTAATGTCAATGAACACTGATTCCAAGGTACCTTGGAGTCTAACCTTGGCACAAATATCACTAAAGCATTTATAATCAACAAACCCTGAATACAAACCACAAATATGTCAGACTCAAACCTCGGAGAAACACCCTCAAAGATTTAAAAGACTGGACATGCGGATCATATACAGACCCCAAAATACTTCAGACTGAAATTTAGAACACAGACCCTAAAAGAGTTCCTAGACGTCACACCCAGAACACATCTTCCAAATAACTTAGACTCAAACCTTGGGACAAAATTTTGGAAAAATTCAGAGACCTCACAACCTAAACATAAACATTGAAATATGCCACACTCATACTTTCAGACACAGACTCTCTAAAACAGAAGTTCTTAACCTCTTTTGTTCCATGGACCCCTCTTGTAGTCAGGTGAAAACCACGGACCCCTTCTCAGAATGTAGTGGCAGATAGTTTTGACACTCAACTAGTATTGGGTCTAACAGCTATCGCAATTTTGAAGTATGGATGAGCGTAAGTGATTTTTCTAGATATGCAACATCTGTAATGTGATATGAAATGAATACTACTGTAATTTATTGCATACATTCATAAGTAAAGGAAATGCTAGATTTCAGTTAGAGGGCAGAGAAAATAGAGATGTTGATTTTTTTTCCAATTTAAGCTCATGGACCCCCTGGAATCTTTCCACGGACAAGAACACCTGCTCTAATAGTTCAGATACTTCACATTCTAAACACAGACCCCAAAAACCTCAGACCTCAAACTTTAGAACATAGAATCTCAAAAAGATGAAGAATCTCACACCCTGACACAGACACCAAATACCTCAGACCAAAATGTAAGACACAGACCCACAGAGTACAGAGATCTTAAGCCTTGAACACTAACCTCCAACAGCACAGATTTAAACTGGAAAAATAGATCCTCAATGAGTTCAGACACCCAATGCACTGAAGAAAGACACCTTTATTACCTCAAACTCAAACATTGGAATACAGACCTTCAAAGTATTTGGCAAATCCAAACCCTGAACTTAACCCCTATACTTGACTATACCTTGGGACAAATACTCTCAAAGAGATGATCAGAGGCCTCATACCCTGAACGTAGACTCCAAATGCTTGCAATTCAAGCCATAGAACACAGGCCCAAAATGTATTCAGGGACTTCACTCCCTGAATACAAATCCCCAAATACTACAGTCTCACATCTTGGAACACAAACCCTCCATGAATTCCACGACTTCACATACTAAACACAAACACCAAACATCTCAGACACTGTGGCAGTTTGAACCTGTATGTACCCCAGAAAAACATGTTCTTAAATCTATTCCATTCCTGAGGGCGTAAACCCATTGTAAATAGGATCTTTAGATGAGGTTACTTCAGTTAAAACGTGACCCACCTCATTCACAATGAGACTTGATCTTATTACTGGAGTCCTTTATTAATAGAATGGAGAGAGACAGAGAGAGACAGAGAGAGAAGGTCAGCCATGGAAGCAAGAAGCTGAAATCAATGAAACCCAGAAGAAAAGTAGAGACCGGAGTGCCGCCAGGTTCCTTGCCATGTGAAAGAGGAGCCAAGGATCGTTGGCACCTGGTCTTCCAGAAGAAAGCATCGCCTTGATGATGCCTTGATTTGGATATTTTCCTTGACTCTAACCATGAGCAAATTAATTCCTATTGTCTAACCTGACCCATTTCATGGTATTTGCTGTAAGCAGCCTAGGAAACTAAAACAGACACCAACTGGGCAACATGGACTCTCATAAAGGTCCATGATCTCACAACCTGTTCACAAACCTCTAAATACCTCAGATTCATTATTTCAAACCCAGCTGCCAAATAATTCATAGGTCTCACACCCAGAGAATGAACTTCAAACACCTCAGAGTCAGAACGTGTAACACAAATCTTCAAAAAGCTCAGAGAGCTTACACCATGTACACTGACTGCAGACACTTCAGTCTCAAGGTTTGGGACACAGACCTTGGAGTTCAGAAACCTCACGCACTGAACAGGGAACCAAACAACTTATAATCATAAAACATGGGCCCTAAGAGAGCTGTGAGTGCTCAAAGCATGAACACAGAACCAAAGTATCTCAGACCCAAACCTTGGCACATAGACCCTCAAAGATTTCAGAGACCTCATACACTGAAAACTGCCACCATGTACCTTACATATACAAACCTTAGGGCACAGGCTGCCTAAGATATATCCAAATGCCTTAGAATCTGACCTTGAAATCCAGACCCTGAAAAATACAGAGACCTCATATCCTGGGGGCAGACTCCCCAATACCTCAGATCCTAATGTGTACCACAGACCCTCAAGAATTTCAAAGGCCCCACATCCTAAGTACAGATACAAAAATACACCAACTAGAATTTTAACACATTGCCTGTAAGTGTTAAGAGACTTTACAGTCTAAATACGGACTCCCAAATACCTCCCCCACAAACTTAGGACTCAAAGTGCTTTACATGTTCAGAAACCTCACAAAGTGAAAATCAGTCCCTAAAGTTAGACTCCAACCTTGGATGATTTCAAGTATTTCAGAGAGCCGAAACAGGGGGGAACAAAGGAGGGGGCGAGAGAAATAAATTTTAAAAAATCTTTAATTAAAAAAAGGAACTCTCACCCTGAACATAGTGAGTTCAAAGAACTCACATCCTGACCATAGATCCCCAATACCTCACACAAACCTTTGGAGACAGAACCTCTAAAAGAGACCTCATACCATGAACACGCCCCCAGATATCTCAGACTTGAACTTTGGGAAACACACCGTAAAATTTCAATTAGCTTACAGCTTGACATTGACAACAAAATACCTCACATTGAAACCTGAGGACCCAGATGAAAAGAATACTGAGACCACACCTTCAACAAAGACCTGCAAACACTTCAGAATAAAACATTGAGAAACAGGTCTTCATTGAGTTCAGACACCTACCACCCTGAACACATACCCCAGTTACCTCAGTTTCAAACCTTGGAACACAGAACACCAAAGTGTTTAGCAACCTCAAACCCTGAGCTTATATCCCAGTGCATCATACTCAAAGTTTGGGACAAACACATTCAAAAAATTCAAAGATGACATGCCCTGAACACAAATACTCAAATACTAGTTCCAAATCTTGGAACACAGACCGTCAAAGGGTTCAGACACTTCACAGTCTGAATAGATACCTCAAACTCTTGAGACTCCAACCCTGCAATACAAATCCTGAAAGAGTTCTGCAACATCGCAACCTGAAAACAGATCATAAATGCCTCAGACTCAGATTTGGGTCACAGACCCTCAACAAGTCACAAAACTCACACCAAGTCAGAAAATTCACATCCTGAACATAGAACCCAAATATCTCACATTAAAACATTAAAACACAGACCCTAAAAGATACTATAGTCCTCACACCCTGAACACAGACCAAAGTATGTCAGACTCAGAACTTGTAACACAAACCCTCAAAAATTTGAAAGACCTCATGCCCTAATCCCAGATCCACAGACATATCAAATTCAAATCTTAGGTAACAGGCCCTCAAAAAGTTCAAAGACCTCACACTCTAAATGCAGACCCCTAAATACCCCAAATTCAAAATTTGTACCAGAGGCCCTTGACAGTCTTAGACATCTTACGTCCTAAACATAGATCCCCAAATATATCAATTAAAACCTTAAGAAAAAAAACATCAAAGAGTTTAGAGATTTCATGCTTGAAACACAGACTTCCAAATACCTCGCACTCAAACCTTGGGGACACATTCCCTCAAAGAGATCAAGGACCTCACACCCTGAAAACAGGCACCAAACACCTCAGAACCAAACTTAGGACACAGACCTTGCAAAAGTTTAGAGACCTTACACTCTGAAACTAGATCCCAAATATCTCACTCTCAAACTTTGGGACACATGCTCTCTAACCTTAGGTTAGGTAATGGTGACTTATATATGACACCAAAAGTACAAGCAACAAAAGAAAAAATAGATAAATGGACTTAAATAAAAATAAAAATTTTTGCACTTCAAGATACACCACAAAGACAGCTCCCAGAATGGGAAAAAATATTTGCAAATCATATATCTGATAAGGATCTTACTCAGAATATATAAAGAACTCCTATCACCAACAACAGACAAACCAATTAAATAATGGGCAGAGGACTTGAATAGACATTTCTTCAAAGAAGAGGTACAAATAGCCAGTTAAACACATGAAAAGATGCTCAACGTCATTAGCCCCTAAAAAAATGCAAATCAAAACCACAATGAGGGAAACGGACTTTGGCCCAGTGGTTAGGGCGTCCGTCTACCATATGGGAGGTCCGCGGTTCAAACCCCGGGCCTCCTTGACCCGTGTGGAGCTGGCCATGCGCAGTGCTGATGCGCGCAAGGAGTGCCGTGCCACGCAAGGGTGTCCCCCGCGTGCGGGAGCCCCACGCGCAAGGAGTGCGCCCGTGAGGAAAGCCGCCCAGCGTGAAAAGAAAGAGCAGCCTGCCCAGGAATGGCGCCGCCCACACTTCCCGTGCCGCTGACGACAACAGAAGCGGACAAAGAAACAAGACGCAGCAAATAGACACCAAGAACAGACAACCAGGGGAGGGGGGGAAATTAAATAAATAAATAAATCTTTAAAAAAAAAAAAAAAAAAAAAAAAAAAAAAAACCACAATGAGATACCTCTTCACAGCTATTAGGATGACTATAGCGAAAAGACAGATAATAACAATTGTTGACAAGGATGTGGAGAAGTTAGAAGCCATGTATATTACGGTGGGAATGTAAAATGTTGTAGCCACTTTGGAAAACAGTTTGGCATTTCCTTCAAAATTTAAGCATAAATTTCATAGACTCAGAAACTAGAACACAGGTTACCAGGGGCCTGGGTGGGGGTAGGGAATGAGAAGTTAATACTTAACTGGTATAGAGTTTCTGTTTGGGGTGATGGAAAATTTTTGGTAATGGATGGTGGTAATGGTAGTACATCATCGTGGATGCAATTAACACCATTGAATCATATATTTGAAAGTGGTTAAAAAGGGAAATTTTAGGTTATATATACGTTACCAAAATAAAAATTTCTAAAAACCCACAGAACTATGAACCCTTACATAAATAATGGACTATAGCTAATAGTATAATTATAATAATATTGCTCCATCAATTGTAACAAAGGTAACACACTAATGCAAAGTGTTAATAATAGGGAAATCTGTGTGTGGGGTGCAGTATAATAAAAACCTTGGCTAGTCTTTATCCTCAATTCCTGGGGAAGCAACCTGATAGCTCATATGGTAATGTAGTGACAGGGAGGCCAGCCACACCTGCAGTTTTAGGATGAGGACTGGCCACATCAGAAAGAACAACCAGGTGATTAGAGAGTTGGAGCTTTGAGCCATATTGTATCACCTCATCTCCCCAAAATCAAATTAACATTTATGAATCCCAAAAAGAAAAAGGTTATATTTGTAAACTAATCTATTCTGGGTGTGATGGCCTTTGATTATACTGGATTCAGCTGAGGGGCCATGGATTAAATTACCTGTTAAGATTGGGGCTTTGATTTGACCAGTCAGTAAGGCTTGACTCAGGTTATGTCCCACCCCCTTGGTGGACCTATATAAACGGACACTCACTCAAGAAGACAAGGGAAGAGAGAGAGCCAGAGGAGAGAACTTTGTCATGTGACAGAAAGGAGAAAGCTCAAACAGCTAAAGCCCTGGGGAGAGATGAACCATTTGCCTGATAGCCAACAGAGAGACCAGGCAGAGATCAGAGACCATCTTGCTTCAACATGTGGCAACCGACTTTGCTGAGAAAGCAACCTTGAGTTGAACTCTTACAGCCTTGTAACTTAAGCTATTACCCCCAAATAAATACCCTTTAATAAATGCCAACAGATTTCTGGTGCTTTCCATCAGAACCTCTTTGGCAGACTAATGCACTCTGGGAGGGGAGGGTGGCTACAGATTGAGTTCATCCACGTGGGCATTAATTTCATCGATCATGCCTACATAATGAGACCCATACAAACTCAGGACAGTCAAAGCTAGATGAGCTTCCATGATTGAGAAAATACATCATTGCTGTGCTGGAAGGATGATGTGTTTTGCCTCCATGTGGAGAGGACATGGAAGCTTGCATTTGAGTTCCTCCGTTATATGAAGATCTTATGTGTCTCTTCTTTTGGTTTCTTCTTTTTTTTATTTTTTAAAATTTTATTGAGGTATATCATTCATACATGAACACACATAAAAAATAGGTATATAGTAAAAGTTGTGAACTTACAAAACAAACATGCATAACATCATACAGGGGTCCCATACATCACTCCACCACCAACACCTTGCATTGTAGCAAAACATTTGTTACAAACTATGAAAGAATATTATCAAAATATTACTACTAAATATCGTCCATATCTTACATGTGGTATATTTGCCCCAAACTCAAGCCCTATTATTTTTTTAAATATATTTTTATTATAGAAGTTGTGAACTTACAAAACAATTATGCACATGTGTAGAATTCCATACAACACCCCTTTACCAACACTCCACACCGTAGTGGAACATTTGTTATAGATCATGAGATAATATCACCAGACTAACACCACCAACCATGGTCCATAGTGTACAGTTGGCACACTTTTTCCATAATCCCCCCATCATCAACACAGTACATCTTTTGGCACTGATGCAAGAACATTACAGTATTGCTGTTAACCACAGTCCATAGGTATGCCAGTTGTATTTTTCCCATACTTCTCCACACTCCCACCACCCTGCTATAATGACAGACATCCACTGTAGCTCTTGCATCTGTACCATCAACCACAATTCTCATCTACCTCTGGGTTCACTGTGTTATTCAGTCCCTAGATTATTCTCTAGCTTTCTTTCTATTGATATTTACCTCCCCAGACCACCCTTTTCAGCCACAATCCCATTCATAAACCAACTGCTACTCACTATAACATGTCACCATCAACTCTATACATTTCCACACATTTACAGTCAAGGTAATTAAAACTTATACATACATTAAGCATCAGCAGTCCTTCTCAGCCCTCCTCCCATCCCCTAATAACCTACACTCTAGGTTTTAACTACATGTGTTTATTCTTCATATTTAGTTCATATTAATGAGACCATGTAATATTTGTCCTTTTGTGTCTGGCTTATTTCACTTAGCATAATGTCTTCAAGACTCATCCATGTTATCATATGCATCCCAATTTCATTTCTTCTTACTGCAGCATAGTATTCATCATATGTATATACCACATTTTGTTTATCCATTCATTGGTGGATGGACACTTGGATTGTTTCCATGTTTTGGCAATTGTGAATAATTCCTTTATGAACATCGGTATGCAGATGTCTGGTTGTGTCACAATTTTCAGTTCTTCTGGGTACATTTCTGGTAGAGAAATTGATGGATCATATGGCAGGTCTATATTTAGTTTCCTAAGGAACCAATAAACTGTCTTCCACAGAGGCTGCAACAGTTTACAATCCCACCAACAGTGAATGAGTGTTCCTATTTCTCTACATCCTATCCAGTACTTACTGTTTTCTGTTTTTCTAATAATGGCCACTCTATGTGGTATGAGATGATATTTCATTGTTGTTTTGATTTGCATGTCCCTAATAGCTAGTGATATGAAACATCTTCTCATGTGCTTTATGGCAGTTTGATATTATTTAGGAATTCCAAAAAGAGATATAGGTTATGTTTGTAAACTGGTCTGTTCCTCTGGATGTGGTAACCCTTTCATTGTATTAGATTCAGCTGACATGTTTGATTAAATTATGTTAAGATTAGGGCTTTGGTTCAACCAGGGCATTAGAGTGCAACTCAGCATTGAGTCCCAGGCCCCTTTCTGGGCTGATATAACAGTCTCTCACATGGAAGTAGATACACAGAGAAGAACACAGAGGAAGAGAGAGAGCTCACTAGACATGGCAGAGGCCCTGGGAAGAGAGATGAGCCTGAGAGTCTACAGCTGACTTTGTGAAGAGACCAGAGCTGATGAACTCAGAAAGAAATGAGCTCTGGGGAGAAAAATGAGCCTTATGCAAGCCTACAGCTGAGACCAGAAGAAGTTGGGACCAAGGAACCTTAACACGAAGAAGGAAGGCTGAACCCCTGCAGACATCACCCGCCATCTTGCTTCAACATATGGCAAATGACTTTGGGTGAGAAAGTACCTCTTAGGGTACATTGAGTTGGACTCTTTAGGGTCTTGTGATAGTAAGCTTCTACCCAAATAAATACCCTTTATAAAAGCCAGCAGAGTTCTGGTACTTCACATCAGCACCCCTTATCTTTAGGCAATTGTGAATAACACTGCTATGAACATTAGTGTGCAGATGTCTGTTCCTGTCACAGTTTTAGGTCTTCTGGATATATTCCTGGTAGAGGAATTGCTGGGTCATATGGCAGTTCTATATTTAGCTTCCTGAGGAACCACCAAACTGCCTTCAACAAAGGCTGCAACATTTTACAATCCCATCAGCAGTGAAGGAGTGTCCCTATTTCTCTACATCCTATCCAGTACTTACTGTTTTCTGTTTTTCTAATAATGGCCATTCTATGCAGTGTGAGATGATATTTCATTGTCATTTTGATTTGCATTTCCCTAATACCTATTGATATGGAACATTTTTTCATGTGCTTTTTGGCCATTTGTATTTCCTCTTTGGAGAAATGTCTATTTAAAACATTTGCCCATGTTACTAGTAAGGGAACCTGACATTATATTGGGCTTCAATTTTCAGGAAGTTTTGGATCACAGAGTGGTTCAACAATGGCAGTGGAGGAATACTGGTATAGGATACTATTGACAGGTTGCGGTCACCCCTCGGGCTGAAGTGTGGTTTGCTGGCCTGGCGGGGGAGCGGCTGCGGCAGGCCAAGCCGCTGCCCCCATAATAGGGTGGCTGGTCGGACTCACCGCCACCCCTGAAGGGAGCTCGGCATGGGTGCAGAGTGCCCTCGGGTCTCCCCTTCTCGGCAGCCATGCTTCCGCGGCCGCCCCTCCTCCCAGATAGCGCCACACGATGCCTTCTTTCTCCCTGCGCAGGCGCAGGGCGGAAAATTCCAGTCTGCCCTTTTCCCCTCCCCCGACAACAGCAACAGCCAGGCGTGGGCGGAAAAATCCAGTCTGCCCTTTCCCCTCCCCCGACAGCAGCAACAGCCAGGCGTGGGCGGAAAAATCCAGTCTGCCCTCTTCCCTTCCCCCGACAGCAGCAACAGCCAGGCGTGGGCGGGAAACTCCAGTCTGCCCTCCACCCCAGCAACAGCAGCCACCAATCCCTAAACCCTGCCCCTTCCCCCAGCAACAGCGACAGCCAATCCCTAACCACCACCCCTCCCCCATCCGGTACCGCCCACTGACCTTTCGCCGGCAACCAATCAGAACAGGGCGTGGCTTCGACCAATCAGCCTTCCCCAGCCCCTATAAAACTGTTGCCTCTCCCTCAGTAAAGTGGACTTGCGTGTTTACCTTGTCTCCGCGGTAGTTCTTCTGCCGTGCGCCCTCCAGTCCTGAGAGCCCCCGACAAGGGCCTGGCCTCCCTTGTCCCCAGTTCGTCGCCTGCTTCTCCGGGCGACCCCTTCGTCGCCTGCTTCTCCGGGCGACCCCTTCATCGCCTGCTTCTCCGGGCGACCCCTTCGTCGCCGGCTTCGCCGGGCGACCCCGTCAGCCGAACCACGCAACCCCTTGTGAGACCGATCCCTCGTCTGCTGCCGGACCGACCCCTCGTCCCAAGTGGGACCGACCCCTCGTCCCAAGCGGGACCGACCCCTCGTCCAGAGCTGGACCGACCCCTCGTCCGCAGCCAGACCCCACCTCTACCGACCGAGCAAACCGTCGCACAGGTGATATATGGCTGACAGGGAGCTATACAGGGCATATGTCCAGGGTGCATGGTAATGTTTGGATATACTCATAGTGGCAACAATTAAAAACTACAGCTGGGGGGGTACTGAGTTCCTGGCCGGGGGTGCTCTGTCGTGGTCCCTAGGGGAGCAGCGGCAGTCCCCCAGGTGCAATGGTAAGGACCAGGAAGGAATTAGGGTCCAACAGTGAGAGCATGATACTAATGACTATGCTTGTGAGCCTATATGCCTGAAATAAGAACAAGGCCTAGAGCAGCACTGTGCCTGGGAATTTCCTTCTGACAGCCTTTATGTTACTCAAATGTGGCCAGTCTCGAAGCCAAACTCAACATGTAAATGCAATGCCTTCCCCCCAGCGTGGGACATGACACCCAGGGATGAGCCTCCCTGGCACCGAGGGATCACTATCAACTACCAACTGATGATGCAACTGGAAAATGACCTTGAATTGAAGGTTCAATGCGGATCTAGCAGAATTTCCCTGTCTACATATAATAACAGGACTTTAAAATGCTGTTTGACCTAATGTAAGGGGGAAATGGAAAGGAGAAATGAGTTTATATGGCTACGAGTCTCTAAAAAAGAGTCTGGAGGCTGTCAGAAGGATTGCCCTTATGCACAACTGAGCAGAATCTAAGAGACAGATGAAGTAGATACAACCCCAGGTATTGGTTCCTTTGAGGGCTAAAGAGACCCACGGGCTCTATGGTCATGGCAGATGGGGTTCACTGCCATGTCAGATGGCCCTTCTTTGGAGCTGGTGTTTCTGCGTGATGAAACTGGATTCAGATGGAATCTCTTTTCATTAGACTTTCATGCTACTTTACTGGAATTGTAGTTGCTGTTGGGGTTTAAGATATATTTAGGGGATTTGAATCTCTGGACTGACAATATGATAGCCAGGCCCTGAGCCTCAACAGACTTCAGCTCCTACAATCTGATTTATTGGACTCACCTCACTCAGCTAAGATGGAGTTGAAGAAGGACAACCACCACACCATGTAGCCTAGAGTGCCTACAACTGAAAGCAGGAGGATTGCATCCAGTATCCATGTGGAATCTGAGCCTCCTCTTGACATAGAGATGCCACAGACATAACCAATCCAAGGTCCACAGAGAAAAGGTGGCATTGGAGTGGAGTGGGAAAAGTGGACATGGTGGCTGATATGGGTATGGGGAATAGCAGGAAGAGATGAGATGTGGAGGCACCTTTGGGACTTAGAGTTGCCCTGGATGGTGCTTCAGGGGCAATCACCGGACATTGTAAATCCTCCCAGGGCCCACTGGATGGAATGGGGGAGAGTATGGGCCATGATGTGGACCATTGACCATGAGATGCAGAGATTCCCAGAGATGTACTTACCAAATGCAATGGATGTATCATGATGATGGGAGTGAGTGTTGCTGGGAGGGAGTGGTGGGGTGAGGGTGGTGGGGTTGAATGGAACCTCATATTGTTTTTTTAATGTAATATATTTACAAAATCAACTTTAAAAAAAAAGAAAAAAAAGAAAACATTTGCCCATTTTTTGTATTTTAATTTTTTATTTTTAAAGATGCTTTAGATTACATAAATGTTACATAAAAAAAAATAAGGGATTCCCATATGCCCCAATCCCTCCCCTTCCCACACTTTCTGACATTAACAACATCCTTCATTAGTGTGGTACATTTGTTACAATTGATGAACACATATTGGAGCATTGCTACTAACCATGGACTACAGTTTACATTATAGTTTATACTCTGTCCTGTACAATTTTGTAAGTTATGACAAAATATACAATGGCCTGTATCTGTCACTGCAATGTCATGCAGGACAGCACCAATGTCCCAAAAATGCCCCCATATTAGACCTATTCTTCACTCTCCCATCCCTCAGAATCTTTGGTGGCCACTGCCTTTATATCAATGGTAGGAGTTCTTCCATTGCTAGAGTAATAATAATTCTATAGTAGAATAATAATAAGCCTACTTTTAGTCCATTGTTCATTCCCCAATCTTGAGGATTTGGGATGGTGATGACTAGTCTGCTTCTAATTGAGGGAGAGCTTAGATCACATGGGGCAGATGGATGGAACAATCTTGCTTACAGTTGTAGACACTCTCTTCCTTGGGATGGGCATTGTCCATCATCATTTCCTCATTAGTTGTCCCAGGTGAGTCCAATGAACTGAACAGTAGGTGTTGCAACTCTGCTGAAATTCAAGGCTAAACTGGCACATGCACAGACCAAAGATTTAAGTCTCTGGGACATATATTTAGGGAGTGCAGTGTTAAGTATAGACTTAAATAAAAGGGGCAAAAAAGCCATGTTTAGAGAACCTATAAATCGATCTAACTCAGTTACACAGGGAAGCATAAATTCCAAAGTAAGGCCCACTGACAGGGTGCTGAATTCCTGAGCAGTCTGCCTTAATATAGTTTCTGGATGTCTCAAAAGCCCTCAGAAGCCCAACTATTTAAGGCACTATTTACAGTTTTTCCCCATTTTTAATTGGATTGCTTGCCCTTTTATTATTGAGTTATATGATCTCTTTATACAGAATGGAAATCAAACCCTTATCAGATATGTGGTTTCCAAATATTTTCTCCCATTGAGTGGGCTGCCTTTTCACCTTCTAGATGAAGTCAGTTGAATCACAAAAGTGTTAAGTTTGAGGAGGTCCCATTTATCTATGTTTCCTTTTGTTGCTCGTGCTGTCAATAAAAAGTTTAAGAATCCACCACTTACCACCAGGTCTTGAAGATTTTTCTCTACATTTTCTTCTAGTAGCTTTATTGTTCTTGCTCTTATATTTAGGTGTCTGATCCATTTTGAGTTAATTTTTGTGTAAGGTGTGAGGAATTGGTCCTCTTTCTTATTTTTGGCTATGGATATCCAGTTCTTCCATTTATTGAGTAGACTGTTCTGCTCCAGCTGGGTGGGTTTGATAGGCTTGTCAAAAATCACTTGACCATGCATGTAAGGGTCAGTTTCCGAACCACCAATTTGGTTCCATTGGTCTATGTATCTATCTTTATGCCAGTACCATGCTGTTTTTACCAATGTAGCTTGGTGGTAGGATTTAAAGTCCGGAAGTGAAAGTCCTCCAACTTCACCTTTCCTGTTTAAGATGTTTCTGGCTATTTAGGGTCCCTTAAATATCTGATTCTTCTAGTTACTATTGGAAATTAATTTTTTCCTTGCTTCCTCTTCAGATTCAACATTACAATTGTATAGCTACACCACTGACTTTTGTGTATGGATATTTGTATCCTGACACTCTACTGAAATTGTTTATTAGCTCTAGCAGCTTTGTTGTAGATTTTTCAGGATGTTCTAGGTATAGGACCATATCATCTGTGAATAGCAAAAATTTTACTTCTTTCTTTCTGATTTTAATGCCTTTTATTTCCTTTTTTTGCCTGATTACTCTAGCTAGAACCTCCAGCACTATATTGAACAGCAGTGGTAATGGTGGACATCCTTGTTTTGTTTCCAATCTCAATGGGAAAACTTTCAGTCTTTCACCATTGAGTACAATGTTAACTGTGGGTTTTTCATATATGACCTTTATCATGTTGAGAAAGTTTCTTTCAATTCCTATCATTTGTAGTATTTTTATCAAGAAAGGATGCTGTATTTTGTCAATGGCCTTTTCTACATCAAGTAATCAGATAATGTGATTTTTCTTCTTTGATTTATTAATGTGGTATATTATGCCAATTGATTTTCTTGTGTTAAACCACCCTTGCACGTCTGGTATAAAATCCACTTGATCATGATGAATAATTCTTTCAATGCATTGTTGGATTTGATTAGCAAGTATTTTATTGAGGATTTTTGCATTTGTATTCATTAGGGAAAGGGTCTATAATTTTCTTTTTTCATAATACCTTTATTTGGTTTTGGTATTAGGGTGATATTGGCTTCATAGAATAAGTTTGGTAGTGTTCCTTCTTAATCAATTTTTTTGGAAGAGCTTGAGTAAGATTGTGATTTTTTCATTGAGGTCTTCCATTTCCTCTGGGTTGATGTAGATTGTTTGTACATTCCTAGAAATTTTTCCATTTTGTCTACACTGTCTAGTTTTTTGGCATTCCATTGTTCATAGTATCCTCTTATGCTCTCTTTTATTGCTGTGAGGTCAGTAGTAATGTCCCTGTTTTCTTTCTTTTTTTTTCATTTATTTGCATCTTCTCTCTATTTTTCTTTGCAAGATTAGTGAAAGATTTTATCAATTTTGTTAATCTTCTTGAAGAACCAAGTTTTGGATTTATTAATTCTATTGATTTTTGTTTTTGTTGTTCTCTGTTTAATTTATTTCTTCTCTGATATTTGTCATTTTATTCATTCTGCTTGCTTTGGGATTAGTTTGCTGTTCATTTTCTAGTTCCTACTGCTCTGTAGTTAGGTCATTGATTTTTGTTCTTCTTTTTTAATGTAGGCTTTGAAGGCTATAAATTTCCCTCTCAGGACTGCCTTCACTGAATCCCATAGGTTCTAATATGTTGTATTCTCATTTTCATTCTTCTCAAGATATTTATTGATTTCTCTCACAATTTCTTCTTTGACCCACTGATTATTTTAAAGTATGTTGTTTCAACACACTTTTGTTGTTTCAACAACCGTGTTGAATTTATTGACAACTGCTTTGGAACCAACATGTGATCTATCCTGGAGAATGATCCATGAGCACCTGAAAAGAATGTATAACCTGTTATTTTGAGGTGCAATGTTCTGTATATGTATATTAGGTTTAGTCCATTTATCATATTATTGAAGTTCTCTGTTTCTTTATTGATCCTCTGCCCAGATGTTCTATACAATGCTGAGAGTGGTAGATTGAAGTCTCCAACTAGTATTGTATCTATTTCTCCCTTCATTTTTTTAAAGATTTATTTTATTTATTTCTCTCCCCTTCCCCCCCCCCCCCGGTTGTCTGTTCTCTGTGTCCATTTGCTGCGTGTTCTTCTTTTTGTCCCTTTCTGTTGTTGTCAGCGGCATGGGAATCTGTGTTTCTTTTTGTTGTGTCATCTTGCTGCATCAGCTCTCCGTGAGTGGGGTGCCATTCCTGGGCTGGCTGCACTTTCTTTCACGCTAGGCAGCTCTCCTTATAGGGCACACTCCTTGCACGTGGGGCTCCCCTACATGGGGGGCACCCCTGTGTGGCACAGCACTCCTTGTGCACATCAGCACTGCATGTGAGCCAGCTCCACATGAGTCAAGGAGGCCCGGGGTTTGAACCACGGACCTCCCATGTGGTAGACAGATGCCCTATCCACTGAGCTAAGTCTGTTTCCCTCTCCCTTCATTTTTGCCAGTGTTTCTCTCATATATCTTGGGTCATTCTGGTTAGGTGCATATATATTTATGATTGTTATTTCTTTCTGGTGAATTGTCCCTTTTATTAATATATAATGTCCTTCCTTGTCCCTCATAATGGGTTTGTTTTTAAAGTCTATTTCATCTGCTATAAGTAGAACTATTCCAGCTTTTTGTTTGTTTGTTACTACATGCGTGGAATTATCTTTTTTCTAACCTTTCACTTTCAGTCTTTTGGTATTTTGGGGTCTATGGTGAGTCTCTTGCAAACAGCACATAGAGGGTTCATATTTTCTTATCCATTCCACCAGTCCTGTCTTTTGATTGGGGAGTTTAATCCATTAACATTCAATGTTATTACTGTAAAGGCAGTTCTTATTTCACCCATTTTGACCTTTGGGTTTTATCAGTCATATTTTATTTTCACCACTCCTTTTACACTTTTAGTTATTTTTACTGATATGATCTTCATTTCTAGACCCTCTTCCAAGCCTCTCTCTCCTATCTTTTGTTTTCAGACTGTAGCACTCCTCTTAGTATTCCCTGAAAATCCAGTCTCTTTGTTATATACTCTCTCAGTTTCTGTTTATCTGTGACTATTCTAAACTCACCCTCATTTTTGAAAGACAATTTTTATGGATATAAGATTCTTGGCTGGCAGCTTTTCTCTTGCAGTAGCTAAAATATATCATATTTATGCCTTCTTGACTCCATGCTTTCTGATGAGAAATCAGCACTTAACATTATTAGGTATCCCTTATATGTTATGCATTGCTTTTCTCTTGCTGCTCTCTGAATTCTTTTTATCTTTGGCATTTGACATTCTGATTGATATGTATCTCAGGGTTGGTCTATTTGGATTTATTTGGATGGGCATATGTTGTGCTTCTTGCACATGGATATCTATGTCCTTCAACAGGATTGAGAAATTTTCTACCATTATTTCTTCTAATATTCCTTCTGCTCCCTTTTCCTTCTCTTCTCCTTCTGGGACACCCATGATACATATATGTGCATGTCTCTTGCAGTCATTTACTTCCCTGAGACCTTGTTCAATTTTTTCCATTCTTTTCTTCATCTGTTCTTTTGTATGTACATTTTCAGAGGCCATGCCTTCAAGTTCATTGATCCTTTCTTCAATCCCCTCACATCTGCTGTTATATGCCTTCAGTGTATTTTTTATTTCATTTCTTGTGACTTTCATTCCCATAAGATCTACTATTTTTCTATGTATGCTTTCAAATTCTTCTTGTGCTCATCCATTATCTTCTTAATATTCTTAATCAATTTAGCCTATCATTGGATTTATTAAGGAGATTCGTTTGAACATCCCATTCATTGTCTCAATTCCTTTATCTCATCTGGAGGCTTACCTTGTTCCTTTAACTGGGCCATAACTTCTTGTTTCTTGATACGGATTGTAAATGTTTTGGTGTCTTGGCATCTGGCTTACTAGATGTAATTATTCTGGGTGCAATTTCTGTCTTTAATTTAGGGATTTCTTGGCTTTTCTCCCTTGCTGGTTGTGAAGTAGGTGCCAAGGATTTAGTCAGTGTCTTTAGTTGTTGAGGCTGAAACTGCCCACATTGCTTTAAGAACTGATGAAGCTTCTCCACCTTTCTCCTCTGCCAAGGATAGGGACAGAGATGTAGCCATGTGTAATAATCCAAGTCATGCAGGCCAAGACCATCAGTAGTTGCCTGGAGAGACGGATGAAGCTTCATGCCCCTTCCTCCTTTGCCTGGAATGGAGATGGAGCTGCAGGTGTGGGCAACAATCTATGCCATGCCAGTCCAAAATGATGACAGTTTCCCAGGTAGACTGACATGGCACCAGCCCCCTCCCTGGCAGGAAAGGGATTGACCTTCTAGAGTGCCCAACAATCTAATCCATGTGGGCTGAATATGCCTGCAGTTTCCTTGAGTGGTTGAGGGAGTACTGTCCTTTCTGCCCTTTGGGAATGGGAATGGAATCACCTACACCCAACAGTTCAATCTATGCAAGTCAAAAATGCTTGCTCTGGCCTGGAGAGGCTGAGGAAACACCAGCCTCCTCCTGTACTATTAGTGAGTCTGGGTGGATCCACAGGCATCCAACAGTCCAGTTTGTGTAGTCAAAAGTGCCTTCTATTGCCTGGAAAGACTGAGGAAATCCCAGCCCCCTCCTATCCTATTGGGGGGTGGGGATGGATCCACAGGCACCCAACAGTCTAATCTGTGCTGTCCAAAAGTTCCTGCCATTGCCAAGAAAGACTGTGGAAACACCAGTCCCCTCCTTTCCTACTGGGGGGTGAGGGTGAATCCATAGATGCCCACCAGTCCAGACCATGCAGGCTAAACATGCTTGCCATTGCCAGGAAAGGATGAGGAAACCCAGTTCCCCTCCTATCCTACTTGGGTGTGGGGATGGAGCTACAGCTGTCTGACTCCAGTCCGTGTGGGCTTAAACCACCTGCAGTTACCCAGAGAGGCTGGGGAAATAGAGTTCCTCTCTTGTCTTACTGAGGTTGGGGATGGAGCCACAGGCACCCAACAGTCAGAGTTTGTGCAGGCCAAAAACACCAGCAGTTGTCCAGAGTGGCTGAGGAAACACAGCTCCTCTCCTATTGGGATGTGGGGATGGAGTTACAGGTGCCCATTTATCCAGACTGTGCAGGCTGTAAGCTCCTGCAGTTTCCCAGAGAGGGTGAAGACATATCAGTTCCCTCCTATCCTATCAGGGTGAAGGGCTGGAGATGGCTCTCCATGAACCAGTTCATGTGGGCTGAAAGTGCCTTCAGTTGCCCAGAGAAGCCAAGGAAATGCAGCAGAGATGGAGTTACAGGTGTCCAACTATTCAGTTCATGCCAGCTTAAAGTGCCTGCTGTTACCCAGAGAGGCTGGTGCAGGTCCCTCCAGCTTCCTCCCTGCCTAGGCTAGAGTTGCAGTTCAATCTTGGTGGAAAGAAGCCAGTCTTTGCCTTCATTGTGATTTTCATCCAGCCCCACTTCCCCTCATGCCAGGGACGGAGTTAAAATGACATCTACTGGCCTGTTTCCAACTTGGGCAGGTTCAAACTTTAGCTGTTCTTAGGATTATACTTTAGCCAGCTGAGTTTACTAATCAGTAGCTGAAGTCAATGCCCAACCGTCTCTTCCTGCCCCATGTTTGGGAAATGGAGTTTCCAACTCCTCCCATGGAATAGCTCCTGAGGCACCTTGTGCCATAGGCACCTGCCTCCAAGCTGTGGAGTGCTCTACTTACAAATCTTCTCTGCAGATGGGCAGTCTCCTCCTTCCATTTTTTCAAGGATATTGCAGGATGCTCTTCTGGTCTTCTGGGGCCCCAAACAGGTGCTTTAGACAGCTATGGGTGATTTCTATCTGCCCTGTAGGAGGAGCTGATTCTAGGAGTTCCTTACTCTGCTGCCATCTTACCCCTCCTCTACCTTTTGGTTTCTTCTTATTTGTAAACTTTTACTAAGTGATGTATCAAACTCAAGGGGGTTATCGTAACTCTGAATTTATAGCCAGTTGGTCAGAAGTGCAGGTGATCGGGACCCCTGAACTTGTAACTGATGCCCAAAGGACAATCTTGTATAGGATTTCCCTTAAACTGTGGGGTCTAACTTAACTCCAGGTAGAGTCAGAATTGAATTGGATTGAGTGACTCAGCAGTCTTTGCAGCTGCTGACTGAAGTTTCTGAGGCCAATACAGTTTCTGGTGGCAGAAGCTGTGCAGCTGAGTTGATAAAAAGATTTGATGATCTTCTCAGGGAGTATTTGGGAACATACTGCCTATATGATTTTTTTCTGTGAATCTACAACTTCTCTAATAAAAAATTAAGTGTAGAGTTACTTTATGACCCAGCAATTCCATTCCTATGTATATCCAAGAGAAATGAAAATTTATGTCCACACAAAGACTTTTACACAAATATTCAGAGCAATATTATTAATAATGGCCAAAAATGGAAATAATTCAAATGTCCATCAACTGATGAATGAATAAACAAAATGTGATACATCCACATATTGGCATATTATTCAGCCATAAAGAGGAGCAAAGTACTGATACATGCTACCACATGGGTAGACTTTGAAAACATTCTGGTAAGTAAAAAAAGCCTGACCCAAAAGGACATATATTGTATGATCCCATTCATATGAAATATCCAAAAAGGCAAATCTATACAGACAGAAAGTAGATTATCAGTTGTGAGGAACTAGAAATATAAATGGGGAGCAACTGTAAATGCGTATAAGGTGATTTTTAGAGTGATAAAATAGTCTAAAATTAGATGGTGATGTTGGCTGTACACTGTAAATATAATGAAATTCATTGACTTGTATACTTAAAACATGGGAATTTCATGGCATGCAAATTACATCAATAAAGCTGTCTTTAAAAAATAAAAACAAAAGAATAGTGAGAGGGTTCACTCAGTTAATTTCCAGCTGTCAATTACATTCTTTTTACATTTTGTGTGCCATCCTAAAGAAGGTATTGGTGGGGTATTAACTGCATTATCCTTCTCTAAATTAACTGCTTGGTTGTTCACCCGGGACCAATTTGTAACTCTTCCTGAGCACACCTTCAAATTGCTAAATCACCATCACTCAAAGGCAGCATTCACCCCATAGAATGAGATTTATACGTTGCAAAGACACTAATATGATTGTGAAGGATCATCTGTATTTTTGTCCCCTTCCTTAAAGGCAGAGAACAGAAAATAGTGACAATGAGTAGACAGACACACAGAATGAGTTTTTTTTTATGCTGAAGTTTTTCTTCCTAAATGCTTTTTTATTTTGTTATTTATGATTTTCTGTATCTTTTATTTTTTTATCCCCCCCTCCCTGAGATGGCTCCCTCATCTGTCTGCTCATTATCTGCTCATCATTTTAGGAGGCACTGGGAACCGAACCTGGGACCTCCCATGTGGGAGGTTAGTGCCCAACCACTTAAGCCACTTCCACTCCCTGCTGGTTGAGTCATCTGCTTATTGTGGTGTCTGCTTATTATGGCATCTTCTTTTTGGGGTAGTTGCAGTGTCTGCTGGTTGCAGCATCTGCTCATTGTGACATCTGCTCATTGTGGCAGGAGTGGCACCTGCTGGTTGTGGCACCTTGCTGGTTGTGGCATTTGCTCCTTGCGACATCTGCTGGTTGCAGCATCTTGCTGGTTGTGGCATCTGTTCCTATGGCATCTGCTGGTTGCAGTGTCTTGCTGGTTGTGTCATCTTGCTGGTTGCAACATCTGTTCATTGCAGCGTCTGCTCATCTTCTTTAGGAGGCACTGGGAACTGAACCCAGGACCTCCCATGTGGGAGGTGGGCACCCAATTGCTTGAGCCACATCCATTCCCCAGAATGCGCTTTTTCGGAAAACAGAGGGTCTTAAATTATTGAATATCTCCAGTGTAACCAGAAGTTATGAGGAAATACCATTTCTATCCCATCTTTGGTTGAGCTGATTTCTTTCTGTATATGATCAAAATGTACACAAATACTCAGAAAGAATTACAATAATTATTATAATTATAATACTAATTCCCATTGGATTTCACATGTGTATTGTGCTTTACAATATTTGGAGCATTTTTGTGTGAGTTAGTTCATTCATTCTTATAACTCTAAGTAGACAAGCCCAAGCCAAACAACCTCTGACTTAGGATCAGCACTCAAGTGGGGCATCTCTGGTTCTTGGGGTCATCAGCTCTGTCCTGTGAACTCCTAAACACTGACCTCTATCCCTCTGGACCTCTGGTAACTGCCTGACCTATCCTAATCTTCTCTCTGCTCCTCTTCAAATAGACTCTTTATTGGTCTGCTTTACAGTACCTAGTCCTCATAATCTACATGATCAGGCACAAAGTTTTGCCACTGTTACCTTATTAATTCATGTACCACTCTAAGGCCTTTATCATCTCTCACTCATACCATCCTCTCAACTAGTTTTCCTCCATTTTTGTCCCTTGATTTAGACACCTTCATTGACAATAAAAAGACCCCAATACAAGTGTTTAAATTAACAGAGCTGGATTAACAGACATTCACAGAGGTTTTGGCAGGTTTAAAGGAACCAACAAAAGATAATGAAGGGAAGTAGATATGGCTCAGCACATAGAGCTTCCACTTACCATATAGGAGGTCCAGGGTTCAATACCCAGGGCCTCTGGCCCTTGTGGCGAGCAGGCCCATGCACAAGGAGTGCACCCTGCACAGGGGCACCCCCTGTGCAAGGAGTGGCCCCCATACAAGGAGTGCAATCCCATGCAGGAGAGCAGACCACCCAGAACTGGTGCCGCCTACATGGAACACTGACACAGCAAGATGACGCAACAAAAAGAGACACAGAGAAGAGACAATATGAGGCACAGCAAAGTAGGGAGCTGAGGTGGAGCAAGAGAATGATCACCTCTCTCCCACTCCAGAAGGTTCCAGGATGAGTTTCCGGAGCCACCTAATGAGAATACAATGGACACAGAGAGCAGACAACAGAGGTGGGGGAGGGGAAAAATAAGAAAAAAAAGATAATGAAGCACCCAGAGAGTAGCAATAGCAGGAAGCCAATACTACCCTAGATATGAAGGGGCAAGGGGAGGGAGCAGTGTTACTTGAATCCAGTGAGAACTGGAGCAGTGTTAGAGAGGCCACCAAACAGGAGCTGTGCTTGTAGACAGAGAAACACAGCCACTGATGGAATCACAGCCAAGCAGACAGGGAGCAGGAGGAGGGGGAACAGATAAATACCCACAAACTCTCTCTCTAATCACACTATGACCTACTGCTGGGGCCTGCTACCTTCACCCTTGCATTGTCCAAATTCAACCAGAAGGTGGAAAATATAATGGTTTCAAAGCATGTCATCAAATTCTTTAACACTCCATTCATTAAGGAATAGAGTCTAATTCTCTTCCACTTGAATATGGGCCAGCTTTAATGACTCACTCTGATGAATAAAATGTGGTGAAAGCAACAGTATATAACTTCTAAGACTAGGTCAGAAAAGGCAATTACAACTTCTGCCCTTCTCTCTCTTAGAATGCTTGTCCTTGGAGGACTGCCATGCTATGAGAAAGCCCAAGTCATTTGGAGAGGTCATATATAGGCAGGAGTTCTGGCTTATGTTAAATAAATTAAAATGGCTGTCTGCATTAGGCATTGCCAGGAGGAATCCCTTTCCAAAAGTGCTTTTCTAAAACACAAAAACAATTGATCTGCAGAAAATAGAACAATGGAATGTACCCTATAGAAATGCACATAATCAATACCTGCTGATAAACCAGTTTCAGTTCTGAAGAGAGAGCTTATCATGCTAATCAAGGTTTATCTGCTCCCCACTTTGCAAGACCCCCCTCTAAGTAAAAGAGACCTTTAATGTCAGTTTCCTCACTTGCTTCTGCATTCACCCTTTATGCATATCCCCTTTCCACTCCTTCAGTGGAGCTCCCTTCTACATTCTGAATGGGATGCTGCCTGATTCATGAATCACTCAATAAAGCTGTGAGATCCTAAATTCCATGTTTGCAGCAAGCTGTTTTCCAGAACACAAAGGGTGGGGGGTAATTTCTTAATACTGGCTATTTTCTAGGATCACAAGGTTCAGGTAAAAGTTAACATTGTCAACAGAAGAGGATATGGCATTTGAGCCTTCTGACTATATATCCTAGTTCCATGTTGCTTTGCCTGCTCTACTTACAAAAGTAGAGAGGAAAAATGCCATCTAACCAAAAAAGATCCAATAAATGTTCATAAATCTGCCCCCACATCCTATAAAGCCTAAGGCTTTGGTGGTAATTCCATTGTGGAAGAAAATATAAAACTTTGATTTGGCTGTATTCAGGAAGTTTTTGAGAAAAATTAGCATGGGCACATTCTGATAGGAGCCAAATTCTTGCCCCCATTTCCTGACTAAACCATTTCTTGTGAGACATAATGACTCTTCCTGACTCTCTTTCCTATTATATATCTATCCACATTCCTCCAGACCCTGACCATGCTTACCTGCATCCCAGTCCTCCTCTTGCCTCATTAGTCACCCTTTGGAGCCTCTCCAAAGTAACTTGGTCCCTCTGTTCAGAAAGCATTTCATTCACTGCCTTTGAAAGACCAGAGCAAAGATGCAGCCATTAAAATGATAAAGGAAAAGAGATTGTACAAAAGAAAAAATCTTCTGGGGGAGGGGAATTGAAAAAGAGAGTACAGGGTTATTTTTTTAAATAGTAAAAATAAGCTACAGAAAGATAAAATATACCAAATTTCTCTGCTTTTTCTCTACCCATTTCCCCATTCTTTTCTAAGCTGTCCCCATTTTTTCAAAAATCCTATGAAGAACAACTTCAGAGAGTACCTGACTCATTAAAAAGGCCTGTAGCCACAGGAACTAGAAGCAGTTACAATTAACTGATATGAATCCAAAAGTCATTAGGATCAAATATGCCCACAAGGGAACTCTGCACATTAAATATTCAGTGAATCTGAAATCAAATCTTCTCTTTCAGCCTGAAAAACTCGATGTCTCATGCTGGTCATATTCCAAGTCCTGCCAAATGAGTTAATCTTGTGATACTCCTTGGCTGACTTTCTTACTCTTCTAAATTCTTTCTCCTTAACTTCCCAGCCTTGAGCCCCTCCGTTCACCTTGCCTGAAGTGCCTTGTAGGAAAATATTTGTGTTTCAATGGAAATCTATGCACCATCTAAAGCATAGATAGGTTATCATAGCCCTGTTCATTGTCTTTGAGGTATTTTACAATTCTCTATAAGGTGTAGGTAACTGATAGATATGTAAATTCTCTCCTTTCAGGTAGTGACTTTAAGTGACTTCCTCCCCCACACATACCCATATGGATAAACCAGTTTTGTCTACATTGCTAATTCATCTCAACATTCCTTTACTTCTTATAAATCAGTATCCTTCCGACTTTTTCTTTGAACTAGTTATAATATCTGCCTGGTCCTCACATATCATATGTGTAAAATAAACCCTTAACATGTGTTTATTTTTTATATCTGTATGAGTCATGGTTTTAGCTTTTTCTGACTATCATCTTTTAATAACCTTATACTTTCACCAAAACATATCTCTCACTTCTTCAAAGGAAAATTGGCTCTATACATATCTCTTCCAGAAAATCTTTATAATATGTTCCTTCAGTGCTTAACCACTTCATGCATAATGAACATATGATATGTGCTTTGCTCTTATGAAGAATCACTGTCCAAAATTGGGCTAAGTTCCCAAGAATCAAGAGAGCCATATGTTTCTATGGTATCCAGACAAGGATCTAACACAAGCTTCTACTGGAATCTATGTTTGAAGTAATATCCTTCTAGGATGTTGATCTTACAGCTATCTCTATAAAAGCAAGAAACAGGAATAATCCAAGAAAGTTATGTCGCCAAGCAAAGGCTCACTGCCCAACACGCACAGAGGCGAGTAATATTGATGTGGGCTATGGGTGGAAGGCTCTTTGTCTCTTCAGAGATAACTAAGTTGTTTGACTTGTGGGTGTGAAACGGTAAGAGGCTGCAGTCCTGCTCTTAGGGACCAGCAGGCTCCAGTCCCAGGAAATGTTTAACAAAGCAAGGGCTATAAACTTTAAGTATTTAGGGGAAATGCAAAAACCAAGGCTTATCTAAAATGTCTGGAGTCCTTGCTAAAAGCTTACCTAAGATGTGAAAGAGATATATGCTAATTGAAGCCTATTGAGAACTGAAACAAAGGGACCATTTGGCCTTTCCTCTCTGTATAAAAGACGTTTGAAAATCTTGTTCCGGGCTCGGGATTCAAACAGAAAGCTCCCGAGTCCGGCCGGCCGTCAATAAACCATTTTTCCTTCTCAAAATCATTCCTGAGTCCTGGCCTCTCTATACTCAAATAATTGAACTTCTCTTAAATTCCACAACAATATGACACTGGAATTTTGAGAAAAGAAAGAGCTTTGATGCAAGGTTAACTAACATGGAGACAGGAGTCAAGGCTCAAATCTGTTTCCCTGATCTTGGAGTTAAAGGAGATTTTATGAGAATTGGAGGTAAGAGGTGGGGACAGAAGTGAGGAGGTTTGACTTGGTGTAGTTCAAATGATTAATTATAGAGCTGTCCATTGTGGTAGAGTGGCTTTTAGGCCAGATCTTCCTTACTGAAGGACTTCTCACATCTGATCTGCTTCCAATGTCTCCTTGTCCTCAAATCTTGTTTCCAAGAGAGGTAACTTCTCTTACTGGTGTCTCAAAGGTCATCTGAGGGACAAGAGTCAGTGTTTTCTGTTCATGCTTAAGTTATATGCCCTGCGGTTAAACAAGTTCAGAAGAAAATGTTACAGAAACAGGGGACATTCCCCCACAAACCAGTTTTGGCCTGTCCATGGGCAAAACTCATTCCTCCCTTGAGGTTTTGAGTATTTCTCAATCTTAAGGGATTTGGGATGACTGCTACATGCTGATTAAGGGCATAGATTAGGATGTGAGGAATGTAATTGTTTGGCTTGGAATTGAAGATACTCACGAGTTCTTGTTTGTCTTTCTTGAAGGGACTGGTGCCCCTGGGCTTCAGGGATTAACTGGCATAGGAGCAATTCAGGGGGCTTTAAGTCTCTGAGAAATAAAACTAACAAGTAAATTTAAAATTATAGGTCCAAATAAAAGAAATAGAAGGGTCATGATTAGGGGACTCACAAGTAAATATAAGCATGTCATATTGGAGAAATAGCATAGATTCCCAGGTAGAACCTGCCAAAAGGATGCCAATTCCATGTAACCATGTGGTTTGCTTATGCTGTCCGGATGTCCCTAGAGTTTTCAAGAACATTGTTGCTTGAGGCTTTGCATACTGTGGCAGTGCTATCTGGCTGAGACATGCATAAGAGTAACCTCCAGAATGACCCTCCCCAACTCCATTTTAAATCTCTTAGCCATAGAAACTCTATTTTATTTTATTCCTTTTAACATTTTCCCCTTTTGATCAAGATCTTTTTCTGAAAGCATCACTAATAAAACATTTGGTATTAATCCCTGGTGCTAGGGAGACTCATCCCTGGGAATCATGTCCTACATAGCAGGGAAGGTAGTGAGTTTATTTGCAGTGTTTGGCTTAGAGAGGCCATATCTGAGCACCAAGAAGGTTTTCAGGAAGTGACTCTTAGTCATTAATTATAATTACACTTAGTTTTGTCATTGTAGAAATGTTTAATAGGTACAAGCCTCAAGACTGAAGGCTTGGCTCATTAGGATAGTTCCTTTTATGAGGCAGGGCTCATATATTCTAGAGTTTACTTTCATAAGCCTCTGCTTTAGTTTGCTAAAGGCTGCCAATGCAATATGCCAGAAATGAGTTGGCTTCTATAGTGGAATTTATTAACTTATAAGTTTACAATTCTGAGGCTGTGAAAATGTCCAAATCAAGTCATCATCAGAGATTCTGTCTCACAGAAGGTAGTTGTTGGTGATCCTGGACTTGTCTCAGGTGGCAGGGCACAATGGTGGCTCTTCTGATCCCTGCCTTCTCCTCCAGGCTGTGTTGTCTTCAGCTTCTAGCTGCTCCATCTGTGGCTTTTCTCTCTCCCAGGTTCATCAGCTTCTGAAGGTGACTCTTTGTCTCTGCCAGTCATTTTCTGTGTCGGCAGCTTTTATTCCTCCACTTATAAATGACATAGTTATACTCATTTATAAATCCTCTAATCATGATTCTTCTAGTTCTTTTATTTTAACCTATAATTTTCAATTTACATCTTAAGTATATTTCTGAGACTTAAAGCTTTCAGATTGTTCCTATGCTGGTTGAGCCCTGAAACCCAGCAGATATGTGGCCAAATCCTGCTCTCCAGTTCTTTGGACTTGCCCTGGACAACTAACAAAATAATGATGATGGACCAGCCTCAGCCCAAAAGCAAGGAGTATCTTCAACTGCAAGCAAAACAATTCCATTCCTCTGCCCTGTAAGATTTATCTCCTCTCTCAGCCTGAAGTTGTCAGAGTAGACATTGTCCCAAATTCCTCAAGACTGAGGAATGAACAAAATAAGGCAGAAGTATAAATACTGACTAAAGTAAATTTGTTACTGTATATATTATCTTGTGTTAACTGAGTTACTTGTAACATTGTTATAAAAATAAATTTTTAACGATAAAAGATATCTTCTAGGGTTTAATTTTGGGAAGACAAAATGTCAAAAGTTGTCAGGTTTAAACATTATGTTAAATAGGAAAATGGGTCTCTGTAAAACAATATTCGGTTCCCTGTTTAACCAAAGTGACAATAAAAGAGTAAAATAGGAGTTAATATGATTATAAGAAAAAGATTTAGTTCCTTTAAAAGTGAGACTTATCTTCCAAAACAATAAAGGATTATAAGGTTAATATAAACATCAATGAAAATATTATTCTGAGATGATATCGTATCTTTGCCTTCTAGGCAGAGTATTCAGATGGTTAAGAAAAAAATTTGTATGGCCTTTCATTAAGATCAGACCAATAAAAAATAAATTTTCTAGGAAAAAAAAGTCAGACCAATAATCCAAAAAAAATTCATTTACTTTAATTGGTTTGCTCATCCTAGAAAAGGGGTTCAATACACCCAGCTTTAACCAAGGCATATAAGGTTTCAGCCATCAAAGAAAAACTAGGAATTCAAATTTTGTAATACCCTGCAAGGCCCAAAAAATATTTTTAATTAACAGTTTTGGTCTTGGAAGGAAAGTTATAATAGGAGGTTCTGGGGGTCCTGGGGACAGGGATAGGTGAGATGGAAAGAAAGTGGTCTGGTCTGTTGAATCTGATTTTTAGGGTTGCAAATGAGCTGGTTGAGATTTAAGACAGATAAGGTGGCCCTAGTATTGATTAGTGCATTTATACCTTTGTTTTAATTGTCTCTAATTATTAGATCTATCATAAGTCTCAGGAATTGTACTTCAAAAAGTAAGGGTCTGACTAAGGTGGGACTTGAAGTCATGATTCTAATCAACAATTTTTGACAAGAGAGTAGGCACTACTACAAAGTTACTCACCCAGAAGGCATCAGTTCCCAGAACTGTTTCTTTCCTCAAAATAACAGGAAACACCAAATGGCCTGAAGCACCAAAGGTCTAAAGTGCCAGCCAGAGTGGAGGGGACCCTGATCGTTGGAGCCTCTAGATAAACCAGTCTAGGTGGCCACTTAGGATTGGCGAGGAGAGATCCATGCCCTACCAGGGCTGCAGTACCTCAGGCAGGCAGTCCTGAGACAAGAAATGTTCCTTGTGGTCACCAAGTTGTTACCAAGCAAGGGCTTGCTGCCCAGTGCACATAGAGGCCTTGGGATTTTGAGGAAAAAAAGAGCTTTAATGCAAGGCTGACCAGCATAGAGACAAGTCATGGCTCAAATCTGTCTCCCTGAACTAAGGGTTAAGGGAGATTATATGGAATTGGGAGGTGAGAGGTAGGGACAGAAGTGGGAAGGTTTGGCTTGGCATAGTCGAGTTGATTAAATATAGAACTGTCCATATGTGGTAAAGTGGCTTTTAGGCCAGATCTTCCTTACTGAAGGACCTTTCACATTTGATCTGCTTCTGATGTCTCCCTGTCCTCATAATCTTGGTTCCAAGGGAGATGATCTTGTTCCTGGTATCTCAAAGGTCATCTGAGGGACAAGAGTCAGTGTTTTCTGTGCATGCTTAAGTTATATGCCCTGCAGGTAAACAAGCTCAGAAGAAAATGTTACAGGAAGAGAGAACATTCCCCCAAAAACCGGTTGTGGCCTGCCCATAGTTTCAGCCATACAAGTTCAGAAAACATCCAGTAGCAAAGCCCATGCACTAAAGCTGGCATATTCATTATTCTAGGTCCTCGTTTGGGCTTTGGAATTCCTCGCCACACACGAGTTATTTTTTTTAAGGAGATACCAGGGATTGAACCCAGAACCTTGTATATGGGAAGCAGGCACTCAACCAACTGAGCTACTTCCACTCCCCCCAACACTTATTAACTAGCTTGTTTGTTTAGTCCATTCCTACATCAGATCAGAAACAATGGCCTAAAAATGGGCTCTAAAAAACAGATATAATTACAGAAGGGTAAGGGATAGCTAGCTGCCTTACAACTGAAGGAAGAGACAAAAAAAAAAAAGGAAACAATAAAATTAACAAGATTGAATAAAAGAAAATTTTAATTAAATTAATAACTCTATTGCTGTCCAGTTTTTTAGAAAGTGAATATCTATAGAAAAGGGTTTGGGACTATATATAATACCCTCTATTAAATGTAGGTCAAAGTATAATGTATTGTTGGAAGATATATTTATATATACGAAGCATTCTTATATATGGCATATTCTCCATTCACAAGTATATCGGAGCAATTTGGTATTACTGTAAGAAAGAAATTATGTCTAAATTAATGTTTGGTTAATATTGTCACGAAATCAGTAGCTGCTAATGCATTTGCATTAGATTCTAATTATTAGAACACTGAAAGAAACACTGGTCTTATACAAAATAGCTGCTGAAGAAATCTCTTGCAGTCAGGTACTATTGCTAGAGATCAACCACCCATGAATTGTCCAAACCCAATATCCCAGAGCCCCTGCTTTGGAGTTCAGATGAAAGAAGGCCTTTTATTCTCCCATTTATTCAGACCTTACAGCAAGCCCGATTTTGGACATTCCTAACTGTGCTAATCGGTTCCCATGAAAGGCAAAGCTGTGCTTTGGGGAGCTTACTCAAAAGTCAGGAACTTATCATAAGACCATCATTTACATCTCCATCTCTGGACCCTTCAGTTAAGCCTCATTTCACGTTGTTTAAAGGCTATAGGGGTCTCTCCTGGGAAGAGGCAGCTGGGCACCGCTGGAGGTTCTCCGGGACCAGGCTTTTTCAGGATTTTTTCAGGGCAGGAAGTGTCTGGACATCGATTTGGTGGGAAGGTAACGGAAAGGACTGGTCTATAAAATATAATTTGGGACTTTTCAGGAGGGGGAGGCAAGATGGCGGCTGAGTGAACTTCCCGGTTACTAGCTCCTGGGGGGAATTGGCTGGGAGGCGTCGGAGACTCTTTGGGACCGGCTGTTTCAGGATTTTTCCTGGTCCAGAGGTGTCTGGACATCGATTTGGAGGGAAGGTAACAGAGAGGATCCATCTGTGAAATATAGACGGAGATCCCAGCTACGTGTGGAGGACTCCCTCCTTGGGTAGGCGGAGCCGAGGCAGCTAGCACCGCGGCGGGTGGCGGGCGGGAGAGCCAAGCCCCGCTGTGCCGCAGCGGGCGGCGGGCGAAGGAGACAAGCCCAGCCGAGCCTAGCCGTGCCGCGGCAGGCGGCGGGCGGCGGGCGGGAGAGCCGAGCCGCGCTGCGCTGCGGAGGCGGGCGGTGGGCGGGGAAGCTGAGTCCGGCCGAGCCCGGCTGAGCCGCGGCGGGCGGCGGGCGAGGGACCGGAGCCCAGCTGAGCCCAGCCGAGCCTGGCGGCGGGGTTTCTGTTCTTTGTTTTTTGTGTTTTTTTTTATTTTTTATTTATTTTTTATTTTTTGTTGTTGTTGTTGTTCTTGTTGTTCTTTTTTTTTTTCCAATCCTCTCTTTCTTGTCCCCAATATTCTTCTTATACTATTTTACCTTAACAATACAATAGGTCCTACAGGAAATACCTCACATTTGCTGGGTTTCCTCACCCTCCACTGCCTCATTTCTCTGTGAATAGATTTAGCCTATCTACACTATCCCCTTTCCCCTACAACTTGATATCCTCCACCATCTGCTATCTCTCCTATATTCCATCTCCCTTTCTTTGATCCACAAAGTGTCTAACTCTTAATTTCTAATACCTTTGTTTAGTTTTCCATCTGGTATTCGTCCCTGAAACTATTACCTTTCTTTTCTCTTTCCCTCTCTCACGAAAACAATAGCCTCTTAGTACGTACCACATTCCTCCCATATTCAGTCGTCTACCTCATTATAGGTACTTTCCTACTACTATAACTCTACACAATTTACATGATCTAACCTCCATCCTCCCAGAACTCATATTGTTGCTTTGTAAACATATATCACCAATACTACTTCACACTTTTTCCTTCCTTACACAATTGACTTTCCCCAGCACTAATACTTTCCTTTAAAGTGAGCTTAACTAGCAATAAGAAATTGGAATAAGAAGAACAAAGTGACAAAGAGAAGATATAACACTTACGCAAAAACAACAGCTAATTAATCTCCAAGACTAGACAAAGAAGCTAAGGAACTGATTAAACCCGTCAAGAAAAAATGTTGACAAGACAGCAACAAAAATCTACAAACCAAACCAGTAATCAGGAAAACATGGCTGAATCCAATCAACAAACTGAAAATCAGGAAGGGGGGCAGGACTTTGCACAAGCAATGAAAGATCTCAGAACATTTATCACCGACAAATTTGATGAAGTAATGAAAGAGGTTAACAGCGTGAAGACAACACTTGGAGGGGAAATTGCAGACATGCGCAAAAAAATAACAGATATGATGGAAATGAACACCACAATTCAAGAAATCAAAAATACACTTGCAGCAAATATCAGTAGACTAGAAGAGGCAGAGCAGAGAATTAGTGATGTGGAAGACAGTGCATTGGAAATCAAACAGATAGTAGAAGTGGTCAATAAAAAGGTAGAAAAAATCCAGATAGGACTTAGGGACCTGAATGATAACGCAAAACGCTCAAACATACGTATTATAGGCATTCCAGAAGGAGAAGAGAAGGGAAAGGGGTCAGAAGGAGTGTTGCAGGAAATAATGAATGAAAACTTCCCAAATCTACTGAAAGAGACAGATGTACATATCCAAGAAGCACAGCGCACTCCACTGGTCATAAACCCCAACAGGCCCACCCCAAGACATATACTTGTCAAATTATCCAATGCTCAAGACAAAGAAAAAATTCTAAAAGCAGCAAGAGAAAAGAAAACCATCACATACAAGGGAAACTCCATAAGATTAAGTGCTGATTTCTCATCTGAAACGATGGAGGCAAGAAGGAAGTGGTATGATATAGTCAAGGTACTAAAGGAAAAAAATCTCCAACCAAGAATACTCTATCCAGCTAAACTAGCATTCAAAAATGATGGAGAGTTCAAAATATTCACAGATAAACAGAAACTGAAAGAGTATATCAACAAGAAACCTCCCCTTCAAGAAATTCTTAAGGGAATTCTGCAGGAAGAAAGGAAAAAACAGGACAGTCAGAGATGGAGGAGAGTGTAAAAGCACTAAGAAAGACAAAAATAGAAGGGGAAAATAAAATAATACAAACAAAATATAACAAACACAAATCCAACCAAAATATGGCTACCATAAATAACTCTCTAAACGTAATAACACTGAATGTCAACGGATTAAACTCACCTATCAAAAGATTCAGACTGGGACACTGGATAAGGAAATATGACCCATCTATATGCTGCCTACAAGAGACACATCTTAGACCCAGAGACTCATGGAGGTTGAAAGTGAATGGCTGGAAAACAATCATACAAGCAAACAACAACCAAAAAAAGGCAGGAGTAGCTATATTAATATCAGACAAAATAGACTTTAAATGCGAAACAATTGTGAGAGACAAAGAAGCATACTATATTTTAGTGAAAGGGACAATTTGTCAAGAAGATCGAACAATCATAAATATTTATGCTCCTAACAAGGGCGCCTCTAAATATGTGAGGCAAACGCTGGAAAAACTAAGTGAAAGAATAGATGCATCTACAATTATAGTGGGGGATTTTAATACACCACTATCAACTCTGGACAGAACATCTCAAAAGAGAATCACTAAAGAAACAAAACATTTGAACAGTATATTAGAAGAGCTGGATCTAATAGACATATATAGATCATTACACCCAAACACAGCAGGATATACATTTTTCTCAAGCGCACATGGAACATTCTCCAAGATTGACCATATGCTAGGCCACAAAGAAAGGCTTAATGAATTCAGAAAGATCGAAATCATACAAAACAATATCTCTGACCACAGTGGAGTCAAGCTGGAAATTTGCAAGGGACAGAGACCCAGACTCCACACGACAATTTGGAAATTAAACAGCACACTCTTAGAAAAACAGTGGGTCAAAGAGGAAATCTCAAAAGAAATCAATGACTACCTTGAAACAAATGATAATGATAACACAACATACCAAAATTTATGGGATGCAGCAAAAGCGGTACTGAGAGGGAAATTTATAGCCATAAATTCATATATCAAAAAAGAAGAAAGAGCAGAAATTGAAGAATTAACTGCATATTTGAAGGAATTAGAAAAACAACAACAAAGTAACCCAACAGGAAGAAGAAGGAAGGAAATAACAAAGATAAGAGCAGAACTAAATGAAATAGAAAATAAGAAAGCACTTGAAAAAATAAACAAGACCAAGAGCTGGTTTTTTGAGAAGATCAACAAAATTGACAAACCTTTAGCGAGACTAACAAAGAAAAAAAGAGAAAAGATGCAAATACACAAAATAAGAAATGAGAAAGGTGATATCACCACTGACCCCACGGAAATAAAGACTATCATAAGAGGATACTTTGAAAAACTATATTCCAACAAAAATGACAATTTAGAGGAAATGGACAAATTCCTAGAAATACATAAGCAGCCCATACTGACGAAAGAAGAAATTGATGATCTTAACAAGCCAATCACAAGCAAAGAGATAGAATCAGTCATTAAAAATCTCCCAACTAAGAAGAGCCCAGGGCCAGACGGCTTCACAGGTGAATTCTACAAAACATTCCGGAAAGAACTAACACCAATCCTGTTGAAACTATTCCAAAAAATCGAAACAGAAGGAACACTGCCTAATTCCTTCTATGATGCCAACATTACCCTAGTACCAAAGCCAAACAAAGACACCACAAGAAAGGAAAATTACAGACCAATTTCTCTAATGAATCTAGACGCAAAAATACTTAACAAAATACTTGCTAATCGTATTCAACAACACATTAAACGAATTATACACCATGACCAAGTGGGATTTATCCCAGGTATGCAAGGATGGTTCAACATAAGAAAATCAATCAATGTAATACACCATATAAACAGATTGAGAGAAAAAAAACACATGATTATATCTATAGATGCAGAAAAGGCATTTGACAAAATACAGCACCCCTTCCTGATAAAAACACTCCAAAAGATCGGAATACAAGGAAACTTTTTGAACATGATAAAGAGTATATATGAAAAACCTAAAGCCAACATTGTTTACAATGGCGAAGTCCTGAAATCCTTCCCTCTAAAATCAGGAACAAGACAAGGATGCCCATTGTCTCCGCTCCTATTTAACATTGTCTTGGAAGTACTGGCTCGAGCACTGAGACAAGAACCAGATATAAAAGGCATTCAAATTGGAAGGGAAGAAGTCAAAATTTCATTATTTGCAGATGACATGATCCTATATATAGAAAACCCTGAGAGATCTTCAACAAAGCTCCTAGAACTCATAAATGAGTTTAGCAAAGTCGCAGGTTATAAGATCAATGCGCAAAAATCAGTAGCATTTCTATACACCAATAATGAGCAAGATCAGGAGGAAATCAAGAAACAAATACCATTCACAATAGTAAATAAAAAAATCAAATACTTAGGAATAAATTTAACTAAAGAGGTAAAAAACTTATACATCGAGAACTATACAAGATTGTTCAAGGAAATCAAAGAAGACCTAAATAAATGGAAGAATATTCCCTGTTCATGGATAGGAAGACTGAATATTATTAAGATGTCTATCCTACCAAAACTGATCTACACATTCAATGCAATCCCAATAAAAATCAACACAGCCTTCTTTAAGGAACTAGAAAAACTAACTATGAAATTTATTTGGAATAAAAAGAGGCCCCGAATAGCCAAAGACATATTGAAAAAGAAAAACGAAATAGGAGGAATCACACTTCCTGACTTCAAAACATACTACAAAGCTACAGTAGTGAAAACAGCATGGTACTGGCATAAGGAGAGACACACAGACCAATGGAATCGAATTGAAAGTTCAGATATAGAACCTCATGTATATATCCATATAATATTCGATAAAGCCACCAAACCCTCTCAACTGGGAGAGAATGGCCTATTCAACAAATGGTGCCTGGAGAACTGGATAGCCATATGTAGAAGAATGAAAGAGGATTACCATCTCACACCTTATACAAAGATCAACTCTAGATGGATCAAAGACCTAAATATAAGAGCCAAGACCATAAAGACCTTAGAAAGCAGTGTAGGGAAACATCTACAGGACCTTGTAATAGGAAATGGCTTCATGAATATCACACCAAAAGCACGAGCAGCAAAAGAACAAATAGATAAATGGGACTACCTCAAAATTAAAGCCTTCTGTACCTCAAAAGAGTTTGTCAAGAAAGTAAAAAGGGAACCCACACAATGGGAGAAAATATTTGGCAACCATATATCTGATAAGAGACTTATAACTTTCATATATAAAGAACTCATATATCTCGAAAACAAAAAGATAAACAACCCATTTAAAAAATGGGAAAAAGATTTAAACAGACACTTCTCCAAAGAAGAAATACAAATGGCAAAAAAGCACATGAAAAAATGCTCCAAATCCCTAGCTATCAGGGAAATGCAAATCAAAACTACAATGAGATACCATCTTACTCCCATAAGATTGGCAGCCATGAAAAAAACAGTAGAATACAAATGCTGGAGAGGATGTGAAGAAAGGGGAACACTCATCCATTGCTGGTGGGAATGCAGAAGGATCCAACCATTCTGGAGGACAGTTTGGCAGTTTCTCAAAAAATTATCCATAGATTTGCCATATGACCCAGCAATACCACTGCTGGGTATATACCCATCAGATCTGAAAACAAGGACACAAACCGATATATGTACACCAATGTTCATAGCAGCATTGTTCACCATCGCCAAAAGTTGGAATCAATCCAAAAGTCCATCAACAGATGAGTGGATCAATAAAATGTGGTATATACACACAATGGAATACTACTCAGCTGTAAGAACCAATACACTACAATCGCACGTGATAACATGGATGAACCTTGAGAATCTTATGTTAAGTGAAGCAACCCAGGCATTGAAGGACAAATACTATATGACCTCAATGATATGAAATAAGTTAACTGCCTCAGAGAGCTAGAGTCTGGAAAAGTGGCTTACTGGAAATCGGGGGGTGGAGGAAGGATGTGAGTTAATGTCTGTAGGGGTGGAATCTGTGATGAGCTGGGGGTAAGTATGAGAACAAAGAAGGGACAAAATGGGGGCAAGGGGTTACCTTCGGGTGGGGTTTTCTGGGCTTGAGGGGGGCTGGGGATGGGAAGAGGGGTAATATGGTCCAAGAAATAGGTGGGAGGGAGGGGCAACATACAAACATGGGAGAGTGCCAGAAGTTCGTTGAGAACTAAATGTTGAGTAAAACGTATCAAAGTATAAATAGGAGGGTCACCTGGTTAGGATGCTCAGGGGGTATGGTCTGATGCGGGACGGAATCCGGAGGGAATAGCTGAAGGCTCATTTTGCCAAGGTGGGTTCTACCATTGGGTGGGGTGGACCCATATCCTGGGGAAGACTAATGCCGTCGAATAGAGAGAACTGTATCTCTCGTGAGAAAGGACGGCTCCCAGGGCATTAGATTGGCAGGCGTTGTGGGCCCTAAGGGGAGGGGAAAATGGACGTGCAATGGATAGAACAAAGGTTAAATAAGGGGGCAAAAGAGGAGTTATGTGAGAGTACACGAGGATGAATATAAAACAGCTAATATTACATCAAAAACATATAGGGGACGACAGACTAATAATGAAAACCATAAGACAAAACATAGGATAACTAAAAAATTTAGAAAACTGTACAACCTAAAGTATGGACCACATAGTAAGCACAAATGTTACCTTGTTTGAAAACTATAGTTTCGGAATCTGTACATCAGTTTCAGGAAATATGATATGAATAAGTTAAAAGATTATTGCTGTGGAAGGGAAAAGGTTTTATGGTGGATCTGGGGAAATACTGTATATTGTATATATGAATTTTTGTGATCTAAGACTCCTCTGAAGCTGACATTATGTTGGGATTCACTTTACGGGAAGTTTTGGATCACAGAGCGGTTCAACAATGGCAGCGGAGGAATACTGATATGGGATGTTATTGACAGGATATATATGGTTGACAGGGAGTTATACAGGGCATATGCCCAGGGTATATGGTAATGTCTATATATACTCATAGTGGAAACAATTAAAAACAACAGCTGGGGGGGTACTGGGCTCCTGGCCGGGGGGTCACTGTTGTGGGCCCTGGGAGAGCAGCGGCAATCCTCCAGGTGCAACGGCAAGAACGAGGAAGGAAGGAGGGCCCAACAGTGGGCTCTTGATACTAATGGCTACACTTTTGAGCCTATGCACCTGCAATAAGAACAAGGCCTAGAGTAGCATTGTGCCTGGGGGTTTCCTCCTGACAGCCTTCATGTTACTCAAATGTGGCCACTCTCACAGCCAAACTCAGCGTGTAGATGTGATGCATTCCCCCCAGCGTGGGACACGACACCCGGGGATGAGCCTCCCTGGCACCGAGGGATCAGTACCACATACCAGCTGAAGAAGCAACTAGAAAATGACCTTGAATTAAAGATTCAATGCGGAACAGCAGAATATACCTGTCTACATATAATAACATGACTTCGGGAAGCGGTTTGACCTAATGTAAGGGGGAAATGGAAAGGAGAAATGAGATTATAAGGCTGTGAGTCTCTAAAAAAGAGTCTGGAGGTTATCAGAAGGAATACCCCTATGTACAACTGAACAGAGTCTAAGAGACAGATAAGGTAGATACAACCCCAGGTATTGGTTCTTTTGAGGGATAAAGAGACCCACGGGTTCTATGGTCATGGCAGAAGGGGTTCACTGCCATGACAGATGGCCCTTCTTTGGAGCTGGTGTTTCTGCATGATGGAAATGGATTCAGAGGGGATCTCTTTTCACAAGACTTGCATGCTACTTTATTGGAATTGTAGTTGGTGCTGAGTTTAAGATATATGTAGGGGATTTGAATCTCTGGACTGATAATATGACACCCAGACCCAGAGCCTCAACAGACTTCAGCTCCAACACTTTGACTTATTGGACTTACTCCACTCAGCTAACATGGAGTTGAAGAAGGTCAACCACCACAACATGGAGCCTAGAGTGTCTACAACTAGAAGCGGGAAGAGTGCATCCAGTACCCATGTGGAATCTAAGCCCTCACTTGACATAGGTGTGCAATGGACACAACCAATCCAATGTCCACAGAGGAAATGTGAAATGGGTGTGGGAACGGTAGCCATGGGGGCTGCGGGGTGTGGGGAACGGGAGGAAGAGATGAGATGTGGAGGCGTTTTCGGGACATGGAGTTGTCCTGGATAGTGCCTCACGGACAATTACGGGACACTGTAGATCCCCCCAGGGCCCACTGGATGGAACGTGAGAGAGTCTGGGCTATGATGTGGACCATTGACTATGGGGTGCAGTGATGCTCAGAGATGAACTTACCAGGTGCAATTGATGTATCACGATGATGGGAGAGAGTGTTGCTGTGGGGGGAGTGGGGGGCGGGGGCGGTGGGGTTGAATGGGACCTCATATATTTTTTTAATGTAATTAAAAAATAATAATAATAAATAAATATTTAAAAAAATAAAAAATAAAAAAAAAAATAAAAAAAAAAAAAATAAAGGCTATAGGGAAGCAGCTAGATTGGTGGATGCTACAGGAGACATTGTCTTAACCTCCAGCTCAGCCTTTGGATTCCTTAAGGATAGTAGCCTTATTACTTCAGAACAACACTCAGCACTTGTCAGCCACCCTCATTTTATGGTTTGCTTCATACAAAACTGTTAAATATTGCTCAAATTTAAATGCTGGTATCTTACTTTCTCCTCTGAATGGACTTGAATTCCATGACTGTTTAACAGCTTCATTCTGGCCTGATTGATGTCTCTCTAACAGCAGTGGTTCTAAAAATGTGGTCCCCAGACCAGTAGCATTAGCATCACTTGGGGATTTGTTCCAAATACAATTTCTTGAGCCTCATTCCCAAACCTTCTGTATCACATACTCTGGGGGTAATTCAATAAATCTGTATTTTAACAAATCCTCCTGGTGATTCTGATGCAAACTAAAGGCTGAGAGCCCTAGACAACCCTGATATGAGATTGTTTGTTGATGGCTCATACCTTGAGAATAATCAAGGTATATTTTGGTTTTTTTTTTGTTTTTTTTTTTTTGTTTTTTTTTTCTTTATTTTTTTTATTGAATTTGTAATAATATTACATTAAAAATATATATGTGAGGTCCCATTCAACCCCACCCCCCCACCCCACCTCTCCCCCCCCCCCCCCCCCCCCAGCAACACTCGTTCCCATCATCATGACACATCCATTGGATTTGGTAAGTACATCTTTGGGCACCTCTGCACCTCATAGTCAATGGTCCACATCATGGCCCATACTCTCCTCCATTCCATCCAGTGGGCCCTGTGAGGATTTACAATGTCCGGTGATTGCCTCTGAAGCACCATCCAGGGCAGCTCCATGTCCCAAAGCCTCCACCTCTCATCTCTTCCTGCCTTTCCCCATACCCATCAGCCACCATGTCCACTTTTCCCAATCCAATGCCACCTCTTCTATGTGGACATTGGATTGGTTGTGTCCATTGCACCTCTATGTCAAGAGGAGGCTCAGATTCCACATGGATGCTGGATGCAATCCTCCCACTTTCAGTTGTAATCACTCTAGGCTCCATGGTGTGGTGGTTGTCCTTCTTCAACTCCATCTTAACTGAGTGTGGTAAGTCCAATAAATCATATTGTAGGTGCTGGAGTCTGTTGAGGCTCAGGACCTGGCTATCACATTGTCAGTCCAGAGATTCAAATCCCCTAAATATATCTTAAACCCCAACGTTAACTGCACCTCCAGCACATTAGCATGAAAGTCTTATGAAGGAAGATCCCATCTGAGTCCAGATTCATCACACATAAACACCAGTTCCAAAAAGGGGCCATCTGACCTGGTAGTTAACCCCATCGGCCATGACCATAACTCCCATGGGTCTCTTTAGCCCTCGAAGGAACCGATATCTGGGGGTTGTATCTGCTTTATCTGTCTCTCTGACTCTGCTCAGTTGTGCATGAGGGCAATCCTTCTGCCAGCCTCCAGACTCTTTTTTAGAAACTCGTAGCCATATAAACTCATTTCTCTTTTCCATTTCCCCCTTACTTTAGTTCAAACAGCATTTTAAAGTCATGTTATTTTATGTAGACAGGGATATTCTGCTGATCCACATTGAACCTTCCGTATAAGGTCATTTTCCAGTTGCATCATCAGTTGGTAGTTGATAGTGGTCCCTCGGTGCCAGGGAGGCTCATCCCCGGGTGTCATGTCCCACGCTGGGGGGAAGGCATTGCATTTACATGCTGAGTTTGGCTTCGAGACTGGCCACATTTGAGTAACATGAAGGCTGACAGGAGGAAATTCCCAGGCACAATGTTGCTCTAGGCCTTGTTCTTATTTTAGGCTTATCAGCTCACAAGCATAGTCATTAGCATCAGGGGCTCACCGTTGAACCCTCACTCCCTCCCGGTCCCCGCCGCTGTACCTGGGAGACTGTCGCTGCTCCCCTAGGGACCACGACAGAGCACCACTGGCCAGGAACCCAGTACCCCCCCTGCTGTGGTTTTTAATTGTTGCCACTATGAGTATATCCAAACATTACCATGCACCCTGGACATATGTTCTGTACAGCTCCCTGTCAGCCATATATCACCTGTCATTGGTATCCCATACCAGTATCCCTCCATTGCCATTGTTGAAACACTCTGTGATCCAGAACTCCCCGAAATTTGAAGCCCAATATATGTCATGGTCCCTTACTAGGGAATGGCATATAGCGAGGGATTTAAAGGTTGGATAAAGAACTTGGATAAAGTTAGATAAAGAACTTAGATAAAGAATGTTGACTTGAAAAAATTCTACATCCTATCTTTTTTTTTTTTTCCCCCCTAATTATTCAGCTTCTCTTCACAGGAGTCCTAGACCACAGCAATGCATATATATAATATACAGCACTCCCATACATCCCTCACAAAAAACTTTTTCCTTCCAGAGCAATACACTTACACCCTATTCACATCATATTTACTTAACGTGATGTACAGAGTCTGAGACATTAGGTTTCTAACAAGGTGACATCTGTGCTTACATTATGGTGCACACTTTAGGATACACAGTTCTTTACATTCTTAGTTATCCTATGTTTTACATTATGGTTTACATTATCAGTCTGTCATCTCCTATATGTTATGGTGTAATATTACATGTTTTATATCCATCCTTGTGTACTCTCAAGAAACTCCTCTCTTACCCCCCATTTACCTTGGTTCCACACATTTAACGTCCATTTTCCCTTCCACCTTGGTGCCCACAGTGACAGCCAACCTCCGTTTCCTGAGGAGCCACTTCCAGAGATAGATGGAATAGTGTTCAGGGCCTAACTTGCTCAACTGCCCCAATGCCCTGGGAGCCACCCTTTCTCTCGAGGGATACAGTTCCCTCTATTTGGTGGCATCAGTCCTCCCCAGGATGTGGGTCCACCCCCACTCTCACTACTTGGGTTTCTACCCCATGGTGACACCCACTCTGGCAGAATGAGCATTTAGACATTCCCCAGGAGCCCGTCCTGCATCAGACCCTCCCCTCCGAGCATTCTAAACAGGTAACCCTCTTTATTATATTTTGATATGATTTTCTCGGCATTTTATTCTCCACCAACACCTAACCCTCTCCTGTGTTCGTATGCTACCCCTCCCTCCCCCCACTTTTGGGCAATGTCACCCATCCGTCCCTCCCCAGCCACCCTCAAACCCGCAAAGCCCCAACCAAAGGCAACCCCTTGCCCCCCTTTTATCTCTTCTTTGTGTTCATACTTACCACCATCTCGTCTTAAATTCCACCCCTGCAGACATCGGCTCATATCCTTCCTCCACCCTCCGATTTCCTGTAAGCCTATCGTTCAGTCTCTTGCTATCTAAGGCAGCTTGTTTATTTCATATCATTGAGGTCATGTAGTATTTGTCCTTCAATGTCTGGGTTGCTTCACTCAACATAAGATTCTCAAGATTCATCCATCTTATCACATGTGTTTGTAGTGTGTTTGTTCTTACAGCCGAGTAGTATTCCATTGTGTGTATATACCACATTTTATTGATCCACTCATCTGTTGATGGGCATTTGGGTTGATTCCAACTTTTGGCAATAGTGAACAATGCTGCTATGAACATTGGTGTACATATATCTGTTTGTGTCCTTGTTTTCAGTTCTGCTGGGTATATACCCAGCAGTGGTATTGCTGGGTCATATGGCAAATCTATGGCTAGTTTTTTGAGAAAACGCCATACTGTCCTCCAGAACGGTTGGATCCTTCTGCATTCCCACCAGCAGTGGATGAGTGTTCCCCTTCCTTCACATCCTCTCCAGCACTTGTATTCTTCTGTTTTTTTCATAGCTGCCAATCTTATGGGTGTAAGATGGTATCTCATTGTAATTTTGATTTGCATTTCCCTGATAGCTAGAGATTTGGAACATTTTTTCATGTGCTTTTTTGCCATTTGTATTTCTTCTTCGGAGAAGTGTCTGTTTAAGTCTTTTTCCCATTTTTTGAATGGGTTGTTTATCTTTTTATTTTCAAGATATAGAAGTTCTTTATATATGCACGTTATAAGTTTCTTATCAGATATATGATTGCCAAATATTTTCTCCCACTGTGTGGGCTCCCTTTTTACTTTCTTGACAAACTCCTTTGAGGTGCAGAAGGCTTTTATTTTGAGGTAGTCCCATTTATCTATTAGTTCTTTTGCTGCTCGTGCTTTTGGTGAGATATTCATAAATCCATTTCCTATTACAAGGTCCTGTAGATGTTTCCCTACACTGCTTTCTAAGGTTTTTATGGTCTTGGCTCTTATATTTAGGTCTTTGATCCATCTTGAGTTGATCTTTGTATAAGGTGTAAGATGGTAATCCTCTTTCATTCTTCTACATATGGCTATCCAGTTCTCCAGACACCATTTGTTGAATAGGCCACTCTCTCCCAGTTGAGAGGGTTTGGTGGCTTTATCGAATATTATGTGGCTGTATATGTGAGGTTCTATTTCAGAGCTTTCAATTCGATTCCATTGGTCTATGTGTCTCTCCTTATGCCAATACCATGCTGTTTTCACCACCGTAGCTTTGTAGTATGTTTTGAAGTCAGGTAGTGTGATTCCTCCAATTTCGTTTTTCTTTTTCAGTATGTCTTTGGCTATTCGGGGTCTCTTTCCTTTCCAAATAAATTTCATAGTTAGTTTTTCTAGTTCCTTAAAGAAGGCTGCATTGATTTTTATTGGGATTGCATTGAATGTGTAGATCAGTTTTGGTAGGATAGACATCTTAATAATATTCAGTCTTCCTATCCATGAACAAGGAATAGTCTTCCATTTATTTAGGTCTTCTTTGATTTCCTTGAACAATCTTGTATAGTTCTCGGTGTATAAGTTCTTTACCTCTTTAGTTAGATTTATTCCTAAGTATTTGATTTTTTTATTTACTATTGTGAATGGTATTTGTTTCTTGATTTCCTCCTGATCTTGCTCATTATTAGTGTACAGAAATGCTACTGATTTTTGCGCATTGATCTTATAACCTGCGACTTTACTAAACTCATTTATGAGTTCTAGAATCTTCGTTGTAGATCTCTCAGGGTTTTCTAAGTATAGGATCATGTCATCTGCAAATAATGAAATTTTGACTTCTTCCTTTCCAATTTGAATGCCTTTTATTTCTGGTTCTTGCCTCAGTGCTTGAGCAAGTACTTCTAAGACAATGTTAAATAGGAGTGGAGACAGTGGGCATCCTTGTCTTGTTCCTGAGTTTAGAGGGAAGGAGTCTAGGATTTCTCCATTGTAAACAATATTGGCTTTAGGTTTTTCATATATAGTCTTTATCATGTTCAAAAAATTCCCTTGTATTCCAATCTTTTGGAGTGTTTTTATCAAGAAAGGGTGCTGTATTTTGTCAAATGCTTTTTCTGCATCAATAGATATAATCGTGTGATTTTTTTCCTTCAATCTGTTTATATGGTGTATTACGTTGATTGATTTTCTTATGTTAAACCATCCTTGCATACCTGGGATGAATCCCACTTGGTCGTGGTGTATAATACGTTTAATGTGTTGTTGAATACGATTAGCAAGTATTTTGTTAAGTATTTTTGCGTCTAGATTCATTAGAGAAATTGGTCTGTAATTTTCCTTTCTTGTGATGTCTTTGTTTGGCTTTGGTACTAGGGTAATGTTGGCATCATAGAAGGAGTTGGGTAATGTTCTTTCTGTTTCGATTTTTTGGAATAGTTTCAGCAGGATTGGTGTCAGTTCTTTCCGGAATGTTTTGTAGAATTCACTTGTGAAGCCATCTGGCCCTGGGCTCTTCTTAGTTGGGAGATTTTTAATAACTGATTCTATCTCTCTGCTTGTGATTGGTTTGTTAAGATCATCAATTTCTTCTTTCGTCAATATGGGCTGCTTATGTGTTTCTAGGAATTTGTCCATTTCCTCTAGATTGTCATTTTTTTTGGAATATAGTTTTTCAAAATATCCTCTTATGATAGTCTTTATTTCTGTGGGGTCAGTGGTGATATCGCCTTTCTCATTTCTTATTTTGTGTATTTGCATCTTCTCTCTTTTTTTCTTTGTTAGTGTTGCTAAAGGTTTGTCAATTTTGTTAATCTTCTCAAAAAACCAGCTCTTGGTCTTGTTTATCTGTTCAAGTGCTTTCTTATTTTCTATTTCATTTAGTTCTGCTCTTATCTTTGTTATTTCCTTCCTTCTTCTTCCTGTTGGGTCACTTTGTTGTTGTTTTTCTAATTCCTTCAAATGTGCAGTTAGTTCTTCAATTTTTGCTCTTTCTTCTTTTTTGATATATGAATTTATGGCTATAAACTTCCCTCTCAGTACTGCTTTTGCTGTATCCCATAAATTTTGGTATGTTGTGTTATCATTATCATTTGTTTCAAGGTAGTCATTGATTTCTTTTGAGATTTCCTCTTTGACCCACTGTTTTTCTAAGAGTGTGCTGTTTAATTTCCAAATCATGGTGTGAAATCTGGGCTTCTGTCCCTTGCAAATCTCCAGCTTGAGTCCACTGTGGCCAGAGATAATGTTTTGTATGATTTCAATCTTTCTGAATTCGTTCAGCCTTTCTTTGTGGCCTAGCATATGATCTATCTTGGAGAATGATCCATGTGCGCTTGAGAAAAATGTATATCCTGCTGTGTTTGGGTGTAGCGATCTATATATATCTATTAGATCCAGCTCCTCTAATATACTATTCAGATGTTTTGTTTCTTTGGTGATTCTCTTTTGAGATGTTCTGTCCAGAGTTGATAGTGGTGTATTAAAATCCCCCACTATAATTGTAGATGTATCTATTCTTTCACTTAGTTTTTCCAGCGTTTGCCTGACGTATTTAGAGGCACCCTTGTTAGGGGCATAGATATTTATGATTGTTCGATCTTCTTGACAGATTTTCCCTTTCACTAAAATGTAGTATCCTTCTTTGTCTCTCACAATTGTTTCACATTTAAAGTCTATTTTGTCTGATATTAATATAGCTACTCCTGCCTTTTTTTGGTTATTGTTAGCTTGTATGATTGTTTTCCAGCCATTCACTTTCAATCTCCATGCATCTCTGGGTCTAAGATGTGTCTCTTGTAGACAGCATATGGATGGGTCATATTTCCTTATCCAATGTCCCAGTCTGAATCTTTTGATAGGTGAGTTTAATCCGTTGACATTCAGTGTTATTACTATCAAGGAATTATTTGTGTTAGCCATATTTTGATTGGATTTGTGTTTGTCATATTTTGTTTGTATATTTTTTTTTGTCTTTTTTGTTATTGTTGTTGGTCTTATACTCTCCTCCAACTCTGCCTTTCCTGTTTTCTTCTTTCTTCCTGTAGAACTCCCTTTAGAATTTCTTGAAGGGGAGGTTTCTTGTTGGTATACTCTTTCAGTTTCTGTTTGTCTGCGAATATTTTGAACTCTCCATCATGTTTGAATGCTAATTTAGCTGGATAGAGTATTCTTGGTTGGAAATTTCTTTCCTTTAGTACCTTGACTATATCATACCACTGCCTTCTTGCCTCCATGGTTTCAGATGAGAAATCAGCACTTAATCTAACTGAGCTTCCCTTGTATGTGATGGTTTTCTTTTCCCTTGCTGCTTTTAGGATTTTCTCTTTGTCTTGAGCCTTGGATAATTTGACAAGTATATGTCTTGGGGTGGGCCTGTTGGGGTTTATGACTTGTGGGTGCGCTGTGCTTCTTGGATATGTACATCTGTCTCTTTCAGTAGATTTGGGAAGTTTTCAGCCATTATTTCCTGCAGCACTCCTTCTGACCCCTTTCCCTTCTCTTCACCTTCTGGAATGCCTATAATACGTATGTTTGAGCGTTTTGCATTGTCATTCAGGTCCCTAAATCCTAATTGGATTTTTTCTATCTTCTTATTGACCCCTTCTACTATCTGTTTGATTTCTGAGGTACTGTCTTCCACATCACTAATTCTCTGCTCTGTCTCTTCTAGTCTGCTGATATTTGCTGCTAGTGTATTTTTGATTTCTTGAACTGTGGTGTTCATTCCCATCATATCTATTATGTTTTTTCGTATGTCTGCAATTTCCCCTCCAAGTGATGTCTTCATGTTGTTAACCTCTTTCATTACTTCGTCAAATTTGTCGGTGATAAATGTTCTGAGATCTTTCATTGCTTGTGCCAAGTTTTGCTCCCCTTCGTGATTATTGGTTTGTTGATTGGATTCAGCCATGTTTTCCTGATTACTGGTTTGGTTTGTAGATTTTTGTTGCTTTCTGGTCATCTCTTTATCTTGACGGATTTAATCAGTTCCTTAGCTTCTTTGTCTGCTCTTGGAGGTTAATTAGCTGTTATTTTTGCATCGGTGTTATATCTTCTCTTTGTCACTTTTTTCTTCTTATTCTAGTTTCTTGTTGTTGGTTAAGTTCACTTCCCACCGAATTGACGTCCAGACACCTTCCAACCAGCAAGAATCCCCGAAACAGCGCGGTCCCAAAGAGCCTTCAACGCTGCCCAGCCGCCCCCTGCAGAGACACTACCAGGCAAGCTCACGCAGCCACCATCTTCTCTGTCCAAATCTCTCAAGGTATATTTTGTGGTGGATATGTTATAACTTCTGAATATTCTGCTGTTGAAGCTTCTCCTTTACATATAGTTCACTTTACTCAAATAGCTGAATGACAGTTTTATCACAACTTTGTTAAAGACTTAAGAGTCGACATCTATACTAATAGATATACCTATGGACTTGTTCATGATTTTAGTACATTATGAAAATAAAGAAGTTTTCCAACTTCCTCAAGCACTTATGGAAAATGATAAAACAAGCAAATGAAGTATCAATTCTTAAGAAAGAAGCTTATTCTAAAGGTAATAATTTAAAGCAAACTGGAATTTCCTAGTTGACTATTAAGTAAAGTAAGCAGTCATTAGTGCTTTTGCTACTATAGGTATTCCAAAGACACTTGTTGAATCTCACTTCATGAATCTTGAGAGGCTTATTCAAATATGATAATTTTCCCCCTCAGAAGACAAGAAATGTTGACTATCCCAACACCATCTCAATGATGCCCATTGGTTTTGCCAAGATGGCTGCTTAGTGTCAGCCAGAGACCATCTCCAGTCCTTTGGTGCTTTTCCTGGGATATTATTCACATTGGTAAAGACAGATTGGTTCAAACTTTCCAAAAATATTGGTGGGCAAATTTTACTGAAGACAGGTAGCCAAATCTTGCCTTAACTGTTATTACCATAATCCAGGTGTGATGGTTAGGCTATTGTGTCAACTTAGCCAGGTAATTTTGCCCAGTTGTGTGGTCAGGCAAGCACTGGGTTAACTCTAATACAAGGGCATTTATGGACGTTAGTCACCATTGACTTCACTGCAGTAGTAAATTATAGATTTCTGGTTATAATTGCATCAATCAGGGAGACTGCCATCAGCAATTAGTGACACTTAACCCAATCAGTTGAATCCCTTAAAAGGGGAAGTGAGCCCAGCATTGAGAGAGAATTTCCCAGCTCATGTTTGGACAGTCAACATCTCCCAGAAAGTCCAATGAAGGTCAAGAACCTTTATTGGACTTGACCTTCATTGGACTTTCATTGCCTACCCATGGAACCTGGACTTGTGCATCCACACAGCTGCATGAGAGACTCTTATATAATCATATACTATTGACAGATACCCTTTGTTGATTCTGTTTCCCTAGAGAACCCTGATTAATACAGCTTGGTACCGGGAGTGGTTCTTGAGGAACAGAGTCTTAAACAGGGGATGTCTGAGGTGGTTCTGGGAGTTTTGCAATTGTCTTTCTACTCTAATTGGACTCGAGGGTAATGACAACTCCCTTTCCAATAATAAAGAGGCTTCTAACAGTCCATGGTACAAGTTGGCAATCAAGATCGGCAAAATAGCCTTACTTCCCTTACTTCCATGCTTGTAAGAAGCAAGGATCTGGGTGAGTGTTTTCAACACCTTAACAGGGTTTTGTGGAGTCAAACAGTATAATGATATTGGATGGCTCTGGATACTGTTACCAAAAAAAGAGATGAGTTAAAGACTTCGGTTTTGAAACTTAAACCACCAAATGGATGGCGTGAAAGTTTCTATATGTGCTCTGAAAGAAAATCTTGTCTGCTGTAGCCACAGGCTCAAAATATCTGAGAACCAAACTCAGAGTCTCACCATACAAGTAGTGGAGTTACAAAGGAAACTAAAATCTCAACTTGCAGGGTGTCTGCAGTTAAAGTGAAGGCATTGATTAGAAAAGAGTGGAATCCAGAGAACTGGGGTAGAGACATATGGGATGATGATGATATTGATGGAGACATTGGAACCCTGAATTCTACTGAGACTTACCAGATAAGCCTGCCATGGCCTGCCCTGTCCAGGCCATACCTTGTCAACCTTGTATCATCCAGCCTCTGGCCTGCCCCAGGGAGTCTGAAACAACTTCCAGCTCTGAAGTGGGTACCAGCCAAACTGTAGCCTGCCTTACCCAGCCTCCGGGTGGCCACAGGGAGTCTGGACCTCCTCCCAGCCCTGAGACACATACCAGACAAACTACAGCAGGAGCTGCCGAGCATTCAGTCTGCCCTGAGGAAAATGATTTCCAACCCATGCCTGAAGAGATTAATCCTGTCTCACCAGAAGAAAACGCAAGGGAATGCCCTGAGGTCACTAGCCTGCAAGTCAGTTAGCAAGTAACTGGGTCTCCTGGAATTAATGTCACTTCTGAGCCAGTGTCTAATAATCCCCAAAATGTATGATCATTTCCTTTTCCCCAGTGCAGTTACTCTGGTAAAAGGCCATAGATCTCCTTGGGGAAAGGTGGGAGGAAGAGTAATAGTATAAAATTTGGGCAGTTTAACAGGATCCTTCCCCAAGGAGACCTGGTCTCCTCCTCATTCAAGGTGCTCTGGGTCTGTAAACTGTCTCAAGTCTAGGAATTGATTAAGGGGCCATGATTTTCTGCATCTGTAATTTGACCCAAAATGTCACTGTGGTCCACCAGTCAGAGTAGGGGCTTATGGAGTTCAGGTGATTAATGGAGTTTTAGCTCATCTCTGCCCATACTTGGTCCAGTGGGTCCCCAGACCTATTCTGTGGTTATTTCCCCAGTTCCAGAATGCATAATTGGGGTAGACATACTCTGTAACTGGCAGAATCCCCACATTGGATCTCTGACTTGTGGAGTGAAGGCTATTATAGTTGGAAAGGCCAAGTGGAAGCCACTAGAACTGCCCCTACCTAGCAAAATAGTAAACCAAAAGCAATACCAAATTCCTGGAGGGACTGCAGAAATTAGTGCCACCATCAAGGATTTGAAGGATGCAGGGGTGGTGATTCCCATCACATCCCCTTTCAACTCTTCTATTTGGCCTGTACAGAAAACAGATGGAACTTGGAGGATGACAGTAGATTATCATAAACTTAACCAGATGGTGACTTCAATTGCAGCTGCTGTCCCAGATGTGGTATCATTGCTTGAGCAAATCGACACGTCCCCTGGTACCTGGTATGCAGTTGTTGATTTGGCAAATGCTTTTTTCTCAATTGTTATTAGTAAAGACCACCAGAAACAGTTTGCTTTCAGCTGGCCAGGCCAGCAGTACACCTTCACTGTCCTGCCTCAGGGATATATCAACTCTCCAGCCTTATGTCATAATATTGGCCCCCCGGGATCTTGATCATCTCTCCCTCCCACAAGACATCACACTGGTCCATTATATTGATGATATCATGTTGATAGGACCTAGTGAGCAAGAAGTAGCAAAGACTCTAGACTTATTAGTAAGACATTTGCATGAGAGATGATGGGAGATAAATTCAACTAAAATAGAAAGTCCTTCCACCTCAGTGAAATTTCTAGGTGTTCAGTGATGTGGGACATGTCAAGATATCCCTTCTAACTTGGAGTTGCCCTGGGTGGTGCTGCAGGGACAGTTACCGGACATTGTATGTCCTCCTATGGCCCACTGGGTGGACTGTGGGAGAGTGTGGGCTATGATGTGGACCATTGACCATGAGGTACAGCGGTGCTCAGAGATATATTCACCAAATGCAATGAATGTCTCATGATGATGGAGGAGATTGCTGTTATGGGGGGACGAGTGGGGTGAGGCGGGTGGGGGGTATATGGGGACCTCATATTTTTTTAATGTAATATTAAAAAAATAAAGACAAAAAAAGAAATGCTAAAAAAAAAAAAAAGATATCCCTTCTAAAGTGGAGAATAAACTGTTGCATTTGGCTACTCTTATGACCAAAAAAGAGGCACAATGCTTAGTTAGTCTCTTTGGATTTTGGAGACAACACATTCCTTATTTGGGTGTGCTACTCCAGCCCATTTACCAAGTGACCAGAAAAGCTGCTAGTTTTAATTGGGGACCAGAACAAGAAAAGGCTCTGTGTCAGGTCCAGGCTGCTGTGCAAGCTGCACTACCACTTGGGCCATATGATCCAGCAGATCCAGTGGTGCAGGAAGTTTCAGTGGCAAATAGAGATGCTGTCTGGAGCCTTTGGCAGGCCCCTATAGGAGAATCACAATGCAGACCCTTAGGATTTTGGAGCAAAGCCCTACCGTCCTCTGCAGATAACTACTCCCCTTTTGAGAAACAGCTTTTGGCCTACTACTGGGCCTTAGTAGAGACTGAACGCTTAACCATGGACCATGAATTTACCATGAGACCTGAGTTGCCTATATTGAGCTGGGTATTGTCTGACCCAAAAAAAAACATAAAGTTGGGCATGCACAGCAGCACTCCATAAGAAAGTGGCAGTGATATCTATGAGATACGGCTCAAATGGGTCCTGAAGACATGAGTAAGTTACATAAGGAAGTAGCCCAAATGCCCATGGTCACCACCCCTGCCATGTTACCTTCTCTTTCACAGCCCACAGCTTTGGCCTCTTAGGGAGTTCCTTGCAATCAGTTGACTGAGGAAGAGAAAACTCAGGCCTGGTTCACAGATGACTTTGTACGTTATGCAGGTACGACCCAAAAGTGGACAGCTGCAGCACTGCAGCCCCTTTCTGGGACATCCCTGAAGGACATTGGTGAGGGCAAATCCTCCCAGTGGACAGAACTTCGAGCAGTGCACCTGGTTGCTCATTTTGCTTGGAAGAAGAAATGGCCAGAGATGCATTTGTTTTCAGGAAGTTCTGGATCACAGAGTGGTTCAACAATGGCAATGGAGGAATACGGTATAGGATACTATTGACAGGTGATATATGGCTGACAGGGAGCTATACAGGACATATGTCCAGGGTCCATGGTAATGTTTGGATATACTCATAGTGGCAACAATTAAAAACTACAGCTGGGGGGGGTACTGGGTTCCTGGCCAGTGGTGCTCTGTCGTAGTCCCTAGGGGAGCAGCGACAGTCTCCCAAGTGCAGCGGCAAGAAAAGAGGGTCCAACAGTGAGCCCCTGACGCTAACGACTATGCTTGTGAGCTGATATGCCTGAAATAAGAACAAGGCCTAGAGCAGCATTGTGCCTGGGAGTTTCCTCCTGACAGCCTTCATGTTACTCAAATGTGGCCAGTCTCGAAGCCAAACTCAACATGTAAATGCAATGCCTTCCCCCCAGCGTGGGACATGACACCCGGGGATGAGCCTTCCTGGCACCGAGGGATCACTATCAACTACCAACTGATGATGCAACTGGAGAATGACCTTGAATGGAAGGTTCAATGCAGATCAGCAGAATATCCCTGTCTACATAAAATAACATGACTTTAAAATGCTGTTTGACCTAATGTAAGGGGGAAATGGAAAGGAGAAATGAGTTTATATGGCTACGAGTTTCTAAAAAAGAGTCTGGAGGCCGTCAGAAGGATTGCCCTTATGCACAACTGAGCAGAGTCTAAGAGACAGATAAAGTAGATACAACCCCCAGATATTGGTTCCTTTGAGGGCTAAAGAGGCCCATGGGTGCTATGGTCATGGCAGATGGGATTAACTGCCATGTCAGATGGCCCTTCTTTGGAGCTGGTGTTTATGCGTGATGAATCTGGACTCAGATGGGATCTCTCTTCTTAAGACTTTCATGCTACTGTGCTGGAGTTGTAGTTGGTGTCGGGGCTTAAGATATATTTAGGGGATCTGAATCTCTGGACTGACAATGTGATAGCCAGGCCCTGAGCCTCAACAGACTCTAGCACCTACAATCTGATTTATTGGACTCACCTCACTCAGCTAAGATTGAGTTGAAAAAGGACAACCACCACAACATGGAGCCTAGAGTGCTTACAACTGAAAGTGAGAGGATTGCATCCAGTATCCATGAGGAATCTGAGCCTCCTCTTGACATAGAGGTGCAATGGACACAACCAATCCAATGTCCACAGAGAAAAGGTGGCATTGGAGTGGGAAAAGTGGACATGGTGGCTAATGGGTATGGGGAATGGCTGGAAGAGACGAGATGTGGAGGTGTCTTAGGGACTTGGAGCTGCCCTGGATGGTGCTTCAGGGGCAATCACCGGACATTATAAATCCTCACAGGGCCCACTGGATGGAATGGGGGAGAGTATGGGCCATGATGTGGACCTTTGACCATGAGGTGCAGAGATGCCCAGAGACGTACTTACCAAATGCAATGGATGTGTCATGATGATGAGAATGAGTGTTGCTGGGGGGGGAGTGATGGGGTGGGGGTGGTGGGGTTGAAGTGGTCCTCATATATTTTTTTGTAATGTAATATTTTTACAAAATTTATTTAAAAAATTAAAAAAAAAGAGAGATGCATTTGTACTCTGATTTATGGGCTGTTGCCAATGATTTGGCTGGATGGTCAGGGACTTGGTAGGAACATGATCGGAAAATCGGCGACAAAGAGGTCTGGGGAAGAGGTATGTGGATTGACCTTTCTGAGTGGGCAAAAACATGAAAATTTTTGTGCTCCACATGAATGCTCACCAGAGGATTACTTCAGCAAAGGAAGATTTTAATAATCAAGTGGATAAGATGACCCACTCTGTGGCTAATGCTCAGCCTCTTTCCCCAGCCTCTCCTGTCATTGCCCAGTGGGCTCATGAAAAAAAGTGGCCATGGAGGCAAGGATGGAGACTATGCATGGGCTCAGCAACATGGACTTCCCCTTACAAAGGCTGACTTGGCTACAGTCACTGCTGAGTGCCCAATCTGCCAGAAGCAGAGATCCACACTCAGCCCCCAATATAACACCATTCCTTTAGGTGACCAGCCTGCTACATGGTGGCAGGTTGCCTACATTAGGTCACTTCCACAATGGAAGGGGCAGAGATTTGTTTTAACTGGAATAGACACATACTCTGGATATGGGTTTGCATTTCCTGCACACAATGCTTCTTCCAAAACCACTATCTGTGGATTTACTGAATGTCTTATCTACTGCCATGGCATTCCCCATAGCATTGCTTCCAATCAAGAAACCAATTTCACAGCAAATGATGTGTGGGAATGTGCATATGCCCATGGAATTCACTGGTCTTACCATATTCCCCATCACCCTGAATCAGCTGGTTTGACAGAATGGTGGAATGGCCTTTTGAAGACTCAATTAAGGTCCCAATTAGGTAGCAATACCTTGCAGGGCTAGGGCAATGTTCTCCAGGAAGCTGTGTATGTTCTAAATCAGTGTCCACTCTATGGTGCTGTTTCTCCCATAACCAGGATCCATGGGTCCTGGAATCAAGGGGTGGAAATGGGAGTGGCACCACTCACTATTACCCCTAGTGACCCACTAGGAAATTTTTTGCTTCCTGTCCCTGCAACCATAAGCTCTTCTGGTCTACAGGTTTGCATTTCCTGCATGCAATGCTTCTTCCAAAACTACCATCCATGGACTTACTGAATGTCTTATCTACCACCATGGCATTCCACACAGCATTGCTTCTGATCAAGGAACCCATTTCACAGCAAATGATGTGTGGTAATGGGCACATGCCCATGGAATTCACTGGTTTTACCATGTTCCCCATCACCCTGAAGCAGCTGGATTGATAGAATACTGGAATGGCCTTTTGAAGACTCAGTTATGGTGTCAACTATGTGGCAATACCTTGCAGGGCTGGGTCAATGTTCTCCAGGAGGCTGTATATGCTCTAAATCAGTGCCCACTCTATGGTGCTGTTTCTCCCATAACCAGGATCCATGGGTCCGAGAATCAAGGGGTGGAAATGGGAGTGGCAGGATTCAAACTCAGGGCCTGCTGACCCAAGTGGTGAGCTGGCCCATGTGCACTGCTGATGCGCACAAGGAGTGCTATGCCACGCGGGGCTGTCTCCCACGTAGGGGAGCCCTATGAGCAAAGAGTGCGCCCCATAATGAGAGCCGTCCCATGCAAAAAAGAAAAAAAGTGCAGCCAGCCCAGGAGTGGTGCCACACACATGGCGAGCTGACAGCAAGATGATGCAACAGAAAAGAGACACAGATTCCCGGTGCCACTGACAAGAATACAAGCAGACATAGAAGAACACACAGTGAATGGACACAGAGAGCAGACAATTTGGGGGGAGAGGGAAGAGAAATAAATAAAAATAAATCTTTAGGGAAAAAAAAGCACCTTCATTGGACTTTCATTGCCTACCTGTGGAACGTGGGCTTGTGCATCCACACGGCTGCATGAGAGACTCTTACATAATCACATACTATTGTACGATTGACAGATATCCCTTGTTGATTCTGTTTCCCTAGAGAACACTGACTAATACACCAGGGAAAACTGTAACAAAAGGAAAAACTCAGAACTATTGCCTCAAAAAACATTTGAATATTTACAAAGGGATTTCATTCAATTGATTGAATCACTAAATTTTGAATATGATTTAGTAATCGTTGGTCACTTTTATGCTTGGGGTTTTACTTTGCTAAAAAGTTAATAGTCTGTTGGGAAAAAAGGTAAATTTTTATTTTTCCACCTGAAAATAATTTCTCCCTAGTGGTGGATAATCTCACTTTACAGGTGAAATGCTAAAGAAACTATGTAAGATATTACCATTACAACAGAAACTTCCTGTTCATATTGACCCCAAAGTTCTGGAAAAATAGAACAGGCTAATAATCTTCTTTTATTTATCCCTCCCCCCTTGTGACTTTTTGCTTGCTGTCTGCTTTCTGTGTCCATTTGCTGTACATTCTTCTGGGTCTGTATTTATTCTTTTTTAAATTATTTATGCCCCCCCCCCCCCATGGCTTGCTTGCTGTCTGCTCTCTGTGTCCATTCACTGCGCTTTCTTCTGCATTTTTGCTTGTCTCCCTTTCTGTTGTGTCACCTTGCAGAGTCAGCTCTCTGCAGGGCTTGTGGGCCGGTGGTTCTCCACAGCATGCAAGTGAGCCTGCCTTCACAAAGAGGCCCCGGGACAGGAACCCAGGGCCCCCCATATGGTAGACATGAGCCCAACTGATTGAGCCACAGCCACTTCCCTGGGCTAATGATCTTTTAAAATCAAATTATTCCAGTTTTCAGAAGAGCTTAATCTAACCATTAGTTTTAATGATAATCTTGACCTCAAATCTTGACCTTTAATCTTGACCTCAAAATCATCAGTGGTCCTCCCTATATGAAATGATTCCAGGAAGATCAATGAGACTGTGACAACACCTCCTCTATCAAACACCTGGTTATACTTAGAGCATGTTAAATATTGTCAAAATCCATATCTTATGCCCAACAGGTGCAAGATGCATTTCTAAAGAGGCTATCACCAAATACACCATTACAAGATTTTCACCCAGGATACTGGAATTCTTGGAAGAGTCATACATGAAAGAAAGTCATTTTTAGATCTAGTCTGGAAAAGACAATTTCAGGTACTTTTAACTACAAGTACTGCATTTAAATTCCAGAGCACGAACCCATGGGTACATGCAAGCCAGTGTAAATGTGCTAAGGATTCTATAATTTAGACATACATCCAGTACCACTGGAGATTTAACTCTGAGGCTCACCAAAAAGATTCCAGAAGCAGTAGACTTCCAGAAGTGAACAACGTCCTCCCAAGACCTTTGGATTAAGATCTATGATCAGGATAGGCCTTCGTTTTATTAGAATCCTCTTTTCCCTTTATTTTTTAATTCATGATACTAGGTTGTTAAAATGGCCATTCTACTGTTTGCTTTTTCCCATTTTCTCTAATATTTTCATTCCCAAAGACTCTGTGAACCCCTTAATTCACCTTTCTCAAACAGTTGCAACAATAGCCAATCTTTCCAACTGTTGGATTTCTCATCCAGCCCCAGATCTTCTAATAATAATCATTTAGCCACACCTATAAGCCTATATAGAATCAGATTTTACCCCAAGACTGATAATTCAATTTCCTTTTATCTTCAAGACAGAGTAATTGATAAACTTGACACATCTACATGCCTTAATTGGACACTAGGTCACCAGTAATTTACTGTTATTACTGGTATTTCTCAGAACCTCAAAGAAACCCAGGTGTATTACTCTGCCAAAGGGGTGCTGAAGCAAAGTACCAGAACTCTGTTGGCTTTTATAAAGGGCATTTATTTGGGGTAGAAGCTTGTAGTTACCAGGCCCTAAAGAGTCCAACTCAAGGTACCATAGGAGATACTTTCTCACCCACAGTCTGTTGCCACGTGTTGAAGCAAGATGGTGGGCAATGTCTGTGAGGGTTCAGCCTTTCACCTTCCTCTTAAGGCTCTGTGGTCCCAGCTTCTTACAATCTCAGCTGTAGGCTGGCATAAGGCTTGTCACTCTCCCCTGGGCTCATTTCTTTCAGAGCTTAGCTGCTCTGCTCTCTCCAGAAGGTCTGCTGTGGACTATCAGGCTCATCTCTCTTCCCAGGGCCATGTCTATGGAGCACTCTCTCTTCCTGCATATCTGCTTCTGTGTTCTCCTTCTCCTTGTATTTACTTCCCTGTCTTTGATCGAGCATCCATTTATATAGCCCACAAAGTAGGGGGAGTGGGAACTCAAATTAGTCACCCTAATGATGTGGTCAAATAAAAACCCTAATCATGATTTAATAAGATAAAAGTGAAACCTCTGAATCTAATACAATCTAATACACCCAGAGGAAAAGATCAGTTTCCAAACACAATTCAATATCTATTTTTGGAATTCATAAACAATACCAAACTGCCATACCAGGAAGCGCCAGTAAGAAGAAGAGAGAAATAGGACTAATGATGAAAATTATAGTCCAATTATTTTCACATAAAGTTATGCAGAAACCATTATATGGCTTGTTTTAAACCCCATCCAGAGTGATTTCCTCAACAATCAGATCAATTAAATTCAAAAAATAAATGGTACCTATCATAACCATAAACTATAAATTTGTGCCTTCTCAATGTGTACCTCTGGTATAATCTTTTGGTATAATAAAATGGATTTCCTGTGTTTCCTACATTCAAATATGATGTACAATTTTATTATAATCATTTGGTCTTTCCAAACATTCAAAGCAAAACCTCCCAGTGTTTACAATTTATTGATATTTTGACATGTGTTAAGTAAAATACTTAACCTGCCAGGAGGGTCCCCTTTCCAAGAAAGGATTATCCAGAAGACAAAAACAATTGACCTGCAGGGACTTCTTGAGAAAAATGAAAAATGGAATGCACCCTACAGAATTACAGATAAGCAATACCTGCTGATAATCCAATTTCAGTCCAGTAGAGACAGTTTATCAGAATGGACAAACATAACATACTAGTCAATGTATATCTACTCCCCACTTTGTAAGGCCATGTATGTAAAATGGAAAATTAACATCAGCCAATCAGAACATTTCCTCACTTTCTTCCATGCTTGCCCTATATAAGTTCCCCCTTTCCACTTCCTCAGCGGAGCTCCTTTCCACACGTAGTTTGGATGTTGCCTGATTCATGAATCACAGACTGCTCAAATAAGCTCCCATAATTAACATATTGACTAATAATTTTTTATAGTTTTAGTGTCAGAAGTGGGATATGAAGGAGGCACCTGATGGCCCCTGGAGGCAGTGATAAGATCAGGCAAAAGGTAACCACTGAACCTTTTGTGCTCTTTCCTCTCTTGTGGCTCCCAGAGATCAAAGGGTAATTTCCATTCAAATCTAAGCTCTGTAAATTGTGTTGCATTCCAACTCTGAGCAGTGCTAAAGTCTGAGGATCAGATTAAAGCTCTGGTTACAGTCCAGATAAAACAAGTCTGGGGATGGGAAGCAGATACGGCTCAAGCAGTATACAAGGCACTATTTTTATAAAACAAGGCATTATCTTTTATAGTTATTTTTCCAGTAATGAATATGAAAGGATCCCTGACACATGCTTTCAATTGATAGGTTTGATTTAATTGTAGATATTGGCCTGTTTGACTGTAGTTACCAATCCATTCATAAGTAGGGGCAATTCCAAGAAATACTTTCCACAAGTTTTTATGTATATTAAGATTATAGGTGTCATTAATCCAAGGGATTGGTAACCATTTTCCTTTACATTTCCAAATAGTAAAATTGTTAGTATATACCACTTGTTCACCTAAGAATAGAGATTCTGAAAAAGGATACTGCATATTACTAACTCGTTGACCCTTGTTGTTAAGTCCATGCCATATAAATCTGCCGTTATGTTCTTTGGGGGTCCCCATAGGAGCACTTTCCCACACTACTCCATAGGAATCATTAAAAATGACAAATCCTCTTCCTATATGGCATTCCTGCCATCCCTCCTTCTCTTCAGGTTCTCAGGGTGGACAATTGTAATTTTGTTTTTTGTTTACAAAAGAATTATATGAGGGAAACAAAGTTATTAATAATTTGGTACCATTACTTTTCATGATAACCACAGTCCGATTTTTTTGTCTGCATGCAAGGGAGATTTTTTCTAATACATAATGGTCTATGATCAAAAGGAAGGGTAAGATTATATATTTCCTTCCCTTCATCTGCTTTTAAGGGTAGTCTGTCATCTATAGGCTCAGGAAACACATGTGTTTTGTTCAAAAATACAGGAAATGATGGGTCTCTCCATGTTAGAGCACGTACTAGAGGTGGGTTAGGAATATATGCCCAATAAGTATGAATTTCACCTGCATGACCCAGAGTTACCATTAATATGATCAGGAAAGGAGAAATCATTGTCAAAATTATCTTTCTTCTCTATCTGCGGTTTAATTCGTCAAGCTGGAAGCCAAATTTGTTCCCCGTCTTCTGTAATGACAAGAGCATATCCTCACCCCCATACTTTAACCTTTCCCTTTTGCCAAATGTTAGTTAGTACATCTTTCCAATATATTGGCTAATATTCAGCTGAGTCACACAATACCTTTTCTTTATTCTTATTCAATGCATAATGCCATTCAGCAGGCGTTATTGAATCATATACATTAAGGAAATTTAAAGTGAATAAAGCTTTTGCCAATTGGTCCTTTGGTACTAGAATGCCATCATCTCCCCCTTTTTGTTTTAATAACATTTGCTTAAGGGTATGATGTGACCGTTTAACTATGGCCTGACCTGTAGGATTATAAGGAATTTCTGTGACATGAGCAATGGAATATTTAGAGCAAAATGTTGCAAACTGTTTGCCAGAATAAGCTGGACAATTCTCAGTTTTGATCTCTGCAGGGCATCCCATAACTGCAAAGGCAGACCACAAATGTGAACGAACATGACAAAATCTTTCCCCACTGTGCGCTGTAGCCCAGAGAAAGTGAGAATAAGTATCAACACAAACATGAACATATTGCAGTTTACTGAAAGTTGGAACATGTGTGACATCCATTTGCCAGATTTTATTTGGAGCCAGCCCTTGAGGATTAGTGCCTTTATCAAATGGTGCTGACATGAGAGGGCCACAGGTAGTGATGTAGGCTATGGGTGGGAAGCTCCTTGTCTCTTCAGAAATAACCTTAACCTAAGCTGTCTGTCCTGACTTGTGGGTGTGGGACGGTGAGAGGCTGCAGTCCTGCCCTTGGTGACCATGGCAATGACTCCAGTCCTGGAGAAAGAGTTTAGCAATGAAAACTCTATAAACTTTAAATAATCAGGGAAAATGCAAACCAAATGTGCTAAAAGCTTATCTAGAATGTATGAAGTCCATGCTAAAAGCTTACCTAAGATGTGGAAGATATATGCTAATTCAAACTTATTGAGCACTGAAACAAAGAATGATTTAGCCCTTCCTCTCTATAAAAGGAACTCAAAATTCTTGTTCGGGGCTCGGGTTTGAAACAGAAAGCTCCCAAGTCTGGCTGGCCATCAACAAACCATTTTTGCTTCTCAAAATCATTCCTGAGTCCTGGCCTTTCTATATACAAATAACTGAACCTCTCTCAAATTCTACAACAGTAGAACAATGTTTTATAATATCTTGTGCTTGCAATTTTGTTAAAGATGGAAATTTATGTCACAATCCCTTAGTATTGATATGAGTTAGAGCATGATATTTGGCAGCATCCTGTATAGACCCTACTAGAATATCAGCTTGCACATTATGTGCAGATAAGGAGCCAGGTAAAGCAGAATGTGATCGAATATGGGTAATGTACAGAGAATTTACTCATTGATGAATGAGTGCCTGCAATTGTAGGAACATTTGAGAAAGCTCATCAGTTATAGATATAAGCAGTTTCAATTTGAGCAACGGTTAAGCAAACATATTCAGAATCAGAAATAATATTGAGAGGCTCTTTAAAAGTTTGTAGGACTATGAGAACAGCTGATAATTCTGTATGTTGTGCAGAAGTATGCAGTGTTTGCCAAACCTTTTCTGTAAAAGGAGTGACATAAGCCGCTTTACCATTGTTACTACAATCTGTGAAAATGGTGTGTTTTCAGTTGGAAATGACTTAAATATATTTGTTAAAATCCAAGTTGTTCTCCATAAGAATGTTAACAGCCTAGAAGTGGGGTAATGGTTATCAATAATTCCCTGAAAATCACTAATAGCAACTTGCCATTGTGTATTTGTAGCATAAAGATGTTTAATTTCATCACTAGACAGACTACGTATTATTCGATCAGGATCAGTCCCCTTAAATTGCTTGAGCCTTAATTGACCTTTAGCAATAATAGAAATAAGTTTTTGTAAATATGTTTGCAATTTTTTTTGTTTATTATTGGGGATAAATACCCATTCTAATATGCCATCTTGCCAGAACAGGGCCGTTGGAGATTGCAGGGTAGAAAAAAATCACCAAGTCTATGGTTTTGTCAGGATCTATTTGAGTCAATTGTCCCTGTGAAATTCGTTCTTCAATGAGATTTAATTCTTTTTCTGCCTCTGAGGATAATTTCCTCGGACTCAAGAGGGCAGGATCTCCTTCTAAAGTTTGAAATAAGTGTGGCAACATTTAGTTAGGAATGCCTAGAGTAGGAGGAATCCAATTAATATCCCCCAGAAGTTTTTGAAAGTCATTGAAGGTTTTTAATTTATCATATTTCAATTGTATTTTCTGTGGGCGTATGCATTTATTTGCCAATTGCATACCTAGATAACAATAGGGAGTGTTCTGCTGAACTTTATCAGGGGCAATCTGTAACCCATACTCAGGAAACACTTTTTCAGCATACTGAAACAATTGCTGTAACTTGTTGTTTGAAGAATGTGCAAATAATATATTATCCATATAATGAATAATCATGGATTTTGGAAACCTTTTTCTTAGCACCTGTAGAGGTTGATGAACGAATAATTGACACATGGTAGGACTGTTCATCATGCCCTGAGGCAACACACACCACTGATATCTCTGCATAGGGGATTGATTATTTATAGCAGGAACAGAAAAGGCAAATTTCTCTTTATCAGAAGGATGCAAAGGAATAGTAAAGAAACAATCTTTCAAATCTATAATAATCAAAGACTAATTCTTAGGAATCATGGAGGGTTGTGGAACTCCTGGTTGCAGTGCCCCAATAGGGCTCATAACCTTATTAACACCTCTTAGATCAGTTAGCATTCGCCATTTTCCAGATTTCTTTTTTATTATGAACACTGGAGAATTCCAAGGACTATTTGAGAGCTTAATATGTTTCTGAGATAATTGGGCTTTTTTACTAAACTATGAAGGGCATTGAGTTTTTTCCACAATCAGGGGCCATTGATCAACCCACACTGGTGTTTCTGTAAGCCAGGTTATGGGAGTAGTAATGCCCTTTATTGCAATTGCCCCTATGTTAAATTTTGCATCTCTGAATCCTGTCTCAGTGTAACAGAACCAAGTCCTCTACAGTCCCCTTTTTGACGTATGTTAGGGTTATACTGCATATTCATAAATAAAGTTTTTACCTCCTCAGACAATGTAAGAATGTGAACAAAAGCTCCCCACTGACTAAGTAAATCATGGCCCCATAAATTAAGTCCAACAACAGCCATATTAAGTTGTAGCATAGATTTTTGCCCATTAGGTCCTAATACATCAAAAATAGAGGTACTCTGATAAATATCTGTCATAGTGCCAATGCCAGTAAAGACTGTTGGGACTTTTTGTAACGTCCATGATTGAGGTCAATACCGTTTAGCAATGATGGACACATCAGCTCCTGTGTCTATTAATCCCAAAAACACTTTTCCATTAATAGTAATAGTAACTTTAGGCCAATTATCACTTACAAAAGTTTGCCAATAAATTTCATTCCCCATCGACCCAAATCCCCCATTTCTAGCAAAAGGAAGAGTGCGAGGTTTGTGATAGGGAGGAATAATAATTGAGCTATATGTTGCCCCAAAGTAACTTGTACTTGACTAACAACTTGCACCATAACCTTGATTTCTTCCTTATAATCACTATCTATAATGCCAATTTGTACTAGCAGTCCTTTCATAGTTAAACTACTCCTACCTACAATTAAGCTAACAGTTTCAGGAGGTAATGGGCCTTTTTAGCCTGTAAGTATAGTTTGCATACTCATAGCAGGAGTAATAAGTTTAGTTTTTGTAGAAAGTAAATCAACAGCAGCACTCCCTTGAGTAGCTGCCCTTAGTTCAGAAACTGGGATGCATGCTGCTGGCCATTGCTGACTGGGTATCTTTCCCGTAGGCTCATATTGTTTGTCTGAGGGCCTTGAGCTAGGCCTGCAAAGCAGTTTCCCGATGGTGAAATGCGAGAGCCATTTTTATGAAATCTAGACTTATATTCATTAGCCCAATGAAAGCTCTTTTAACATTTAGGGCACAGTTTAGAAGGGGTTTTTCCTCCCCCATTATTTTGTGGCTGAGCAAAATTTGCTCTGCGATCCTTTTAAAAATGACCAGATTTCCCACATTTAAAACAATTTCTTCTTTTAGTGTGGGGTCTTTGATCACCCCTTATTGCCGCAGCTAATAATGCCATCTGGTGGGTGGTGGAACCTATGTCCTGGCAAGCTTTAATATAGTCTCGTATTGACCCTTCCACTGCCTTAATGGGTCTAATAGCTTTTTTGCATTCACTATTTGCTTGATTGGATGCAAGAGTTAATAAAATCAAATCTCTAGCATCTGGAATTTCTATAGTTTTTTAAATAATATCTGATAGCCTAGCTACAAACTCTACATATGGCTCATCTACTCCTTGTATAACTTTAGCAAAGGATTGTACAGGTTTCCCAGGGGCTGAATTTTTTTTCCCAAGCTGCTAAGCAGGACATTCTAACTTGAACTATTGCTACATCATCATACTGCATTTGTCTGCCAACTCCTGCCCAAGCTCCTATTCCCAATAGTTGCTCTGCCGATATAAGCACTGGAGGGTCTTGATTAGCATTTCGCCCGGCAGTCATATTAGCCTCATCGGTCCACCAAGTTTTAAATTGCAGAAATTTAGCAGGGCTAAGAACAGTATGGGCTAACATTTCCCAGTCCCAAGGAATCAGTCTATCTGCCTGAGCCATGCCCTAAACTAAGCTGAACGTATATGGAGAATTAACCTCATATTGCACGCAAGCCTGTTTTAAATCTTTCAATAGTTTAAAAGGTATTGGTTCATGATTGAACTCAGCACCTCCCTGAGGATTATTAGCATCTGATGTAGTTGGTCCTGATATAACCGGAAAAGCTGATAAGAATTGCATGGCCTCTGAATCCCCTTGTCGAGATCCTTGCAATAAACAGCGCATCAAGGGTGTTTGAGGAATGGGGTTGGAAACAACTATCTTTTTAACACAGGGTAAAGCAACTGCCGTGTCTGAAAAAAATTCAGGTGCTGAGGTTGGGGCAGCCACAAGCAGTGGTTCATCCGGTGCAGTAGGTTGAACTGGATATAAGCTAGGATAAGCACCTGGATGAGGTATATGGAGATTGGATATTTCATTAGAGCAGACAGTTGTCTTTTTATCTATAAAAGGATTAGTACTAGGATTAGGCATAGAGCCAGGAGATTCTCCTCTGCCTTTTGGCTCAGAATTTAGTTCTTTCAAATGGCCCTCCATTTTCTGTTTGTCTATGGGTTTTGAAAATATAATAATTTCTTCTTCCTCGTCTTCCTCTGATTGTAAAGATCTAAGGTGGCAGCAATTTGCTGGCACAAGGCCCATGCAGATAAAGGAATGAATTCCCCTTTCTGATATGCTCTTCGTAAAGCTTTCTTTACACATTTCCACTGTTTTGAATTTAAGACATTATGGCCCTGAGGCTGAAACCAACTACAATGCTTTTGTATTAAAGCAAACAATTCTATTAACTCACAACATTTTTACAGGCACCCCACTAGCTTTCAACAAGGTTTTTAACACTTGAGAATGTTCTTCCACAGGTCCAGTTCGATTACCCATTACCCTGATGACTTTGCGGAAATGTTACTTACTTAATCTTGAAGACTCAAATCACTCTGCTTTGGACGTCTCACACACGACCCTCAACGAGGTCTTTTCCGTGGTTCCCGATACTGATTTGAAAGACTCACTGACTTCTTTGTGCCCCACATTGGATGCCAGATGTTGGGATTTGGACCCAAAGGGTATCAGGAATGAAAGAAAGGGAAAAGGGGGAAGGAAACAAAGAGAAAAAACTAACGAGCTGGGATCAGGGGGTCTGTGAGTAATGACTCCTCAGACAACTTTATTTTCTACATGTGGCATTATATATACTCAAACTATCGAGATAACAAGCAGTGTAACCTACTACACATTAACAAGACTCATAAATTAAAGAACTTATCTCAGAGTACAAAGATTCGGTATTCCTTTCAAACTACAAAGTGTGTTTGCTCGTGTTTCTCCCTGCACCAGACAGCTCTATCCTGTTGACTTGAAAGGCTTAATTGCTACATTCCTATGTTAAAAGCATAGTCATGGAAACAGCACATCTCTCTTTGTGAGACCGACATGCCTCAGTTTCCAAAACATGTGGAATCTAAGCCCCTTCTTGATATAGAGGTGGAGTGGACATAACCATCCCAGGGTCCATAGGATGGAGGAATAGAGTATGGATTAGAGTAGACTTACTGATATTCTACTATGGAACTATTGTGATTAGTAATGGAAGAAGTTATAGCATTGATGTGGAGAAAGTGGCCACAGTAGTTGCTGAGGGTAGGGAGAGGGAAGAAGAGATATGATGAGGGGCATTTTCAGGACTTGGAGTTGTCCTGGGTGGTACTGCAGGGACAGATGCTGGACATTGTATGTCCTGCCATGGCTGACTGGGTGGACTGGAGGAGAGTGTAAACTACAATGTAAAACATTATCCATATGGTGCAGGAATGCTCCAAAATGTATTCACCAAATGCAATGAATGTCCCACGATTATGAAAGAGGTACCTGATGTGAGAGGAGTGGGGTGTTGGGGGTGGAAGGTATATGGGAACCTCTCATATTTTTTGAATGTAACATTTTTTTTAAATAGAGAAAACAATTAAAAATAAATAAATAAAATGTATTCACCAAAAAAACAAGTCTATCAGGGCAACCAGTCATCTTGGACTCACACTGCATAGTTTGCTGCCCACACCTGCAGCTCCATCCCCACCCCTGGCAGGGGAGAAAGGGACGTGAAGCTTTATCAGTCTCTCTGGGCAACTAGAGTCTAGGCCTGCACGACTTGGATTATTCCACACAACTGTGACTCTGTCCCTACCCCTGGCAAAGGAGAAAGTTGGAAGAAGCTTCATCAGTCCCTGGGGTAATGAGCTTCCACAGCTTATAGCACCAACTACAATCCTTGGTTCCTACTACACAACCAAAAAGGGAGAAAGGGCAGGAAGCCCTAAACTAAAGAGAAAAACTGCACCCAGAATATATACTCTAGTAAGCCAGATACCAAAACACCAACAAAAAATTACAATCCACACCAACCAACAGAAAGCTATGACCCAGTTAAAGATAAGCCTCTAGATGACATAAAGGAGTTGCGACAACTAATCATAGATGTTCAAACAAATCTTAATAAATTCAATGAGATGATAAAGAGATTAAGGATATTAAGAGATTAAGGATATTAAGTACAAAGAAGGATTTGAAAGCATACATAGAAAAATAGCAGATCTCATTGGAATGAAAGGTGCAATAAATGAAACTTTAAAAAATTTCATTTATTATATGATGGGAATCATATAATAGCAGATTTGAAGAGGCATAAGAAAGGATTGTTGAGCTAGATGAAGTGGCCTCTGAAAGTAAACATACGAAAGAACAAATGAAGAAAAGAATGGAAAAAATTGAACAAGGTCTCAGGGAACTAAATGACAGCAAAAGACATGCAAACATAGGTACCATGGGTGTCCCAGAAGGAGAAGAGAAGGGAAAAGGGACTGAAGGAATATTTGAAGAAATAATGGTAGAAAATTTTCCTACCCTGTTGAAGGACATAGATATCCATGTCCAAGAGGCACAATGTACTCCCATCTGAAAATATCCCAGTAGACCAACTCTGAGACACATACTCATCAGAATGTCAAATGCCAAAGACAAAGAGAGAATTTTGAGAACAGCAAGAGAAAATCAATGCATAACATATAAGGGACACCCAATAAGATTAAGTGCTGATTTCTCACCAGAAACCATGGAGGCAAGAAGACAGTGGTCTGATATATTTAAGATACTATAAGAGAAAAACTTCCAGCCAAGAATCTTATACCCAGCAAGACTGTCTTTCAAAAATGAGGGTGAGTTTAGAATATTCACAGATAAGCAGAAACAGAGAATTTTTAACCAAAAGACCAGATTTTCAGGAAATTCTGAAGGGTGTGCTAGAGCCTGAAAAGAAAAGAAAGGAGAGAGAGAGGCCTAGAAGAGAGTCAAGAAATGAAGAATATATCAGTAAAAGTAACTAAAAGTGTCAAAAGAGTGGTGAAAATAAAATATAACAGATAAAACTCAAATAGGAATAAACTTAGCCAACAATGTAAAGCACTTATATTCAGAAACTGCAACTCAATGTTAAAAGAAATTTAAAAAGGCCTAAATAACTGGAAGAACATTCCATGTTCATGGATTAGAAGACTAAATTTCATTAAGTTGTCAATTCTATTCAAACTGATATGCATATTCAATGCAATCCCAATAAAAAGTCCACCAGTATTTTTTTTAATTTAAAACATGATTATCAAATTTATTTGGAAGGGTAAGTGGCCTGGATAGCCAGAAACATCTTAAAAAGGAAAAGCAAACTCTCCTCTCTAGACTTTAAATTATATTACCTAGATATAGTGGTAAAAACAGCATAGTACTGGCATAAAGACAGACACATAGACAAATGGAAGCAAATGGATGATTCAGAAACAGATCCTCACATGTATGGTCAAATGATTTTTTCTAATTTAATTTTATTTTTTAGTTATCTTTTTAAAAAGTTAATAGATCACACAAAATGTTACATTAAAAAACATAAGAGGTTCCCATATACCCCCTACACCCCCCACACCCCGCTCCTCCCACATCAACGACCTCTTTCATCATTGTGGCACATTCATTGCATTTGGTGAATATATTTTGGAGCACTGCTGCACCACATGGATAATAGTTTACATTGTAGTTTACAATCTCCCCCAGTACATTCAGTGGGTTATGGCAGGATATATAATGTCTAGCATCTGTCCATGCAATATCATTAAGGATGACTCTAAGTCCCGAAAATGCCCCCCACATCATATCTCTTCTTCCCTTTCACTGCTCTCAGCACCTACTGTGGCCACTTTCTCCACATCAATGCTACAATTTCTTCCATTACTAATCACAATAGTTCCATAGTAGAATAACAGTAAGTCCACTCTAATCCATACTCTATTCCTCCATCCTGTGGACCCTGGGATGGTTATGTCCACCCCACCTCTATATCGAAGGGGGCTTAGATTCCACATGGATGCTGAATGCAATTCTCCTGCTTGCAGCTGTATGCACTCTTGGCTCCCTGGTGTGGTGGTTGACCTTCTTCACCTCCCTGTTAGCTGGCTGGGGTAAGTCCAATAAACCAGAGGGTAGGAGTGGCAAGTTAGCTGAGGCTCAGGTCCTGGCTGTCACATGGACAGTCCAGAGATTCAGGTCTCCTGAGTATACATCAACCCCAGTGCCAACCACAGGTCCAGTAGAAGTGACAGAAGAGGCATGTGTAGAAAGGTCACATCTGATTCCAAGTCCATCACACTCAGGAACACAAACTCCAAAGTAGGGCCAACTGACATGGCACTGAACTCCAGAGCCATCTGCCATGGCCATAGAACCTGTGGGTCTCTGTAGCCCTCAGGAGAACTAGTACCTGGGGTAGTATCTACTTTGGCTGTCTCTGGGACCCTGCTGAGGCATGCATAAGTGTGACTCCTCTGATGACCTCCCAACTCTTTTTTGGAGACTCATAGCCAGAAAAACTAATTTGTCCTTTCCATTTCCCCCTTTTATCCAAGGTCAAAAAGCAGTTTTTAACACCTGATATTACATGTGGGCTGAGATATTTTGCTGGTCTGAGTTGACCCTTTTATTCAAGGTCTTTTTCTACTTACATTGTCAGCTGGTGCTTGGTAGTAATCCCTTGGTGCCAGGGAGGCTCATCCCTGGGAGCCATGTCCCATTCTGAGGGAAAGGTAATGCATTTACATGCTGAGTTTGGCTTAGATCGTGGCCACATTTGAGCAACATGGGGGCTCTCAAGAGATAACTCTTAGGCACCCTGCAGCTCTAGGCCTAGTTCATATTCCAGGCACACATTCTCATAATCATAGCCATCAGTATCAAGGGCTCATTGTTGGACCATCCATTTTATTGGTCTTTGCCATTGCACTTGGGGGATTTTTGCTATTCCATTGGGGAATGTGATAGAGCTCCCCTAGCTAGGAACTCCGCACTCTCTCAGTTGTCATTTTTAACTGAAGCCACTATGAAAATATCCAAACATTTTTATGTACCCTCTATACATGCCCTGGAGAACTCCTTCCCAACCATGTGCCCCCTATCAATAAGACCCAACACCAGTGTTCCTCCCTGCCATGGTTGAACCTCTCTGTAGTCCAGAACTTCTTTAAAAAGGAAGCCTAATATATTGCCAGGTTCCATTAATAGTAAAATGGAATATAGTGATGGGTTAAATACATAGTAATTTAGAAAAATTAAATAAAGGAAAAATAAATTGGGGTATCAAAAAATGAAACAATGAAAAAGCTTTGTTTTTGACATTTTGCCTTTCATCACTGCTATAGGTGTTGCCCTGTATGTACAGTGGCAAGGCAATTTCTTCCATTTCTTTCTCAGTGTCATCCTTTCATTTTTTTTCTAAGTATTAAGTTTCTCTTGACATAAGTTTTAGATCACAGTAATTCACATATACAATACATGGTACTCCCACATATCCAACATCAAACCCTTTGTCTCTTCCCCAGCAATTATCTTTTTACATGTTCATATTATATTTGCTGCAGCTGATGTATAGATATTGAAACAATAGCTTTTAAACATGGTTCCATTTGAGTTTACATTATGGTTTATATTTTTGACTATACAATTTTCTAAATTTTTAGTTATCTTATGTTTTACATTATGGTTTACATTTTAGTCTATAGACTTTTATACATTTTTGGTGTAATTTAACATGTCTTATATCCATCACTGCATGATCTTGTGGAACACTTCCATTGCCCCACATTTACATTGATTCCAACACCTCCTTCCCCCGCCCCCCAGGGCCCAGCACTACAATCAATCTTCTTTACTTGAAGGACCATTTCAGAGATACTTGCAACAATGTTGAGGGCTTGACATACTTGTCTGCCCTAACCCATTGGGAGCCACCAATCCCTTGAGAGATATAATTCCCTCTGTTTGAGAACATCAGTCCTCCACAGGATGTGGGTATATCTTCACTCTCCACCCAAAGAAAAAACCCACTATGACAAAATGAACACTTACACACTCCCAAGAAGCTTGCCCTGTGTCAGATGCTCCACTTAAGCATCTTAAACAGGTAACCTTCCTTATTACATTTTCTAAAGAGTTTTCTCTACATTATAATTTCAACCACACACCTGACAATCTCCTATGTTCAAATGTTCCCCCCACCCTCCCAGCCCCACTCAAAGTTATCCCTATGCCCCCATTTTATCCTTTCCCTGTACAAATACTTACCTCCAGCTTATCATAGATTTCATCCATGTAGGTGTCAGCTCACAACCTTCTACTACCCCCCAACTTCCTTTAAGTTTATCATCTGGTCTCTAGCTCTCTGAGACAGCTTGGTTTACTTATTTCATATCAGAGAGGTCATGTAGTATTTGCCCTTCAATGCCTGGGTTGCTTCACTCAACATAAGGTTCTCAAGATTCATCCATGTTATCACATGTGTTTGTACTGTATTTGTTCTTATAGCTGAGTAGTATTCCATTGTATGTATATACCACATTTTATTTCTCCATTCATCTGTTGATGGGCATTTGGGTTGATTCCAACTTTTGGCAACAATGAATAATGCTGCTATGAACATTGGTGTGCATTTATCAGTTTGTGTACTAAATCTTTTTCCCATTTTTTTAAATTGGACTGTTGGGTTTTTTTGTTTTTGTTTTTGTTTTGTTTTGTTTTGTTTTGTTTTTGAGATATAGGAGTTCTTTTTATATGCAAGATATAAGTCTCCTATCAGATATATGGTTACGACATATTTTCTCCCGATTTGTAGGCTCCTTTTTCAATTTCTTGACAAACTCCTTTGGGTGCAGAAGGATTTAATTTTGAGGAAGTCCCATTTATCTATTTGTTCTTTTGTTGCTTGTGCTTTTGGTGTGAATTTCATGAAGCCGTTTCCTATTACAAGGTCCTGTAGATGCTTCCCTACACTGCTTTCCAAGGTCTTTATGGTCTTGGCTCATATATTTACGTCTTTGATCCATCTTGAGCTGATTTTTTGTGTCAGTTGGTAATCCTCTTTCATTCTTTTACATATGAATATCCAGTTCTCCAGGCACCATTTGTTGAAGAGGCCATTCTCTCCCAGTTGAGAGGGTTCGGTGGCCTTGTCAAATACCATATGACTGTATATATGAGAATCTATATCTCAATTTGGTTCCATTGGTCAGTGTGTCTATCCTTGTGCCAATATCATGCTGTTTTCATGACTGTAGCTTTGTAGTATGTTTTGAAGTCAGGTAGTGTGATTCCTCCAACTTCATTTTTCTTTTTCAATATGTCTTTGGCTATTTGGGGCCTCTTTCCTTTCCAAATAAATTTCATAGTTAGTTTAACTAGTTCATTAAAGAATGCTGTGTTAATTTTTATTGGGATTTCCTTGAATCTGTAGATCAGTTTTGGTAGGATAGACATCTTAATATTTAGTCTTCCTATCCATGAACCGGGAATATTCTTCCATTTATTTAGGTCTTCTTTGATTTCCTTGAACAGCGTTGTGTAGTTTTCTGTGTATAAGGCTTTTACATCTTTAGGTAAATTTATTCCTAGGTATTTGATTTTTTTTACTTATTATTGTGAATGGTATTTGGTTCCTGATTTCCTCCTCAGATTGCTCATTATTGGTGTCAGAAATGCTACTGCTTTTTGCGCATTGATCTTGTAAGCTGTGACTTTACTGAATTCATTTATAAGTTCTAGAAGCTTTGTGGTAGATTTCTCAGGGTTTTCTATGTACAGGATCATTTCATCTGCAATAGTGAAATTTTGATTTCCTCCTTTCCAATTTGGATCCCTTTATGTGTGGTTCTTGCCTCAGTGCTCAAATAAGTGCTTCTAAGACTATGTTAAATAGAAGGGGTGATATTGGGCATCCTTGTCTTGTTCCTGATCTTAGAAGGAAAGATTTTAGGATTTCACCATTGTAAATGATGTTAGCTGTGGGTTTTTCATATATACTCTATATCATGTTCAGAAAGGTTCCTTCTATTCTGATCTTTTGCAGTGTTTTTATCAAGAAAGGGTGCTGTATTTTGTCATATGCTTTTTCTGCATCTATAGATATGATCATGTGATTTTTTTCCATCAATCTGTTTATATGGTGTATTACATTAATTGATTTTCTTATGTTGAACCATTCTTGCATACCAGCAATGAATCCCACTTGGTCATGGTATATAATTTTTTAATGTGTTTTTGAATATGATTAGCAAGTATTTTATTGAGGATTTTTTTTGTTTCCATGTATGTATTGTTTGTTTTTTTATTAACTTTTTTTACTCATTTTTAAAAATATATTACATTCAAAAAATATGAAGTCCCATTCAACCCCACTGCCCCCACCCCCCACTCCCCCCACAGCAACACTCTCTCCCATCATCATGACACATCCATTGCATTTGGTAAGTACATCTCTGGGCATCACTGCACCTCATGGTCAGTGGTCCACATCATAGCCTATACTCTCCCACGTTCCATCCAGTGGGCCCTGGGGGGATCTACAATGTCCCGTAATTGTCCATGAAGCACCACCCAGGACAACTCCAAGTCCCGAAAACGCCTCCACATCTCATCTCTTCCTCCCATTCCCCGCACCCAGCAGCCATCATGGCCACTTTTCCCACACCAATGCCACATTTTCTCTGTGGACATTGGATTGGTTGTGTCCATTGCACTTCTATGTCAAGAGGGGGCTTAGATTCCACACGGATACTGGATGCAATCCTCCTGCTTTCAGTTGTAGGCACTCTAGGCTCCATGGTGTGGTGGTTGACATCCTTCAACTCCATGTTAGCTGAGTGGGGTAAGTCCAATAAATCAGAGTGTAGGAGTTGAAGTCTGTTGAGGTTCAGGGCCTGGCTATCATATTGTCAGTCCAGAGATTCAAATCCCCTAGATATATCGTAAACCCCAGCACCAACTACAATTCCAGTAAAGTAGCATGAAAGGCTTGTGAAAAGAGATCCCATTCCAGTTCCATCACACAGAAACGCCAGCTCCAAAGAAGGGCCAACTGACATGGCAGTGAACCCCATCTGCCATGACCATAGAACCCGTGGGTCTCTTTAGCCCTCAAAAGAACCAATACCTGAGGTTGTATCTACTTTATCTGTCTCTGAGACTCTGCTCAGGTGTGCATAAGGGCAATACTTCTGACAACCTCCAGACTCTTTTTTAGAGACTCATAGCCATATAAACTCAATTCTCCTTTCCATTTCCCCCTTACATTAGGTCAAATAGCATTTTAAAGTCCTGTTATTATATGTAGACAGGGATATTCTGCTGGTCCGCGTTGAACCTTTAATTCAAGGTCATTTTCTAGTTGCATCATCAGTTGGTATTTGGTAGTGATCCCTCGGTGCCAGGGAGGCTCATCCCCGGGTGTCATGTCCCATGCTGGGGGGAATGCACTGCATCTACATGCTGAGTTTGGCTTTGAGACTGGCCACATTTGAGTAACATGGAGGCTGTCAGGAGGGAACTCTTAGGCACAGTGCTGCTCTAGGCCTTGTTCTTATTTCAGGCGTATAGGCTCACAAGCATAGTCATTAGTATCAGGGGCTCACTGTTGGACCCTCATTCCTTCCTGGTTCTTACCGTTGCACCTGGGGGACTGCTGCTGCTCCCCTAGGGACCACGACAGAGCACCCCCAGCCAGGAACCCAGTACCCCCCCCAGATGTTATTTTTAATTGTTTTCACTATGAGTATATCCAAACATAACCATGCACCCTGGACATATGCCCTGTATAACTCCCTGTCAACCATATATCACCTGTCAATAACATCCCATACCAGTATTCCTCCGCCGCCATTGTTGAACCACTCTGTGATCCAAAACTTCCACCAGCTCATCATAGATTCCACCCCTGCAGACGTCGGCTCACATCCTTCCTCCACCCCCCGATTTCCTGTAAGCCTATCTTCCAGTCTCTAGCTCTGTGAGGCAGCTTGCTTATTTCATATCATTGAGGTCATGTGGTATTTGTCCTTCAATGCCTGGGTTGCTTCACTCAACATAAGGTTCTCAAGATTCATCCATGTTATCACATGTGTTTGTAGTGTATTTGTTCTTACAGCCAAGTAGTATTCCATTGTATGTATATACCACATTTTATTGATCCACTCATCTGTTGATGGGCATTTGGGTTGATTCCAGCTTTTGGCGATAGTGAACAATGCTGCTATGAACATTGGTGTACATATATTGGTTTGTGTCCTTGTTTTCAGTTCTGCTGGGTATATACCCAGCATTTATTGAGGATTTTTGCATCTAGTTTCATTAGAGAGATTGTTCTGTAATTTTCCTTTCTCGTGGTGTCTTTGGCTTTGGTACTAGAGTAATGTTGGCATCATAGAATGAGTTAGGCAATGTTCCTTCTGTTTGGATTTTTTGGAAGAGTTTCAGCAAGATTGTTGTTAGTTCTTTCTGGAATGTTTGGTAGAATTCACCTGTGAAGCCATCTTGTCCAGGACTCTTCTTTGTTGGGAGATTTTTAATGACTGATTCTATCTCTTAACTTCTGATAGGTTTGTTGAGATCATCAATTTCCTATTTTGTCAGTGTGGGCTGCTTATTTGTTTCTAGGAATTTGTCCATTTCCTCTAAATTGTCATTTTTGTTGGAATGTAGTTTTTCAAAGTATCCTCTTATGATAGACTTTATTTCTCTGGGGCCAGTGGTATATCTCCTTTCTCATTTCTTATTTTGTGTATTTGCATCTTCTCTCTTTTTTTCTTTGTTAGTCTAGCTAAGGGTTTGTCAATTTTATTGATCTTCTCAAAGAACCAGCTTTTGGTTTTGTTTATTTTTTCAAGTGCTTTCTTATTTTCTATTTCATTTAGTTATGCTCTGATCTTTGTAATTTCTTTCTTTCTTCTTCCTTTGTAGTTTGTTGTTGTTTTACTAATTCCTCCAAGTGTACAGTTAGTTCTCCAATTTTAGCTCTTTCTTCTTTTTTCATGTATGAACTTATTTCTATAAATTTCCCTCTCAGTACAGCTTTTGCTGCATCCCATAAGTTTGGATATGTTGTGTTATCATTTTCATTAGTTTCAAGGTAGTTATTAATTTCTTTTGAGATTTCCTCCTTGACCCACTGTTTTCTAAGGATGTGTTGTTTAACTTCCAAATCTTTGTACCAAACCTGGGTCTCTGGCCCTTGCAGATTTCCAGTTTCATTCCATGGTCAAGTGATTTTTGACTAACCTGTCAAACCCACACAGCTCAGGCAGAACAGTCCACTGAACAAATGGTGCTGAAAGAACCAGATATCCATAGCCACAAGAAGGAAAGAGGCCCCCAATCTCACACCTTATTCAAAAATTAACTCAAAATGCATCAAAAATCTAAAAATAAAAGCAAGAACGAAAGGCTTTTAGAAGAAATTGTAGGAAAATATCTTCAGAACCTGGTGGTAGTTGGTGGATTCCTAAAGGAGATAAGAGGAGGACTGAGACGGACTACTGATTTTTAATATATGTAGCAGTTTTAATTACCTTTACTGTAAAAGTGTGGAAACATATAGAGTGTAAAAGTGTGGAAACATAGTAATAGCTAGTTTATAAATGGGGATGTTGCTGCAAATGGTAGTCTAGGGATATAAATGCCAATTAACAGAATGCTAGAGAATAATCTAACAACAGAATAGCACAGTAAACCAAAAGGTAGATGAGAATTGTGGTTGATGATTCAGATGCAAGAGTGTCCTTTGTGAGGTAGAGCAAATGCACATCACTATTGCAGGGTGGTGGGAATGTGGAGAAGCCTAGGAAAGATACAACTGAAGTGACCTATGGGCTGTGGTTAGCAGTAATATATAATATTCTTGCATCTATGCCAAAGATGTACTGTATTGATAATGGGGCAGTATGGAAAATGTGTGCCAAATGTACACTATAGACATGGTAATAATTAGATAATATTATATCACTTGTAACAAATGTTTGACCACAATGTGGTGCATTGATGGAGGGGTGTTGTCTGGGAATTCTGCACATGTGCATGATTGTTTTATAAGTTTACAACTTCTGTTACAAAAAAAATACATTTAAAAAAATAATAGGGTGGGTTGGGGGAAAAATACACCAAATAAGATAAGGACTATAATTAGTGATAAGATTTTGACAATATTCTTTCATAATTTGTAACAAACATCTCAAGACAATGCAAGATATTTGTGGAGGGTTGATGTATGGGACCCCTGTATGATGTTATGCATGTTTGCTGTAAGTTCACAACTTTTACTATGCACCTATTGTTTATGTATGTTCATATATAAATGATACAAAGATAATAATAATATGGGGGTTGGGGAAAATACTTCAATTAGTAGTAATAGTTTGATAATTCTCTTTAATCATTAGTTAAAAAGTTTTAACAATGATGCAAGGTATTGGTGATAGGGTGAGGTGTGAGAGTCCTGTATGACGTTATATATGTTTGTTTTGTAAGTTCACAACTATTATTGTACACCTATTGTTTATGTATTTCTATTTATGTGTGATACACAGTACAAATATGAGTGATCTTTCATGAACTATAACAAATGTACAATACTAATACATGTTGTTAATAATAGGGCTGAGTAGAAAAAATACACCAAGTGTAAGCTACAGACCTTAGTAGCTTGGTCTTATCAGTTTCTTTTTCATAATCTCTAACAAATGTTCCACAACAATGTAAGGTATTGGTGGATGGGTATTGTATGGGAGTTCTGCACATTATGAATGATTGTTTTTGTTGGCTCACAACTTCTATAATAAGAAATATATATTTTAAAAGTACTTCTTACAATAGCCATTAAAAAACTTAAGAAATGAGAAGCTGAGACAATCAACAAGGCTGTAGACAAACAGGCTTGACTCCAACTATGCCTTCAGGCCCTTCTCTTTATCCTTCTTTGCCTAATTACTCTGAATCTATTAACCCTCTTTCTTATTTACCCTTTTACTTGAAAGTTGGGAAAGAAAAGGAAGTTAGACAAATGCCCTTTAAGGTTAGACACCCCAAGTCTTTTACCTCCACAGACTCTGAACTTCCAACTGGTAACAACTTTAACCTGGAGTATAGTTATTCAAAGAAAAATTTAATATTATTTTAGGTGCATATGATCCAGGGTTAACTGACCTATAAAAGCTTGTTGACATGTTGATCTGAACCTCAGGTGCTAAATCCTGGAAGGCAAAAGCTGATTGAATGACCTGGAAAGGGATCTACAGGATTCCTCTTTCCACAATAAATCTGAGGTCAAATTGATCTGAGAAATAAGGAAAACTTCTCTAAGATTACCCATCAAGGCAAAGATTATCTGAAAAGTCTCCTCCATAAAAATTGATGGAAGGCTTTAGGCCTCATATTAAGCAATTAACCTCAACTTGTCCTATCTGACAAGAAGAAAATTCTGATAAAAATGTGAATGGGGCAAGGAGAGAATGCCAGTTCTGGTATATATGATTTTTTTATTTCTCTGTTTTATTTCTGTGTTTTTATGTCTGACTCATGGCTGAGTCATGTTAGTATGTATGTTCCATGTATGATATTTTCCTACCAAATTAACTTAGGAAACTCACTAAGAGAGCTTTATTCAAATTAGCATAAAGATAAATAAGCACTTAAATATAAATCAATACTTCTAAAGTCCCATAAAGCAAGGAAACCATATTTTAATATTTTTGGTGAAAAAAGAGTATCCAGAAGTTCCAGGAAGACAGCATCAAAGTAGGCAGGCAGAGCTCAACTCCCTCACAAAAACAGTGGAGAAAGAGCCAAAAGCCGTCTGAGGAACCTGCTTTGGGGGTCAGCAGACCAGGACATTGCTGTGCAACTTCTAGGAGGGTGAAGGACAGAGAGATGAAGAACCCAAGACAACAAATGTAAGTTACTAAGCTGCCATGGTGACCAGGAAGGGCTCCCATCCCACAACCTCAAGACATTAAGCCTAGATAAAACCCCTGGCTCACTGCAGCCAACTAAGAGGGGAACAGCTGTCTTCCTTCCTGTCAGGTGTTACAAGGGAAGACAGAGGGTGAGTTGGAGGGCTTCTCTTCAGTGAATTCAGCCAGGAGAATCCATTTTGAATTTTGGCTATGGCCAGACCAGAAACATGGGAAAGCAGAGGTTGAAAGAAGCACTCCCATGGAAAAGTTCACCAACCAGCACCATCTGCTGGCCCAACAAGAAACTACAATGAGAAAAACAGCTTTTAGATATTTCTTTAATTCCACTCCTGGGAGAAAATCTGCACCACATTAGAGAGTCCCTGGTCTGATTTTGATACTTCAGCTGGACTATTTTAAAGACTCAGAATAAGTTGAGCCAAAAATCATAGAAGAGCTGTGAAAAAACACTAGGCAAAAGAGAGAAATTGACCATCAGAATAAATTAACCAACCTATTCAGATGCCTAGACAACAGCAAAAAATTACAAGCCATACTAAGAAACAGGAAGAGATGGCCCAACCAAAGAAACAAACCAAATATTGTAATGAGATGCAGGATTTAAGACAACTAATCAATGATAATCGCACAAAACTCCTAAATCAATTCAAAGAACTGGAGGAAAATATGACTAGAGAGATAAAGGATATTAAGAAGACACTTGTTGGGCAAAAAGAACAATTTGAAAGCCTGAAAGAGAATAACAGAACTTACGGGAAGGAAAGTCATGATGGATGAGATTAAAAATACATTAGAAGCACATACGCACAGATTTGAACTGTTCAAGGACAGAATTAGTGATTTGGGGGACAAAAGAACTGAACTGGAAAAGACAGAACAGAAAGTGAAAAGAATGAATAAAATGGAACAGTGCAGAGGCGGACATGGCCCAGTGGTTAGGGCATCCATCTACCACATGGGAGGTCCGCAGTTCAAACCCCAGGCCTCCTTGACCCATGTGGAGCTGGCCCATGCACAGCGCTGCCAGACAGGGGTGTCCCCCACTAGGGGAGTCCCACACGCAAGGAGTGTGCCCCATAAGGAGAGCCACCCAGCGCGAAAGAAAGTACAGCCTGCCCAGGAATGGTGCCACACACACGGAGAACTGACACAACAAGATGACACAACAAAAAGAAACACAGATTGCCACGCTACTGACAACAACAGAAGCGGACAAAGAAGATGCAGCAAATAGACACAGAGAACTGACAACTGGGGTAGAGGGGGAAGGGGAGAGAAATAAATAAATCTTTTTAAAAAATGGAACAGTGCCTCAGAGAATAGAATGACAACACAAAATGTACAAACATATGCATTATTGGGTGTCTCAGAAAGAGAAGAGAATGATTTGAGGAAATAATGGCTGCAAACTCCCCAACCCTTATAAAAGACATAAATATAAACATCCAAGAAATAGAATGCACACCAAAAGAATAAATCTGAATAGAACTACCCCAAGACACCTACTATTCAGACTGACAAATATCAGAGTTAAAAAGAGGATTCTGAAAGCAACAAGGGAAAATCAAAGCATCACATACAAGGGAACCTTGATGAGATTAATTGCTGACCTCTCATCACAATCCATGGAAGGGAGAATAAAGTGGTATGATGTATTTAAGGTACTGAAACAAACAAACAAAAATGCCAGCCAAAAATTCTGTATCTGGAAAAATTGTCCTTCAGAAATGAGAATGAGTTTAAAGTTTACACAGACAAACAAAAACTGAAAGAGTATGTTATCAAAAGACCAGAATTACAAGAGCTACTAAAGGGAATGCTGCAGACTGAAAGTAAAAAACAATGGTGAGAGACTTGGAGAAGAGTGTAGAAATGAAGACTTTTAGGAAGGGTAAATTAAAGGGTAATAGTACAGATAATAGTAATATATGACAACAGAAAGCCAAAGGACAAAATGGATGAAGTAAGTAATGCCTTTAAAGTAATAACATTGAATGTTAATGGCTGGAACTCTCCAATCGACAAAGACTGATAGAATGGAATTAAATATATATATGAGTTATCTATATGCTATCTACAAGAGACATAAGGACAGAAACAGGTTGGAAGTGAAAGGTTAGGGAAAAAATATTCCATGCAAATAGTAATCAAAAAAGAGTTGGAGTAGTGATACTAATATCCAACAAAATAGATTTTAAATATAAAACTGTTATAAGGGATGAAGAAGGTAATTATATATTATATTTTATTAAAAGGGGCAATTCACTGAGAAGAAATAACTATAATAAATATTTATGCACCTAACCTGGGTGCCCAAAGATGCATGAGGAAAACACTATCAAAACTAAAGGAAGAAATATATGTCTCTACAATAATAGTTGGAGTCTTCAATACACTAATCTCAGTATTGGAGAATATATGGATAGAGGATAAATAAACAACTTGAATAATGTTATAAATGAACTAGATCTAACGGACATCTATAGAGCTTTTCACCTAGAATCAGCAGAATATATTCTTTGCAAGTATCTGTCTTGAGGAAAGACCATATGTTGGGTCACAAGACAGGTCTCGATAAATTTAAAATGATTGAAATTATGCAAAACAATTTCTCTCATCAAAACAGAATGAAGTTGAAAATCAATAATGGACAGAAAAAGGGAAAATTCCTAAATATATGGAGATTAAACAACACACCCTTAAATAATCAGTAGGACAAAGAAGAAATTGCAAGAGAATTCAATAAAATCTTGAGATAAATGAAAATGAGAACACAACATATTAAAACCTATGGGATGGGAAGCAGACAAGGCTCAACTGATAGAGTGTCCATATACCATAAGGAGAGTCCAGGGTTTGATCCCCAGGGCCTCCTGACCCATGTGGTAAGCTGGCACATGCAGTGCTGCCATGCACAAGGAGTGCCATGCCACACAGGGGTGACCCCGTGTAGGGGTACCCCACACACAAGGTGTGTGCCCCGCAAGGAGAGCCGCCCTGCATGAAAAAAGTGCAGTCTACCCAGGAGCAGTGCTGCATTCACAAAGAGATGACGCAGCAAGATGACGCAACAAAAAAAAGATGCAGGGAAGCAGACTTGGCCCAGTGGTTAGGGCATCCGTCTACCACATGGGAGGTCCACGGTTCAAACCCTGGGCCTCCTTGACCCGTGTGGAGTTGGCCCATGTGCAGTGCTGATGCACGCAAGGAGTGCCCTGCCACGCAGGGGTGACCCCCGCATAGGGGAGCCCCACGCGCAAGGAGTGTGCCCCATAAGGAGAGCCACCCAGCCCAAAAGAAAGTGCAGCCTGCCCAGGAATGGTGCCGCACACACATAGAGCTGACACAACAAGATGACTCAACAAAAAGAAACACAGATTCCCGTGCCGCTGACAACAGAAGCAGATAAAGAAGAAGACGCAGCAAATAGACACAGAGAACAGACAACTGGGGCAGGAGGGGGAAGGAGAGAGAAATAAATAAATCTTTAAAAAAAGAAGATGCAGTTTCCTAGTGCCACCAGATACTGCAAGCAGACGCAGAAGAACACACAGCAAATGGACTCAGAGCACAGAGCAGACAATGAGTGGGAAGGGGAGAGAAATAAATAAAATAAATCTTAAAAAAAAAACTTGTGGGACACTGCAAAAGCACTGATGAAGGAGCAGATGAGGCTCAAGCAGTTGAGCGCCTGCCCCCCACATAAGAGGTCCCAGATTTGGTTCCTGGTGCCTCCTAAAGAAGACAAACAAACAACAAGCAGACAATGAGCAAAAAAAAAAAAGCACCACTGAGAGGGAAATTTATAGCCTTCAATATTTACATTATGAAAAGAAGAAAGAGCTAAAATTGAAGATCTAACTGCACACCTGGAGGAACTAGGAAAAAAACAGGATACTAATCCCAAACCAAGCCAAAGGGAAGAAATAATAAAGATCAGAGCAGAAATAAATGAAATTGAGAACAAAAAAAAAAAAACAAGAGAGTCAACAAAACCAAAAGTTGGTTCTTTAAGAGCAACAAAATTCACAAACCCTAAGCTACAATGACAAAGAAAAAAAGATAGAAGAGAAAAATAAATAAAATCAGAAATGAGTGGGGGAACATTACCGCAGACATCACAGAAATAAGAGCAGTCATAAGAGGATACTATGAACAATTGTAGGCCAAAAACTAGACAATGTAGACGAGGTGGACAAGTTCCTAGAAACACATGAACAAACTGCACCGACTCTAGAAGAAACAGAAGGCCTCAACAAACCAATCACAAATAAAGAAACAGAAACAGTCATCAAAAACCTCCCAAAGATGAAAATCTCAGGACCAGATTCTTCAAGGTGAATTCTACCAATTATTCAAAGAAGATCTAATACCGATCTTGCTCAAGCTCTTCCAAAAAACTGAACAGGAAAGAATGCTACCAAATTCTTTCTAGGAAGCCAAAATCACCCTAATACCAAAACTAGACAAAGATATTATGAAAAAAGAAAATTACAGACCAATACCACTAATGAATATAGATGCAAAAATCCTCAACAAAATATTTGCAAACCAAATCCAAAACATATTTTAAAAAGTACACACCACAATCAAGTGGATTTTGTCCCAGGTATGCAAGGGTGGTTCAACACAAGAAAATTAATTAGTGTAATAAACCACATTCATAAATTGAAGGAAAAAAATCCCATGATCCTCTGGATGCAGTAAAGGCATTTAACAAAATTACATAAATGCTACATAAAAATATGTAAGGGGGGAAGCGGATTTGGCCCAGTGGTCAGGGCATCCTTCTACCACATGGGAGGTCCGTGGTTCAAACTCCAGGCCTCCCTGACCCACGTGCAGCTGGCCCACGCACAGTACTGATGCGCACAAGAAGTGCCCTGCCACACAGGGGTGTCCCCACATAGGGGAGCCCCACGCACAAGGAGTGCACCCCGTAAGGAGAGCCGCCCAGCGCGAAAGAAAGTTCAACCTGCCCAGCAATGGCGCCGCACACACGAAGAGCTGACACAACAAGATGACGCAACAAAAAGAAACACAGATTCCCGTGCCACTGACAACAACAGAAGCAGACAAAAGAACATGCAGCAAATAGACACAGAGAACAAACAACTGGGGGGGGGGGTGGAGGAAGGGGAGAGAAATAAATAAATAAATAAATATTTTAAAAAAGAATTAAAAATATATATATAAGGGATTCCCATTTGCCACACTCCCTCCCCCTCGCACACTTTCCCACATTAGCAGCATCCTTCATTAGTGTGGTATATTTGTTATAACTGATGAACCCATATTGAAGCATTGCTACTAACCATGGACTACAGTTTAACTTATAGTTTACACTCTGTGTCACACAATTTTGTAAGTTATAACAAAATATACAATGGCCTGTATCCATCACTGCAACGCCATGCAGGACAAATCTAATATTGCAAAAATCCTTTCTTGATAAAAACACTCCAAAAGACAGAAATAGAAGGCAGCTTTCTCAATATGGTAAAGTACATGTATGAAGAACCTACACCCTAGCATTGTACTCACTGGTGAAAGACTGCAAGTTTCCCTGCTGAGATCAAGAACAAGACAAAGATGCCCACTGTCACCACTGCTATTCAATACTGTGCTAGAAGTTGTAGATAAAGCAATTAGGCTAGATAAAGAAATAAAAGGCACCCAAATAGGAAAGGAAGAAGTAAGACTTTAATCATTGATGATATGATTCTATGCCTATAAAACCCTGAAAAAAAATCCACAACAAACCTACTAGAATTAGCAGACAATTTTGGCAACGTGATGGGATACAAGATTAATATGCAAAAATCAATACTGTTTCTATACACTACTAATGAGCAAGCTGAGGAGAAAATCAGAAAAAATTACATTTATAATAGCAACTAAAAGTATAAAATATTTGGAAATAAACTTAACTGAGTACATAAAGGACCTATATTCAGAAATCTACAAAACATTGCTAACAGAAACCAAGAAGACTAATAAGTGGAAGAATATTCTGTGTTCATGGACTGGAAGACTAAATATCGTTACGATGTCAATTCTACCCAAACTGATATACAGATTCAATACAATCCCAATAAAAATCCCAACAGCCTATTTTGCAGAAATGGAAAAGCCAAATATCAAATTTATTTGGAAGGGTAAGAGACCCCAAAAAGCCAAGAATATCTTTTAAAAGGAGAACAAAGTTGGAAACCCCCACTTCCTGACTTTAAAGTATATTACTTAGCTACAATGGTGAAAAAATAAACAAACAGCAAGGTACTGGCATAAAGACAGATTCACCAATGGAACCGAATTGAGAATTCAGAAATAGACATTCACATCTGTGGTCAAGTGATTTTGACAAGGCTGTCAAGCCCTTCCTGCTGGGCCAGAACAGTCTATTCAGCAAATGGTGCTGGCAGAAACTGGATATTCATATCCAAAAGAAAGAGGGCCCCTATTTCACTCCTTTTACAAAAATTAACTCAAAATGGATCAAGAACCTAAATATAAAGGCAATAACCATAAACTTCTAGAAGAAAATTTAGGGAAACATCTTCAAGATCTTGGGGTAGGTGGTAGTTTCTTAAACCTTACACCCAAAGCACAAACAAAAAAGAAAATATAGACAAACGCTACCTCCCCAAAATTCAACACTTTTGCACCTCAAAGGATTTTGTCAAAAGGGTGAAAAAGTAGCCTACTCAATAGAAGAAAATATTTGGAAATCACATATCCAGCAAGGGTTTAATATCCATGATACATAAAGAGATACTACAACTCAACAATAAAAAGACAAACAACCCAACTTTAAAATGGGCAAAAGAATTGAATAGACATTTATCCAAAGAAGAAATACAAATAGCAAAAAAACACACGGAAAAAAGTTCAGCATCACTAGTGATTACATGGGATGCAAATCAAAACTCCAGTGAGATATCATTTCACACATATTAGAATGGCTGGTATTTAAAAGTTGGAAAACTGTAAATGTTGGAAAGAATACAGAGAGATAAGAACACTTGTTCATTGTTGGTGGGAATGTACAATGGTACAGCCGCTATGGAGGACTGTTTTGCATTTCCTAAAGAAGTTGGATCTAGACTTGCCATGTGACCCAGCAATACCACTACTTGGTGTATACTCAGAAGAACTGAGAGCAGTAACATGGACATCTGCACACTGATGCTTATAGCGGCATTATTCACGATTGCCAAAAAATGGAAACAATCCAGGTGTCCACCAAACAATGAATGGATAAACAAATTGTGGTGTATACACACAATGGAATATTATGCAGCTGTAAGAAGAAATTACGTTGTGAAGCACATAACAGCATGGATGAACCTGGAGGACATTATGTTGAGTGAAGCAAACCAGACACAAAAGAACAAATACTCTATGGTTGAGCTATTATGAACTAAATAATTGGTGTAAATTCATGGAATCAATTGCTAGAATATGGGTCACCAGAAAATAGAATGAGGGTAGAAAATGGAATTCTGAGGGTTAATCTGTGCAGAATTGGTTAAAAGATTCTTTGAAAATCTTTGGAAATGAATAGAAATGGCAAAAGCACACCATAATGTTTGAAACTAGCAGAGCTATTTATTATATGGGCATGACAGTGGCTGAAAGGGAAAGTCTAAGGACTTGTATATTACTAGAAGGAAAGCTAAAAAATGTAACACAGGACTGTATAATATAGTGAAACCTCATGTGAAATAAAAATCTCGGTAATATTGCATATAAAAAACTGTTTTTACAAAGTATAAATACAAATAAACTAGAGAGATAGAAACAGAATAGCAGCTATGTATGGCAGGGGAAGCATAGAGGGATTAAGAGATGATGAGGATGTTTTTCATTTGTTCGTGGGTTTTTTGTTGTTGCTGTTATTATTATTATTAAAATCATAACCAAATATGGCTGTGGTTTCCCTGCTTTCCCCTCTCTTCATCCTAGTAGGTAAGCCTTTGTTAGATAAAATCCATCTACTTTTAGTTTTTTGGTATCCAAGTAAATTCGTTGAATAATAATTAATGTCTTTGAACTATTCTTTAATGCATGTTACTCTTTTGACCCTCAGTTTCCTCATATTGTAAAATGGGAATTTACAATAAACACCTAGAGAGAATTAAGTGAAATCACTGCATCTGGCACATGTGCAGAAAGGCTGCCTTCCCAAACTGAGTTGACGAGGAAGGCATTCAAACATCAGTCAACAAGCATTACAAGTAGGAGTGCAAGTAGAATCCTTAGGAAAAATACAATCGTTCGGTTAGCCACCATGTATATTAAACTCCTAGAGTTCACGAAGATACAAAAGGACAAATAAAATCCTCTCCTTTAAGGAAATGGAAGGTGAGTTGTGGAGATGAAATACATACATTTCTGCTTAGCCACGTTACCTTGGGCAAGTTATATAACATCTCTGTATCTCAGATTCCTCATCCATAAAGTAGGAATAATAATACCTAAATCAGAGAGTTGTATGCTTTAAATGTGATGATGCATGAAAAGCACATAGCACAGTGCCAATATAAAACAGGAAATACAGAGTATTATTGTGATTTTTATTGTTATTAATTTTTTACATGTCTTTCTAGTCTCTATTCTCTCACATCCCCTTTTACCTATGTTGCAAAACATCACTGTGCTCCATGTTTTATAAACATTCCTTGCCCTTTCTTGCTTCCACCTGTGTTTATGCTGAACGTACCATAACTGCCTCCTCTTCCCTCTCCCCCACTCACATCTCATCTATCTGTCACAGCGCTTCTCAGCTTTCAAGGTCTAGATTAAATCACACCTACTGTTGGGGAAATATAATTTAAAATAAAATCTGTTCCCATAATACCTACCATTGGGGAAATATAATTAAAATAAAGTCTGTTCCAAACCCAAAAGACCTTTCCACAAAGATAGAAGAGAAAGGAAAACTATTTTATTATTAAATAAGCTTTAAACCAGAATGTGATATGTCACAGGCAACCTGCTAATGAGCTTACCATCACGGAATGAAATCCTACTCTTGTATATAGCTAAGTGGATAAAAGTCATTACATTCATGTTTTCAAGATAAAATTGCTAATTTTTCATATCTTTATGACTAGAGGTAGGTTTGCAATTTGGAGTAACGTGACTGCTAAAGTCAGGTCCATCTCCCCTAGGAAACTGGAAGATAGGGCATTATCTTCCTGGATGATTACATTTCAAAGAGATGGCTCTAAGGTCCTAGAGGAAACTTTCCTGAGATATGAGACTGGCAAGAGGCTTTATATAGCATTTGACCTTACACTACTCTGCAAAGCATTCCCCCTTAAATTCACTACCACTGTGATGCATGGTTAACATTTATATAACATTCTAAATGGACTGCACTGTGCTATAACTGCTTTTTCTCTTTTTTTTCCTCTTTTTTATTTGTTTATAATTGCTTTTGTAAGCCCAAGCCTCTAATTGACTTAAGAGTCTTTATGAGTGGGAAGCAGACTTGGCTCAGTGGTTAGGGTGTCCGTCTACCACATGGGAGGTCCGCGGTTCAAACCCCGGGCCTCCTTGACCCGTGTGGAGCTGGCCCATGAGCAGTGCTGATGCGCGCAAGGAGGGCCCCCCGCATAGGGGAGCCCCTCGTGCAAGGAGTGTGCCCCATAAGGCGAGCTGCCCAGCGTGAAAGAAAGTGCAGCCTGCCTAAGAATGGCGCCGCCCACACGGAGAGCTGACACAACAAGATGATGCAACAAAAACACAGATTCCCGTGCCACTGACAACAACAGAAGCCGACAAAGAAGAAGACGCAGCAAATAGACACAGAACAGACACCTGGGGTGGGGGGAAATAAATAAATAAATCTTTAAAAAAAAAAGAGTCTTTATGAGGCAAGTACACTGCTTTACTAACCTTTGTGTTCCCCAGGGCCAGTCAAAACAAGATGCATAGTAGGCTACTTAGACCCAAAATGTCAGAAATTGTTGGTTTGGTTTCTCTGGTATAATGGTCAAGTTGCCCCCTTGCTTTCTGAGTCTGCCTGGATTCTGCACTGCATGGGTAGGCCTTAAGAGTAACTGATCCAGACCCAGAGATGTACTTGCCAAATCCAGTGGATGTGTCATGATGATGGGAACGAGTGTTGTTGGGGGGGGGAGAGGGGGGGTGGGGGGTGGGGCTGAATGGGACCTCACATATATATTTTTAATGTAATATTATTACAAAGTCAATTAAAAAAAATAAAAAAATTTTAAAAAAAAGAGTAACTGATCCAGAATCTAAATCAACAATGGAACATTCTGTGTTAATCATGAATCTACACAGCATTTTGAACAATAAAAATTTCTGGTGACTGAAACCCTGACCATGGTAATTTATAATTCCCAGATTGTATGTGTGTGTGTATGCACACGTGTAAATCCAAATGCCTGGAGTCTTGCTGTATTGTGTGGGCTCCTACATGTTTTTCAACGTTTTAAAACACATTAACCAGAGCATATTCAGCTTTAGCCTCAGCTGACATGAGAACTTTCAGTATGTGGGAAGGTGGGGAAATGAGGGTTTGTATTTTATAACAAAAGCTAAATTGGATGAATTGAATTCCTCAATCTCATAGTGAAATGTTACATTTCAGTTGTCAGTTTTGATTTATTGTTATTTCATCAAACATCAAATCTCCCTTTACATGATTATTAATTTCATTAATTCTGTTCATATTTTTCATGGCTACCTCCCAAAAAGCGTTGTCAGAGCCCTCCAGAGTCTCCTGTAGAGCCTCCTCCAGAGCCTCTCCCTCTCTGCTGAGTCCTTCCATTGGCCACATTTTCTGAAAGATCGAAAACACAAATCAACAATCCTTCTTCCATCTTTTCCTATAGAGTTTATGAAAACAGATTTTAAACCTAGTTTTATCAGTTATGGTTTCCAACCAGCTGTGGTGGTGAAGAGTTCATCCCTTTTTTTATTTTGTTTTGGTACCTTTTTAAAAATAATTTTTATTATAGTAATATATATATCACATAACATTTCCCATTTTAACCACTTTCTAGTACACAGTTCAGTGGTCATTAGCTTATCTTGCTGACAAATGTGCTTCATAAAGATTGACCCTTACATTGAGCACTGGAGAAAGATAAATAGGATTATCCAAAAGACTCGAGGGCAGCCGCAGGATCCTGGAGCCATCTGGCCAGAACTAAGGAAATCAGTAATGCAACCAGAATTAATCTCTGGGGACATTAGGAACTCAATTAGCATTACTTAAACTAAAGAACAGAGAAAACTGGCAGCAGAGATCATTAAATGACTCTAATTAATACACACTCAGCAAAGGGTATATAAATCCTTTTAGACTGAAATGCCTTATACCTGGGGGGCTAAAACCCAGACAATAATACGCAAGTCCTCCAGCTTGATAAAGGCAAATCAAAGCATGTCTTGATTGGAGGATAAACACTGGCCTGGTAGAGAAAAACAATACAACAAAACAAAACATAAAAGCCCAGAAATTTCATTTAATCAGAACTTAACAAACCAAAGGGTTCAGCTGAGCAGAATTAACTGGCCATCTTGTGTTAACCAAGCCAGTATCATATGTACCTCTCTGAGAATTCTGCATGGGCCTACATTTTGACATATGCTTAAGGTTGCCAGATTTAACAAATAATTATGCAATATTTGGGACCCACTTATACTAAAAAATCATTTGTTGTTTATCTGAAATTCAAATTTAACTGGGCATTCTGTACTTTATCTTACAACCCTACTGTGGAAATAAATGAAGACCATTCACATGAGAACAAACAGGGACTATTTATTCAGAGCTGCTATAGCAAGGGAGTCAGCCACTATCCATTTGGCAGTCTCAAAGTCAGGCAGGGAGTGGGAAAGCTTTATAACAAGAAAAAAAGAAGGTTAAGCTTCAGGTGTGCTCTGATTCGAGGTTGTTAGCATGAGGAAGCTGGAGGTGGATTAAGGAGAAGCGGGGCATCCTATGTGATTGATTTAGAGAACATATCTGTCTTTCTCTGGTTGAGCCTGAATTGGAAGGGGGTGGGCACAAATTAGGGAACATGACAGTTATTGACCAAGTCCTGACTGTTTTGGGTTGATTGCTGCAAAGCCAGTGGCTTGGCAAGGGTTTGGCTTCTTGGACCAGTTGATACAGAGGTGTTGGCTTGGCTTCCTTGGCTGATTGCTTCGGAGGTGATGGTTTGGTTTCTTCAACCAGTTGCTGCAGAGGTTGTAGGTCAGTGTTCTACTGTCATAAATGGTTGGGCCATTGTTTATTGCATCTCAGTACATGTGCAGCAAAGTGGGAAATAAATATATGACATTTTCAAGTAAAATACATTTTTCTCGAGTTTACTTTCTCTTTTATAACTTATCTAAAGTATTCTTAAATTTTATACCTTCCATGAAAATATGCATTAAGCACTCCAGAGTTACAGTGAGTCCAAGTCACTCAAAAGTAAACCATGAATGATAAAAAAATTCACACAAAAAAATTATACCTATTGAAGCTCTTCTGATTTAATTTTTGAAAAAAATTAAATTCTCAAAAACATGTTTTTTATTCTCAAAAACATAAAATGAAGAGGCTTGCCTAAAATTGTCATCTCTAAAGTTGCATTTTAAAAGGTATAATTTAACAGTAAATGGGGTATTTTTAACCATTTAAATAATTTTTTCTCTCTCTTTATTTTTTAAAATGTTACATTCAAGTAAATGGTGTATTGAATGCATGTCTAGGTAAGCCTCCCACCACCCAATCATCCTGCATTGTTGTTTCATAGGAGACCTGCCAGGGTGGGGAGGATAAAGGTAATAGGCCATTCTACAAAGATGAATTACAAATTCTCCTTTGCTCCTTAGCAAGTTTCAAAAATATGCATTCACCTGTGGAATGGACATAACCATCCCAGGGTCCACAGGATGGAGGAATAGAGTATGGATGAGAGTAGACTTACTGTTATTCTACTGTGGAACTATTGTGATTAGTAATGAAAGAAATTGTAGCATTGATGTGGAGAAAGTGGCCACGATAGCTGCTGAGGGTCGGGAAAGGGAAGAAGAGATATGATGTGGGGCATTTGCAGGACTTGGAGTTGTCCTGGGTGGTACTGCAGGGACAGATGCTGGACGTTGTATGTCCTACCATGGCCCAGTGGGTAGACTGGGGGAGAGTGTAAACTACAATGTAAACCATTATCCATGTAGTGCAGGAGTGCTCCAAAATGTATTCACCAAATGCAATGAATGTCCCATGATGATGAAAGAGGTTGTTGATGTGGGAGGAATGGGGTGAGGGGGGTGGGAGGTATATGGGGACCTCATATTTTTTTTAATGTAACATTAAAAAAAATAGAGGAAAAAAATAAAAATTTAACAATTTAAAAAATATATGCATTGAGTGTTAACCACGTGCCAGGCACTATGCTTTAAAGTGTAAACTACAACATAAACTATAATCCATGTTGTGTAGCAATGATCCAAAATGTACTCATCAAATGCAATGAATGTACAACACTAATGGAAGAAGTTGTCAATGTGGGAGGAGTAGAGGATGTGGGGAGTAGGGTATACGGGAACCTCTTTTTTTTTTTAATCATTGTGGCAAATTCATTGCATTTGGTGAATACATTTTGGAGCATTGCTGCAACGCTTGCATTATAGTTTAATTGTAGTTTACACTCTCCCCCAGTCCATTCAGTGGATTGTGGCAGGATATATAATGTCCATCATCTGACCCTGCAATATCATTTAGGACAACTCCAAATCCAGAAAATGCCCCCACATCACATCTCTTCTTCCCTTCCCCTGTCTTCAGCAACTACTGTGGCCACTGTCTCCACATCAATGATACTTTTGGTTACATAAATGTTACATGAAAATATAGGGGATTCACATATGCCCCATTACCTACCCATCCCACACTTTCCCACATTAACAACATCCTTCATTAGTGTGGTACATTTGTTACAATTGATAACACATATTGGAGCATTGCCACTAAGCATGTATTACAGTTTACATTACAGTTTACACTCTGTCCCACCCAATTTTGTACATTATGACAAAATAAAAATGATAGGAAGTTGGGAGGAGAGGAAGGTTGCGAGCTGACACCTACATGGGTGAAATCTATGATAAGCTAGAGGTAAGTATTTGTACAAGAAGGGATAAAATGGGGAGATAGAGTTACCTTTGGGTGGGGCTTTGCAGGCATGAGGGGGTCTAGGGATGGGAGAATGGGTCAGACGGCCCAAGAAGTTGGGGGGAGGGTGGGGGGAACATTTGAACATAGGAGATTGTCAGGTATGTAGTTGAAACTATAATGTTGAGAAAACAGTTTAGAAAATATAATAAGGAAGGTTACCTGTTTAAGATGCTTAAGGGAGGGGGCATCTGACACAGGGCAGGCTTCTAGGGAGTGTGTGAGTGCTCATTTTGTCATAGTGGGTTTTTTCATTGGGTGGAGACCCATACCATGAGAGTGAAGGTACACCCACATCCTGGGGAAGACTGATGTTCTCAGAGAGAATTGTATCTCTGGAGAGAATTGGTGGCTCCCAATGGGTTAGGGCAGTCGAGTATGTTAAGCCCTCAACATTCTTGCAAGTATCTCTGAACATGGCCCTTCAAGCAATGAAGGGTGATTGTCACTGTGGGCCCTGAGGGGAGGGGGAGAGAAGTATTGAATAGATGGAATCAGTGTGCCTATGGGGCAATGGAAGTGTTCCACAAGATTATGCAATGATGGATATAGTACATGTTAAATTACACCAAAAATGCATAAAAGTCTATAGGCTAAAATGTAAACCATAATGCAAAACATAAGATAACTAAAAATTTAGAAAATTGTATAGTCTAAAATATAAACCCAAATGGAACCATGTTTGAAAGCTATGTTTCAATACCTGTACATCAGCTGCAGCAAATATTATATGAACATGTAAAAAGATCATTGCTGGGGAAGGGACTAAGTCTTATATTTTTTAATGTAACATTTTATGTGATCAATGTATCTTTAAAAAAAGATAATAAATTTATTAAAAAGTATAGGTTAAAGAGGTATGTGAAAATTTGCACTGTTTGAAATGTGCAGATTCAATAGAAAAAAAGACACAGAGGTAAATAAGAGCATATTAGGCAGTGACACCAGTGAAATTCACAATTCATGCTATAGGAGTACAGAGGCACAGCCTGTGTCTTTAGGACCCTCTCGTATTTACCTTCATGTACCAAATTTTTCTCAAATGTAAGAGAAAGAATAGGCCCCAACATGTGATAGATCTGTTTAAGTGAATTAATGCATATAGAAGGCTTACAACAATGGCTGGCACATTTTTAGCACCCACTGCATGTAACCTATTATTAGGAATTTTTAAAACATTATTATGATTATTGTTTTTTCTGTTCTTGTTATCATTTGTTCCCTTACATGCTGACTTCAGTTGAAATTGTGTGCAGGACAAAACCAGTTTAATGGGAAGGATGTTCTCTGTACCTGTAAACTTTTCTTCTGAACTTGTTTAACTGCAGGTCATATAACCTTTACATGTGAAGAAAACACTATTCTTGTCCCTCAGATGACCTTTGTGACACCATGAACAGAAGCCATCTCCCTCAGAACCAAGATTACCATGACAGGAAGATATTGGAAGCAGATCAAATGCGAGAGATCCTTCAATACAGAAGATCTGGCCTAAAATCCACTCTAACACATATGGACATCTCTATAATTAACCAGTTGGACTATGCCAAGCCAAACCTCCCTATATCTATCCCTACCTCTCAACTCCCATTCCCGTAAAATTTCCCTTAGCACTCAGATCAGGGAGACAGCTTTGAGCTTTGACTCCTGTCTCCATGCTGGTTGACTGAATAAAGCTTTCTTTTATCCAAATCCAGATGTCATAGTATTGGACTCTGGGAGTGTCAGCCAGCAAGTCTTAGCTTGGTAACACAGTCTGGCAGTGGCTTTGTTCTCAGACCCAGGTATTAGTTCATCTACCCTACTGAAGTCATTTGAATTGTTTGCTCACTAACTGCCTACTCTGTTATAAATCCTTTGGCCTATTCCTGACAGGAGTCCAGGAGTGAGAGGGAGGGGTTGTGTCATCAGGGTTCTCCAGAGAAACAGAATCAATATGATATACAAAGAGATTTATTTTAAAGAATTGGCTTATACAATTTTGGGGACTTGCAAGTCTGAAATCTGCAAGGCACACTGGCAGCCTGGAAACTCAAAAAGTTAATATTATAATTCTGAGACAGAATTTCTTCTTCTCTGGGAAATCTCAATTTTTCTTCTTTGAGCCTTCAACTGATTGGATGAGGCCCTTCTACATTATCCAGGGTAAACTCCTTTATTTAAGTTAACTGATTGTAGGTGTTAACAATATCTACAAAATACCTGCACAACAACATCAAGATTCGTGTTTGATTTGACTGGGGACTGTAGCCTAGACCAGTTGACACATAAGACTAACCATAATAGCCCACCCTTTGTTGCACCCATATACATCTCCTTAAATCATATTTAATCTCCAAATAAATATAAGAACAAAGTCATACTTCTGCCTAACATGTTACAACTACACTGCATACAACCAAAAATACATGAATACTTTTCCCAGAAGAGGATGCAGACTCCTTGAACAATGTTCACTTTTCTTCTTGACATCCTGTACCTCAAAAACTATAATGTGGGGAAGCGGACTTGGCCCAGTGGTTAGGGCGTCCGTCTTCCACATGGGAGGTCCGCGGTTCAAACCCCGGGCCTCCTTGACCCGTGTGGAGCTGGCCCATGTGCAGTGCTGATGCACGCAAGGAGTGCCCTGCCACGCAGGGGTGTCCCCCGCGTAGGGGAGCCCCACACACAAGGAGTGGGCCCCTTAAGGAGAGCCGCCCAGCACGAAAGAAAGTGCAGCCTGCCCAGGAATGGCGCCGCACACACGGAGAGCTGACACAACAGGATGACACAGCAAAAAGAAACACAGATTCCCATGCCTCTGACAACAACAGAAGCGGACAAAGAAGATGCAGCAGATAGACACAGAGAACAGACAATCAGTGTGGGGGGGAGGGGAGAGAAATAAATAAATAAATAAATAAATAAAAATCTTTAAAAAAAAAAACCAACTATATTGTGGGGAGGAGATGTGGCTCAAGCAGTTGAGTGCCCACCTCCTACATGGAAGGTCTCGGGTTTGGTTCCTGGAGCCTCCTAAAGAAAGCAAAACAGACAACGAGCAAAACAACAACAACAAAAGCAGACAACGTGCAAAAAACAACAAGCAGACAATGAGCAAACAACAAAAAAACAGACAAGGGAGCCAACTCAGGGGAGCCAATGTAGTTCAGTGGTTGAGCGCCGGCCTCCTGCATACAAGGTTCCAGTAACTAAAAAAAAAAAACTATAATGTGAAGTTAACTATTATTATTACATCTTATATGATAAAGGGATAGGAAGGAAGGAAAACAAAGGTCAATGATAAAAACACACACACAAACATAAAGGAGAAATATTCATAACACAGTACTCATTTCTACAGCTAGTCACATGGTCATAGCTTCAGCTGGTCTTGGTTCTTTGCCTTTTGTGTGACCTAAACCTTCACTCCTGAAAGTTCTGGACATTAGTAATCCTGCCTGGATTGAGTTGTTGTAGTTTTTCAATTATTTTTAATCATAGTACATGGTAGTATAAGAGACACCCAAGGGATCTCCTGTATACCAGGCATAATCTTCCTTACCTCCAGTGTATAGTAGTAGTCTTATTTCTCCTTGATATCAGGATTAATCACCCCAGCCTGTATAGTAACTCCCTTGTTTGCCTGCTGATTCAGAGGCACTAGGAGCCCAAAATGGCTGGGTGGCAGTCTTAACTTCCAGTTCAGTGGATTGTTCTTGTGTCTCCTGGTGGAAGTTTTCCTCTTTTTGGACCAACAGAACATGAGGTCGCATGGACAGGAAGCAGTCATTTTGCTGGTGGTTCACTAGGAGTAATAGAGTGGTGCCACTCCTATTTTTACCCCCTTGATTCCTGGACCCATGAGCCCTGACTATGGAACAAATATCCCCATATATCAGATGCAGATTTAGAGCATATTCAGCCTCCTGGAGAATGTTTCCCCAGCCATGCAAGGTATTGCCAGCTAGTAGGCTCTGTAAAAACTGAGCCTTCAGGGAAGTGGACTTGGCCCAGTGGTTAGGGCATCCGTCTACCACATGGGAGGTCCGCCGTTCAAGCCCTGGGCCTCCTTGACCCATGTGGAGCTGGCCCATGTGCGGTGCTGATGCACGCAAGGAGTGCCTTGCCATGCAGGGTTGTCCCCCGCATAGGGGAGCCCCATGTGCAAGGAGTGTGCCCCATAAGGAGAGCCGCCCAGTGCGAAAGAAAGTACAGTCTGCCTAAGAATGGTGCTGCCCACAAGGAAAGCTGACACAACAAGATGACACAACAAAAAGAAACACAGATTCCCATGCCACTGACAACAACAGAAGCAGACAAAGAAGAAGACGCAGCAAAGTAGACACAGAGAACAGACAACGGGGGGCGGGGGAGGGGAGAGAAATAAATAAATAAATAAATAGATAGATAGATAGATAAATAAATCTTTTGAAAAAACTGAGCCTTCAGAATGCCATTCCACCATTCTGTCAAGCCATCTGCTTCAGGACAATGGGGAACATGGTAAGACTGGTGAATTCCACGGTCAGGGGCCCATTGCCATACTTCTATTGCTGTGAAGTGAGTTCCTTAATCAGAAGGAACACTGATGGAATACAATGATGGTGGAAAAGGCATTTTGTTTTGTTTTTTTTCCTCCCTTTTTTTTTTATTGACTTTGTAATAATATTACATTAAAAATATATATGTGAGGTCCCATTCAGCCCCACCTCCCCCCTCTCCCCCCCCCAACAACACTCGTTCCCATCATCATGACACATCCACTGGATTTGGTAAGTACATCTTTGGGTACCTCTGCACCTCATAGTCAATGGTCCACATCATGGGCCATACTCTCCTCCATTCCATCCAGTGGGCCCTGTGAGGATTTACAATGTCCGGTGATTACCTCTGAAGCACCATCCAGGGCAGCTCCATGTCCCAAAGACGCCTCCACCTCTCATCTCTTCCTGCCTTTCCCCATACCCATCGTCCACCATGTCCATGGAAAAGGCATTTTGTAAGTCCATGAATGGTAGTTTTGGCAGAAGAATTGAATGCAGGGAAAGCAAATTTATATCCAGAGTATGTGTCATGCAAGGAAACTACCTCAGCAGAGGCCATTACATGTTCCTCAGGCAAAGTAGGGTTAACCTACTCTGACCAAGGTAGAAAGGCTGCTTCTACTGTCAAAGAAGACTTAGCAGAATTTAGGGTTCAATGTCCCCAGCTTCATCAGAATCTGACTGTATGACCCCATTCCAATTTCCAGGATTCCATTCCTGCCCAATCAATATGCTCACTTTAACAGCAGACACCCCACAAAGTTGGGAATTCAAATTGTATTGTAATTCAGCCACTCACGAGAGGAGACTCTGGTTTGTTTTTGTAGAAATCTCAGCCCTACATCTATAGAATATAAGGGTTTCTTTCAAGGCAGACATAGAAACTTTCAGTTCATTTAAGCTGGGAATTTGAAGTCCTGAGCTTGTTCTGTTCTATTCCCCATTTTCTCCATCATCTACATGGTACATCTAAGTATCATCTGCATGGTCACCCAGAATCTTGCCTCTTATAAGTATTTGATTAGGGATATCCAATGGTGATATTTTGCATATTTCTATTTCCACATCACACAGTGGATTATCAGTGCCCTCTTAACCACTGGAAATGGATTCAAAAGTGACTTTAAATCTAATCAGATTAGAGTACCAATTTCATAAACCCCAGAACCAATTCAGAAAGCTTGTCTTTAAGAGTCTCCTCCTCTAGAACCACTCTTCATATCAAAATCTGTAACAGTCATGATTCTCCAGAGAAAGAGAACCAATAGAATATGTATTTGTATGTTCATGTGTTATTTATTTTAAGGAACTGGCTCACATTACTTTGGGGGTTGGCAAGTCCAAAATCTTATAAAACATGTGGGCAGGCTGGAAACTCAAAGAATAAGTGATGTTGCAGTCTTGAGACAGAATTTCTTCTCAGGGAAATGTCAGGTTTTGTTCTTCAGGCCTTCAACTAACTGGATGAATTCCACCCACATTATACAGGGTAATCTCCTTTACTTAAAGTCAACTGGTTGTATTATTGGACTTACCCCGTTCAGCTGACGTGGAGGTGAAGAGGGTCAACCGCCATACCAGGGAGCCAAGAGTGCCTACAACTGAAAGCAGGAGAACTGCATCCAGCATCCACGTGGATCTAGGCCCCCTCTTGATACAGATGTGGAGTGGACATGGCCATTCCAGGGTCCACAGGATGGAGGAATGGAGTGTGGATTAGAGTGGACTTACTGATAATTCTATTCATGAACTATTGTGATTAGTAATCGAAGAAAGTGTGGCATTGGTGTGGGGAGGGTGGCCATGGTAGCAGCTGGGGGTAGGGAGTGGGAGGAAGAGATGTGATGTGGGGGCATTTTTGGGACTTGGAGTTGTCCTGGGTGGTGCTGCAGGGACAGTTACCAGACATTGTATGTCCTCCCAAGACCCACTGGGTGGACTGAGGGAGAATGTGGGCTATGGTGTGGACCATTGACCATGAGGTGCAGTGGTGCTCAGAGATGTATTCACCAAATGCAATGAATGTCTCATGATGATGGAGGAGGTTGTTATTATGGGGGGAGGAGTGGGATGAGGGGGGTGGGGGGTATATGGGGACCTCATATTTTTTTAACATAACATTAAAAATTTAAATTAAAAAAAATAAAGTCAACTGGTTGTAGATAATAACCACATCTACAAAATACCTTCCCAGTAATGCCTACATTAGTATTTGCATAAATAGCTAGGGAATATAGTGTAGCCAAGTTGACACATATAACTAACCCCCACAGGTGGATCTAGAGAATCAAAAAATGCTTCTCGCCAAGGAGAACTCATGGTCTTCATGGAAAGAAAAGATGTACACATGCACACTCGCAAGGGGTAATAACAGAACATAATATCCAAGGTACTATTTTCAGTCAATGAATAATATACTGATAATAACCCCAATCACAACAAAGTGCACATTGTGACTGTGCAGAGACTGGGGTGGGTGGAAGCTCATGGAAAAGGAAAAGGCAGCTTTAAACGGCTAAGGAGAGTGACCACATTTGAGCAACATGAAGGCTCTCAGGAGATAATTCTTAGACATCCTGGAGCTCTGGGCCTATGTAAATGCATTACCTTCTCCCCAGCATGGGACATGACTCCCAGGGATGAACCTCCCTGGTTCTGAGGGATTACTACCAAGAACCAGCTGGTGATGCAACTAGAAAAAGACCTTGAATAAAAGGGGAAAATGGCAAAGACAAATGAGTTTATATGCCTAAGAGACTACAAAGTGAGTCAGGAGGTCATCAGAGGGGTCACGTTACACACTTAATGCACATCTCAGCAGGATCTCAGAGACAGCCAAAGTAGTTACAACCCCAGGTAGAGATGCTCCTGAGAGCTACAGAGAAACCGGGGTCCTGCAGTCATGACAGATGGCTCTGGAGTTCAGTGCCTTGCCAGTGGGCCCTACTTTGGAATTTGTGCTCCTGAGTGTGATGGAGTTAGACTCACATGTGACCTCTCTACACATGTCCCCTCTGTCACTTTTATTGAACCTGTGGTTGGTGCTGGAGTTGGTGTATGCTCAGGGGACTTGAATCTCTGAGCTGTTGATATGCCAGCTGGGCCCTGAGCCTCAGCAGAGTTGCAAAACTTACTATCTGGTTCATTGAACTTACCCAGGTCAGCTAACAGGGAGATAAGGATGATCAACCACCACACCAGGGAACCGAGAGAGTCTACACCGACAAGCAGGAGAATTCCATCCATCAGCCATGATGGGACCTAAGCCCCCTCTTTACTTAGAGGTGGAGTGGACATCACCATCCCAGGGTCCTCAGGATGGAGGAATAAAATAAGGCTTAGAGCGGACTCACTGGTATTCTACTATAGAATTATTGTGACTCTTGCAATGGAAGAAATTACATCATTGATATGGATACTGTGGCCATGGGAGTTTCTGAAGGCAGGGAGAGGGAAAAAGAGGTGTGATATGGGGGCATTTTTGGGACTTAGGGTTGTCCTGGATGATATTGCAAGGACAGATGCAGGATGTTATATATCCTGCCATAACCCACTGCATGGACTGGGAGAGAGTGTAAACTATAACATAAACTATAATCCATACTGTGTAGCAGTGCTTCAAAATGTACTCATCAAATGCAATGAATGTACCACACCAATGAAAAAAGTTGTTGATGTGGTAGGAGTCGGGTGTGGGGAATGAGGTATATGGGAACCTCTTATATATTTTAATGTAAAATTTTGTGTGATCTATGTATCTTTTTTAATAAAAGAAAGAATTACAAAATCTTAAAATCAGAAAAAAAATGTAAAATGAAAACAAGAGAATTACAGACTAATATCCTTTATGAATATAGATTCAAAAATCCTCAACAAAATGCCAAAAAACTTAATCCAACAGCATATCAAAAGGATTATACACCATTACCAAGTGGGATTTATTGCAGGAATATGAGGGTGGTTTAACTTATGAAAATCAATCAGTGTAAGACATCACGTTAACATGATGAAGAAAAAATATGGCATGATCATCTCAATGCAGAAAAGGCATTTGTCAAAATCCAACATCCTTTCATGATTAAAAAAACACTCAGAAAAACTAGGACTAGAAGGTAAATATAACCTTCTCAATATGATAAAAGGCATATATGCAAACCCACAGCTAACATCACATTCAATGGTGAAAGACTGAATGATTCTCCCTAAGGTCAGGGACAAGACAAGGATGCCAACTGCCACCACTGTTATTCAACACTGTACTGGAAGTTCTTACCAGAACAATTAGGCAAGAAAAAGAAAAGAAAGGCATCCAAATTGGAAAAGAAGAAGTAAAACTATCTCTATTCACAGATGACATGGTCCTATATATAGAAAATCCTAGAGAATCCACAAGAAAGGTACTAGAGCTAATCCTAATAAACTCAGCAAAGTTGAAGGGTATACACAAGTAATGAACTATCTGAAAAGAAAACTAAAACAGCAGTTGTTACAAAGGTACCACACTAATGCAAAATGTTAATAACAATAACAGCATCTAAAAAATAAAATAACTAGGAATTAGCTTAACCAAGGATGTGAAGTATGTTTATAATGAAAACTATAAAACATTTTTGAAAGAGATTAGAGAAGACCTAAATAAATGGAAAGACATTCCATCATTCATAAATTAGAAGACAATATTGTAAATATGTCAATACTATCCAAAGTGATTTACAGATTCAAAATTCCAGGAGCTTTTTTATAGACATGAAAAAGCCAATCATGAAATTCATATGGAATTGCAGAGCCCCAGATAGTCAAAATGGTCTTGAAAAAGAACAAAGATGGAAGATATTTCCTGATTTCAAAACTTATTACAAATCTACAGTAATCAAAACAGTGTCGTACTGGCAAAAGGACAGACATATAGACCAATGGATAAAAATGAAAATCCAGAAATAAACCCATACAGCTGATTTTTCACAAGGGTGCCAAGTCCATTCAACAAGAAAAGAACAGTCCCTTCAACAAATGGTGCTGGTAGAAATGGAAATGCACATGCGAAAGAATGAACCTGGACCCCTACCTCCCACCATATACAAAAATTAACTCAAAATTGATCAATGACTTAAATATTAGAGCAAAACCACAAAACTCTTAGAAAGAAACATAGGAGAAAATCTTCAGTACCTTGTATTAGGTAATGGATTCTTACACATGGTACTAAAAGCACAAGCAACAAAAGAATAACTAGGAAAGCAGACTTGGCCCAATGGATAGGGCGTCCCCCTTCACACGGGAGGTCCGCAGTTCAAACCTTGACCTGTGTGGAGCTGGCCCATGCGCAGTGCTGATGCACACAAGAAGTGCCCTGCCACGCAGGGGTGTCCCCCCGTGTAGGGGAGACCCATGCGCAAGGAGTGCACCCCATAAGGAGAGCTGCCTAGCGTGAAAGAAAGTGCAGCCTGCCCAAGAATGGTGCCACACATACACAGAGCTGACACAAGATGATGCAACAAAAAGAAACACAGATTCCCAGTGCCGCTGGTAAGGATAGAAGCGGTCACAGAAGAACACACAGCGAATGGACACAAAGAGCAGACAACGCGGGGGGTGGGGTTTGGCAGGGGAAGAAATAAAAATTTAAAAATAAATAAATAAACAAATAAAGAATAACTATCTAAACTGGACTTCATCAAAATTACAATCCTTGTTCATTAAAGGCCATTATCAAGAAAGTGAAAAGACAAGCTACAGAATGGGAGAAAATATTTGGAAATCATATATCTGACAAGGGTTTAATATCTAGAATATATAAAGAACTCCTACAGTTCAACAACAAAAAGACAAACTACCCAATTTATAAATGGGCAAAGGACTTGCATAGACATTTCTCAAAAGAAGATATAAAAATGGGACAAAAAGCTCAACATCGTTAACAATTAGGGAAGTGCAAATCAAAACCACAAAATAACTCTTCATGCCTACTAGGATGGCTATAGTTAAAAAACAAACAAACATAGAATAGTAAGTGTTGGCAAAGATGAGAAGAAACACTTGTACATTGCTATAGTGAATATAAAATGGTACAGCCACTGTACAAATCAGTTTGGTGGTTCCTCAAAAAGTTAAACATAGATTTACCATATGATTCAGCAATTCTGCTCCTAAGTATATACCCAAGAGAAATGAAAATACATGTGCACACAAAAACTTGTACACAAATGCTAATGGCAGCATTATTTATAGCAGTCAAAAAGTGGAAACAAACTTAATGTCCATCAACTAATGCATGGACAAATAAAATGTATTTTTGTACAACGTATATTGTATATCCATACAACAGAATATTATTCAGTCATAAAAAGGAATGAAGTTGTAATACATGTTACAGCATAGATGAACCTTGAAAACATTATAATAGGTGAAAGAGGCCAGACACAAAATATCACATTTTGTATAATTCTATTTATATGAAATGTCCAGAATAGACAAATCCAGAACATAGATTATTGGCTGGGAGGTATTGGGAGGAGGGGAGAATGGGAACTGACTACTAACAAGTACCGGGTTTCTTTTGGAGGTGATGAACATGTTCTGGGATTAGGTACTGGTTATAGTTAAACAACTTTGTGACTATGCTACAAACCATGACATTGCATACTTCAAAAAAATGCTGATTCTCTTCAGGGGCACATTTTCTAGTCACTCCTCATGATGAGTGAGGCATGTCTTCTAACTTTTACAGCCCTCCTGAACGTCCACCCTTCTGGGCACCTGTACAAAACTGCCCTTATTTTGGTCTCTTATTATTGGTCCATGTTCTTCTACAGACATGGCTTTCAATGTCTTCTTTCTTGGCATCTGACTTCATTCATTATGATTGCCAATGCTGATGTAGGTTCAAATAGAGGACTTTAGAAGGTATCACAGGGAACTATATAATAAACTGTTTATTGTGATAGTGTAAGAACTATAAAATACCTTAAATTTAAGAGTTATACATTCTTCTTTCCTCACCATCTTCATTTTTTTTCTCTTTATTTTCTTTTAAATGTTACATTAAAAAAATATGAGGCCTCCATATTCCCCCCACCCCACTCACCCCACTCCTCCCACATCAACAACCTCTTCCATCATCACGGCACACCCACTGCACCTAGCGAATACATTCTGGAGCACCGCTGAAGCACATGGACAGTGATCCAGATTGTAGTCCATACTCTTTCCAGTCCACCCAGTGGGCCATGGCAGGACACACAACATCCAGCATCCATCCCTGCAGCACCACCCAGGACAACTCCAAATCCTGAAAATGCCCCCACACCATATCTCTTCTTCCCTCTCCCCACCCTCAGCAGTTACCGTGGCCACTTTCTCCACATCAATGCTATAATTTCTTCTATTACTAGCCACAATAGTTTTGTAGTAGAATATCAGTAAGTCCACTCTAATCCATACTCTATTCCTCCATCCTCTGGACCCTGGGATGGTTATGTCCACTCCCCCTCTATATCAAGAGGGGGCTTAGATTCCACATGGATGATGGATGCAATTCTCCTGCTGGCAGCTGTAGGCACTCTTGGCTCCCTGGTGTGGTGATTGACCCTCTTCACCTCCCTTTCAACTGGCAAGGGTAAGTCCAACAAACCAGAGGGTAGGTTCAAGAAGAAAGAGCAATCATAAACATTTCTGCTCCTAACAAGGGTGCTCCAAATACGTGAGGCAAACACTGGCAAAACTAAGTGAAGGAATAGATGCCTCTACAATCATAGTGGGGGACTTTAATACACCACTATCAATTTTGGACAGAACATCTCAAAAGAGAATCAATAAAGAAAGACTTTGAACAATATATTAGAGGAGCTGGACCTAACAGACATATACAGAACATTACAACCAAATACAGCAGGATATACAGTCTTCTCAAGTGCACATGGATCATTCTCCAAGATAGATCACATGCTAGGCCACCTTCTTCTTTTATTCTCTCTATGGACCTAGAAAATATAATTTCCATAACCTCTGGTTTGGTTTTGTTTTTTTTTTTTTTTCAAGAAGTGGTGGTAGGTGATGATTCTTTTTTTATTATTATTTATTTTTTTTTAATGTTACATTAAAAAAATATGAAGTCCCCATATACCCCCACCCCCCCTCACCCCACTCCTCCCCCCATAACAACAACCTCCTCCATCATCATGAGACATTCATTGCACTTGGTGAATACATCTCTGAGCACCACTGTACCTCATGGTCAATGGTCCACACCATAGCCCACACTCTCCCACAGTCCACCCAGTGGGCCATGGAGGACATACAATATCTGGTAACTGTCCCCACAGCACCACCCAGGACAACTCCAACCCCCAAAAATGCCCCCACATCACATCTCTTCCTCCCACTCCCTACCCTCAGCTGCCACCATGGCCACTTTCTCCACACCAATGCCAATTTTCTTCGATTACTAATCACAATTGTTCATGAATAGAATATCAGTAAGTCCACTCTAATCCATACTCTATTCCTCCATTCTGTGGACCCTGGAATGGTTGTGTCCACTCCACATCTATATCAAGAGGGGGCTTAGATTCCACATGGATGATGGATGCAATTCTCCTGCTGCAATTCTCCTGCTGGCTCCCTGGTGTGGTGGTTGACCTTCTTCAACTCCATGTTAGCTGAGTGGGGTAAGTCCAATAAACCAGAATGTAAGAGTTGCAAGTCTTTTGAGGCTCAGGGCCTGGCTATCACATGGTCAGTCCAGAGATTCAGGTCCCCTGGGTATACACTAAACCCCAGCGCCAACTACAGATCCAGTAAAAGTAACAGGAGAGGCTTGTGGACAAAGATCACATCTGAGTCCAGCTCCATCACACAGAAACACAAACTCCAAAGTAGGGCCAACTGACATGGCACTGAACTCCATCTGCCATGACCATTGAACCTGTGGGTCTCTGTAGCCCTCAGAAGAACCAATACCTGGGGTTGTATCTACTTTATCTGTCTCTGAGACTCTGCTCAGGTGTGCATAAGGGCAACCCCTCTGATAACCTCCTGGCTCTTTTTGGAGACTCACAGCCATATAAACTCATTTGTCCTTTCCATTCCCCCCTTTATTCAGGTCAAAAAGCACTTTTAACTCCTGGTATTATATGTAGACTGAGATATTCTGCTGCTCCGAGTTGATCCTTTAATTCAAGGTCATTTTCTAGTTACATCATCAGCTGGTACTTGGAAGTAATCCGTTGGTGCCAGGGAGGCTCATCCCCAGGAGTCATGTCCCACGCTGGGGGGAAGGCAACATGTTTACATGCTGAGTTTGACTTCAAGACTGGCCACATTTGAGCAACTCTCTGGTTAGTTTTAAACAAATGAGGTTAACCTGGAAAGTCCTACATCTTATGTCCCCCTTGGCTCTCTCTGCTCTTTTTTAATCATTTTTTAATTTACCTGACTTTTTTTTAAAGATGCATAGATCACAAAAAAAAAGTTACCTTAAAAAATGTAAGAGGTTCCCATATACCCCACCTGCCACACCTCTCACATCAACAACCTCTTTCATCATTGTGGCACACTCATTGCATTTGGTGAATACATTTTGGAGCACCACTACACCACATGGATTATAGTTTACATTGTAGTTTGTATGCCAACAAGAAACCTGCCCTTCAAGAATTACTAAAGGGAGTTCTGCAGGAGGAAAGAAAAAAACAGGATAGACAGTTGGAGGAGAGTGTAAGAACAACTAAAAAGACAAAAAGAGAAATAAAAACAACATATTGATGGATGTAGGATGACTGAATACCTGAAAGTAACTTGTTTCTATCCCTGTTGCTAGGATACAAAGGAAAGAATTATATGCAAATCAGAAGGTAATGAAATACAATCCTCTTCTTGGGCCAAATCCCACTTCTGGTGGTCAAGAATATCCTGTTGAAGCAATGAAGTATGAAAACCAGCTTCAACCAGTTGGATGGACTTGTGCAGAAGAGGCCCCTTGCTGTCCTCACTTCAACTTGCTTAATTAACATCGTAAAACCCCAACCCAGGGGCAGAGTTATCTGTCCCTTTCTTGATCATGCAATGTATGTGCAAGCATGATTTCCTGAACACACTAATCATACAATTATATAACCAGCCATGTGTGTTCATCCATTTCCATAAAAACTAATGCATAAGTAAAGCAAATGCTAAGTAGTAACTTGGGTATTTAAGCAAGAGTGAAACTGCAGCATGGGGAGTTGGGTCTGAGTCACTTTACACTGACCTTGGCTCCTTACCTCTGCAGACGTAATAAATGTGTTTGCCTAACTCTCGTGTTGAAGTTTTCTTCATGCCATCTCTGGTTATCCATAAAGGCACTGTCTTGAGGCCTAACAAATTGGCGACCATGAAGGAACTAAATAAATAAATAAAAACAGTAACCAGAGAATGCTTCCAAGGTGAACTGTGGAAGTAGTTGTCTGCACCGAGGCATCCATGACTACAGTGGCTGCTCAGGATTTTCCCGAGGACTCAGGGGTTACCTGGGGCAGAGCCCATTTCCAGCCATCAAAGGAACCAAGGCTCACAAGGTTAGGATGGAGGGATGGGTCATCTCCTTCCCTTGGCGGGTGAGTTTGTTCCCTTATTCATTACTCTTTTTCTTTTAGCTCACTGCAATTTAGCATTTGGTTTACCTTCACTAAGGTAGTGGAGGTTTGGTTACAGTGGGAGAGGTTTTGGTGGGTTTGAGCCCCACTCCCTCACTCCCTTAAAAGGGAAACCTGCTGTTTGGCTTTGGCTGTGAGTTAGCGTTTGGTTTGCCTTCCCTAAGGTAGTGAAGGTTTGGTGGTAGTGGAAGAGGTTTCATGGGTTTGAGTCGCATTCCCTCACTCCCTTTAAGGGGAAGCCTGCTACCTTTTGTGCCTTTATTTTTGGCTGTTCTTTCTCTCTCTCTCTTTCTGCCTCCATGGGAAATGAGGCATTGGTACCCAAATGCTCCCCACTAGGATGCATCCTGAAAAATTGGTCTGAATTTGGGGGATCTGGATTACAGAAAAATAAATTATTTTTTGTAATGAAGCTTGGCCAGATATAGATTAGATGACAGAGGAATTTGGCCAGATAATGGGTCTTTGAATTTTAATACTATACTGCAATTGGACTTGTTTTGTAAACAGCAAGAGAAATGGGCAGAAATCCCATATGTTCAAGTCTTCTTTGAGTTGTGGAAAGATGAAACTAGAAAGAGTTTTGGGTTAATGTTGTGTGGGCCCCCTTCAGCCCCAGTTACAAAAACAGTTGAGGTCCTGGGATCCCCTCCTTATAACCCATTGATGAACTCCTTGACTTAAGTACCCCACCCCCTCATTATTCTGGACCACCTCTGCCTCCTCTCCCACCAGGGTCACCGCCAAAACCCACTCTTCTCTTAGAGATATCAGGCTCCCTTTCCCTCCCACAAGGGCCTTTCCTCCAATCTCCCTCCCATACTTGGAGTGTAGCTGTTTCTGGGCAGGGTATCTCCCCCAACACAAAGGAGACTGTAGGTCAATTCCCACTCTGGCAAGTCCAAATGGAATTGATGATTAAGGACGACCCCAAGGCTTTCTTTTCATCCACACTCCTTTCACCACCTCTGATTTGTTTAATTGGAAAAATAACACTCCAGCTTATCGTGTAGATCCTGAGAAAGTAACAACCCTGTTTGTTTCCATTTTTGCCACACACAATCCAATGTGGGCTGATATACAAGCCCTTATAAACGTCCTTCTCACCCCCAAGGAAAGACATATGGTCCTTGAAAAAGCTCAACAAGAAGCCGAGGCATTGCAGCATGCAGCACCTCAAAACCCTATTTACAACTCCCTAAATGAGGCAGTCCTTGAAACGGATCCTCATTGGACCTCATATGACCAAGGCCATAGGAACCACCTTGACCATTATAAAGTCTGCATTCTTGCTGGGCTGCGGAAAAGCGCTCCAAAGCAAAAATCAATCACTAAATTACAGGAGGTCCAATGAGAACCACAGGAAAATCCCTCTGCCTTTCTTGAGCGTATCTTTAATGCTTTTCACAAATATACAGACAGATCCAGAAAAGCCTGAAAATGCAACGTATGGTAAATGTAACCTTTATTAGTCAAAGTGTCCCTGATATTCATCAGAAATTGCAGAAGTTAGATGGAGGGCTTGGTATGCCTATCCCACAATTACTGGGAATTGCCTTTAAGTCTGAAATATGGACTAGGCCTATAGCTGTGGGGTGCCTAAAGTTATCTCCTGAGAGCCTCCATGTTGCTCAAATGTGGCCACTCTCTAAGCCAAACTCAGCATGTAGATGCATTGCCTTCCCCCCAGCATGGGACATGACTCCCAGGGATGAGCCTCCCTGGCACCGAGGGATTACTACCAAGCACCAGCTGATGATGTAACCACAAAAAGACCATGAATAAAGAGGTCAACTCAGACCGACAGAATATCTCAGCCTACATGTAATATCAGGTGTTAAAAACTGCTTTTTGACTTTGGATACAAAGGGGGAAATAGAAAGGACAAGTGAGTTTATATGGCTAAGAGACTCCAAAAGAGAATCAGGAGGTCATCAGAGGGTGCTGCTTATGCACACCTCAGCAGGGTACCAGAGACTGCCAAGGAAGATGGAAACCCAGGTGCTGGTTCTCCTGAGGGCCACAGTGACCCACAGGTTCTATGGTCAGAGCAGATGGCTCTGGAGTTCAGGGCCATGCCATTTGGCCCTACTTTGGAGTTTGTGTTCCTGAGTGTGATGGAGTTGGACTCAGATATAACCTTTCTACACATACCTCTTCTGTTACTTTTACCAGACCTGTGGTTGGCATTTGGGTTGGTGTATACTCAGGAGACCTGAATCTCTGAACTGTCCATGTGACAGCCAGGCCCTGGGCCTCAGCAGACTTGTAGCTCCTACCCTTTGGTTTCTTGGACTTACCCTGGCCAGCTGACAGGGAGGTGAAGAGGGTTAACCACCACACCAGGGAGCCAAGAGTGCCTACAGCTGTAAGCAGAATTGCATCCATCATCCATGTGGAATCTAAACCCCCTCTTGATGTAGAGGAAGACTGGACATAGCCATCCCAGGTCCACAAGATGGAGGAATAGAGTATGGATTAGAGTGGACTTACTGGTGTTCTGCTGGGGAACTATTGTGATTAGTAAGGGAAGAAACCATAGTAGAGATGTGGAGAGGGTGGCCACAGTGGCTGCTGATGGTCAGGAGAGGGAAGAAGAGATATGGTATGGGGGCATTTTCAGGATTTGGAGTTGTCCTAGGTGGTGGTGCAGGGATGGATGCTGGACGTTGTGTGCCCTGTCATGGCCCACTGTGTGGACTGGGGGGGAGTGTGGACTACAATGTGGACCACTGTCCATGTGCTGCAGCAGTTCTCCAGAATGTATTCGCTGGGTGCAGTGGATGCGCCAAAATGATGGAAGAGTTTGTTGATGTGGGGGGGGGATGTGTGGGGTGGGGGGTATATGGGGACCTCATATTTTTTTAATGTAACATTTAAAAGAAAATAAAGAAAAAAAATGATGAACGAAAAAAATAATAATAAAGTACACACAAATAGGGACCAAGCCATGGAGGAAAAACAGCACAAGCAGATGAAACAGCAAGCGGTGCTATTGGCACTGTCAATAACACAAGGGAGGCCAAGGCATGTGGGCAATCTTGGGCATGCAAAACCAGGATGGCAGAAAGGTTCTGAACCCCCAACCTTAGGGCCACAACAGTGTGCCTGTTGCAAAGGTAAAGACTACTGGAAAAAGGAGCGCCCCAAACTAAAAGCAGGAAAACCCCAAATGATGGTAGCTGGGGAAACCCACAGTGACTCTGAATGATGGAGCCCAGAGTTCCGGGACTGGAGCCTCCCAACCAGCATCCCCATCTCGGAACAAGAGCCCCAGGTAATTGCAACAGTGGGAGGAATGCAAGTCAAGTTTCTCATGGATACAGGAGCTACTTACTCAGTAGTTAATGAACAACCAGGCCCTCTTACTAAAAAGCAAACCACCATTTCTGGAGCTACGGGAAAAACTTCACAACTGCAGTTTATAGCCCCTTTAAGCTACCAGACTGGAAAAGACCAGGTTCGTCACCAATTTATATACATGCCTGGGCGTCCAATCCCCCTTTTAGGAAGGGAAGTGATATCTAAACTTCAAGCAGAAATCACTTTTAAAAAAGGATATCTAAATGTGAGAGTCCCAACAAACCAATCATGGGCCCTCCAGGCTGCCCTCTTAGCTGAAGCAGGAGGAGAGCATGAAGAGAATAATAACTATCTCCTTCAAATAGACTCTCAAGTAAATGCAGCGGTTTGGGCAACAGGACTCCCCGGCCATGCTTCACGGGCAAATCCAGTAAAAAATACAGTTAAAACCTCATGCCTAGCCAATTCGCATCAAGCAATACCCACTTCCTTTTAAAGCAAAAATGGGGTTAGCTTCGATAATTCACAGCTACTGGCCATGGGACTGATCCGAACTTGATGATCACCGTATAACACTCCAGTTCTACCTGTTTTAAAGCCTGGTACAAGTGGAGAGCACCAGTTTGTCCAAGATTTAAGGGCTATAAATAAAATAGTTAAAAATATCCACCCAATTGTGCCAAACTCATACACCTTGCTTACTACTCTCAATGCAAAATGGTTTTCAGTATTAGACTTAAAAGATGCCTTCTTTTGCATTCCTCTGAATAGCTTCTCTCAACAATTTTTTGCCTTTTAGTGGGAAGAACCAAGTGCAGGACATAAGCAACAATATACCTGGACTGTGCTGCCCCAAGGGTTCAAAAATTCCCCAACCATTTTTGGTGAACAATTACCCCAGGACTTGCAAGAGACAGTTATGTTAAAGGGCAATATCTTCAGTATATAATTGCAAGCCCAACACAAGAAGAATGTGTTAAAGATACAATTGAAATGCTAAATAGCTTAGCAACCTTAGGGTACAAAGTCTCAAACAGTAAAGCACAGTTAGTCCAGAAATCAGTCCACTATCTTGGGTTTGAACTAAAGAAAGGAACAAGGACCCTGACTACTGCTAGAGTAAAAGCTATTTTAGAAATAAAAAGCCCAAAGAGCTGTTGCCAGCCACGGTGATTTTTAGGCATGGCTGGGTTCTGCCGAATCTAGATTCCAAATGTTTGGCTAATAGCTAAACCCCTGCACACAGCTTTGGTTGGTGGGGATGCAGAGCCCCTCCAGTGGGCCTCTGAATGTGAGCAAGCCTTTCGCCAACTGAGGAGGGAGCTAATGCATGCCCCTGCCCTGAGACTACCAGATCTCAGAAAACCTTTTGATTTATTTGTTCATGAAAAACAAGTTGTAGCTCTTGGAGTATTAATCCAAAAATTGGGAGGTGAGCATCTTCCAGTAGCGTACCTCTCAAAATTGCTAGACAATATTGCAAAAGGGTGGCTGGCATGTTTAAGAGCTATTGGTGCAACCTGTGTCTTATTACAAGAAGCTAAAAAATTTACATTAGGATAGCCACTCACCATTCACACTCTTCATCTAGTATTCACACTTCTTGAAGGAAAAGAAAATCTTTGGCTAACCCAAGAGAGGCTTGGAAAATATCAAGCAGCACTCCTAGACAACCCAGAAGTTAAAAGTTTGTTCAACCTTAAATCCAGCTTCTCTTCTCCCATCAAGTACTAAGGAAATACCTATTCATGATTGTATAGAAATGCTAGAGGAAGTCTTCTTCCAGGAAAGACTTGCAGGATACGCCTCTACGAAATCCAGATTTAGAAATCTTCACCGATGGAAGTAGCTTCATTGAAAAAGATGTTCAAAAAGCTGGATATGCTCTTGTAGCTGCAGGGGAAGTACTAGAAACTGCACCACTGCCCCGAGGGAGATCTGCACACAAAAAGCTGAGCTTATTGCTCTTCTTAGAGTCCGCCAAAGAGGGGATGGAAAAAGAGTGAACATTTACACTGATTCAAAATATGCTTTTCTTATCTTGAATGCACATGGGGCCATTTGAAAGGAGAGAGGACTTTTATTGTCTGGGTGGAAAAACATTAAGCATGCCACACAAATAACTGAACTTTTAGAAGCAGTAAAATTACCTGCAGAAGTAGCTGTAATACACTTCTGGAGACATCAAAAGGGCAACTCCTATGTAGCCTTAATGAACAGGCAAGCAGACCAAGTGGCAAAAGAGGCTGCAAGAAAAGGCTACCCTCCTAGTCAAGTAGCTGCACACATTAAACCTCAGATTCCTCAACATATAAAGGAAATTTTCTGTCTGGTCTATACCCCTGCAGACCTCGAACACACAAGAGAATGGGGTTTTCAAGAAAATTCAGAGAAACTAGAAAAAGGGAGTAAGTGGCTAAAAAATAGCCAAGGACAATTTTATCTGCCTGAACATCTAATATAGCCCCTAGACTTTTATTATCACTGAACCACACATTTGGGACAGCAAGCCCTCCTGAGACGTCTTCACCAACTGGTGGTGGGACCTCACCTTGCTCAAGCAGTGCAGAAAATCTCTAACCAATTTGTCTTACTTGCCAGAAAAATAACCCAAAGGGAACATCGTGGACTTCTTTTGAGACACAAAGTCAAGGGCTTGTCCCAGCTGAAGATTGGCAAGACTTCACAGTAATGCCAAAAACCACAGGAAATTTTAAGTATCTTTTGGTATTTGTAGACACCTTTTCTGGGTGGGTGGAAGTCTTTCCCTGCCGCACAGAACAGCATTCCACGGTAACTAAATTCCTCCTCCAGGAAATCATCCCGAGGTTTGGACTGCCCCAAATAATTCAGTCAAATAATGGACCTGCTTTTATTTCAGCTGTGGTACAGTGTGTCAATCAGTGTCTTGGAATTAAGTAGAAATTGCATGCAGCCTGGAGACCTGAGTCATCAGGAAAGGTGGAAGAATAAATTATATTTGGAAGAAAACTGAAGTAAAACTTATCAACACAATTTAAATGAACAGAAGCACTTAACCTAGCTCTCCTTCAGGTTAGGGTGGCCGCTAGAACAGGATTTTTAAGTCCTTTTGAGCTTGTGTATGGAAGGCCCTAAGTAACCTGAGGGAAAAACCCAATTCACCAGTGACCTTAGAGGGAGCCCTCCACAAGTGGGCTTTGCAGTTAGCAGAGCTCCTTACCACCATGCACACATATGCAAATATGCACCTAAAATACCCCACTGACCAGCTCCTCCATCCCTTCTCAGTCAGGGATCAGGTTCTTTCAAAAGTTTAAAAAAACAAACATCCTGAAGATCAGATTAAACCCAAATGGGAGGGACCTTACACATACTATTAACCTCTCATTCTTCTCTTAAGTTACAGGGAATCAAGCCCTGGGTCCATCATACCAGAGCAAAACCTTACTACTTATCAAAACAAGCAGATAAAGGAGGTCCTGTGCCAGCAATCACACCAGAGCATGGAGCAAATACGAAATGGAGCCAGTTTTTTTTATATATATATATCTTTTATTTATTTTTTTTTAATTACATTATGAAAAATATGAGGTCCCATTCAACCCCACCGCCCCCGCCCCCCACTCCCCCCACAGCAACACTCTCTCCCATCATCATGACACATCCATTGCACCTGGTAAGTTCATCTCTGAGCATCACTGCACCCCATAGTCAATGGTCCACATCATAGCCCAGACTCTCTCACGTTCCATCCAGTGGGCCCTGGGGGGATCTATAATGTCCCGTAATTGTCCGTGAAGCACTATCCAGGACAACTCCACGTCCCGAAAATGCCTCCACATCTCATCTCTTCCTCCCGTTCCCCACACCCAGCAGCCACCATGGCTACCGTTCCCACACCCATTCCACATTTTCTCTGTGGACATTGGATTGGTTGTGTCCATTGCACATCTATGTCAAGTGAGGGCTTAGATTCCATATGGGTACTGGATGCACTCCTCCCGCTTTCAGTTGTAGACACTCTAGGCTCCATGTTGTGGTGGTTGACCTTCTTCTACTCCATGTTAGCTGAGTGGAGTAAGTCCAATAAATCAAAGTGTAGGAGCTGAAGTCTGTTGAGGCTCTGGGCCTGGGTGTCATATTATCAGTCCAGAGATTCAAATCCCCTACATATATCTTAAACCCAGCACCGACTACAATTCCAATAAAGTAGCATGCAAGTCTTGTGAAAAGAGATCCCCTCTGAGTCCAATTCCATCACGCAGAAACACCAGCTCCAAAGAAGGACTATCTGTCATGGCAGTGAACCCCTTCTGCCATGACCATAGAACCCGTGGGTCTCTTTATCCCTAAAAAGAACCAATACCTGGGGTTGTATCTACCTTATCTGTCTCTTAGACTCTGTTCAGTTGTACATAGGGGTATTCCTTCTGACAACCTCCAGACTCTTTTTTAGAGACTCACAGCCTTATAATCTCATTTCTCCTTTCCATTTCCCCCTTACATTAGGTCAAACAGCTTCCCGAAGTCATGTCATTATATGTAGACAGGTATATTCTGCTGTTCCGCATTGAATCTTTAATTCAAGGTCATTTTCTAGTTGCTTCTTCAGCTGGTATGTGGTAGTGATCCCTCGGTGCCAGGGAGGCTCATCCCCGGGTGTCATGTCCCACGCTGGGGGGAATGCATCACATCTACACGCTGAGTTTGGCTGTGAGAGTGGCCACATTTGAGTAACATGCAGGCTGTCAGGAGGAAACCCCCAGGCACAATGCTACTCTAGGCCTTGTTCTTATTGTAAGTGTATAGGCTCAAAAGTGTAACCATTAGTATCACGAGCCCACTGTTGGGCCCTCCTTCCTTCCTGGTTCTTGCCGTTGCACCTGGAGGATTGCCGCTGCTCTCCCAGGGCCCACAACAGTGACCCCCCGGCCAGGAGCCCAGTACCCCCCCAGCTGTTGTTTTTGTTTCCACTATGAGTATATATAGACATTACCATATACCCTGGGCATATGCCCTGTATAACTCCCTGTCAACCATATATATCCTGTCAATAACATCCCATATCAGTATTCCTCCGCTGCCATTGTTGAACCACTCTGTGATCCAAAACTTCCTGTAAAGTGAATCCCAACATAATGTCAGCTTCAGAAGAGTCTTAGATCACCGAAATTCATATATACAATATACAGTATTTCCCCAGATCCACCATAAAACCTTTTCCCTTGCACAGCAATAATCTTTTAACTTATTCATATCATATTTCCTGAAACTGATGTACAGATTCCAACACTATAGTTTTCAAACAAGGTGACATTTGTGCTTACTATGTGGTCCATATTTTAGGCTGTACAGTTTTCTAAATTTTTTAGTTATCCTATGTTTTGTCTTATGGTTTTCATTATTAGTCTGTCGTCCCCTATATGTTTTTGGTGTAATATTAGCTGTTTTATATTCATCCTCGTGTACTCTCACATAACTCCTCTTTTGCCCCCTTATTTACCTTTGTTCCATCCATTCCACATCCATTTTCCCCTCCCCTTGGGGCCCACAACGCCTGCCAATCTAATACCCTGGGAGCCGTCCTTTCTCACGAGAGATACAGTTCTCTCTATTCAACGGCATTAGTCTTCCCCAGGATATGGGTCCACCCCACCCAATGGTAGAACCCACCTTGGCAAAATGAGCCTTCAGCTATTCCCTCCGGAGTCCGTCACGCATCAGACCATACCCCCTGAGCGTCCTAACCAGGTAACCCGAGATGGAGCCAGTTGAGAACCTGCAGTTCCTGTTCAAGAAGGAAAAACTCCACCAAATACTAATCTTGTTCTTTCTTCTACAGAACCTGCCAGTAACTAGCCCTGGGGAAAGATATCACTCATACCTCACACATATTTTGCAGATCATCCAAAACCTCTCCAATAGAACCAAGTGTTGGTACTGTGTAAATTTGCACAATCAATATCAAGTAATGCCTAGACCAGCTTACTGTGAAATGTTTTAGTTAATCTACACCTTGAAAGCAGTGGCCAAATCAACCTACTTAAATAAAATTCAACAGGTTTTTGTAAAAGCAGATCCCAAAACATGTAACACCACAAATAATTTTTAAAAAGCCAATTAATCCCCTTGTTTATCTTTTTAGGAATCACAGCCTTCACCGGTACTACAGCTGCATCCTTATACTTAGTCACCAACCTCTCCAAAGAAGTGAGAGCATTAAGAAACTAAAAACAAAGCCAATAACCTCATAATACAGGGAAATAATTTCTCCTCCTGGAACCCATTCAGCTTCACCAAGTGGCTGCTCCCCTTCGTTAATTATTATCTTAATTCTTTTGGCGATTGTACCCATACTCATACCATGCATGCAATGCTTTAGTTAAAAGCAATTGCAGGATCTGCATGCCCTGGGATCTGCCAACACAGACCCCCATCTCTGTGACTTCCTGGAGAACCATTTCCTAGATGAGGAGGTGAAACTGATCAAAGAAATAGGCGACCACCTGACCAACCTCCGCAGGCTTGCTGGCCCGCAGGCCGGGCTAGGCGAGTATCTCTTTGAAAGGCTCACCCTCAAGCACTACTAGGAGCCTCTGGAGCCCAGAGGCCATGAGGGAAGGCTCTATCCCCCCAGCATGCAGGCTTCTGCCTGAGCCCCTCCAGCCAGGAGGCATCTTTCTAACTGCCATCTTATAGCCCTCTAACAAGCCCTGAACCAAGTATGAACATTAAAGCTTTTTACAGCAGGAAAAAAGAAAAGCAATTGCAAACTCTAACAGACTAACTTTTCCTCCTCAAATCACCCTCTTGCTGTAGTTTTCTAAGACATCAATGCCCACAGTGTCAACAGGAAGTAGTTACAGAAGATCTGAGCTTCATCCTTCCTCCCCCCATGATAAGAATATCACCAAAAACTAGGAGGGAATTGATGGATGTAGGATGACCGTATACCTGAAAGTAACTTGTTTCTCTCTCTGCTTCTAGGATACAGAGGAAAGAATTGTATGTAAATCAGAAGGTAATGAAATACAACCCTCTCTTTTTTTTATTTTTTTCATTTTTATTAGAGCATTTGTAGATTTAGAGAAAAAAATCATGCAGAAAATACAATTAGTTCCCATATGCAGTTTTCCTTATTGCTAACATGTTGTACTAACATGATCCTTTATTATTGATGAAATATTATTATTATAATTATAGTATTAAATATAGTCCACAGTTTACATTAGGATTCACTTTTTCTGTTGTACAGTTCTACAGTTTTTAAAAATATTCTGTTATAACTAATACAACAAAAAGTTCCCATTTCAATCACTTTCAAATATGGACTTTAGTAATATTAATTACATTTATAATGTTGTGCCATCATTAATTTAGATTTCCAAAAATTTCAGCCACCCCAATCAAAAACTCTGTACCAATTAAGAATTAACTCCCTATTCCTCACCCACCCCAGCACCTGGTAACCTGTATTTTAGTTTTTGACTCTCTGACCTTGTATATTGTAGTTATTTCACATGAGTGAGAGCATATATTATTCATCCTTTTGTGTCTGGCTTATTTCACTGAGCATGATGTCTTCAAGGTACATCCATATTGTAGCTTGTGTTATAAGTTCATTCCCTTTTATGGCTGAATAATATTTTGTGTCTGACTTCTTTCATTTAGCATAAAGTTTTTGAGCTCTATCCCTGTTGTTTTATGTATCACTAATATTTTTCATTTCAATGCTGTGTAGTATCTCATTTCATCAATATGCCAGAGTTTGCTTATCCATTTTCCTATTAATGGAAACCTAGACTCTTTCCAGTTTTTTGTTACTATGAACAAGGCTGTTATAGAACATTTTTGTTCAATTCTTTTTTTTTTAATTAATTAATTTTTTTTCTTTTAAATGCTACATTCAAAAAATATGAGGTCCCCATATACCCCCCACACCACCCCTACCACATCAACAAACTCTTCCATCATTGTGGCACATCCACTTCACCAAGTGAATACATTCTGGAGAACTGCTGCAGCACATGGACAGTGGTCCACATTGTAGTCCACACTCTCCGCCAGTCCACACAGTGGGCCACGACAGGACACACAACGTCCAGCATCTGTCCCTGCACCACCACCTAGGACAACTCCAAATCCTGAAAATGCCCCCATACCATATCTCTTTTTCCCTCTCCCTGCCATCAGCAGTCACCTTGGCCACCCTCTCCACATCACTGCTACAATTTCTTCCCTTACTAATCACAATAGCTCCCCAGCAGAACACCAGTAAGTCCACTCTAATCCATACTCTATTCCTCCATCTTGTGGACCTGGGATGGCTATGTCCAGTCCCCCTCTACATCAAGAGGGGGTTTAGATTCCACATGGATGATGGATGCAATTCTCCTACTTACAGCTGTTGGCACTCTTGGCTCCCTGGTGTGGTGGTTGACCCTCTTCACCTCCCTGTCAGCTGGTCAGGGTAAGTGCAAGAAACCAAAGGGTAGGAGCTGCAAGTTTTCATCGTTGGACCATCCATCATTTTTGGCCTTTGCCATTGCACTTGGGGGACTGTTGTCATTCCACCAGGGAATGTGATAGAGCTCCCCTGGTCAGGAACCCAGCACTCTCTCATATGTCGTTTCCAACTGAAACCACTATGAAAATATCCAAACCTTTCTATGTACCCTGTATATATGCCCTGGAGAACTCCCTCCCAACTGTGTACCCCTCACCAATGACACCCCACACAAGTGCTCCCCCCCAGTCATAGCTGAACCTCTCTGTAGTCCAAAACTTCTTCATAAAGGTAGCCCAATATATTGCCAGGTTCCATTAATAGAAAAATAGAATATAGTGATGGATTTAAAGGTTACATATAGAATACATAGAAATTTAGAAAAATTAAATAAAGGAAAAATAAATTGGGGTATCAAAAAAATGAAAAAATGACAACCCTCTCTTTGTCAAATACCACTTTTGGTGGTCAAGAATATCCTGTTGAAGCAATGAAGTATGAAAACCAACTTCGACCAGTTGAATAGACCTGCGCAGAAGCAGCCCCTTGCTGTCCTCATTTTAACTTGCTTAATTAACATAGTAAAATTCCCACCCAGGGGTGGAGTTATCTGCCCCTTTCTTGATCATGCAATGTATGTGCAAGCATGATTTCCTGAACACACTAATCATACAATTATATAACCAGCTATGTGTGTTCATCCATATGCATGAAAACTATTGCATAATTAAAGCAAATGCTAAGTAATAACTTGGGTATTTAAGCAAGAGTAAAACTGCAGCACAGGGAATCAGGTCTGAGTCACTTTAGACTGACCTTGGCTCCTTACCTTTGCAGACATAATAAATGTGAGTTTGCCTAACTCTCGTGTTGAAGTTTTCTTCATGCCATCTCTGGTTATCCATTGAGGCCCTGCCTTGAGGCCTAACAATATCACATAAACAAATCCAAAGAAAATATGGTTAATGTAAGTAATTCCTTGAGAGTAATAGCACTGAATGTCAACAGATTAAACTCAAACAGATTGGTAGAATAGATAAGGAAATATGACCCATCTATATGATGTTAAACAAGAAACCAATCTCTCTCCTTTATAATCTACAAATATTTGTATCTGATTTCCCTAAAGCAGGGCTTTCCAAAGTGTGATTTACCAATCTCCAATAAGTTGGTTAATTTTAAGATGGCAAGAGCATAATGTTTTCCCTTTCCCAGTGCCACTAGTATTTTATCAAATATCTACTTGTAATATATTTTCCAAACCAGCCACCCTCAACCCTGGCTACACATTAAACTCAACTGGAATAATTTTTAAAAGCTGATGTCTGAGCCCCAATTCTGATTTAATTAGCCTGTGATAGGACCTGAAAACTGATATTTTTGTAAAGTTCTCCCAGGCAATTTCAATGTGCAGCCAGGGTTGATGAAAACTGCACTACAAAATAATTGATTTATTAATTACATTTTTGTCAAAGTAATACAGATATAAAGTTCTAAAAGTCAACTGGTACTTATTATAAGGTTTCCTGAAAAAGCAATTTCTTGCTCTACCCCTCTGCATAACTGATTCTCATTACCCAGAGGCAATCACGTTCAGCCCTTTTACATATTTCCTTAGATTTTTTTACCTCCAGTTGTCAAAGAGATATTATTTTACTGATACTTCTTATTTATTTTCTATTTTGTTATCAGCTGACTTTCTACAATGGAAGATGAAGATTTACCTGTCATCTTCCAGCATTCTCCAAACAAAAATTTCCCTTCCTCCCATCCTCCCAACAAAGCTATATCAGGATTTATGGTTAAAACAATATTCAGTATTATTTTAGTTTGCTAAATGCTACCAATGCAATATACCAAAAATGGGTTGACTTTTGCAATGGGGATTTATTAACTTATAAGCTTACAGTTCTAAAGCTGAATAAATGTCTAAATCAAAGCATCAGGTGAAGCTCTCTCCCTGAAGTTCAGCTGCTGGCGATCCTGGACTCCTGTCACATGGCAAGACACAATGGTGGCTCTTCATCCCTGCCTTCTCCTCCCGGCCACATTGTCTCTTTTTTTTCTTGTGTAGGTAGAGTACCTTCTGTAGCAGCTTCTTGAAAAAGACTGCATCAGAGGGACATCCTTTTTTTTAAACTTAGTATGTCCAAAAATGTCTTCATTATACCTTCATATTTAATTAATAAGAGTCTGCCTAGATATTAAATTCTAAGTAGAAAATCACCTTCCATAAGAAATTTTAAAGTTTTGCTTCATTGTCTTCTAGCTTCAAATATTTGCTTTTGAACAATGTGATTACAGGGACTTCTGCTACTTCTGGGCAAGATGGAGTAACAGGGACTAGATTTACCTTCCCACTTTAAATAGTTGAAAATATGGAAAAATACATGAAACAATTGTATCCAAGTCACTGTGTTAGGCCTCAAGGCAGTGCCTTTATGGATAACCAGAAATGGCATGAAGAAAACTTCAACACGAGAGTTAGACAAACTCATATTTATTATGTCTGCAGAGGTAAGGTGTCAAGGTCAGTCTAAAGTGACTCAGACCCAACTCCCCATGCTGCAGTTTCACTCTTGCTTAAATACCCAAGTTATTACTTAGCATTTGCTTTGATTATGCATTAGTTTTTATGCATATGGATAAATACACATAGCTGGTTATATAATTGTATGATTAGTATGTTCAGGAAATTACGCTTGCACATACATTGCATGATCAAGAAAGGGGCAGACCTGATACTAATGACTATGCTTGTGAGCTGATAAACCCAAAATAATAACAAGGCCTAGAGCAACTTTGTGCCTGGGAATTTCCTTCTGTCAGCCTTCATGTTACTCAAATGTGGCCAGTCTCGAAGCCAAACTCAGCATGTAAATGCAATGCCTTCCCCCCAGCGTGGGACATGACACCCGGGGATGAGCCTCCCTGGCAACGAGGGACCACTATCAACTACCAACTGATGATGCAACTGGAAAATGACCTTATACGGAAGGTTCAATGCGAATCAGCAGAATATCCATGTCTACATAAAATACCATGACTTTAAAATGCTGTTTGACCTAAAGTAAGGGGGAAATGGAAAGGAGAAATGAGTTTATATGGCTACGAGTTTCTAAAAAAGAGTCTGGAGGCTGGCAGAAGGTTTGCCCTCATGCACAACTGAGCAGAGTCAGAGAGACAGATAAAGCAGATACAACCCCCAGATATTGGTTCCTTTGAGGGCTAAAGAGACCCATGGGAGTTATGGTCATGGCCGATGGGGTTAACTACCAGGGCAGATGGCCCCTCTTTGGAAATGGTGTTTATGTGTGATGAATCTGGACTCAGATGGGATCTCCCTTCATAAGACTTTCATGCTAATGTGCTGGAGGTGCAGTTAATGTTGGGGTTTAAGATATATTTAGGGGATTTGAATCTCTGGACTGACAATGTGATAGCCAGATCCTGAGCCTCAACAGACTCCAGCACCTACAATCTGATTTATTGGACTTACCACACTCAGCTAAGATGGAGGTGAAGAAGGACAACCACCACACCATGGAGCCTAGAGTGATTACAACTGAAAATGGGAGGATTGCATCCAGCATCCAGGTGGAATCTGAGCCTCCTCTTGACATAGAGGTGCAATGGACACAACCAATCCAGTGTCCACATAGAAGAGGTGGCATTGGATTGGGAAAAGTGGACATAATGGACAAAGGGTATGGGGAAAGGCAGGAAGAGATGAGAGGTGGAGGCGTCTTCGGGACATGGAGCTGCCCTGGATGGTGCTTCAGAGGTAATCACCGGACATTGTAAATCCTCACAGGTCCTACATGATGGAATAGAGGAGAGTATGGGCCATGATGTGAACCAATGTATATGAGGTGCAGAGGTGCCCAAAGATGTACTTACCAAATCCAATGGATGTGTCATGATGATGGGAACGAGTGTTGTTGGGGGGGGGGGAGAGGGGGGGGTGGGGGGGTGGGGTTGAATGGGACCTCACATATATATTTTTAATGTAATATTATTACAAAGTCAATAAAAAAAAAAATTAAAAAAAAAAAAAAAAAAAAAAAGAAAGGGGCAGATAACTCCACCCCTGGGTGGGAATTTTGCTGTGTTAATTAAGCAAGTTGAAGAGGAGGGCAGCAAGGGGCTTCTTCTGTGTAGGTCCGGCCAACTGGTCAAAGCCAGTTTTCATACTTCATGGCTTCAACAGTATGTTCTTGACCACCAAAAGTGGAATTTGGCACCAAGAGAGGGTTGAATCTCATTACCTTCTAATTTACATACAATTCTTTCCTTCATATCCTAGCAACACAGACAGAAACAAGTTACTTTCAAGTATTTGGTCATCCTATATCCACCAACTGGACATCAGTGAAGGATGAGGAATGCTAAGAGACAGGAAGTGAGGAGGTGTGCCGCACAATTTCCCTAGCTTACTGCCTGGAGAGACATTCCAAGCTTCAGCACAGGAAGGGCAAACTAAGGCAGAACCACTGCAGCCTTCATAAGTTGTAGAGAAATGTCTGGGAGTCTGGCAGCACAAGGCAGCTAGAGTTTCCAGGACAGAGTACCAAAGAGGAGAGAACTATGCACAGAGGCAACCCAAGAGATCTGCAGAGGGTCCCTGTTGAGGATTCACTTGAGTACTGATCAGCACATGCATATGAGGAAACTACTTGATGCAGGGAAAAGAACTAAAAGGATTAAAGGGAACAATATTTGGTGCTCACAATAGTTCCTGTTCCCACCAACAAGATGCAAAGTCTGTCATTCACTGGGCATTGGATGAGTACTGTGACCATTTGAGATTATTTTATGAATCCCTAAAAAAGAAAGATTATATTTGTAAACTAATCTATTCCCCTGGGTATGATACCCTTTGAGTATATTAAATTCGGTTGAGGGATCCTTAATTAGATTGCCTGTTAAGATTGCTTTAAGGGCTTTCTTTGATTTGACCACATCAGTAAGGCATGACTGAGGTTGAGTCCCCAACCCCTTAGTAGGTCTGATATAAATGGACACTCACATGGACAGACAGACACAGGAAGACACACAGAGGAGAGAACTTAGTCGGTTTTTTATCCTGCCATGTAACTGTAAAAAGAAGGCTCAAACAGCTAAAGCCCTGGGGAGAGATGGACCATTTGCCTGATAGCTTACAGTTGACCTTGGGAAGAGAGCCAAGACTGATATAGGAAGCCCTGAGAAACTATCCCTATGCCAACCTACAGCTGAGATTGGGAAGAAGCTGGGCCCCTGAAGCCTCAGAGGAAGAGGAAGGCCAGAGGGGAAGGCTGAGACCAGCCAGAGATCATCAACTGTCTTGCTTCCACATGTGCCAGCTGACTTTGGTGAGTAAGTACCTCTTATATACCTTGAGTTGGACTTTCCATGCCCTTGTAACTGTAAGCTTTTACCCCAAATATATACCCTTTATTTTTTTTATTGACTTTGTAATAATATTACATTAAAAAATATATATATATGAGGTCCCATTCAACCCCACCACCCCCACCCCACCTCTCCCCCCCCAGCAACACTCATTCCCATCATCATGACACATCCATTGCATTTGGTAAGTACATCTTTGGGCACCTCTGCACCTCATGGTCAATGGTCCACATCATGGCCCATACTCTCCCCCATTCCATCCAGTGGGCCCTGTGAGGATTTACAATGTCCGGTGATTGCCCCTGAAACACCATCCAGGGCAGCTCCATGTCCCAAAGACGCCTCCACTTCTCACCTCTTCCTGCCTTTCCCCATACCCATCAGCCACCATGTCCACTTTTCCCAATCCAATGCCACCTTTTCTATGTGGACATTGGATTGGTTGTGTCCATTGCACCTCTATGTCAAGAGGAGGCTCAGCCAAATATATACCCTTTATAAAAGCCAACAGATTTCTGGTACTTTGCATCAGAATAGTATTCTGGTACTTTGGCAGAATAATACAAGTACAAAAACAGTTTTTTAGTTTTTGATGTTTTGGCGTTTTTCTACTTTTTACTGTAGTGTGGTAGTTTGATATTATTTATTAATTCCAAAAAGAGAGATTATGTTTGTAAACTGGTCTGTTCCTCTGGGCATGAATCTCTTTGATTGTATTAGATTCAGCTAAGATGCTTCTAGTTAAATTATGTTAAGATTCGGGATTTGATTTGACTACATCACTAGGGCATGCAGGGTTGAGTCTCTGCCCCATTGGTGGGCTATATAAATGGATGCTCAATCAAGAACACAGAAGTAGCAGATACACAGAAGAAGAACACAGAGGAAGGGAGACAGCTCCATAGACATGGCAGGGGCCCCGTGAAGAGAGATGAGCCTGATAGTTTGCAGCTGAAGGGAACAGAGCAGCTGAGAAGCCCTGAGAGACAAGCCTTATGCCAGCCTACAGCTGAGATCAGAAGAAGCTGGGACCATGGAAAAAGGAAAAAGGAAGGCTGAACCTTTGCAGACATCACCCACCATCTTGCTTCAACATGTGGCAACAGAGTTTGTTGAGGAAGTAACTTTGAGTTGGACTCTTTAGGACCTTATAACTGTAAGCTTTTACCCCAAATAAATATCATTTATAAAAGCCAACAGATTTCTGGTACTTTGCATCAGCAGCCCTTTTTGCTGACTAATACATATAGTAGCATATATATACAACTCAAATTTTCCCATTTTAACCACTTTCAAGTGTACAATACAGTAATGTTCATTACATTCACAATTAATGTAATTACTTGTCCATTAGCCCAGCTTTTTCATCACTTCTACTCTGTACCCAATAAGCAATAACTCCCTCTCTACCCCACCCCACCCTGAACCCTAGTAACCTATAATCTGTTATCTGTCTCTATGAAATTTTCTCCTTCTAGGTATTTCATATATGTGAGATCATATAATATTTGTCTTTTCATGTCTGACTTACTTCACTCAACATACTGTCTTCAAGGTTCACTCATGTTGTTGCATGCATCAGAGCTTCATTCCTTTTTACAGCTGAATAAAATTCCATTGTATGTTGTATTAGTCAGCCAAAGGCATGCTGATTCACAATACAAGAAATCGGTTGGTTTTCATAAAGGGTATTTATTTGGGGTAGGAGCTTACAGATACCAGGCCATAAAGCATAAGTTACTTCCCTCACCAAAGTCTATTTCCACGTGTTGGAGCAAGATGGCCACCGACATATGACAGGGTTCAGGCTTCCAAGGTTCCTCTCTTCCCAGGTGGTCTTCTCTCTGGGCTTAGGGTTCCTCTCTTCCCAGAGCTTCAGCATCTAACACCAACATCAAAACTCCAACATTAAGAACGCTCAACTCTGTCCTTTGCCATGTCTTTTATGTGAGTCCCCACCCACCAAAAGGTGGGGCCTCAATGCCCTACTGACATAAGAGGTTTACATAATTACTTAATCAAATAAATCAATAAATCCAATATAATCTAATATGCCCAGAGGAGAAGGTCAGTTTACAAACATAATCCAATATTTCTTTTTGTAATTCATCAATAATATTAAACTGCTACATATATATATAACACATTTTGTTTATCCATTCATTTGTTGATGGGCACTTGGGTTGCTTCCACATTTTGGCTATGGTGAATAGTGGGGGGAAATCAGCCCAAAACTAAACACTGCTCTACTCCCGCTTAACAAAGATTAAAAGAAATACCTCCAAAGGATCAAACTATTTCCAGGTAACTTAACTGAACCCCAAAACAAAACTTATGAATGTTTATAGGAATAGAAAAATACCCAGCATTGTACTTCTCTTTCTGCCCAAGATGGTGTAGACCAATTCCTCCAGGTTCTTCCTCTTACTATTGGGCATAACACATAACAACATGACACAACAAGCAAATATACAAAGACTCTGAAAGGTGGAAAGAAGACGGCAGGCTACACAGGGATCTCAGAACTTGAGAAACGACACAATACTGAGTTCCCTGGATTTCCTTATTGCCTCCCATATATCCTAGACAGGTTGCTGCAAAAACCTCCAACAAAGAAACGACAACAGGCAGAGACAAAAAAAAAAAAACCAAAAAACCCTTCAGTAAAAGCCTATACCCCCCTAGCCCAAGGACCAGGAACAGAGTGGAATAACAACAGAAAACCTTTTTTGGCATCATCAAGACTGTTTTCCTTTGTCTTGATCAAGCTGCCAGCCTTATTCCACACACACCCTCCCTGCTCCCTCCCCTGTCCTGACTACCTTGATACTAATCTTGCAGCTGTGAGACTGCAGAGAAAAACAACGCAGACTACATTTTTTAAAAGGAAAGAAGACAACTTCAGACCCTAACTACTCTAAATAGCAACCTCACCCTCCACTTTCCCCTTCTCATAAGAACCTGAGAGACTCCTAACCGTGCAGTTCCTTTTCTCCTTCCTCCTCTCTTCCAGCCCTTACAGACTCCAGGTGGCCAAATTACCACAAAGGAAAACATTCTGAACCAAGTGATCCTAATCACAATCTCAATAAATCCCTTACCCATACCGGTAATAAACCCCTTTTACTATTTTCTAATGCCTCTCCTCCAAATGCCTCCCAGCCCATAAAAAGCTTGCTGTCCTTTATTTCAACTGAGTTGAGTTCTACTCTCTCTACATTGCTATATCAGTCCCTAAATAAAGTTATCCCTGCCTGTTTCACATTGTCTGGTGCACTTTTTTCTTTGGCAGGCAATACCCACCCTATTCCAACAAAATGCCAGTGGAAAAATCAAACTCGGTCCACCCAGGTGATTTCAGCAGGGCTGAGCAGGGACTTGATCTTCCATCCCCAGTTTAGTAGAAGTAGGCAGTGCTCCAGCTCCACTAACAGAGTAGTGTTAGTCTCCACACCCACCAGGAAGCAAGGCAGGACTAATCACTATTATGCTTTCCCCTCCACCCCTGGTGTCAACAGGGCTCTATGGGAATCTGAACTTCAACATCCACCCAGCAGCAATGAAACTAAATGAAGCAGAGTACATGGTGCAGGACTACTTGGCACTCCTGTTTCCCTCCTCCCCAATATCAGTGTAGCCAAGAGAAGAACTGAGTCTCCACTGCAACCTGGTATCAATGAGGTGGAATGAGGTAGTGGGGAAAAGGACTAGTTAGTACTATATTCCACACCTTCCCTTCTCTGGTGTCAGTGAGACCCAGCAGGGAGCTGAGTTTCTGCTTCCACCTTGCAGCAAGAAAGTGGTATGTCAGTTCTCCACATCCCCCTCCCTAGGGCCCAGTGGGGAACTGAGCTTGTACCTCAACTCAGAGGCAATGGGGTTGTGCAAGTCCATACCCCAATTTCATCACATAAGTATCAGCAAGGCCAAAGGGAAGCTGAATTTCCACCCCTCCGATCTGCAATGAGCCGTCCAAGTAAGCACTCCTCTTTTCTTGAGGTGGTGTTGGTGGGGCCAAGCAGGAAGATGAACATATGCGCCCACCCATCCCTCAGGGCACACCTTAATAGGAGGGCAGCCTGTTAAAAGAAGACAACTACTAAAGATTTAGTCTCATAATTTAATATCCAAAATGCCCACAATACAATAGAAAATAACTCATAATGCCAATGAGGAAAATCACAACTTGAATGAGAAAGACAATGAATTGATGCCACAAAGAAAATTGAATAAGATGTTGGAATCATTTTACAAGGATTTTACAACAACCATCATAGAAATGCTTCAAGAAATTACAAATTCTCTTGAAAAATAGAAAATCTTAGCAAAGAAATAAAAGTTATAAAAAGAACCAAATGGAAATTATAGAACTGAAAAATACAATAACAATTAAAATTAAAAACTCACTGGACAGGGTTTTTTTTTCCAGGAGGTACCAGGGATTGAACCCAGAACCTTATACATGGGAAACAGGTGTTCAACCACTTGAGCTACATCTGCTTGGACTCAATAGCAGAATGAAGGTGACAGATGATAGAACCAGTGAACCTGAAGATAACACATGAACAAAATTTACCCACTCTGAAAAGAGAGAAAATAGATTTTTAAAAAATGAAGTGTCTCTGGGACTTGTGGGCCAAATAAAAAAACCTAAAATTCATATCAGAGCCCCAGAAGGAGAGAAAAAGTGAGACTGGAAAATGATCCAAAGAAATAAGGGATGAATACTTCCCAAATCTGGTGAAAGACATAAACCTACTGATTCAAGAAGCAAAGTAAGGCAAGTGGCTGTGGCTCAAGCAATTGAGCTACCATTTACCATATGGAGGTCCATGGGACCTCCTGGTGAAAAAAGAAAAAAGCCATCCCAGACCTGCATGGTGAGGTGCAAGGCCCATGTGCATTATGGAAAGGAGCAAGGCCCCCATGCAGTGAAGGGATACACCAGAAAGACAGTGATACAACCAGATAGGAAAAAAAGCAAAGTGAATCCAAAATAGGAGAAACTCAAAGAAATCCATACCAAGGCACATCATAATTAAACTTCTAAAAACTAAATAGAAAGAGAAACTCTTGAAAGCAAGCAGAGAGAAATGATGCATTACTTATAGAGAAACACTGATTCAAATCACAAGGGATTTCTCATCTGAAACCATGGAGGCCAGAAGGAAGTGGTGCATTTTTCAAGTACTGAAAGGAAAGAATGGTCAACCATGAATTCTATACCTAATGAAAATATCCTTCAGGAATGAAGGAGAAATAAAGACATTTTCAGACAAAGAAAATATAAGAGGATTTTTTGCTACCAAATCCATCTTTAAAGAATGGCTAAAGGAAATTCTCTAAACATAAAAGAAATGATCACAGAAGAAGGCTTGTAACTTCAGAAAAGGAAATAAGAACATTGAAATGGGTAAAAATAGGGGTAAATGTAATAAACTATCCTTCTCTTGGGTTCCTTAAATCATAGTTGATGGTTGAAGCAAAAAAGTACAACAACAGGAAGTGGATGTGGCTCAAGCAAAATTGGACACCCACCTACCACATGGGAGGTCCCAGGTTCGATTTCCAGTGCCTCCTAAAGAAGACAAGACATCAAGCCAATGCAATGGGCTGGTGCATCAAGATGACACAACAAGATAACGCAGTAATATGATGCAGCAAGATTATGCAGCAAGATGACACAATGAGGAGACCAACAAGAGACACAACAAGCAGGGAGCAGGTGTGGCTCAAGTGATTGGGTGCCTGTCTCACACATGGGAAGTCCTGGGTTCAGTTTCCCGGTACTTTCTGAAAAGAAGATGAGCAGACACAGAGAGCAGACACCAAATGCAAACAATGAGGGATGAGAGGAGAAATAAAAAGTAAATAAATCTTTAGAAAAAATTTATAACACCATCTGATGTGGTGCTCAATATATGTAGAGGAAATATTTGATGATTATACTTTAAAAGTGGGGAGTATAAAGAAACCTAAATGGAAGTAAGTTTTCTATACTTCATTCAAAGTCATAAAACCTCAGTGCTAGTAAACAATGATAAATTGTGTATGTATATTATAATACCAAAAGCAACCACAAAGAAAACTAAACAAGTCAATATACTCAAAAATACTGTAAATAAACCAAGATGAAATCCTTAAAAATGGTCAGTTAACCCACATGATAGTAATAAAAGAGACACAGGAATGAGAAACAGAAGAAACAAACAAAACAAATAATAAAATTGCAGACTTAAGCCCTAACATATCAATAATCACCTTAAATACAGTATAATACATTAATTAAAAGATAGAGAGGAGAACAAATGTAGCTCAAGTGGTTGAGCACTTGCTTCCCATATACGAGGCCCTGGGTTCAATCCCCCATACCTCCTAATAGCAAACAAATGAAAAGGAAAAAAAAACAACAACTAGAAACAAACAAATGAAAAAACCAACTCTCATTGGGCAGCAGATGTAGCTCAGTGGTTGAGAGCCTGCTTCCCATGTATGAGGTCCTGGGTTCAATATCCAGTACCTCCTTAAAAAAGAGAGAGAGATTAGCAGAGTGGATAAAGAAAGATAATAAAACCACATCCTGTCTACAAGAATCTTACTTCAAATACAATGGCATAGATAGGCTGAAAGTAAAAGGATGGAAAAAAGATACACAATGCAAACATTCATTTTTAAAAAGTAAGAGAGACTATACTAGTGTCAGATACAATAGACTATGCAGCAAAAAATATTACTAGAATCAAAGAGAGACATACTTAATGATAAAAGGATCAACTCACCAAAACATACATCAATGGAAGCAGAAAAAACACCTGCAAAATCTAACACCCATTCATATTTTTTTTAAACTCTCATCTAAATGATATTGCAAGGACAGATGCTGGACATTATATATCCTGCCATAATCCACTGAATGGACTGGGAGAGAGCGTAAACTACAATGTAAACTATAATCCATACAGTACAGCAGTGCTCCAAAATGTATTCACCAAATGCAATGAATATGCCTCAATGATGAAAGAGGTTGTTGATGTGGGAGTAGTGGGGGGTTCAGGGTATATGGGAACCTCTTATATTTTTTAATGTAACAGTTTTGTGATCTATGTATCTTTAAAGACAAAGACAATTTAAAAAAGAAGAAAAACTCTCAGTAAACTAGGAATAGAGGAGAACTCAATTTGAAAAAGACCACCTACAAAAAACCTACATTTAATATTGTACTTAATGGTGAAAGACTGAATGCTTTCCCCAAAGATATGAAACAAGTCAAAAATGTTCACCTTAACCACTCTTATTCAACATACTACTGGAATTTCTAGCCAATGCAATAAGACAAGAAAAATGGGGGGGGGGGGGAGAAAAGGGATAAAAAGCATACAAATTGGAAAGGAAGAAATAAAAGTGTCTTCATTTGCAGATGACTACATAGAAAATTGCAAGGAATCTACCAAACACTTCTTAGAACTAATAAGTAAGTTCAGCAAAGTTGCAGGATACAAGATAAAAACAAGAAACTCAATTGCATTCTATATATTAACAACAAACTTGTGGAAACAGAGATTTAAAAGCATAATACCGGGAAACGGACTTTGGCCCAGTGGTTAGGGCATCCGTCTACCACATGGGAGGTCCGCGGTTCAAGCCCCGGGCCTCCTTGACCCGTGTGGAGCTGGCCCATGCGCAGTGCTGATGCGCGCAAGGAGTGCCGCACCCCGCAGGGGTGTCCCCCGCGTAGGGGAGCCCCACGCGCAAGGAGTGCACCCATAAGGAGAGCTGCCCAGCGCGAAGGAGGGAGCAGCCTGCCGAGGAATGGCGCCGCCCACACTTCCTGTGCCGCTGACGACAACAGAAGCGGACAAAGAAACAAGACGCAGCAAAAAGAGACAGAAAACAGACAACGGGGGGAGGGGAGGGGAATTAAATAAATAAAAATAAATCTTTAAAAAAAAATAAAAATAAAAATAAAAGCATAATACCATTTACAATTGCTCCAAAGAAAAAGTACAAATCTAAAGTAGAAAGAAAGAAAAGAAAAACATGGGCAGGATCTGTATGCTGGAATTTACAAAATGCTGATGAAAAAAGATCTAAATAAATGGAGAAGCATATCATGTTCTTGGATTGGAAGCCTTAAAACAGTGAAGATATCAAGTCTCCCCAAATTGATCTATAATTTTAATGCAATTTCCTATCAATTTTTATAGACATAAACAGCCTTGTTCTAAAATTTATATGGAAAGGCACAAAGCCTAGAATAGATAAAATAATTTTGAAAAAGAAGAAAAAACTGGAAGAATCGCTCTACCCAACATTAGGACTTGCTATATAACTACAGTAATCAAGGTAATTATTGATTATTGTATTGGTGGAGAGATAGACACACAGGTAAATGGAACAAAACTGAAAACCCAGAAATAGATCCAAACAAATATGCCCAACTGATTTCCAACAAAGATGTGAAAGCAGTTTGATGGAGGAAGGATAGCCTTCTTAACAAATGGTGCTGGAACAATTGGACATACATAAGAAAACACATTGGGAGCAGATGTGACTCAAGAATTTTGGCACCCACCTCCCACATGTGAGGTCCTGGGTTCTGTTCCTAGTGCCTCCTAAAGAAGATGAACAAAACAGTGAGCTGACATGAAGGGCTGGCATGGCAAGTTGATGCAACAAAATGTCACAATAAGATGATGCAACGAGGAGACACAACAAGCAGGGAGTGGATATGGCTCAAGTGATTGGGTGCCTCCCTCCCATATGAGAGGTGCCTTCTAAAAGAAGATGAGCAGACACAGAGAGCACACAACAAACAGACACAGACAGCAGACAGCAAGTGCAAACAATGAGGGGGACGGATAAATATTTTCTTTAAAAAAAAGAAAAAATACTGAACCTCAACCTAAACATCATGCCTTACACAAAAATTAACTCAAAATGGATCATGCATTTAAACATAAAATGTAAAACTAAAACTTTAGAAACAAAAAGGATAACTTTGGGGGTATTTAAAACTAGGTGAAGAGTTCCTAAACTTAATACCAAAAGCATAATCCATAAACAGAAAATTTTTTTTAAGATTTTTTTTATTTTTTTCTCTCCCCTCCCCGCCCTTGTCTGTTCTCTGTGTCTATTTGCTGTGTGTTCTTCTTTTGTCTGCTTCTGTTGTTGTCAGCAGCATGGGAATCTGTGTTTCTTTTGTTGCGTCATCTTGTTGTGTAGCTCTCCATGTGCGGCACCATTCCTGGGCAGGCTGAACTTTCTTTCGTGCTGGGCAGCTCTCCTTATGGGGCGCACTCCTTGCACATGGGGCTCCCCTATGCGGGGACACCCCTGCGTGGCAGGGCACTCCTTGCACGCATCAACACTGCGCATGGGCCAGCTGCACACAGGTCAAGGAGGCCCGCGGTTTGAACTGCGGACCTCCCATGTGGTAGACGGACGCCCTAATCACTGGGCCAAGTCTGCTTCCCACATAAACAGAAAAATTGACAAATTGGACCTCACCAAAATTAAAAACAATCCTTCAAGAATTGTTGGTAGATTGCAGCTCCACATGCACCACTTTGTGTTGGAGAGGAGATACAATTCTGTGCTGTTTGAGGGTTGAATATCCACTCCAAGGGAAAGAGAGCCCTGCCACTGAGAGTGTCTGCTCTGATAAGCATCTGAGGCTGCTAGTTCCAGGTTTATGGGTTCAAGGTATGGTGAAACCTTTTCATTAGACCTAACATCTTCTCTGGACTGTGGAATAGAAACAGACTGAAACATCTGTACACAATAGAAAAGGCAGTGAAGAGCAAGCTGGGATGTAGCTACTGAACCAGTGTCTGTGACTTCCCCAGCAAAGGTCCTTGCCAAAGGAAAAATTTCAGTAGCCCAAGCACAGGCCCTGCAAACTGTGACTCCAGGGCGACCATTTGAGCTAGATGTCTCCATCCCAGAAGATGGAATGGGATGGGCCCTTTGGTAAAGGGATGAGAAAACATGGATCCTCGTAGGGTTTTTGTCTCAGTTCTTCAAAGGAGCTGAGCAACCCTATACCATCCTAGAAAAGCAATCCTTAGCTGTATACCAAGCTTTACTAAAAACAGAGGCCATCAAAGGAGATATGGCAGTGGAAATTAAAACTGCATATCCCATTAAGGATTGTGTAGAAGGGTTGTTTGCCTGGCCCATTTCTGTGGTAGCCAAGAATAGCACACTAGGGGAAGCAGACGTGGCTCAACTGATAGAGGGTCCACCTACCATATAGGAGGTTCAGGTGTTTTTTTTTTAAGATTTATTTACTTATTTTTCTCCCCTTCCCCCCACCCCAGTTGTCTGTTCTCTGTGTCTATTTGCTGTGTGTTCTTCTTTGTCCACTTCTGTTGTCAGCGGCACGAGAATCTGTGTTTCTTTTTGTTGCATTATCTTGTTGTGTCAGCTCTCCGTGTGTGTGGCACCATTCCTGGGCAAGTTGGACTTTCTTTCGCACTGGGCAGCTCTGCTTATGGGGCACACTCCTTGTGCGTGGGGCTCCCCTATTCAGGGACACCCTTGCGTGGCAAGGCACTCTTTGCATGCATCAGTACTGCACATGGGCCAGCTCCACACGGGTCAAGGAGGCCCAGGGTTTGAACCGTGGACCTCCCATGTGGTAGACGGATGTCCTAACCACTGGGCCAAGTCTGCTTCCCAGGAAGTTCGGGTTTCGAACCCAGGGCCTCCTGGCCTGTGTGGTGAGCTGGCCCACGTGCAGTGCTGCCACGTGCAAGGAGTGCTGTGCCACACAGGGGTGTCCCCTACATAGGGGTGCCCCACATGCAAGGAATGCACCCCACAGGGACAGCTGCCCCACATGTAAGAAGCACAGCCCACCCAGGAGTGGCACTGCACACACGGAGAGCTGATGTAGCAAGATGACACAACAAAAAGAGACACAGATTCCTGATGTCACCAAGAATGCAAGCAGACACAGAAGAACACACACACAGTGAGTGGACACAGAGAGCAGACACTGGTGGGGAGGGGAGAGAAATAAATAAAATAAACTTTTTTTTAAAAAAAAAAAGAAATAGCACATTAGTGCCATGGTACACATATCTATAGCAGAAGAGATACTTAATATCTAGTCCCATCTCACTAGAGTCATAAGTCCTTCTGGGGCCTGTAACATACACTACAGAATCAGAAGAGGCCCCAGAGTTCCCCCTAAAAAAGCCCCAAGGGATAAGGGAGGGACAAGGGATACCCCCACATAATGCTTTGTGTATGGATGCCACACTATCCATATGCTCAGGCCAACTCCCACCTTGGACAGTGTATTAGTCAGCCAAAGGGGTACTGATGCAAAGTACCAGAAATCTGTTGGCTTTTATAAACACTATTTATTTGGGGTAGAAATTTATAGCCACAAGGCCCTAAAGAGTCCAGCTCAAGATACCATAAGAGGTACTTCCTCATCCAAAGTCTGTTGCCATGTGTTGAGGGAAGATGGCGGGTGATGTCTGCAATGGTTCAGCTTTCCTTCTTCCTCTTAAGGCTCTGTGGTCCCAGTTTCTTCTGATCTCAGCTGCAGGCTGGCATAAGGTCCATCTTTCTCCCTGAGGCTTGTTTCTTTCTGGGCTCAGCTGCACTGGTCTCTTCACAAGGTCAGCTGTAGACTATCAGGCTCTTCTCTCTTCCCAAGGCCTCTGCTGTGTCTAATGAGCTGTCTCTCTTCCTCTGCACTCTTCTTCTCTGCCCTGTCTTTTTCTGTGTGTCCACTCCCATGGGAGAGTCTGTTTTATCAGCCCACCAAGGGGATGGGGACTCAACCCTGCATGCCCTAATGACGTGGTCGAATCAAAACCCTAATCTTGATTTAATAAGGTAATTCAAATCCAACCTAAATACAATACAATCAAAGGGGTATCATGCCCAGAGGAACAGACCAGTTTACAAACATAGTCAATATCTTTTTTGGGATTCATAAATAATATTCAAGCTGCTACAGACAGCAATGGCCATACAACCAGCAATGGACACCTTATGGGTAGATGAAAATGGAGCACAGCAATCAATGGGCTAGATAAGAACTGTCTAATTGGCTCTTATGAACTAGCCACACCCAGTCACCATTTGGGCTGATTAACCGGCAGCAGTACTACCAGAGCCTTTCAGATAACCTAATGAAGCACCCACCAAAGGTGGTAAGCCAGCTTTTGATAGGATCCTAATAGTACTTGCCCTTGTGTAAGTTGTGTAAGTATGGAAATGGACAGAGGGGGCCTGGATCCTGGAGCTAAATGCCACCCAAGATGGGGTAACACTACAAACTCCTCTATCACCCCAGGTACAAGAATAATATCTTGGGGTCTGGGATGGACTGTGCCTAAGGGATGGATTGGGATTCTCTTCCAGAAAAGGCAGGAGAACCCCACCACCTTAGAGCTAATCCTGACATTCCTCAGAGAAAGGATTCGGAGAGACACGGTAGCAAAAGGCAGGTGACTGTCCAATCCCGAAGGATATGACTGTGGCAACAGTACACAGGATTACTGCTAATAACTATTAACATAGAAGGGTTGGCCACTTCTGTATGGGATGAAAGCTATGGTATAGTCCACCAGGGAGAGTCTCTGCTGTGGCAGAGGTCTTTGCCAACGGAGGAACCACCACTAGTCTCATATTAATAGGAGGGCAAGATAGCCCAATCTGTGTCCCTAACAAGTTCTTGTCTTTTTACTGCTAGTTTATGCTGTCTTTTATGGCTAAATGCTTATGCTAACACTTGGAACCCCACTGAAAATGTATTATTAGTCTGGGCCCCCCACTCAGTGGACACACACAACCTATCCAGCTGTTGGGCTTGCAGCCTCATGCCTTTCAGTAGCCATGGGGGCACTCTCTGGTGGGTCAATCTGCTTTGCAGTCACAATTTGGAGGCTGCCCAATGCTGGATCCAAGAACAACAAACAGAAGACAATGTCAACTGTGAGTACCACTGGCATCACAGGTTAATACCGTTAATTCATGGGAGGTGGAGCTCACCACCCCAGGGTATAAACTAACCTTTTCCAGCAAAGCGTCAGAAAGAGAAGCCATTGGGAAAACATGCAATGCCGCAAAGAATACAACCTTCTGTCAGTCGGAGTCCTATATCCAATTATGTGATGGGTTTATTTGCCAACTCTTACCACAGTGATATTATCATGACCTGCCTCCCTTGTATTGGTGGAAAAAAACACACAAAAGACCATAAACTAATTAATACTAGATACCTGGGTTGTCTCTCCTGAAAAATGCTCCCACGCAGTATTAGTCAGCCAAAGGGTATGATGCAAAGTACCAGAACTCTGTTGGCTTTTATAAAGGGTATTTATTTGGGGTAGAAGCTTACAGTTACCAGGCCCTAAAGAGTCCAACTCAAGGTACCATAGGAGGTACTTTCTCACCCACAGTCTATTGCCACGTGTTGATGCAAGATGATGGGCGATATCTGTGAGGGTTCAGCCTTCCTCCTTCCTTTTAAAGCTCAATGGTCCCAGCTTCTTCTGATCTCAGCTGTAGGCTGGCATAAGACTCATCTCTCTCCCCAGGGATTGTTTCTTTGTTCTGTTCTTGCCACAAGGTCAGCTGTAGACTTACCAGGCTCATCTTTCTTCCCATGTCTATGGAGCACTCTCTCTTACTCCATACCTGCTTCTGTGTTCTCCTCCCGTGTGAGCATCAGTTTTATCCCCGAGAGGTCTGGGACTCAACAATGAGTCACACTCTAATGATATGGTTGGATCAGAGCCCTAATCTTAACATAATTTAATCAGACATCTCAGCTGAATCTAATACAAAGGGTTATCACGCCAGAGGAACCAACCAGTTTATAAACATGATCTATATTTCTTTTTGGAATTCATAAATAATATCAAACTGCTACACATACCATTGTCCTAAATAACAGCAATTGGTTTACTACTGACCAGAGCCAACACCCCAGTATCTACTGGATTTCCCCTAATGGCACACAATGGTTATGCAGCACAAACATGTAGCTGTGGTTATCTCAGGTGGAGAGGGAGATGCACTCTTGGCTTCTCCTGAATGCACTCTAGGATATCAAACACAATCCCAGAGCCCTTAAATGAGCCAATATGTAGAGGGAGGTTGAAAAGGTCTGTATTCTCTTGGTGGGATTATTTTACCTCTGTTTTTATTCCCCAAGGAGGTGATATTGACATCATACTCAAGATAGAAACCTTCCAAAAGTTTGTAACCATGGCCCTCAATGATACTAAACACAACCTCTCTGCACTAAATCAAGAAATTGTAGCTAAGCTCAAGGCAGTGAAACAAAAATGCATGGTCCTGGATATTCTCACGGCAGCATAAGGGGGAACATGCATCTTATTAAAAACTGAGTCCTGTGTCTACATTCCATATTAAAAGACCAAAGTATATAAGTCCTTGGATCATTTGCAAAAACAGTTGCAACTCCTAGATCAAATGAGTGATGATTCATGGTGGTCCCAAATAAAGGCTTGTTTCACAGGATGGGGTAGCTGGTAGAAAATACTGTTGATAAGCCTTCAAGGTATAGTGGCAAGTGGATTTAAAATGTGCACTTACATGTATTGTTGGTGTGGATGCTGTCTCCAGTGCTCCTCAAAAACGGGAAAACATTTTAGACTGCACACTTTCATACGTTTTTGGTTCCATTATGGCTTACATTATGGTTTACATTTTAGACTACACACCTTTATAAATTTTGGTGATATTTAAAAATGTAAACCATAATGTAAACCATAATGGAACCATGGTTAGTAGCTATGTTTCAATACCTGTACATCACTTGCAGCAAATGTAACAGGGGGAAAAGGGTATGATGTTGCGTATACAGGAGTTCCCTATATTCTATATGTGACTTTACTGTAACCTAAAACTTTTTTGAAGACATAATAGTAAGAAAAATGTTGTAGACACTGAGGAAGAAATGGAAGAGATTGTCTTGCCACTGTACATACATGGCAATGCCTATTACAGTGACGAAAGGCAAAATGTCAAAAAAAATTTTTATGATATTTTCATTTTTAATGCCCCAATTTATTTTTTACTTTATTTTAGTTTTTCTAAATTATTATGTATTCTATTTCTAATCTTTAAATCTATCGTTATATTTCATTTTCCTATTCATTGAATTTGGCAATATATTAGACTTCATTTTTTAAGAACTTTTGGATCACAGAGGGGTTCAGCTATGGCAGGGGAGGAGCACTGATGTGGGGTGTCATTGATGGGGTATGCATGGGTGGGAGGGAGTTCTCCAAAGCATGCATATAGTGTATATAGATAAGTTCAGATGTTCATTGGGTATTGATATAGAGGGTAGAGCATCACACAAAAACTGAGGGAGTGCTGAGTTCCCATTCTGGGAAACTCTGTTGTGCTCCCCAGTGGAGCAGCAACAATCCCCCAAGTACAAGGGCAAAGACCAGAGAAGAATGGTTCAGTGATGGGTTGCTGATATTGATGACTATGCTTATGAGCCTGTGTGCTTGAAATTTCAAGTAGGCCTAGAGCTGCAGGGTGCCTAAGAGTTACCTCCTGAGAACCTCCATGTTGCTCAAATGTGGCCACTCTCTAAGCCAAACTCAGCATGTAAATGCATTACCTTCCTCCCAGCATGGGACATGACTCCCGGGGATGAGCCTTCCTGGCGCCAAGGGATTACTACCAATCACCAACTGTTGACACAACTAGGAAGACACCTTGAATAAAAGGGGGAAATGGTCAAGACAAATAAGTTGATGTGGCTAAGAGACTTTAAAATGAGTCAGGAGGTCATCAGAGGGGTCACGCTTACACATATCTCAGCAGGATCTCAGTGACAGCCAAAGTAGATACAACCCCAAATAGTGATGCTCCTGAGGGCTACAGAGACACCCAGGTCCTAAAGTCATTACAGAAGGCTCTGGAGTTTGGTGCCTTGCCAGTGGACCCTACTTTGGAATTTGTGCTCCTGAGTGTGATGGAGTTGGACTCAGATGTAACCTCTCTACACATGCCTCTTCTGTCACTTTTACTGAACCTGTGGTTTGTGCTGGGGTTGGTGTATACTCAGGAGACTTGAATCTCTGGACTGTCTTTGTGCCAGGTGGGTCCTGAGCCTCAGCAGAGTTGCAACACCTACAATCCGGTTCATTGGACTTACCCAGGTCAGCTAACAGGGAGGTGAGTATGGTCAACCACCACACCAGGGAACCGAGAGTCTACAGCTACAAGCAGGAGAATTCCATCCATCAGCCATGATGGGATCTAAGCCCCCTCTTGATTTAGAGGTGGAGTGGACATCGCTATTCCAGGGTTCTCAGGATGGAGGAATAAAATACAGATTAGAGTGGACTTACTGGTATTCTACTATAGAATTATTGTGACTCTAGCAATGGAAAAAATTATATCATTGATGTGAAGACAGTGGCCACAGGAGTTGCTGAAGGCAGGGAGAAGGAAAAAGATGTGTGATATTGGGGCATTTTTGGGACTTGGAGTTGTCCTGAATGATACTGCAAGGACAGATGCAGGATGTTCTATATCCTGCCATAACCCACTGAATGGACTGAGAGAGAGTGTAAACTATAATGTAAACTATAATCCATGCTGTGTAGCAATGCTCCAAAATGTATTCATCAAATGCAATGAATGTACCACACTAATGAAAGAAGTTGTTGATGTGCGAGGAGTGGGGGGGGGGGTGAGTAGGGTATATGGGAACCTTATATTTTTTATTGTAACATTTTGTCTGATTTATGTATCTTTTTTAAAAAAGATAATTTAAAAAAAAAACAAATGAAAAAATGGGTAAAAATTTTACAAGCTATTCTCCCATCCCGCCTATGGCAGGATGACTCTTGAGGAAGAGGGTTTGTGTGAGATTGTAAGAAATGGTCAGGGAATGGACTGTATGATAGATACAACATCTCCTACCTGATGATCTCCTACCTTGCCCCTGCCCCCTCCTCAGGCATCCCTCTCTCTAACTCCCTGGAAGCATGCTGAGCTTTGGTGGCTATAACCTTGAATGCTGCCTGCCCTGAGTGTATCTTGTTTTGAGAAAAGAACACATACCCAGAAGTTTTCCCAAATCTCACACACAAGCCTCTGGCATTCAGCCAACTTTGTCTCCCAGCCAAATCTAACCTGTAGGGTAACTGCCCTAGTTGCAGACATCCTCCAGTGAACTTCCTGCGAGTCTTGCTGTTCGTCTTGAGGTAGCAGCAGCTCTCTGCCCTTAGGTTCCCCTAATAAATTCATTCAGTGTCTGTTTCTTTGGAATCTCAACAGGCCTTGTTGTGGGGCAATTTGAGGCAGTCAAATTGAGGCAGACACCTGGGTGTCCTCCTATTCCTTTTTTCAGGGTGAGTCCTGCTGCTGGTTCAGTGGGGTGCAACAAAGCCAAAACTTGACTCCTTGTGTAGCACTGGGAAAGAATGTTAAGACATACTGGAGTATTCACTTCAGCAGCACATATACTAACATTGGAATGATACAGAGGGTATTAGCATGGCCCCTGCACAAGGATGACACACAAATTCGTGAAGTGTTCCATATTTTTAAAAATATAGGGAGCCAATATGGTTCAGTGGTTGAATGCCAACTTCCCACATACAAGGTCCCAAGTTCAATTCCCACCCCAGTACCTAAAAAAAAAAAAATCCAAAAAAGACATACTAGAAAGAAGCAAGCAGAACTCCAACCTGTGAGTATCCAGGTGATTGTTATGTTGTCATAGCAGGTACTCCAGCTTAAAGAAATGAGACAGAAACTGAAGGAGCAGGCTGGTAACTGAGCTGGGACCCCTAGACAGAGGGAACCTGAGCCAACCAATACAATAAGAGAGTTTCGACCAATGGAATCTATTACCTTAATAAATAGCCAGTGGACACCTCCCTTAAACAGCCAGGCAGCACCTCCTAGTTAATATGCCCTATATACATAAAATGCTAATCTAGTCTTAACCAATGCCATCACGTAGAACCAGTGATTGACAAATCAGGGCATCACAATTGGGGGCTCCACCCCCAGGGGCTATGACACAGTGAACCTATATCAAGCACAGCCCCAAAACCCTGGGCATACTTTCCATCTTCGCCCAGGCCAGAGGAACATGCAGCTGCAATGCCAAGCCGAGAGTTGGGCCACAACGCTGAGCCGAGCCGCAATGCTGAGCTGAGCCGAGCACCTCCATCTTTGCCCCAGGGGGTGCTTCCACCGGTACCTCAACCAGGGTTGTGCCTTGGCCCAGGCTTGAGCTGTAACACTGAGGGCACCTCCACAGGTGCCTCAGCCAGGATTGTGCCTCAACCAAGCTTGTGCCTCAGCCAGCCTTGAGCTGCAACACCAGGGGGCATTCCCATCACCACCCCAACCAGGTTTGACCTGCAACACTGAGCTGTAATTAAATAAACGTTTGACTGTACTGAGGTCACGTTTCTTCATTCTAAAGTCCGTCCAAACTAAGGAGTAAAAGTGGCAATAACAGAAACCATGTTCTGTGAAATGGGCTTTAAAGACTCAGGATGAGTTTAGAAGCAAGCAGAGCCTAAATACTAAACCCCAGATGTTAAAACAGCTGCATACATCTCTTCTGAGAACAGATCACATTTCTTGTAGAGAATGAGGCAAGATTTGACTGACAGGTGTGAATTGAAGGACCCTTTTAGGAAAAGAGAATAACAGTGCCTGGGAAACTGGCAGGAAATATCACTGCTACTGTCCTGACCTTCCCCAGTTCTATGTGTGCCACTTAGAACTGAATTTGGTTTTATAGCAAAGGGCTATTGCATTCCTTATAAGAAAAAATCCTTTTAGTATGTGGATCATAAGTTAAATGATTATCAGCCATTTATACACTAGTATGAATTTGCCTACCTATTTTCTTCCTGAGAGCAGGTTTCGATGTGGGTTGGAAGAAATTATTCATTTTATCAATGTCTTAGTGAGAGGCTAAGAACCATGCATTGTGCTATGCACTAGGGATACAAAGATGAGACAGAGCACATATGCTTCATCCCAAAAGAATTTCACAATCTTCCAGATTAAAGATAAGAAAACCACTAAGAGAAAAAAAGATGTGCAAGAAGGAAGCTGGATAGATTATAGACAAATATTTTCTTATATTCCTGTGTTTCCAAATGTGACTCACTTCTCCACAGAAATCACACAGATGATCTTCCCTGCCATCTTACCACAGCCTTTACCCCAACTCATCCCTCACTCTTTCAATAGCATCAGAACTTCTTGGTCCCTGTTTCCAGTCAGGAATAGAGATGCTGGGAAGGTCATTTTGTCCAGTCTCCTTTGACTGCCTGACAAGGAAAACCAGGCCCAGAATGGTAAGACAACTGGGAGAAATCATGAAGGGAGTCTGTGACAGAATTTTATGGGTTCTCCAGCCCTCTGGTCAAAACCGTCCCACTGCATCAGAGCATCTTCTAACAACAGACCAAAAGGGCTATCATAACAGAATCCTCAGGTTGCATTGCATCAGTCATTTCTTCAGTGTCCACTAAATAAAGTTTATACCCTTTGGCCTGGCTTTCAAGACGTTTAACTTTCTTTGGTCTACACAACTGTATTTGCAGATCTCCCATTACTCACTTACTTAAATTACTTGATTCACCATTCCCAGAATATCATCTGTGCTTTCCTATTTCCATTCTATCCTTTCCACTAGACGCCCTACTACTCCCATCTCTATGTAGATAATTCCTACCAATTCTTCAGAGCTGTCTCTTCACAAAGTCATCCCCAATATCAGAAAATATCTCTAGCAATTTTTGTCCTTGTGCCATGCAAATGGCTATCGCATACCACCTTCTAAGATGGCTATTTTTGTCAATAAAAGAAAGTCCCTAATGAAAGACAGGGGCTTTAATGTATATCTGGAATAGCTCCAATACTCCGAGCAAACTAAATTATGGGCTTTGCAAATATCTGATGAATGAATTAATTGGATTGGATTGAATCCATGTCATTGACAGAACGGTGGAGACCAAATCAAATTAATGTTGTTTCTAAGTTTAGCCTGGCTGGGGTGCACTGGTCAGACCAGAAGGAGGCTGCAGAAGAATCAGTTAAGGGACCTGCACAGCTATCATGGAGTGAGAAGATAAAAGTAGTGATCTAAACAGTAGGATTTGGTCTGGAAGAGAAAGAGCATATTGAAAAGTCCATTTCAAGCCAAGACATGGGGCATGTAGGAAAAGAAGGATAAGGGCTCAGCTTTATTTATCAAATATGTATTTATACAAAAGTTGTATTATAAAGCTAGAGGCAGATCCAAAGGAGGGCAAGTGCTTATTGAAAGATTTTGTGACAGGCAAGTTGTAGTTCATATAGGACCAGCTAGCTCTCTACCAATTGTGTGGCTAGAAAAGTTGTTTACAGGAGTTACAGCTTCACTTAGCTACTTTATTCGTCCCCTTTAGGGACACTCTTCCCACATTCCCTGGAGCCACCTGGCTGCTGGAAGCTTTATTCTTTCCCTGTCATGCCTACCACACTTATAACAAAATCTATTCTCAGAAAAAAATTCTAAGAAAATCTTCACATAGAGGTGTACATATTTGATAATGTCTAAATTTAACCTTTCCCAAGAGTGTGTGTATTTTAAAAGCTATCAGAGTCTTTAGCCAAAGGAAAGAGAATATAACATTGGAAATTTAAGACTTTGCTAGATGGGGATATGAAACTAGCACATTAGAACAACAACATGGATGGATCTCAAAAGAGTTATGCTGAGTAAACAAAACCAGACCAAAAAGAGCACATTCTATATAATTCCATTTATATAACATACTAGGAAATACAAACAGAGAGCAGGTTGTATAGGAATGGAATGGTGGGGAACAGAGAGATGATAAAGGAGCAAGAGGAAACTTTTGGGGGTGGTACATATATTCATGATCTTGACTCTGGTGATGGCCTCATGGCTGTTTGCACATGTCAAAATTCATCAAATTATACACTTTAAATATGTGCTATTTATTGAATGTCATTTATAACTTAATAAAGTGGTAAAAATTTAAAGCTTACAATATGTTTTTTAAAAGAGCACTGTACAATTTCCAAAGGCAAGTTAAACTTGCAGGTTATAGGAGTGACAAAGCAAGATTATGTTCTGAAAATACATTGTTCTGAAATTCTTTATCACGTCTGGAAAAAAAAGAGTTTAATCTGTATTTACATGACAAGAGTGAATTCTAGTTCCATTATCTATTAGGCTTTCCATGATTTAGGAAACCTAAAGTAAACCTTGGGTTGAGGCTTGGGATAATTACCTCCATTGCTGGGTTAGCAGGCTTACATTGTTTTCTTCTGAAATTTAAGTCAGTGCATTCCCTAAGGTTTCTTCATTGATTCTCTGCTCTCTCAGAGCTCCTTTGTGCTCAGGACTTTAATTAGGCTAAGGTCAGGGCAACAAATTTCTCTCCACAGCTCCAACTCTGTGTCACAACCTGCTTCCCTGGACATCGCCCATTCAGATGTTCGGGAATCACATTAAATGCAACATATTCCCAAATCAGTTTCTTCTACTGTCTTCCCCAGTCTACTCTGTACCTGCTGCCAGGTCCCTTGTAAGAATGACAAGGGGGTCATTAAGAAGTAGATGAAGATGGGGAACTGTTCAGGACAAAGGCAACCCCTGGGTAAGCTCAGGGTCTAAGGCATACCTCCAAGGCCATATTTCACTTCTGCCACTTAGATAAGAGTCTAGGTACCTTGAAATCTAGTTTCATGAATATCCTACAAATTTCATCCAGGAGATTGGGAAACAGCAGGAACAGGGTAGTTGCCCTGGAAGGTAATAGTATGAGATCACTGAAGTTCTGGCAAATATTGAGTTCTCGACTCTGCTACCAAGAGCTCCAAAGGAAGGTAAAGAGTTTGAGAAGTCTCACTCCCAGCTGTCTCTGTCGATCTGTGTAGGGCTCAGCTAGGGCTCTGTGTGGGTTACTGCGGCCCCATACTCAAGGCCTATCAGGCAGCCCCATTAAAGGGAATCAAGGGATGGCCTCTTTCCCTCCCCATCTGAACAGTTACACCAAGCATGTGGGTCTGGGGTTCTTCAGTCTGGGGACAGAATCCCCACACACACGCTCTAAAAGTCTCATAAAGTAAAATGGGACCTATAAATCTGCAAAGCTCCAGGGACTTTGCCAGTTCATCATCAGGCTCCCAGCAACCTTCCTGGAATTGCTTCCCCATAGCTGGAGTGCTCCAGGCCTTATCAACAAGGAGCCTAGCATCCGCAGGGCAGCAACCCAGACTACAGCCCCTTCCACAGCTTACAGGCCTGCCAGCAGAGCACTCAAGCTTCAAGAAGCACTGTAAGCACCCAGGCCTGGCTGGAGGAGAGAGCGAAGCTTCTTAGGAAAATAAGACTCAGATAAATGGTTTAAATTATGTAACTTATCCTGGTCACATAGCCTCCAAATGGAAAGATTTTTGTTTTTTAAGATACTTAGATTAGGGAAGCAGAGGTGGCTCAAGTGATAGAGCTTCCGCCTACCATATGGGAGGACCTGGGTTTGGTCCCTGGGGCTTCCTGGTAAAAAGAAGAAGAGAAAGCATGTCCACGTGGCAAGCCAGTACCCACACAAGTGCCTGCATGGTAAGCCAGTCCCCACGAGAGTGCCCATGTGGTGAGCCAGTTCCCCACACAAGTGAGACATGCAGCAAGATGATGGCACATCAAAAGAGAAACAAGGGGAGAGTCAAGGTGAAGCACAGCAGAGACTGGGAACTGAGGTGGTGCAAGTGACAGGGAACCTCTCTCCCCATCAGAGATCTCCAGGATCGAATCCTGATGAATCTTAGAGGAGAGAAAATGAGAAGAAAAGACAACACAGACAGCAAAAACAGCAGATGGGAGGAGGGGAAGGGGGGAAAATAAATAAATAAATAAATAAATAAATAGATAGATAGATAAATCTCTCTTTTTTTTTTTAAAGATACTTAGATTATACAAATGTTACATAAAAAATATAGGGGATTCCCATATGCCCCACTCTCCACACTTCCACATTTTCCCACATTAACAACATCCTCATTAGTGAGTTACATTCATTGCAATTGATTAACACATTTTGGAGCATTGCCACTAAGTGTGGATTAAAGTTTACATCGTAGTTTGCAATCTCTCCCACCCAATTCTATAGATTATGCAAGGTATATAATGGCCTGCATCTGTCATTGCAAATGTCATTCAAGACAATTCCAAAGTCCAAAAAATGCCCCAATATTACACCTGTTTTTTCCCTCCCCCTGCCCTCAGAACCTCCAGTAGCTACTGCCTCCACATCAATGATGTAATTTATTCCCGCAAATGGAAAGATTTATTTTTGATACCTTTATCTTGCCAGTGACTCAAGGTGATGATGCTCTAGTTGGTTCTCACTAACAGGATAATTAAACAATAGGGGCATTGGGATTGTCCTGCATGACATTGCAAAGATGGATACAGGCCATTATACATTTTGTAAAACCTATAAAATTGTGCAGCACAAAGTGTAAACTATAATGTAAACTATAGACCATGGTTAGCACAATGCTTCAATAAGTGTTTAGCAGCCCCCTCTCAATTGAGAGGTGGAGTGGACATCGCCATTCCAGGGTCCTCAGGATGAGGAATAAAATATGGATTAGAGTGGACTTACTGGTATTCTACTATAGAATTATTGTGACTCTAGCAATGGAATAAATTATATCATTGATGCAGAGACAGTGGCCACAGGAGTTGCTGAAGCAGGGAGAGGAAAAAGGAATGTGATATGGGGGCATTTTCAGGACTTGGAGTTGTCCTGAATGATGTTGCAGGGACAGATGCAGGACATTATTTATCCTGCAATAACCCACTGAATGGACTGGGAGAGAGTGTAAACCATAAGGTAAACTATAATCCATGCTGTGTAGCAGTGCTCCAAAATGTATTCATCAAGTGCAATGAATGTACCACACTAATGAAAGAATTGTCAATGTGGGAAAATTGGGGGGTGTGGGGAGTGGGGCATATGGGAACCTCCTATATTTTTTAATGTAGCATATTGTGTGATCTATGTATCTTTTAAAAATAAATTAAAAATTGATTTTAAAATATATATAAAATGTGTGTTTACAATTGCAACAAATATACCACACTAATGAAAGATGTTAATAGGGAAAAGTGTGGGAGGGGGAGAGGATGGGTCATATGGGAATCCCCTATATATTTTTAAAGATTTGTTTATTCACACCCCCCCTCATTGTCTGCTCTCTATATCCTTTTGCTGTGCATTCTTCTGCGTCTGCTTGTCTTCTCTTTAGGTGGCACCGGGAACCAATCCTGGGGCCTTCCAGAGTGGTAGAGAGGTGCTCAATCTCTTGCACCACCTCTGCTGCTTCTCTTATTGTCTCTCCATTGTGTCTCTTTTTGTTACCTCATCTTGCAGCACCAGCTCTCCACTCAGGCCAACTTGCTGCATGAGTCAGCACTCCTGTGCAGGCCAGCACTCCACTCAGGCCAGCCTGCCTTCACCACGAGGCCCTGGGAATCGAACCCTGGACCTCCCATATGGTAGACGGGAGCCCAATCGCTTGAGCCACATCCACTTCCCCCCTATATTTTTTATGTAGCATTTATGTAATCTAAAGCATCTTTTAAAATAAAAAAATAAAAATAAAACAATAGAAGCATTTATAAGAACACTGTAAAAGGCAATGAAGGGAAGCTTTTGGGAGAAAGTTGCCCTTCTAAATCTCTTCTCTCTCTCTCTTCTACTTCTAGCCAAATCATATAGCACAGTGAGTTTCTACACAAATGTATATCAAGTACCTTTAAATGTAAAGCAGACTTTAAGAAAAGGTCTGATAGGTCAGGAAAAGGTCCAGTATACACACAAGGATGGAGCCTCAAACCTATTACCAAAGCGTGTAAAATTCTACCATTAGATATCAATTTCTTAGGATAGTAACTTTACACTCTTCCAATAACATCATCTCAAAATTCAAACGTCATTCTTAAAGGTCACATGTGTTTTAGATATTATCAATTCCACAAATATGTGAAAACATTTATTTAATCACTTGTCGGCCCTGAAAGTTAGTTGAAAAGAGACTCAGAAGCCATGAGAGATGGCTATCAGTAGAGGGAGGGAAAGGATGGGAGGCTGGCTCAGGGAAGAGGGACCAAGAAGAAACAGCCTCAGGCTAAATGCAGGCTCAGGTTCAGCCTCTTCTGCCTGAGTCACAGTCCTCGGTCTCCACATCTGTTTTCCTAGCTACATTTTAGCCATATCTAGCTAAAATGCAGATAGAAATTATGATGTTTCTAAGGGTAGCTGTGTGGGTAAAATAATATGCTGTTTATGAAAGTCATTCAAAAATTGTCAGATGTACTACAAATCCAGATAGGAATAGTTGAATGACAGGGTTTGCCAGAGGGCCCTGAGCTCCTGGTTGGTAAAGGTGGGGGGTGTCAGTGAGAAACTTCCTACAGGGCCTTGTTCCTGTGAGACATAGGGAAGCTGCCCTCTGGCCTGGAAACATCAAGATGTCTGATGTTGGGACCCTGTCAGTGGGCCTTACTTTGGAATATATGCTCACCAATTTAACAGAGTTAGACTCATTTATAATTTCCCTATACATAGTTCTTATGCCCCTTTTATTTGAACCCTTAATTAGCACTATACTCATTAAATATATGTCAGAGACTTAAATCTTCAGTCTGTTCATATGCCGGTTGAGCTCTGAATCTCAGCAGAGTTGCAGCCAACGCCTACACTCAAGTTCATTGGACTCACTGAGGACAACTAACAAAAGAATGATGATAGACAACACCCCATCCCAAAAACAGAGTATCTACAACTGCAAGCATGACAGTTCCATCGATCTTCCCTCATGGGATCTAAACCCCCTCTCAACTGGAAGCAGAGTGAGCATCACCATCCCCAAATCCTCAAGATTAAGAAAGAACAAGCATAAGGGGGGATGAAACTATAGGACTAAAGTAGACTTATTATTCTAGTAAAAGAATTGATATAAAGACAGCGGTCAACAGAGGTTCTGAGGGGGAGAGAAAGGGAAAAATAGATATAACATGGGGCATTTTTGGGACATTGAAATTGTCCTGCACAACATTGCAATGACGGATACAGGCCATTATACACTTTGTCAAAACCCATAAAATCGTACAGTGCAAAGTGTAAACCATAATGTACACTATAGACCATGGTTAGTAGCAATACTTCAGTATGTGTTCATCAATGGTAACAAATGTACCACACTAATGAAAGATGTTGTTAATGTGGGAAAGTGGGGGGACAGGTAGGGAATGGGTATATGGGAATCACCTATATTTTGATGTAACATTTATGTAATCTAAAGATTCTTTAAAAATAAATAAATAAGAGGACAACCAGCAAGAAGGCAGTAGAGTAAGGAGCTCCTACAGTCAGTTTGTGCTACAGGGCAGTTAGTAATCACCCAGAGCTGTCTAAAGCACCTGTTTAGGGGCTCCAGGAGACCAGAAGAGCAGCCTGCAACATCCTTGAAGGAATGGAAGGAGGAGACTGCCCATCTGCAGAGAAGAGGCCAGTGCCCATCCTCCACTGACAGCACAAGCCACCCCCAGAATATTCTGTGGCTGGAATTCAAAGCTCCATTTCCCAGAAACAAGGAGGGAAGAGACAGTTGGCCATTGACTTCAGCTAATGATTAGGAAATTCAGCTGTCTGAAGTAGAATCCTAAGAACAGCAAAAGGTTGAACCTGTCCAAGTTAGAAAGAGGACGCCATTTTCACTCTGCCCCCAGCATGAGGGGAAGCTGAGCTGACTGAAAATCACAGTGCTGGTAGGGAGCAGCTTCTTTCACCCAGATAAGCCTGTAGCCCTAGCCTAGGCTTCAGCCCCACCTCTAGCAGGGAGGAAGCTGGCAGGCCCTGCACCAGCCTCTCCAGGAAACTGCAGGTACATTCAGCAGGCAGACTGAATAGTTGTAAGTCTACCAGGGCAGCTGCGGTCATTTTGAACCCACACTGCACAGATTACTGCCCACACCTGCAGCTTCATCCCCGCCACAGAAAGGGGGAAAAGGGGCTTGAAGCTTCATCAGTCTCTCTGGGGCAACAGCAGTATAGACCTGCACAACTTGGATTATTACACATGGCTGTGGCTTTGTCCCTCCCCTGGCAACGGAGAAAGTTGGGAGAAGCTTCATTGGTTGCTGGGGCAATGAGGGCAGCTCATTTAACTCAAAATGGAACAAAAACCTAAATATAAAAGCAAGAACCGGGAAACGGACTTTGGCCCAGTGGTTAGGGCGTCCGTCTACCATATGGGAGGTCCGCGGTTCAAACCCCGGGCCTCCTTGACCCGTGTGGAGCTGGCCATGCGCAGTGCTGATGCGCGCAAGGAGTGCCATGCCACGCAAGGGTGTCCCCCCGCGTGGGGGAGGCCCCACGCGCAAGGAGTGCGCCCGTGAGGAAAGCCGCCAGCGTGAAAAGAAAGAGCAGCCTGCCCAGGAATGGCGCCGCCCACACTTCCCGTGCCGCTGACGACAACAGAAGCGGACAAAGAAACAAGACGCAGCAAATAGACACCAAGAACAGACAACCAGGGGAGGGGGGGGAAATTAAATAAATAAATAAATCTTTTAAAAAAAAAAAAAAGGCAAGAACCAAAAAACTTCTAGAAGAAAATGTAGGACAATATCTTCAAGACCTGGTGGTACATGGTGGATTCTTTTTTTAAAATTATCTTTATATCATTTACATATGAACATACATAAACAATAAGTGTATAGTAAAGTTGTGAACTTATAAAGCAAACATGCATAACATCATACAGAGGTCCCATACATCAACCTTCCACCAACACCTTGCATTGTCATGAGATGTTTGTTACAAATTATGAAAGGATATTATCAAAATCTTACTACTAATTATAGACCTTATCTTACATTTTGATGTATTTTCCCCCAACCCAACCTATTATCATTTTCTAAATTTTTTTTTAAGACAGACGTTGTAAACTTATAAAACAATCATGCACGTTTGCAAAATTCCCAAACAACACTCTTCTATCAACATACCACACTGTGGGAGAACATTTGTTACAGATAAGATAATATCATCTGAATGTTACTATGACCACAGTGTACATGTAGCACTCATTTTCCATACTGCCCCATTATCAACACAGTATATCTTTGGCATAGAATATTATATTATTACTGCTAACCACAATCCATAGGTCACTCCAGTTGTATTTTCCCCATGCTTCTCCACATTCCCACCACCCTGCAATAGTGATGTACATTTGCTCTACCTCACAAAGAACACTCTTGCATCTGAACCATCAACCACAATTCTCATCTACCTCTTGGTTTACTGTGCTATTCTGTTCCTAGATTATTCTCTAGCATTTTGTCAATTGACATTTACATACCTAGGCTATGATTTTCAGCCACATCCCCATAGCTTGCTCACTATGTGTTACCATCCACTCTACACATTTCCACACTTTTACAATAAAGGTAATTAAAACTTTTATAGACCCTAAACATCAGTAGTCCATCTCAGTCCTCCTCTTATCTCCTTTAAGAATGCACTCCCTCCCACCAGGTCTTGAAGATATTTTCCTACAATTTCTTCTAGGAGCTTTATGGTTCTTGCTTTTATTTTTAGGTTTTTGATCCATTTTGAGTTAATTTTTGAATAAGGTATGATATAGGGGCTCTCTTTCCTTCTTGTGGCCATGGATATCCAGTTCTTTCAGCACCATTTGTTGAATGGACTGTTCTGCCTGAGTTGTGTGGGTTTGACAGGCCAGCCAAAAATCAGGTGACCATACATGTGAGGGTCTGTTTCTGAAACATCCATTTGGTTCCATTGGTCTATGTGTCTGTCTTTATGTACCATGCTGTTTTTCCTACTATAGCTAGGTAATATAATTTAAAGTCTAGAGAGGAGAGTTTGCTTTTCCTTTTTAAGATGTTTCTGGATATTCAGGACCTCTTACCCTTCCAAATAAATTTGTAATCATGTTTTCAATTTTTTTTAAATGCTGGTGTACTTTTTTCAGGATTGCATTGAATCTGTATATCAGTTTGAGTAGAATTGACATCTTAATGATATTCAGTCTTCCAATCCATGAGCACGGAATGTTCTTCCAGTTATTTAGGACTTTTTAAATTTCTTTTAACATTGAGTTGCAGTTTTCTGAATACAAGTGCTTTACATCATTGGTTAAGTTTATTCATGACTATTTGAGTTTTATCTGTACTATTTTGTTTCCACCACTCTTTTGACACTTTTAGTTAATTTTATTGATACAATCTTCAATTCTAGACTCTCTTCCAGGCCTCTCTCTCCTGTCTTTTCTTTTCAGGATCCAGCACACCCTTTATTATTTCCTGAAAATCTTGTCTCTTGGTTAGAGATTCACCCAGTTTCTTTTATCTGTGAATATTCTAAGCTCACCCCATTTTTGAAAGACAGTCTCGGGAAACGGACTTTGGCCCAGTGGTTAGGGCGTCCGTCTACCATATGGGAGGTCCGCGGTTCAAACCCCGGGCCTCCTTGACCCGTGTGGAGCTGGCCATGCGCAGTGCTGATGCGCGCGAGGAGTGCCCTGCCATGCAAGGGTGTCCCCCGCGTGGGGGAGCCCCACGCGCAAGGAGTGCGCCCGTGAGGAAAGCCGCCCAGCGTGAAAAGAAAGAGCAGCCTGCCCAGGAATGGCGCCGCCCACACTTCCCGTGCCGCTGACGACAACAGAAGCGGACAAGGAAACAAGATGCAGCAAATGGACACCAAGGACAGACAACCAGGGGAGGGGGGGGAATAGAAAGAAAGAAAGAAAGAAAGAAAGAAAGAAAGAAAGAAAGAAAGAAAGAAAGAAAGAAAGAAAGAAAGAAAGAAAGAAAGAAAGAAAGAAAGAAAGAAAGAAAGAAAGAAAGAAAGAAAGAAAGAAAGAAAGAAAGAAAGAAAGAAAGAAAGAAAGAAAGAAAGAAAGAAAGAAGAAAGAAAGAAAGAAAGAAAGTCTTGCTGGAAATAAGATTCTTGGCTGGAAGTTTTTCTCTTGTAGAATATTTCTTAAATATATCATATGAATTCTCTGTTTGTCTTTGGCATTTGACATTCTGATTAGTATCCGATTAGTGTCTTTGAGTTGGTTTATTCAGGTTTTTTTGGATGGGAGTATGATGTGCTTCTTGGACATGGATATCCATATCCTTCAATAGGGTTGAGAAATTTTCTACCACTATTTCTTCAAATAGTCCTTCTGTCCCTTTTCCCTTCTCTTCTCCTTCTCAGACACCCATGACATGTATGTTTGCATGTCTTGGGCTGTCATTTAGTTCCCTGAGACCTTTTTCTACTTTTTCCATTCTTTTCTTCATCTGTTCTTTTGTATGTTCACTTTCAGAGGCTATTTCTTCAAGCTCACCAATCCTTTCTTATGCCTCCTCTAATTTGCTGTTATATGATTCCAATATTTTTAAATTTCATTTATTGCACCTTTTATTCACATAAGATCTGCTATTTTTCTATTTGTGCTTTCAAATTCTTTTTTGTGCTCATCCAATGTCTTCTCAATATCCTTAATCTCTTTAACCATCTCATGAATTTATTAAGGAGATTTGTTTGAACATCTATGATTAGTTGTCTCAACTCCTTTATGTCATCTGGAGGCTTATCTTGTTCCTTTAACTGGGTCATAGCTTCCTGTTTCTTAGTGTGGATTGTAATTTTTTGGTTGGTGCCTTGGCATCTGGATTACTAAATTATCTATTTTGGGTGCAGTTTTTCTCTTTAGTTTAGGGATTCCTGCCCTTTCTCCTTTGCTTGTTGTGCAGTAGGAGCCAAGGATGTAGTTGGTGCTATAAGTAGTGGAGGTTCAAGCTGCCCTCATTGCCCCAGGGACAAATGCAGCTTCTCCCAACTTTCTACTTTGCCAGGGGTAGGACAAAGTCACAGCTGTTTGAATAATCCAAGTCATGCAGGGCTAGACTGTAGTTGCCCAGAGAGACTGATGAAGTTTCTCACCCCTTTCTCCCCTACCTGGGGCAGGGATGGAGCTGCAGATATAGGCATCAATCTATGCAGTGTGGGACCAAGATGAGTGCAGTTGCCCCGGTAGACTTCTGATTATTCAGTCTGTGCCAGCCAAATGTACCTGCAACTACCTGGATAGGCTGGTGCAGAGTCTGCCAAGCCTCCTCCCTGACAGAGGTGGGGCTGAAGTCTGGACTAGGACTGCAGGCCTATTTGGGTGAAATAAACCAGTTCCAACCATCACTGTGATTTTTGGTCAGCCTGCCTTCCCCTCATGCTGGGGGTAGAGTAAATATGGTGCCACCAGTCTCTTTCTGACCTGAACAGGTTCAAACTTTAGCTGTTAGTTATACTTTAGCCTGCCATCTTTACTAATCAATAGCTGAAATCAGTGGCCAACCATCTCTTCCTCCCCTGTTTTGGAAAATGGAGCTTCAAATTCCAGCCACAAAATAGCTCCTGTGGCAGCACAGAGTAAGATAATCACTGGCCTCTGCCACTTGGCCTGTAATTTTCTGGAGAGGCTGATGCAGGACCCCCAGCTTGCTCCCTGCTGCAGGTGGGGCTGGGGCCTAGGCTAGAGCTGCAATCTGATCTGGATGGAAAGAAGTCAGCTCTTGGATTTTCAGTCCACCCTGCTTCCCCTCATGCCAGGCATGGAGTTAAGGTGGTGGCTACCAGCCTCTTTCTGACTTAGACAGGTTCAAACTTCAGCTGTTCTGAGGATTATACTTTAACCAGCCAAATTTACCCATCAGTAGCTGAAGATGGTGCCCAACCATCTCTTTCTCCCCCATTTTTGGGAAGTGGAGTTTCCAATTCCAGCCACAGAACAGCTCCCGAGGTTGCTTATGTTTCCAGTACAAGATGAGCAATGGCCTCCATGTCATTTATGAATGTCTACTTATGAATCTTCTCTGCAGATAAGCAGTTTCTTCCCTCAATTCCTTCAAGGATGTTTCAGGATGCTCTTCTGGTCTCCTGGAGCCCCCAAACAGTGCTTCAGCTAGCTCCAGAGAGCTCTGGGTATTTACTAACTGGCCTATAGCAGGAACTGACTCAAGGAGCTCCTTACTCCACTGCTGCTGGTTTTCTCTATATGGTGGGTTCTTAAAGGAGATAAGAGGAGGACTGAGATCAACTACTGATGTTTAATATATGTAGAAGTTTTTATTAGCTTTACTGTAAAAGTGTAGAAATGTATAGAGTTGATGGTAACCCATTATAGTGAGTAACAGCTGGTGTTTAAATAGAAATGTGGCTGAAAAGGGTAGTCTAGGGATGTACATGCCACCTGAAAGAAAGCTAGAGAATAATCTAGGGACTGAATAACAAGTAAATCCAGAGGTGGATGAGAATTATGGTTGATGGTACAGACACAAGAGTGTCTTTGGTGTGCTAGAGCAGATATACATCACTATTGCATGACGGTGGGGATGTGGTGAAGCATGGGAAAAATATAACTGGAATGACCTATGGACTGTGGCTAACAGTAATAATGTAATATTCATGCATCTATGCCAAAGACGTACTGTGTTGATAATAGGGGAATATGGAAAAAGCCTGCCAAATATAGGCTATGGACCTGGTAAGAGTCTAAGGATATTATTTCATAATCTGTAATGTGCCACCACAGTGTGGTGTATTGATAGGAGGGATGTTGTATGGGAATTCTGCACATGTTCATGATTGTTTTGTAAGTTTATAACTTCTGTCATAAAAATATATTTAAAAAATAATAATAGGGTAGTTTGGGGGGGAAATACATCAAATGTAAGATAAAGACAACATTTAGTATTAAGATTTTGATGATATTCTTTCATAATTTGTAACAAATGTCTCAAAGCAATGCAAGGCGTTGGTGGAGGGTTGATGTATGGGACCACTGTATGATGTTATGTGCATTTGCTTTATAAGTTCACAATTTTTACAATACACTTATTGTTTATGTATGTTCATGTATAAATGATATAAAAATAATAATTATTATAATAGGGTGGGTTTGGGGAAAAATACACCAAATGTAAGATACATCATTTAGTAGTAATATTTTGAGGATGCTCTTTGTTTGTTAAAAATGTTTCACCATAACCAAGGTATTGGTGGTAGGGTGAGGTATGAGAGCCCTCTATAAGGTTATGCATGTTTGTTTTGTAAGTTCACAACTATTACTATACACTTATTGTTTATGTTTATGAATGAGTGATATACTTCAATAAATGAAAAATAAATAAATAAAATTTAAGTTTTTAAAAAAAGATGCCTGATGCTGGGCAGTTCAGAGTATCACTTTTCCCTGCTGGTATGAACTCATACAAACACAGCCCTGGGGCCTGCAGAAAATTCCCACAGGTCAATGGAGTCACAGGTTCCATTTTTCAAACCTCTGTGGCATCCATGGCCCATGTACTCAGGTTTAAAAAATAGAGCCTTGTTCTCTAAATTGGCTGTACTAAACTCCAGATTAAAGTGAGTGCTAACTGAACTAATATATGTTAATACTACAAGAGGTTAATATGAGACCAAAAAAAAACCAGTATGTTAAGTGAAAGAAATCAGACACAAAGTACTATATATTGTATGATTCCATTTATATAAAATGTAAATATAAATCAATTTATAAAGATGAAATTAGATAAGCGGTTATGTAAGGTTGGGGATGCATAGAGAGATTGAGAGATGACTGCTAAGGGGTGTAGAGTTTTTCTTTTTGGAGTAATAAAACTGTTCTAAAATTGTTTTGTGATGATGAAGGCACAACATTGTGATTATACTAAAAGCCATTGATTATACACTTTGGATTGATTGTATGGTATGTGAATATATCTCAATAAAACAGCTTAAAATACATAAATAAATGTGAAGGAATAGCCAGAAATAGCACCTAGGTATGGTAGGAAAAACATAGAGATTTGAGAGATGAAGAATTTTCTTGTTTGTTTTTTATTCATTATTAATATTACTATTGAATAATGAAAATGCTCTAATAATGATGGAAGTGATGAATGCACCGCTATGCGATTATACCAAATACCATTAATTGTACACTTTGGATTAACTGTATGCTTTATTAATATGTATCAATAAAATTGATTTGTTAAAGAAAGAGAGAATTAAAAAAAGAACATGTACACACATTTGATTAAATTTGCAAAGACTATGTCTGGAAGGATTTCAGGCAGGGCTGGAAGAAGACTTTTTACTAAACCTCCTTTAGAATTCAAACAAACAAAAGTGAATTCTCTTTTGAATACATCCTTCTTGGGCAATGATAACATTTAGGAGCAATGATCAGAGAACTGTGACTCAAAAAGAACCCTCCACTTTGCCGCCAAAATCAAAAGGTTAAATTTGGCAGAGCAGGGTGGGGCAGGGAGGTACTGATGATGGAACTGGGGCTTGGGTGACTGCTGGATTCTGTAGTTCCAGTGGAAAGGGTTCAGCTGAAAAGCAACCCTTTGAGATTCTAAACTAGTCCACTGCACTATGCATAGTAATCTGAAAAATGGCCCCTAATGATGTCAGGTCCTAATCTCTGGAACCTGTAAATGTTACCTTATAAGGAAAAGGGGTCTTTGTGGATGTGATTAAATTAAGAATCTTGAAGGGGAGATTATCCTGGATTATGTGGGTGGTCCCTAAATGCAATCACAAGTGTCCTCACAAGAGAGAGGTAGAGGAAGATTTCACCCAGAGAAAAGAAGAGGAGGCAATGTGGCCAGGAAAGTAGAGTTTGGCATGATGCAGCCACAGGTCAAGAAATGCCAACAGCCCCCCAGAAGCTGGGAGAGGCAAGAAATGATCCTCTCCTAGAACCTCTGGAGGGAGTGTGGCCCTGTCAACACCTTGCTTTTGACCCAGTGATGCTGATTTCCAACTTCTGGCCTCCAGAACTGTTTGAGAGAATAAATTTCTGTTTTTTTAAGCCATCGAGTTTGTGATAATTTGTTACAGCTACTGTGGCAGTTTGAGATTTTACGAATCCCCAACAGAGAAAGATTAGTTGTAAACTAATACATTTCTCTGGAGTGATATCCTTTGATTGTATTAAATTCAGTTGAAGGATCTTTGATTAGATTACTTGATAAAATCGATTTAGGGCTTTTGATTGGACTATGTCAGTGAGGAGTGACTCAGGTTGAGTCCCCACCCCCTTGCTGGGTCTGATATAAACGGACTCACAGGGACAGACAGAGGAAAAAGGGAGCCTGCATACTTGATTCTGCAATGTAAAGCAAGGATTGCTTAAGCACGAAGCCCCCAAGAGGCTGGGCCCATGGAGCAGCACAAGAGGAGACCAGCCCTGCTATATGTTGAATTTGAGAAGAGAACAAAACAGCCGAGACTGATAAAGGAGGCTCAGAAAGAGACAAGCCCTATGCCCGGTTGCTCAAAGCTGAGCTCCAAGAGACGGTAGATTCTGGAGGGGAAAGCAGAGACCTCTGCAGAGATCGGCAGCCATCTTGCTTCACTACGTGGCAACAATGCCATGATCCACAGTAGCTGACTTTAGTGAGAAAGCATCTCTGATGGTGCCTTTGTTAGGCCTCAAGGCAGGGCCTTTATGGATAACCAGAGATGGCATGAAGAAAACTTCAATAAGAGAGTTAGGCAAACACATTTATTACGTCTACAGAGGTAAGGAGCCAAGGTCAGTTTAAAGTAACTCAGACCCGACTCCCCGTGCTGCAGTTTCACTCTTGTTTAAATACCCAAGTTACTACTTAGCATTTGCTTTAATTATGCATTAGTTTTTATGCATATGGATGAACACACATAGCTGGTTATATAATTGTATGATTAGTAAGTTCAGGAAATCACGCTTGCACATACATTGCATGATCAAGAAAGGGGTGGATAACTCCACCCCTGGGTGGGAATTTTACTATGTTAATTAAGCAAGTTGAAGTGAGGACGGCAAGGGACTGCTTCTGCACAGGTCCATCCAACTGGCCAAAGCTGGTTTTCACATTTCATTGCTTCAACAGGATATTCTTGACCACCAAAAGCGGCATTTGACAAAGAGAGAGTTTATTTCAGTATCTTCTGATTTACATACAATTCTTTCCTTTGTATCCTAGCAACAGGGAGAGAAACAAGTTACTTTCAAGTATATGGTCATCCTACATCCATCAATTCCCTCCTAGTTTTTGGCAATATTCTTATCACGGTGGGGGGGGGAGCGAAGCTCAGATCTTCTGTAACTACTTCCTGCTGACACTGTGGGCACTGATGTCTTAGAAAACTATAGCAAGAGGGTGATCTGAGGAGGAAAAGTTAGTCTGTTAGAGTTTGCAACTGCGTTTAACTAAAGCATTGCATACATGGTATGAGTATGGGTGCAATCGCCAAAAGAATTAAGATAATAATTAACGAAAGGGAGCAGCCACTTGGTGAAGCTGGATGGGTTCCAGGAGGAGAAATTATTTACCTGTATTATGAGGTTATTGGCTTTGTTTTTAGTTTCTTAATGCTCTTACTTCTTTGGAGAGGTTGATGGCTAAGTATAAGGATGCAGCTGCAGTACCGGTGAAGGCTGTGATTCCTAAAAAGATAAACAAGGGGATTAATTGGCTTTTTAAAAATTATTTGTGGTGTTACATGTTTTGGGGTCTGCTTTTACAAAAGCCTGTTGAATTTTATTTAAGTAGGCTGTTTTGTTAAAAAAGATTTATTTTATTTATTTCTCTCCCTCCCCCCCGCCCATTGCCTGCTCTCTGTGTCCATTCGCTGTGTGTTCTTCTGCATCCACTTGCATTCTCATCAGGCAGCACTGGGAATCTCTGTATCTTTTTTGTTGCATCATCTTGCTGTGTCACTTCTCCATGTGTGCAGCGCCACTCCTGGGTAGGCTGTGCTTTTCACACAGGGCGGCTCTCCTTGCAGGGTGCACTCCTTGCGCATGGGGCTCCCCTACACAGAGGACACCCCTGCGTGGCATGGCACTCCTTGCCCGCGGCAGCACTGTGCATGGGCCAGCTCACCACATGGGCCAAGAGGCCCTGGGTTCGAATCCTGGACCTCCTATATGGTAGGCGGATGCTCTATCAGTTGAGCCACATTCGCTTCCCTTTAAGTAGGCTGTTTTGGCCATTGCTTTCAAGGTGTAGATTAACTGAAACTTTCCACAGTAAGCTGGTCTAGGTATTACTTGATATTGATTGTGCAAATTTACACAGTACCAACACTTGATTCTATTGTAGAGGTTTTGGATGATTTGCAGAACAGGTGTGAGGGATGATTAGTATTTTCCTTCAGTGATAGTTATTGGTAGGTTCTATAAGAGAACAGAATTAGTATCTGGTAGAGTTTCGGGGTTTTTTTCTTTCTGAATAGGAAACATAGGTTCTCAACCGGCTCCACTTCATATTTAATTTCAGGTGTAGTCTCTGGTTTAGGACCTCCTTTATTTGCTGGATCTCATAATTTACATACAATTCTTTCCTTTGTATCCTAGCAACAAGGACAAACAAGTTACTTTCAGGTATTCGGTCATCCTACATCCATCACCTTGGTTTGGACTTTTCACGGCCTTGGAACTGTAAGCTTTTACCCCAAATAAATACCCTTTATAAAAGCCATCCCATTTCTAGTACCTTGCATCAGCACCCCTTTGGCAAACTAAAATAGCAACTATCACAAATGCATACACACTGCATGGTCTCCCAACCAACTTCATGGGTGATTAAATGATGACCAACTTTCATTCCTGCTGTTTGAACTGTTTCAGGATTAATGCCCATAATTCACACGTCCTTTATTTAGAGGTCCCATTCTCTATCCTGGTGATAAGGTATGCTGGAATGGGCTGGCAAGAAGATAGCTGTGGCCAGGGAACAGCTGCCCTCCAGATACTTTTGCCTTCAGACTGTGCCATGGCAAAGAATCCCTCCACACTGGGATATTCTGGGGCATTTGCAGCCTTCCAGTAGAATAGAACAAGAAGAGCAATCAAACTCCAAAGGCTCTCAGATTTGGGTCCTTGCCCCAGGATTTTATCACTGCTTACTTCTACTTTAGCCCTAGGGAGGGAATTTTAGGTTTAGCTCCATGCAAATAAGAATGTTGAGGGGCACCACAGAAAAGCTGAAATACCTATGTTGATACTGCTAACAAATGCCATTGAAATACACGTTCCCAACCCACACTCACAGCACAGGATGGGATTCAGGCATGGCTGTGAGCAGCAGCAAATAAAATAAAAAATACAGTCCATGTTGTTGCCACTTCTGGTGTTCTGGAAAGCTTTCCGGTTTGTGGGACTCTGGAGAGAAACCCCCAAGCAGCTCTGACTTCCCGCTCCCTGTGCAAAAACCCCAACCACCAACTAACTATGCCTGAAATTCCTTCACAAAGGAACAATGTGGTTTTCTTTTTTTATTCCACAGCTTGTTTTTTGGTATACATGGCACTGGCATCTTCTTATTCCCCGACTGTGCATGGGGGCTTCTTAAGGGCATGGGGACATGATGGAGAAAATGGCAAGTACTAGAGACTTCTTATTCATCTTCCTTTGGGGATCCTCTCTCCTCTCTTAGCAGATTTTCTCTCCCTTCTCACTAATGCTGTTCAGTGTCCAGTATCCTGCTCACTGCATCCTGAGTGTCTCCCTTCATGGCCTCTCAATTCCCACTGCCCTGGTCAAACTGACCTGTCCTGTGTCCCACACCCTCAGGGCCAGTCCCTGACAGTGGCCTTATCCCCAATTGGCAACATATCTTCTTCTCTTGTGATCTTTAGGGAGAGAGTTCAATCCAAAGAGTAATTCATTGGAGGAAAAAAAGCAAGAGAGAGAGAGAGGAGAGGTTTTTGAGCTGCTGGGACATTTTAGGACTCTTGGATTCTTCTCCACATGATACCCCACCCACCCACCTAGTTAGAAGGGCAGAGTTATAGTATTGAATCTGCAAATAAACCAGTCATGTGATTGGCAGCCGAACTCATCAGATTTGGGAATTCAAGTCTCTTCTGCTAAGAGATATTTCACTGTCAGAGTGGGCAGTTGATACCAGAGAGCATTTCATGTCATGTGGAACCTTGAAAGGCATTACAGAGTGGTGCTTCAGAATTTGGGCTTCAGCATAAGACTGCCAGTGTTCTAAATCCACTTACATGCTATGTAACTTTAGGCAAGTTACCAAACCTTCCTGTGCCTCAGGTTCTCTCTGTGTAAAATGGGAAAATAATGGCAACCACCTGACAATGCTGCTGAGAGGATGAAATGAGTTGACACATGTAAAGTGCTTCTTACCGAGCCTATTAATGAAGACACTCAGGACCATGACTTCGGCCACAATAGATGAGAGTTGGAGACTTGGCTCCACCACCTACTAGTTGTATGACATTGAGGCAAGTCAGTGTGCCTCAGTTTCCTAATCTGTAAAACAGGGGTCCTCCAGCTGCATCTTCTCAAAGAATGTTGTGAGGACTAAGTGAGATACTTTCTAAAAAGCAGGTAGCACAGTCCTGGCATTGAATTTATGAATAACAGGGATAATGCCAATCATTGATTAGTGAGACTGATGCTATCTGGTGAACCCAATATCTCTCCTTGGGAAAGTCATTGCTGTTCCACTTGCCTGGATATTTTTTTTTTCACTTTTTATTTTGAAATAATTTTAAGCTTATGGGACCATTACAAAAATAATACAAACCCATCCTCTTGACTTTAGTGTGTTTGAGCATTTCCTTCCATAATAAAAAGGTAAGATGTGTACACTTGAAAAAAATAATACAAACCCCATATAGAAAACGCCAACATACCCCCCACCCAAATACCCAGATCCACCAATTTAACATTTTGCCACATTTGCCATATCATGTTATCTACCCGTCTATCTGTCTACCCTTCTATCATCTATCTGTCTCTTTACCTCTTTATCTCTCTATCATCTCTATATTTTCTAAACCTTTGAGATTAGGTTACATACATCATGCTCCTTGAACACTTAATACTTCCATGTATATTTCCTAAAAGCAAGGATATTCACCCATTTAACTACCTTAAGTAGAGTTATCAAGTTTGAGAAATTTAATATTGATATAAACCTTACAGTCTATATTCTAATTTTTTCATGTGTCCCAGTAATGTACTTTTAAGCACTTTCTCCTCCATTGTTAGATCCAGACCAGGATCGTGTATTACATTTTAATTGTGGAAACATATATAAAACAAACTTTCCTATCTCAATCACTCTCAAGCATACAATTTAGTGGGATTAATCACATTCACAATGTTGTGCTACCCTAATCACCATCCATAACCAGAATTTTACCATTACCTCAAACAGGAACCCTGCGCCCATTACGCATTAACTCCCCATACCCCATCCACCCTCCCACCACCTGTACTCTAATTTCTACCTCTAAAATTTTGCATATTCTAGTTATTTCTTGTAAGTGGAATTATATCTGTCCCTTTGTGTCCAACTTATTTTACTTAGTATGATGTCTTCAAGGTTCACCCATGTTCTCGAATGTGTCAAGGCTTCATTTCTTTTTAATGCTGAATAATATTCCATTGCATGTGTACACCACATTTTTTATCCATCCATCTGTTGAAGTATACTTGGGTTGCTTCCACCTTTCGGCTATTATGAATAAAGCTTCTATGAACATTGATGTGCAAATATGTTTCTGCTTTCAGTTCTTTGGGACACATAACTGTAGCAGTTTGATATGGTTATGAATTCCAAAATTAGACATTGGATTGTTTGTAATCTAGTCTATACCTGGGCATGATTGAGTTATGATTAGGGCTTTGATTGGGCCTCATCATTAGGGTATTGAGTCCCTACCCCTTGGTGGGTGGGGACTCACAGATAAAAGGCATGGCAAAGGACAGAGTTGGAGGGTTCTTAATGTTGGGGTTTGATGCTGACGTCTTAAGCTGGAGCTCCAGGGAAAGAGATAGAGCCAATCGCCTGATAGTTTACAGCTGACCTTGTGGAGAAAACAGGAGCTGAGCCCAGAGGAACCCAGGAAGCCTGAACTCTCGCAGATGTCAGCAGCCCTATTGCTCCAACACATGAAAATAGACATTTGTGAGGGAAGTAACTTATGCTTAAGGCCTGGTATCTGTAAAAAAACAAACTTTATAAAAACCAACCAATTTCTGGTATTTTGCATCAGCACCCCTTTGGCTGACTAATGCACATACCAAGAAGTCAGACTGCCAGATCATATGGTAGTTCTATGTTTAACTTTTTAAGAAACCAACAGTGTTTTCCACAGTGACTGCACCACTTTACATTCCCACCAGCAATGTATGAGGATTCCTAATCCTCTATATCCTCTCCAACACTTGTTATGTTCTGGTTTTTTTTTTTAATAATAGCCATTCTAGTGGGTGTGAAGTGGTATATAACTGTGGTTTTGATTTGCATTTCCCTAGTAACTACTGACATTGAGCATCTTTTCAATGTTCTTATTGGCCATTTGTATATCTTCTTTGGAGTAATGTCTATTCAAGTCCTTTGTCCATTTCTTAATTGGATTGTTTCCCTTTTGTTGTTGAGCTGTAGGAGTTCTTTATATATTCTAGATATTAAACCCTTAGCAGACATGTGGTTTCCAAATATTTTCTTCCATTCTGTTGCTTGTTCTTTCATTTTCTTGATAATGTCATAAGGTGAACAAAAGATTTTATTAATAATTTTGATGAAGTCCAATTTACCTATTTTTTTCTTTTGTTGCTCATGCTTTTGGTGTAAAGTTTAAGAATCCATTACCTAATACAAGGTCCGAGATAATTCCCTATGTTTCCTTCTAAGAGTTTTATAGTTTTATCTCTTATATTTAGATCACAGATATATTTTGAGGTAATTTTTGTATATGGTATCTAGCTATTCTTTTTTTATCTTTTTTTTAAGATACAAAGATCACACAAAATGTTACAATAAAAAATATAAGAGGTTCCCATATACCCTACTCCCCACACCCCTCACTGAACCCACATGGACAACTTCTTTCATCAGTGTGGCGCATTCATTGCATTTGATGAGTACATTTTGGAGCATTGCTACACAGCATGGATTATAGTTTATGTTGTACTTTACACTCTCTCCCAGTCCATTCAGTGGGTTATGGCAGGATATATAATGTCCTGCATCTGTCCCTGCAATATCATTCAGGACAACTCCAAGTCCTGAAAATGCCCCAATATCACATCTCTTTTACCCTCTCCCTGCCTTCAGCAACTCCAGTGGCCACTGTCTCCACATCAATGATATAATTTCTTCCATTGCTAGAGTCACAATTTTTGAGACCTTTCATGGGAACTCGTTCCAAGGACTAGTTTAAAGGCACCAGCCAAGTCTGATCTCCCAATCCCCTGCTTATGGAAATGGCCACATAGTGACACAGAGTACTTGTCTGGTGGTGATTCATCACTCTGGAGGAAAGAGATCATGATGAATACATCTTTTTGTCTCCACTTCTGTACCAAGGACACATCTTTACAGGTAGGTCTAGCCTTTTGGGATATCACTGGGATACCAGCAATACCTTCCTCTCTGGCTGTCTACTTTGCTCATCATTCAGTGTCATGCTCTAACTAGCATCAAAGTTGTTTTCTTCTGGACACCAGAACCTTACATACTTCAAATGTCTCAAGGGTTTGGTATAAAGCAGCCTGAACCAGAAATTCCTGTTTTGCAGGAGGTTCCATACCAGCAGTCCTGTCCCCAGTCTGGAGATTCATCAGGGAGTCACCAAATGAGTCTGAGAGCAGAATTCACATAGGTTTCTTCTCACTGCCCCCAAAAGACTCATTTTCTCAGAAACTGGATTCTATGGAGGTCAAGGCAAACTCAAATATTTGCCCAATACAAATATTCATGAGAGAGGTTGAACTTTTTAATTTATTCAGTTGAACTTACATAAAGCTGCAAAATCTGGCTATCTGTCCTGTACCGTGCATTTTCCCCCAAACTGAAACTTTTTTCATCTCTGAAATTCTCTTCAGCTTTGTGATTCCCACCCAACAACCATGATGGCTTAAGCTGGATCAACTCACACTTCTTGAGTGCCTTAGGACTAAATACAACTTTACCTCTAGTCTAGGAAAATGATTCTAACCTGTAATGCCAGTGGATTCTTCCTCTTTCAAATCTCAGCTGTAGACCCTCGAAATAAAATATGAATATAACCTGGGGCCCCATATGGGCCAGACTCAACCTGCGATGAACTCAATAAAGCACAATTTGCCATGTAAAAGGAATTGAGAGCAACTCCTATCTTTATTAATCTCAAATAACATCAAAGGCTGTTCAATCATAACTCTCAGTGGCATTTCATAAATCCTTTTGCCTCTACTCTACAATTCTCTTAAAAACAAGGCTGCTTTAAAGAGACTCATATTAGACCCAAAGATACCAATAGATTGAGGGTGAGAGGCTGGAAAAAGATATTCTATGCATGCAGCAACTAAAAAAAAAACTGGAGTAGCTATAGACTTTAAAAGTAAAACCACTATTAGAGACAAGGAAGGACATTATATATTAATAAAAGGTACAATTCACCAGGAAGAAATAGCATTCAAAAATGTATATACACCTAACCAGGATGCCCCAAATTACATGAAGCAAACACTGGCAAAACTGGAGGGAGAAATAATAATAATAATTGGAAACTTCAATACACCATTCTCAGCATTGGAAAGAACATACAGGCAGAGGATCAATAAAGAGAGAGCTTGACTAATATGATAAATGAACTAAATCTAATAGACACATACAGAACACTGCTCTCCAAAACAGTAAGCTATACATTCTTCTCAAGTTTTCATGGATATTTCTCCAGGATAGGCCATATGTTGGGTCACAAAACCAGATCTCAATAAATTCAACAAGATCAAAATTATACGAACACTTTCTCTGATCATAATGGAAAAAAGTTGGAAATGAACAACAAGTGGAAAAAGGGAAGACTCATAAATATATCGAGATTAAACAACACACTCTTAAATAATCAGTGGATCATAGAAGAAATGACAAGAGAAATCAATAAATATCTAGAGATGAATGAAAATGAGAACACAACATATATGAACCTATGGGATACGGCAAAGGCAGTGCTGAGAGGGAAATTTACAACTCTCAATGCTTATATTAAAAAAGAAGAAAGAGCAAAAATCAATGACCTAACTACACAGCTGGAGGAACTAGAAAAAGAACATCAAACTATTCCCAAAGCAAGTAGAAGGAATGAAGAAATGAAGATCAGAGCAGAAATAAATGAAATTGAGAACAAGAAAACAATGAGAGAATTAACAAAACCAAATCATGGTTCTTCAAGATTAACAAAATCAACAAACACTTAACTAGACTGACAAAGAAAAAAAGAGAGAAGAGGCAAATAAATAAAATAAAAAATGAAAATTGGGGCATTACTGTGAGAAAAAGGAGTTTAAATTGTATTTGAACTTTGTATGACCTGTTCCTTATTGTAGATGTTGCAGTTGTTCCCTATTATTGTAGATGATGTTGCAGTTGTGATAGTAAACAGCTGCTTGGTGTTTCCAATAAATATGATGTGGAAACTAGGGTCGAGGCTCTCAGTTCCAGAAGCTGTGAGTCCCCTGGACCCATCTTTATCTTCCCTCTTGTGTCTTTCTCTCTGTCCTTTAATTCGTAAAGTTCTGCATTGCCTTCCCTTTGAAGCCAACCTATCACTGAACTGATCTCAGCACATTACTCCTGAAACCACAGAAACAAGAGATCATAAAGGATACTGTGAACAACTGTATACAAACTAGACAATGTAGATGAAAAGGAAAAATTCCTAGGAAGGTACGAACAACCTCCACTGACTCTAGGAGAAATAGAAACCTAAACAAACCAATCACAAGTAAAGAGACTGAATCAGTCATCAAACAACTCCCCAAAATGAAAAGCCCAGGATCAGATAAATGCACAGGTGAATTCTACCAAGCATTCAAAGATTTTTTTCTTGTCTTTATTTTTTTTATGTTACATCCAAAAATATGAGGTCCCCATATAGCCCCCACCCCTCTCACCCCATTCCTCCCACATCAACGACCTCTTTCGTCATCGTGGCACATTCATTGCATTTGGTGAATACATTTTGGAGCACTGCTGCACCACATAGATAGTGGTTTACATTGTAGTTTACACTCTCCCCCAGTCCACCCAGTGGGCCGTGGCAGGCCATACAATGTCCAGCAATTATCCCTGCAGTACCACCCTGGACAACTCCAAGTCCTGAAAATGCCCCCGCATCATATCTCTTCAAAGAAGATTTAATACCAGTCTTACTCAAGCTCTCCCAAAAAACTTACCAAGAAGGAATGCTACCAAACTCATCCTTTGAAGCCAATATCACCAAAATACCAAAGCCAGATAAAGATATTATGAAAAAAGATGCATTTCCCTAATGAATACAGATTTTAAAAATCCTCAACCAACATACCTGCTAATCAAATACAACAACACATTCAGGCGGCAGACTTGGCCCGGTGGTTAGGGCATCTGTCTACCACATGGGAGGTCTGCAGTTCAAACCCCCGGCCTCCTTGACCCGTGTGTAGCTGGCCCATGCGCAGTGCTGATGCGCGCAAGGAGTAAGTGCCCTGCCACGCAGGGGCATCCCCCGCGTAGGGGAGCCCCACGCGCAAGGAGTGCACCCCGTAAGGAGAGCCACCCAGCGCGAAAGAAAGTGCAGCCTGCCTAAGAATGGCGCCGCACACAGAGAGCTGACACAACAAGATGACGCAACAAAAAGAAACACAGATTCCCGTTCCGCTGACAACAGAAGCGGACAAAGAAGACACAGCAAATAGACACAGAGAACAGACAACCAGGGGGGCAGGGGAGAGAAATAAATAAATAAAATAAATAAATAAATAAATAAAACACATTCAAAGAATTACTCATCATGATCAAGTGGGTTTTATACCAGGCATGCAAGTGTAGTTCAACACAAGAAAATCAAGAGTGATACATCACATTAATAAATCAAAGAAGAAAAAACACATGATCTCATTGATTGATGCAGAAAAGGCATTTGATAAAATACAGCATCTTTCCTGATAAAAATATTACAAAAGATAGGAATTGAAGGAAACTTTCTCAGCAGGATAAAGGTCATATATGAAAAACCCACAGCTAACATTGTACTCAATGGTCAAAGACTGAAAGCTTTTCTGTTGAGATTGGGAACAAGACAAGGATGCCCACCATCACCACTGTTGTTCAGTATAGTGTTAGAGGTTCTAGCTAAAGCAATCAGGCAAGACAAAGAAATAAAAGTCATCTAAATGGGAAAGGAAGAAGTAAAACTTTCACTATTTGCAGATGATATGATCTTATACCTAGAAAGTCCCTAACAATCCACAACAAAGCTGCTAGAGCTAATAAACGATTTCAGTAGAGTGTCAGGATAAAAGATCAATATGCAAAAATCAGTTGTGTTCCTGTATACTAGTAATGTGTAATCTGAGAAGGAAGTCAGGGGAAGAAATTCCATTTACAATAGCAACTAAAAGAATCAAATATTTAGGAATAAACTTAGCAAAGGATGTAAATCACTTGTATTCAGAAAACTACAATGCATTGTTAAAAGAAATTTTAAAAGACCTAAATAATGGGAAGAACATTCCATGCTCATGTATTAGAAGACTAAATATCAATAAGATGTCAATTCTACCCAAATTGATATACAGATTCAATGCAATCCCAATAAAAATTCCTCCAGCATTTTTTTTAAACAAATGGAAAACACAATTATCACATTTATTTTGAAGGGTAAGGAGACTTGAATAGCCAGAAGCATCTTTTTTAATATATATATTAAAGATAATTAGATTACATAAAATGTTACATTAAAAAAAATAAGGGATTCCCATATGCCACACTCCCCACACCTCCACTTTCTCCACATTAACAACTTCTTTCATTAGTGTGGTATACTCATTACAATGGATGAACACATTTTGGAGCATTGCCACTAATAATGGATTATAGTTTGAATTGTAGATTACACTCTCTCCCACTCAATTCTGCAGGTTATGGCAGGATATCAAATGGCCTGTATCTGTCATTGCAATGCCATTCCAGACAATTCCAAGTCCCAAAAATGCCCCCATATTACACCTCTTTTTCCCTCTCCCTGCCTTCAGCACTTCCAGTGGCCACTGTCTCTACATCAATGATATAATTTCTTCCATTGCTAGAATCACAATAACTCTGCAGAATACCAGTAAGTCCACTCTAGTCCATATTTTATTCCCCAATCCTGAGAATTCTGGGATGGTGAGGCCCACTCCACTTCTAATTGAGAGGGAGCCTCAATCCCATATGGCTGATGGATGACCTCCTTGTTAGTTGTCCTGGGTGATAACTGGAGTGTAGGTGTTATAACTCTGCTGAGGCTCAGGACCCAGCTGGCACATGGACAGCCCAAAGATTCAAGTCTCTTTGACATACACCTACCAACTCCAGCACCAACTATAGGTTCAAATAGAAGGGACAGATGAGGCATGTGTAGAGATGTCACAACTGAGTCCAACTGTCTCACACTAGGGAGCACAAATTCCAATGTAGGGCCCACTGGCAAGGCACCAGACTTCAGAGCTATCTGTCATGACCATAGAACCTGGGTGTCTCCAGAGCCCTCAGGAGACCCATTATTTGGTGTAGTGTCTACTTTGGCAACCTATGAGATCCTGCTGAGACACGCATAAGCGTTACCTCTGGGGTGACCTCCTGACTCACTTTGAAGTCTCTTAGCTACATAAATTCATTTGTTTTTATCTTTTCCCCCCTTTTACGCAAGGTCTTTTTCTAGTTGCGTCACCAGCTGGTGCTTGGTTGTAATCCCTTGGTGCCAGGGAGGCTCATCTCTGGGAGTCATGTCCCACACTGCAGGGAAGGTAATGCATTTATATGCTGAGTTTGGTTCTGAAGAGAGGCCACATTTGAGCAACATGGAGGCTCTCAGGAGGTAACTCTTAGACACCCTACAACACTAAGCTAAGTTGCAATTTCAAGAACAAAGGATCATAAGCATAGTCATCAATATCAAGGGCCCATCAATGGACCATCCTTCTTACTAATCATTTTCCCTATACTCGGGGAATTATTGCTTTTCCATTAGAGAATGTGGCAGAGCTCCACAGGATGGGAATTTAATATTCTTTTAGTTATTGTGTAAATCTCTACCCACTGTGACAATGTCTCATGAACATCTGAACACATTTCAGAAACATCTTAAAAAAGAAAGGTGAAGTTGGAGAACTCTCACTTCCAGATTTTAAATCATTTTACCAAGCTACATTAGTAAAAACGGCATGGTACTGGAAGAAAGATAGACACATAGACCAATGGAACTGAATTGATGGTTCAGAAACAGACCCTCAGGTCTATGGTCAAGTGATTTTTGACAAACCTGTCAAACTCACCCAGCTGGGGCAGAACAGTCTATTCAACAAATGGTCCTGAGAGAACTGGATATCCATAGCCAAAAGAAAGAAAGAGAACCCCTATCTCACACCTTATACAAAAATTAATTCAAAATGGATCAAAGACTTAAACCTAAAAGCTAGGACCATAAAGCTCTTAGAAGAAAATGTAGGAAAACACCTTCAAGATTGGGTGGTAGGTGGTGCATTCTTAAACCTTACACTGAAAGCATGAATAAGGAAAGAAAACATGAATAAATGGGACCTACTCAAATTTAAACACTTTTGTGATTCAAAGGACTTCATTAAGGTGAAAAGCAGCCCACTCAATGGGAGAAACTATTTGGAAACTACATATCAGATAAGGGTTTGATTTCCCATTCTATATAAAGAGATTATACAACTGAACAATAAAAGAGCAAGCAATTCAATTTAAAAATGAGCAAAAAATTTAAATAGACATCTCTCCAAAGAGGAGATACAAATGGCCAAAACTACATGAAAAAAATTTCAATATCACTAGCTATTAGGGAAATGCAAATCAAAATGACAATGAAATATCATCTCACACTGCAAAGAATTGCTATTATTAAAAGAAAAAAAACCAGAAAACAATAAGTGCTGGAGAGGATGTGGAGAAATGGGAACACTCCTTCACTGTTGGTGGGATTGTAAGATGGTGCAGCCTCTCTGGAAGACAGTTTGGCAGTTCCTCAGAAAGCTAAATACAGAACTGCCATATGATCCAGAAATTCCTCTACTAGAAACATTTCCAGAAGAACTGAAAACTGTGACAGAAACAGACATTTGCACACTGATGTTCATAGTGGCATTATTCACAATTGCCAAAAGATTGAAACAACCCCAGTATCCATCAACCAATGAATGGATAACCAAAACATGGTATATACATATGATGAAATACTAATGCTGCTAAGAAGAAATGAAGGGAAGTGGATGTGGCTCAACTGATAGAGCATCTGCCTACCATATAGGAGGTCCAGGGTTCAGTACCCACAGCCTCTTGACCCAAGTGGTGAGCTGGCCCATGTGCAATGCGGCTGCACGCAAGGAGTGCCGTGCCACACAGCGGTGCCTCCCCATGTAGGGATGGCCCACACACAAGGAGAGCTGCCCCACACAAAAAAAAACACAGCCCGCCCAGGAGTGGCGCCGCACACACGGAGAGCTAACCCAGCAAGATGACGCAACAAAAAGAGACACAGATTCTGGGTGCTGCCTGACAAGAATGCAAGCAGACACAGAACACACAGTGAATGGACACAGAGAGCAGACAACCAGGGGGGGGGGGTGCGGAGAAATGAATAAAAAAATAAATCTTTTAAAAAAAGGAGAAATGAAATTGGGACACATATGATAATATGGATGAATTTTGAAGGCATTATGCTAAGAGAAATAAGCCAGACACAAAAGGACAAATATTGCATGGTCTCAATAATATGAAATAAATACAAAGAATAAACATATGGAGTTAAAACCTAGAGTATAGGTAATTAGGAGAAAAGAGTAGGGCTGCAAAGTACTGATGCTTAATGTACATAGAAGTTTTAGTTAACTTGGCTGTAAATGTGTGGAAATGGATAGAGTTGATGGTAACACATTATAGTGAGTAGCAACTCTTTTATAAATGGGATTGTGGCTGTAAAGGGTAGTCTAGGGATGTAAATATCAATTGAAAGAAAGCTAGAAAGTAATCTAGGAACTGAATAATACAGTGAACCCAGAGGTGGATGAGAATTGTGGTAATAGTCCAATTACAAGAATGTCCCTCTGGGAACTAAATGTATGTACGTCTCTATTACAGGGTGGTGGAATGTGGAGAAGCACGGGAAACACACAATTAATGTAACCAATGGGCTCTAGTTACCTGCAATACTGTAATATTCTTGTATCAATGCCAAAGATGTACTGTTTTCAGGGAATTAATAGTGGCCAAGAGCAATGGGAACAGTCCCCTTCTTAGGCTTTTTCCAGGAAAGAAGTTTAATGTGGGGATTTTTGAGCAGTGTTAGGGCAGTAGGGCACTGTCAGCCAGTAGAGGCAGCTGCAAATCATGGCTTCCCAGCAGCCTCTTTGATATTGGAAAGACAGTGAGAGATCAGAGTGTGATCTAAGAAAGGGTTGAGTACGTGCACAAATCTGGATTATGACCCCCAGCAGCCGGAAACAGTGACCTCAACTACTCCAGAGTCTGGAGAAATCAAAGAACCAGGGAGACAGCCACCTTCTTAACCACTTCTGACTTAAATTCCCAGTCAATTCCAGCCAAAGGACCAATTGAAACAATCTGTTCTTTTCAGTTTGTAGCTCTTGTCCTAGTTAAACAAAGTAGCAAAGGTGAAACTGGCTTAGGGTAAACATCAGGGTCCTGATTAAAATGAAGAGAAAGCTACAGAACTCTTGACAAAAAAAAAAAAAAGAAAAAGAAAAACTTGAATCGAATAATGAAGGCTGTGGGAATGAACCTTTCTCTTTCTGGCGACGAAGATTGACATAACCAAAGAACTGGATTCAAAAGTTACCTGAAAGGATACTATTCTCTGTGGGTTATCAATTTGGTCAAGAGTTAGGTTTATTTGTTTATATTTGTATTCACTTTTCGGGTTTGCTCTTCTAACCCCATACTTTTACATTTAACTTTTATTTTTTTACTATGAAGTTTTCCCCAATTTCCTATGCATCACAAGAGGCAACGTGGAGACACACTGCAAACAAAAAAAAGATCGTTGTTGCTTTTAGAAAAAGATTTATGTTGTTTCAGAACTAGTTTACAAAACGGTTTCAAGATATTAATCCTGACTCCAGGTCTTTCGTGTATTCCCGAAATTAACAGGTTGGTTAAGAAAAGAAAAAAAAAGACGTTGGAAAATGTCTTTGTAAAAGCACCAACTGCTGGAGGCTGGGCTCATTTGGGATCCCCTGCTCTGTGGTCCTGGGATCAGAGGCTCTCCACTAGGGCAGAATAACTGCCTAATAAGGCGACTTCTGTTAAGTTTTCCCAAATCCCAAATTCGACGACGCAGTTTTAGCAATTGAGAATGAATGAATATTAGCGCTTTAGGAATGAATGCCTGGAAGCAAGAGCAGCCTACTGGGCTTGACTGAGCTTAAGGGGGTCAATGGGGGAACACGTGACTGTGTCGCCACCGCCGGTACGCTAAAAGGCAGACTTTGTCTACGAGCTAGTAATCTCTCTGAATTCTGGTGCAGGCGTACCATCTTCAGACCGTTTTACAAGTGAACACACTTACTCACGGAGACAGAATTCTAACAAGCTTCCGGTCGGGAAAGCCCCGCAGCCACAGCCCTGAACTCCGGATAAACAGTCATTGCGCCTGCGCCAAACAGAGGCCAATTGGAGTTCGTTTCGCAAAAGAGAAAGGGGAGGGGGCGGACGCCCCTTCTGCACACCGGAAATGCTTGGGGAGGCGACAGAAATCTCACATTGACCAATCAGATCCCAGAACGATCCGTGAGGCCCACTCCCTTTCCGAGCATCCTGTCTCTTGCCACTGCAAGCTCAAGCCACTGATTCAAAGTCCTAGGACCAAAAAGCGGGCAGCCAAAGAAGCTGTAGCCTAGGGAGGAATGGCGGCCTCAGTCGGATACTGGGTGCTTGCCTGGAAACAGTCCCCAGAGGAGAGGCGGAGGCTGCAGACCGTCATAGTGGTGCTATTTCTGCCTCTATCCAGGAGGGTATGCTGAAACCTGCACAGAGTGGAAAGCATCCTTTGGTGTCACTCCCAACCCACACAATGATTTGTTACAAAACAGACCCCCCCCCCTCCCCAGTGGTACCTCCCAGAGATAACTGTTCCTTCTATGCATCCCGCAGGAGAATAACCTGTGAGGGAAGGGTGCATCCTCAACTCTTCATCCCCACCTTTCGTAGGCCTCCTAGTGGTGCAATCCAGGAGTCTTCGATGCAAGTGCCCTGTAAACAGTGCCTTCTTCGCCTCCTCGCAGTCACCAATGGATCCTTCCACCCCCTGTCTCCCCACCCACCCCCATCCCCAAATGGACCGTGCCAATCCCTGTAGCTGAAGGTCTTGCAGAGAGCCAAGGCGTAGGTGTCCAGCCACCTGCCACAAAGCCCTGGCCCTAGCAGTGGGGTGAGGATGCCCGTAATTGGACAGCAGTGTGGCAGCATCTATCAAAATGAAAATCGGAAACTTTCTTCACTAGAATGTCTGCACCACCAGGGCAGGGTCTTGTGGCTTTCTAGTTCTCATTGCTTAGAACAGTGCTCCAAACTCTGTACGAGCTATTAGGTGTTGGTTAATGAATGAGTCTTTTCAGGCAGCAATTCAATTCTAAGAATGTCTCCTTTAAAAAAAATACACATATACATAGAGCTGTGTGCACAACGATGGCAGAAGCAAGCAACCAGGGGGAAACTCTAAATGTTGATTTATAGACAGTGACTGATGGAGGGTAAAATGAATGGTGGGGGTTCTGGTTATACCACAGAGCACTCTCTGGATGGGAAACAGATTAAGTGGGACCTGTGTGTACCCACTGGGGAGCTGGGGCTACCTTCTACAGGACGTGCTGTTAACAGGGAAAATCAGGTGAGACAGGTGTGCGCCCATAGAAAAATGTTCCACCTCAAGAGAGGCTAATGTCCCATCTCCGTGGGCAAGGGGAGAGCTGGCTAAGAAACCTGGTAAAGGATGAACTATCCCTTTTTGCTTCATTCAGCCCCTCTTTCATTCATTCACTCCCAAATGCAACAGGGTGACTTTTACCTCTGTGACTCGAATGAAGATATGATGGGAGGCTCGTCCAGAATCCCCAGATTGTCTGAGGTGAGACAGGCCTCCTGGGGTAACCTTCATGGGCCCAGCATGAGGTCCTTATTATGCACAGCTGGGTCCATGGATGGTAGAGAAAGGGGTCTTCACATCCACAAGGGGAGGACTCTTGGGAGGCATGGGGAAATATTGGAACCTGGGACCAGATTAACATGTGCTGTGTTCAGAATGGAGGAGGGACCAGGCCCCCTGCAAGGGGGGTGGGGACTCAGTCATAGGACCAGACTTTAAGAAAGATGTCACAAAATAAGCATCACTTCACAACAAACCTTGGAAACCAGATGTATTATTAGCTCCATCTTACATATGAGGAAACGTATGTCCTCTTCCCCTGTGTCCCTTCTTGTACTACCATGGACTGTACTTCTATTTCAATATGCTTAAAAATTTCATTAGCAAGTTCTTTTTTTTTTTTTAGATTTATTTATTCCCCCCCCCCCCCCACCCCGGTTGTCTGTTCTCTGTGTCTCTTTGCTGCGTCTTCTTCTTTGTCCGCTTCTGTTGTTGTCAGCGGCACGGGAATCTGTGTTTCTTTTTGTTGCGTCATCTTGTGTCAGCTCTCCATGTGTGCGGCACAATTCCTGGGCAGGCTGCACTTCTTTTCACGTTGGGTGGCTCTCCTTACGGGGTGCACTCCTTGAGCGTGGAACTCCCCTACGTGGGGACACCCCTGCGTGGTAGGGCACTCCTTGCCCGCTTCAGCACTGCGCATGGGCCAGCTCCACACGGGTCAAGGAGGCCCGCGGTTTGAACCATGGACCTACCATGTGGTAGACGGACGCCCTAACCACTGGGCCAAGTCTGCTTCCCGTTTAGCAAGTTCTTATTGAACACTTATTCTATGTCAGGCCCTGTCCTAAGTTCTTTACAAATATTAACTCAAGTAATAATCCTCACAACAACTTAATGGGGCAGGTAGTGTTCTTTTCTCCATTTTACAAATAAGGCACCTAGAGAAAGAGAGAGGCTTTGTAACCTGCCAAAAGTCCTACAGCTGGGAAGTTATGGAGCCTGGATTTAAACCAAGGGCATCTGGATCCAGAGTTTCATCCTCACAACCACATACTGAAATGCCTTTTCTTTTGTTTTTTGTTGTATGTGTGTGTGTGTTTGTTTGTCCAGCTCCCTCACTAGTCTGTGACACCTGAGGGCAAGGCCAGGTTTCCAGCAGTCAGGATGCATCTGAAATTGTGTGGAGCATTCCTGAGCAGATGCTGAATGGAAGTATTAAACCCTCCTCCTTCCATCCTGGAGAGGGCATCCAAGGATACCCTCAGTGTGAGCATCACGGAGTGTGAAGTTCCATGCACCTGACCCCAGGAAGATCCTTTTGGGCATCTGGGAGAAGTTGGGGGGAATGTTGTCCCACTCACTCTCTTGTGAAGCCCACACAGTGGCAGGCTCTTCCTGAACCCCAGTCACCCATGCCCCACCTAAGGGTTTTGCCCCATCACAACCCCATCTGGACTAGGACAGTTACCTCACAATTCCCCTAAGATGGAATCACTTCTGTGCTTAAAGAAAGTATTTGGAAAAGAAAAGATCCTATCACTACACAAAATTAGAAATAATATATTGACATGGAAGGTAACTGTAAAAATAATGGAAATATCGTATTATCAATTCTAAAATTCTTTTTTTAAAAAACATTTTGACACACCTGAAATCAGGATGCATCTTACAGTCACTGACATCAGGTCAAGTTCAATTAGCCTGTCTTTCTTTCTTAGGGTTATTTAAAATAATGCTGTGACACACACTATGGCATCTGAGATTTGATGAGATATAATTAAAGTGTAATGAAACTTTAAATTTTAAACATACAGAATAATTTTGTTTTAGGTTATCACATAGGTCTATCTGATTTGCAGTGTCCTAAGCACGTTTTATGTGCATCTTGGAAAAAAATTCCATCACCTCATTGTATCAATGAGGACACTTTGGCCCACAGAAGGCAGATAACCGTCTCAGTTCCTCCAGCTAGGGTACAGCAGAGCCTGAGTCAGATGGCAAAGCCCATGAGGACAGCAGCCAGAGCTCTCCTCGCATTCATGCTGCCCCTATCCCTCCCAATATCCCTTCTCTGTCCTCACAGACCCACTTCTGCACAGTGACATCCCATCTCATGACACTCAAAACAACAACCTCCTCTCAGAGACCCCACCCCAGCCCTGGGAGAATTGCCCTGGACTCCTAGCCCTGGGCCTGGAGTTTCATGTGTATCCTAGAGAGATTTTCAGTTCAGCCCTCTTAGGGCTGTCATGACAGACATATGTGAGCAGGAGAGATGTCTGTCCTGCCCAATGTTCTGCCTTTCCAGGGAGTGGGGCAGGTCCTGAGGTGGTTCTCTGAGGTAAGGCTGGACCACAGGTGAAAAGACATAAATGGGGGTGAGAAGGTATAACTAAGGCTCTGTGGCTATGGCTGGAAGAGGGGGCTAAAGAGGCTGCTGGGATGAAAGGAGAGGCCTGGTGGTCATCACGGGTAGAGATTTGGGAACAGATGGGGTAAGATGTCCGAAGTCCCAGTCTAGGCACCTGCACCACCCATATCCCCTCTGCTCTGCTCATATCCCCCTACCAGATGCTCATAGGAAACTTTAACTCTCCCTGACTGCCTCCTGCTGACCCTCAGCAATTGACGCTACTTTAATGGGTACAGGGCTGTGGGCATTTCGGCACTACCTGCAGAGCTTTGCATAAGGCATCATGCCCCCATGAATATTGAGGGTCATAACAAAATCTCCACTCCACTCATAAGTAATCCCTGAGTTATAAATATAACACACAGCATTGTGTATGTGTTAGTGTGAGAGTGTGTGTGTGTAGGTAAGAGATAGAGAGAGAAAAGCCAGAGAGAGAGAGTCAGAGAAAGAGGTGGAGCCAAACTACCTCTCTGTAGGGCCAGAAATGGTAATAATTTGGCCACTAGCAGATTCCTAAAACCTATCCCCCAGTTCTACCTCCATAAATGACCTACTCTGAGAGGGAGGTCTCCTCTGACACCTCTGGAAGTAATGATCATGACTTTAGACAGTGGTTAGGGTCATGGGCTGTGAAGAAAGCCTAAGTTCTAACCCTAACTTCTCCACTACTCATCAACTGTGTGACACTGGGCAAATAATATAACCTCGCTGGGCTTCAAGTTTCTCACCTGTAAAATAGAGATGGTGGCACCTATAATCCATGCAAAGTTCTGACACATATCAAACCTGGGATAAATGTTAACAATTATTATTAACATTGACAGTATTATTATTCCCAGTGGCCATCAAATGTTGCTATATTTTTCTCCCTCATGGGTCCAATGTGGGGACAGTGGAAGTCACCACAAAGGCTTGGGGTGGGTAAAGGGGTGTGGTTGGCAGAATAATGGCCCCTCAAAGATGTCCACATCCTAAACCCCAGAACCTGTGAATGTTACCTTATGTGGCAAAAGGGACCCTGTAGATATGATTAAATTTAGCATCTTGAGATGGAGAGATTATCTGGGATTATCTGGATGAGTCCAATGTAATCACAAGGGTCCTTATAAGTGAAAGAAGAATGCAGAAGAGTCAGTATTCAAATGACCATATTCTGTGCCATAACAAAAATATAAAAAATTGGAAAGAACTGCATAGTAGTTAATAATGCCCAGTATGCTGTCTGACCATAGTGGAACTAAACTAGAAATCAATGACAGAAAGAGATCTGGAAAATACCCCAAATGTTTGGAAATTAAACAAAGCACTTATAAAGAATCAGTGGGTCAATGAATAAGTCACAAAGCAAATTAGAAAATAAATTAAATGACACTGAAAATACAACACACCAAAGTTTGTGATATGATGCTAAAACTGTGCTTAGAGGAAATTTATAGCATTAAAACCTTGTATTAGAAAAGAAGGCCTTGCATCAATGGCCTAAACTTCCACTTAATGAATTTTTTTTTAAATGACAAACAAATTAAACCTAAAGCAAGCTGAAGGAAATAATAAAGAAAGAAAATAAATGAAGAAAATTGAAAACAGAATAATGATAGAGAAAATGAATGAAACCAAAGCTAGTTCCTTGGAAAGATCAACAAAATTGATTAAAAAATCTAGCCAGAAGGAGCAAACTAACAAAAAAAGAAAAAAACAAACTATAGATATAAATGATCAATATTAGGAGGAAAAAAAGGGAGACATTTCAACAGACCGTACAGACACTAAAGGATAATAAAAGGGTATTGTGAACATTCTTATGCCTATGAATTTAACTTCGATGAAAGAAAACATTGCTTAAAAGACACAAACTATCAAAACTTACGAGAAAAAAAATAGATAACCTGAAAAGTCCATTATCTATTAAATAGTTTGAATTCATAATTTTAGAAATGGCTGCAAAGTAACTCCAAGCCCAAATGACTTCTAGCACACATTTTAAAAAGAAATATCATCAATACTACACAAACTCTTTGAGATAATAGAAGTGAACGCTTTTCAATGTATTTTATGAATCCAGCATTACCCTGATATCAAAACCAGACAGACATTACAAAAAAATGAAACTATATATCCATATTTCTCATGAGCATGCATACTAAAAATTATTAACAAGATATTGTCAAGGTGAGTCCAGCAATATATAAAAATTATAATATATCATGACAAAATGAGGTTTATCACAGTAATGCAAAATTTTCAACACTCGAAAATCAATAAATATAAAAACACCATAATTCAATTTTAAAGAAAATCCAGGGGAAACGGACTTTGGCCCAGTGGTTAGGGCGTCCGTCTACCATATGGGAGGTCCGCGGTTCAAACCCGGGGCCTCCTTGACCCGTGTGGAGCTGGCCATGCGCAGTGCTGATGCGCGCAAGGAGTGCCGTGCCACGCAAGGGTGTCCCCCGCGTGGGGGAGCCCCACGCGCAAGGAGTGCGCCCGTGAGGAAAGCCGCCCAGCGTGAAAAGAAAGAGCAGCCTGCCCAGGAATGGCGCCGCCCACACTTCCCGTGCCGCTGACGACAACAGAAGCGGACAAAGAAACAAGACGCAGCAAATAGACACCAAGAACAGACAACCAGGGGAGGGGGGGGAATTAAATAAATAAATAAATCTTTAAAAAAAAAAAAACATTGTAAAAAAACATTTAAAAAAAAAAAAAGAAAATCCATATGATCATCTCAGTAGATGAGGAAAAAAGCCATATGATAAAATACAACATTCATTCATGCTAAAATCGCTCAACAAATTAGCAATAGAAGGGAACTTCCTTTACTTGAAGAGAGCACCAACAAAAAACCTACAACTAAAATACTTAAGGGTGAAATACTTGATTCCTTCACCCTAATATTGAGAACTAGACAAAAATGTCTGTTCTCCCCACTACTACTTAACATTGTACTATAGGTTCTAGCCCATGAAATAAGTCAAGAAAAAGAAATAAAAGGCAACCAGATGGTGAAGAAACACATGAAAAAATGTTCAACATCACTAGAGATTAGGGAAATGCAAAACTACAATGTGATATCATTTCACACCTATAAAACAGGCCACTACTAAAAGGTCAGAAAAGTGTAACTGTTGGAGAGGATGTGGAGAGATAGGAACTCTTATTCACTGTTGATAGGAATGTAGAATGGTATAACCACTATGGAGGACTGTTGAATATAGACTTGCGATGTGACCCAGCAATACCATTACTAGGTATATATCTAGAAGAACTGAGAGCAGAGACACGAACACACATCTGTACATCAGTGTTCATAGTGCTATTATTCATGATTGCCAAAAGTTGGAAACAATTCAGGTGTCCATCAATTGATGAATGCATAAACAAATTGTGGTGTGTACACACAATGGAATATTATGCAGTGGTAGGAAGAAATGAAGTTGTGAAGCATATGAAAACATGGATGAAATTGGAGGACATTATGTTGAGTGAAGCAAGCCAGACACAAAAGGACAAATACTGAATGATTGCATTATTATGAATTAAATATATTGTGTAAATTCACAGTTAATAATTAGAAATATAGGTCACCAGAAAATAGAATGAAGTTAGAGAACAGAAAGCTGAGGTTTAATCTGTGTAGAATTGGTTTAAAAAAGGGTTGTTTGTAAATCTTTGGAAATGAATATAAAAGGTGAAAGCATATCATGGTGTTTGTAAATAGCAGTGCTATTGCATGGGTATGACAATGGTTGAAGGGAAAGTCCAAGGTCACGTACATTACTAGAAGGAAAGCTGAAAACTGTAACATGGTAATGTATTTGACAGTAAAACCTCATGTAAAACATGGGTGATATTGCATATAGCAGACAGTTTTTACAAAATATAAATACAAATATACTAGACAGAAGGAAAAAGAATAGCATCTGTGTATGGCAGGGGAAGCATAGATAGATTGAGAGGTGATGAGTTTTGTTTGTTTGCTTTTTGTTTATTATTATTATTGGAATAATGAAAATCCTCTAAGAATGATTGATATGATGAATGTACAAATATGTGATTACACCGAATACCACTTATTGTACACTTTGGGTGGATTTATGCTTTATAACATGTACCAATAAAATTGATTTGTTTAAAAAGGGCAATCAGATTGGAAAAGAATAAAGATATATCTATTCACAGATTACATCATTGTCTAAGCAGAAAATCCCTAGGAATTTACAGCAAAGCCACTATAAGTAATAAGTGAGTTAAGCAAGTTGCAGAATACTAGGACAAAATACAAAAATCAATGGTATTTCTATATTCCAGCAATGAACAATTGGAAAAATAAAATCTGTCATATACAATAGTACCAAACCATGAAATACTTTAAAATAAATCTAAGGAAATATGTGCATGATCTGTAGGTTATAAACTGCAAAATAATGAAAGATATCAAAGAAGTCCATGAATTTGAAAATTCAATATTGTTAACATGTTAATTACCACCAAAGTGTTCTATAGGTTCAATACAATTCCTATCAAAATTTCACAAGGATTTTGTTGTTGAAATTAAAAAGCTGAGTCTCAAAATTACATAGAAAGGAAAAGGAACTAGAATATCCAACACAATTCTGAAAAAGAGGAACAATGTTGGAGAACTCACACTGCCTGCTTTCAAGATTTACAGAAATCAAGACAACAAAGTGTAGGCAAAAAAAAAATTAAAAGAACAGAATAGAGTCCATAAATAGACTCACACTTATATGATCAACACAGGAGCAAAGGCCATTCAAAACAATATTGGATTAATTGGACTCCACATGCAGAGAGAGAGAGAGAGAACCATTATCCACACCCCATACCACATGCAAAAATTAACCCAATACAGATTATAGAGTTAAATTTAACATTTTAAATAATAAAACTTCTAGAAGAAAATAGGAGAAGATATCTTTCACCTTCAGTTAGGCAAATATTTCTTAGCTATGAGAGCATAAACACAATTCATATAAGAAAAATTGATATATTGGACTTCAAAATATAAAACTTTTCCTCTTCAAAAGACGTGGATAACTTTTATTGAACCTGTTGTTGACACTAGTGATGGAAGGAGTATGCCCAGGAGATGTGAATCTCTGGGCTGTCCATGTACTAGCTGGGCCCTGAGCCTCAGCAGAGTTGCAACATCTACTCTCCAGTTCGTTGTACTCACCCAGGACAGCTAACCAGGAGGTGAGGATGGACAGCTACCACACCAAGTAACCAAGAGAGTCTACAATTGCAAGCAGGAAAGTCCTGTATATCAGCCATGTGGGATCAAAGCTCCCTCTCAATTAAGAAGTAGAGTGGGCATCACCATCTCAGAGTCCTCAGGATTGGGGAATAAAATATGGACTAGAGTGGACTTACTGGTATTCTACTACAGACTTATTGTGGTTCTGGCAACAGAAGAAATTTTAACATTGATGTGGAGACAGTGGCCTCTGAAGTTGCTGAGGGCAGGGAGGGGGGGAAAGAGGTATAATATGGGGGCATTTTCGGGACTTGGAGTTGTCCTGAATGACATTGCAGGGACAGGTTCAGGACATTATATATCCTGCCATAACCTACCAAATGGACTAGGAGAGAGTGTAAACTACAACATGAACTATAATCCATGCTGTGTAGCAGTGCTCCAAAATGTGCTCATCAATTGCAATGAATGTACCACACTAATGACAGAAGTTGATGTGGGGAAAGTGGGGGGTGTGGGGAGTGGGGCATATGGGAATCCCTATAGTTTTAATGTAGCATTTTGTGTGATCTATGTATCTTTTAAAAATAAATAAAAAATATTTTTTAAAAAAGACATGGGTGAGAGAAAGAAAGACAATCCACATATGAGGAGAAAATATTTGCAAATATCTGATAAAATACTTGTTTCCAGAATATATACAGAACCCTCAAGTCTCAATAATAAGAAAAGAACCCAATTTTTTAAAGTGGACAAAAGATTTGAACAGATTTTTCACCAAAGAAGATGTATGCATGACAAATAAAGCATATGAAGGGGCACAACGTCATAAAAATCATGAGGAAAATACAAATAAAACCCACAATGAAGAAGGAGGAAGATCCAAGAGAGTGACAAAGTAGGAAGGTCTAACAATTGTTCACAGAGGAGAAACAAGGGAAGCTTTAGCAAAACTCCAACAACAACAACAAAAAAGCCATAGGCTAAAGAGAGAAACTGAGCATAGAATAAACACATAAAATTCAGATGCCAATACACCAGCAAAAAATTACAAGGCATTCTGAGAAACAGAAAGATATGGTCCAGGCAAAGGAACAAATTAAACCTTCAAACAAAACACAGGATTAGAGACAACTAATCATAGATATACAAACAAACCTATACTCTTGACTTTACCTCCATGAATTTACTCGTCTTATTTAGTTCATATTAGTGAGACTATACAATATTTGTCATTTTGTGTTTGCTTTATTTCACTCAAAATAATGTCCTCAAGGTTCATCCATGTTGTCATATGCATCTGATTTTGTTTCTTCTTATAGCTGAATAGTATTCCATTATATCTATATACTACATTTTGTTTATCCATTCATCAGTTGATGGATACTTGGGATGGTTCCATATTTTAGCAATTGTGAATAATGCTGCTATGAACATCAGTGTGCAAATGTCAGTTTGCTTCCTTGCTTTCAGTTCTGCTGAATATATTCCTAGTAATGGGATTTCTGGATCATTAAGTATTTCTATATTTAGTTTCTAGAGGAAGTGTCAAACTGTTTTCCACAGAGACTGCACAATTCTATATTCCCAATAGTGAAGGAGTGTTTCCTACTGTTTTAAAAAATTGATTTGGTGCTCGCCCTTTTACTGCTGTCCTTTAACTGTTTTCTGGATCTTTGAGAGAGATGTTTCTGTCAGTTCTTCCTGATTGTTCCAAGCTTCTGTCAGGGGATGGATCCCTGAAGCTTCTCACTCCAACATCTTGATCAAGGCTGTAGCGCCATTCCTGCCCACAAGTAGAATAGGAGGGGAACTGTGTTTTTCAGCCTTTCCAGGGAACAGCAAGCACTTTCAGCCTACACAGACTAGACTGGTGGGTACCTGTGGATCTTCCCCCACCCCCCAATAGGATAGGAGGGGCCTGGTGATTCCTCAGACTTTCTGGGCAATGGCAGGCATTTTAGCCAACATGGACTGGACTGTTGGGTGCCTGTGGTTCCATCCACACCCCTGAAAGGTCAGAAGGAACAGTACTCCCTCAGCCTCTCAGGCAACTGCAGGAGTATTTGGCCCACATGAATTAGATTGTTGGGCACTTCATAGGGTCCATCCCCTCCCCTAGGAGGGGAGGATGGTAGCTGGCACTATATCAATCTACCTGGGCAACTGTGGGCATTTTGGAACAACATGGCATAGATTGCTGCCCAAACCTGCATCTCCATCCTTGCCCCAGGCAGGGGAGGAAGGGTACTGAAGCTTCATTAATCTCTCCAGACAATTACAGACGGTCTTGGCCTACATGAATTGGATTATTACACAAGGTTGTGGCTGTGTCCCTACTCCTGGAAGAAGAGAAAGTGGGAGAAGCTTCATGGATCCCTGGGGCAACACATGCAGTTTCAGCATCCACAGCTTACAGCACCAACTACATCCTTGGCTCCTACTACACAAACATCAAGGGGAAAAGGGCAAGAAAACCGTGAAATAAAGAGAGGAACTCGGCGGCGGACTTGGCCTAGTGGTTAGGGCATCCGTCTACCACATGGGAGGTCCACGGTTCAAACCCCAAGCCTCCTTGACCCGTGTGGAGCTGGCCCATGTGTAGTGCTGATGCGTGCAAGGAGTGCCATGCCACGCAGGGGTGTCCCCTGTGTAGGGGAGCCCCATGCGCAAGGAGTGCGCCCCATAAGGAGAGCCGCCCAGCGCCAAAGAAAGTGCAGCCTGCCTACGAATGGTGCCACCCACATGGAGGAATGACACAAGACGACGCAGTAAAAAGAAACACAGATTCCCGTGCCACTGACAACGACAGAAGCGGACAAAGAAGACGCAGCAAATAGACACAGAGAACAGACAACCAGGGTGGTGGGGAAGGGGAGAGAAATAAATAAATAAATTAAAATTAAAATTAAAAAAAGAGGAACTGCACCCAGAATAAATACATCTAGTAAGCCAGATGCCAAGACACCAACAAAAAATTACAATCCTCACCAAGAAACATGAAGATATGGCCCAGTCAAAGAGACAAGATAAGCCTCCAGATGACATAAAGGAGTTGAGACAACATAGATGTTCAAATGAATCTCCTTAATAAAGTCAATGACATGGCTAAAGAGATTAAGGATATTAAGATGACTCTGGGTAAGCACAAAGAAGAATTTGGAAGCATACATAGAAAAAATAGCAGGTCTTATGGGAATGAAAGGAGGAATAAATGAAATTAAAAATAATCTGCAGACATATAACAGCAGATTTGAGGAGGACAAAAAAAGAATCAGTGAGCTTGGAGACATGACTTTAAAAAGCAAACACACAAAAGAAAAATGAAGAAAAGAATGGAAAAATTTGATCAGGGTCTCAGGGAACTAAATGACAGCAAGAGACATGCAAACATATGTGTCATGGGTGTCCCAGAAGGAGAAGAGAAGGGAAAAGTTGCAGAAGGAGTATTCAAAGAAACAATGGTAGAATATTTCCCAAATTTATTGAAGGACATAGATATCTGTGTCCAAGAAGCATGATAGATTCCCATCTGAATAAATCTGAATAGACCAACTCCAAGACACATACTAATCAGAATGTCAAATGCCAAAGACAAAGAGAAAATTCTGAGAGCAGCATAGCATACAAGGGACACCCAATAAGATTGAGTGCTAATTTCTCAGCAGAAACAATGGAGGCAAGAAGGCAGTGGTATGATATATTTAAGATACTGCAAGGCAAAAACTGCCAGCCAAGAATCTTGTATCTGACAAAATTGTCTTTCAAAAATGAGAGGGGTTCTCTGCCGAGAGAAGCCTGCACCAAATCTTGGTGTTATTTCCCTCTTTCTCTCCCATTTCTCGGCAAGCTCTATTCTTTCCCACATTTCCCAATAAATTATTTTTACTGACCTAACTGAAAAAAAAATGAGGGGAGTTTAGAATATCTACAGATAAACAGAAACTGAAAGTTTATAACCAAGAGACCAGCTTTGGAGGAAATACTAAAGGCTGTGCTACAGCCTAAAAACAAAAGACAAGAGAGAGAAGCTTGGAAGAGAGTCTAGAAATGAAGATCATATCAGTAAAAGTGACTAAAAGTGTAAAAAGAGTAGTGAAAATATAAACCAGAATGTAAACCAAAATGGATCCATGTTTGATAGCTGTTTCAAAATCTGTATATCAGCTGCAGCAAATATAACATGAACATGTAAAAAGATCATTGCTAGGGAAGCAGACTTGGCCTAGTGGATAGGGCATCCATCTACCACATGGGAGGTCCACGGTTCAAACCCCAGGTCTCCATGACCCATGTGAAGCTGGCCCATGTGCAGTGCTGATGCACGCATGGAGTGCCATGCCACACAGGGGTGTCCCCGCATAGGGGAGCCCCATGCACAAGGATTGTGCCCCATAAGAAGAGCCACCCAGCGCAAAAGAAAGTGCAGCCTGCCCAAGAGTGGCACCACACACACGAGAGCTGACACACAAGATGACGCAACAAAAAGAAACACAGATTCCCATGCCGCTAACAACAACAGAAGTGGACAAAGAAGAACACTCAGCAAATGGACACAGAGAGTAGACAATGGGGGTCTGGGGGGTAAGGGAAGAGAAATAAATTTTTAAAAATTTAAAAAAATCATTGCTGGGGAAAGGGGAAAAGGGTTTGATGTTGGATATATGGGAGTTCCTTATATTGTGTATGTGAATTACTGTGATCTAAAACTTTTTTGAAGACAAAATTAAAAATTAGAAAGAAAAAAAAAAGAAAGGATGTAGACACTGAGGAAGAAATGAAAGAAAGTGCCTTGCCACTGTACATATAGGGCAACACCTATTACAGAGATGAAAGGCAAAATGTTTGAAACAAAACTTCATAATATTTTTCATTTTGTTAATACATCAATTTATTTTATTTTTTTTTAAAGATTTATTTTTATTTCTTTAATTCCCCTCCTCTCCCCCAGTTGTCTGTTTTCTGTGTCTTTTTGCTGCGTCTTGTTTCTTTGTCCGCTTCTGTTGTCGTCAGCGGTACAGGAAGTGTGGGCAGCACCATTCCTGGGCAAACTGCTCCCTCCTTCATGCTGGGCGGCTCTCCTTACAGGTGCAGTCCTTGTGCGTGGGGCTCCCCTACGCGGGGGACACCTCTGTGTGGCACGGCACTCCTTGCACGCATCAGCACTGCGCGTGGGCCAGCTCCACATGGGTCAAGGAGGCCCGGGGCTTGAACCATGGACCTCCCATGTGGTAGACAGACGCCCTAACCACTGGGCCAAAGTCCGTTTCCCTGTTAATACATCAATTTATTTTTACTTTATTTTAGTATTTCTAAATTATTATGTATTCTATTTCTAAACTTTAAACCCATCACTATATTTCAATTTCCTATTAATTGAATTTGGCAATATATCAGGCTTCATTGTTGAATAAGTTTTGGACCACAGAGAGTTTCAGCTATGGCAGGGGAGGAACACTGGTGTGGGGTATTATTGATAGGGGGCACAGGAGGTGGGGGGGGGGGATTCTCCAGGGCATATATATAGGGAACATAAAAATGTTCTGATATATATTGGGTATTTTTATAGTACTTACAGTTACAAATGTCACCTGAGGGAGTGCCGAGTTCCTACCCAGGGGAACTCTGTCACATTACCCAATGGAACAACAATAATCCCCCAAGTACAATGGCAAAGACCAAAAAGGAAGGATGGTCCGATAATGAGCCCTTGATACTGATGACTATGCATGAGCCTGTGTGCCTGAAATATGAACTAGGCCTAGAGCTGCAGGGTGTCTAAGAGTTACCTCCTGAGATCCTCCATTTTGCTCAAATGTGGCCACTCTCTAAGCCAAACTCAGCATGTAAATGCATTACCCTCCCCCTAGCATGGGACATGACTCTTGGGGATGAGCTTCCCTAGCGCTGAGGAGTTACTACCAATCACTAACTGGTGATGCAACTAGAAAGAGACCTTGAATACAAGGGTCAACTCAGACTAGCAGAATATCTGAGCCTACATATTGGATCAAGTGTTAAAAACTGCTCTTTGACCTTGAATAAAAGGGGGAAATGGCAAAGACAAATGAGTTGATATGGCTAAGAGTCTTCCAAAACGAGTCAGGAGGTCATCAGACAATTCACGCTTACACACACCTCAGCAGGATCCCAGAGAGAGCCAAAGTAGATACAACCCTAGGTACTGATTCTCCTGAAAGCTGTGGAGATCCACAGGGTATATAATCATGCCAGATGGACTTGGAGTTCTGTGCCATGTCAGAGGGACCTACATTGGAATTTGTGCTCCTTAGTGTGACAGAGCTGGACTCAGATGTGACTTTTCTACACATGCCTCTTGTCACTTTTACTGAACCTGTGATGCTAGGGATGGTGCATACTCAGGGGACTTGAATCTCTGGACTGCCCAAGTGCCAGCTGGGCCCTGAGCCTCAGCAGAGTTGCAACTCTTACTCTCTGGTTCATTGGACTTACCCACGTCAGCTAACAGGGAGGTAAAGGTGGTCAACCACCACACCAGGGAATCAAGAGTGCCTACAGCCAGAGGCAGAGCAAGATGGCATCTGAGTGAGTGCACCTCATAAACTCTCCTGCAAAGAAGCAGCTGAGTAGGGTTGGAGTCCTGCTGGAGCAGGCTGTTTCTGGGGCTTGCAGGACAGAAGGTGTCTGGACATTGATTTGGTGAGACAGTGACAGAAGAGTTTCTTGCAAGAGGTAGAATTTTGGGTTTCTGACGTGGAGGTCAGAAGTTGTGGGCGGGACCCTTCCCCCTAGGGCTGGCAGTCACGGGGATACCTAAAAACTGTTTGTTGTGCTGCGGCGTTCCCAAACCCCGTGTTTACTGGATGCGTGGTTCCCAGGTCCGTATCCCCTAAACCCCAGTAGCCCACACTCCAGAGAGTCACATACCTTGAGTCTGCAATATCCTGGACTTCCCATTCCCGAATCCAGCACACCCTGAGGTCTGTCTGAGGTCCCTGATTACGCTAGCCCTCTGCATTGTTTGTTTGTTGTTGTTTTTTTCCTCTTTGAGCTTGAAGGAGCGTACCAGCTGACTTGGGGAAAGTCTGGGAAGAAAGGAGAGGCGAATCTGCTGAGAAAGTCCAGTTTACCTAAACATCTTGGGATAGGAAACTTGGTCTGGGAGAAGGTGGAGTCAGAAAATCAATTACACCTCCCCTAGCACACCTAAGGGAAAGGGACTGTAGAACGTGCTATCCAAGCTTCCAATAGCATATTTGGGGTTTCTGGTGAGGTGGAAATAAAGAGTCATTGTCTTCTGTGTTGAGCTGGTTCACCAAGGACCCACTTAAATCTCCTACTGGACTCTTGAATTTCCTGCTGCCCTGGGAAAGAGGGAAGTGAGGAAGGCAGAAAGGGGGAATGTCAGATCCCTAAGTGTTTTATTTACCTGCAAAGAAGATTCCTAGCTTGAAACTTTGGTTCTTTTTTTTGTCGTGTTTGTTATTGTTGCATTGTCTCCTGGTTTTTTCTTCTGTTTTATCCCCCAATGCCCTTTTTCTTTAGTTTTTTTTTCTCTTTTTCTTTTTCTTGCTTGCTTCCCCTGTTTTTCTTTTTTGTCCCTCTCTTTTTTTTCTCTTTTTCTTCCTTTCTCTTCTTTTTTATTTTATTTTTTTAATATAATAGGTGCTACAGGAAGCACTTCACATTTGCTGTGTTTCCTCATGCTCCATTTCCTCTTTTCTGTGTATATTGATTTTGGCCAACTACACTATCCCCTTTTCTCTACATCTTTCTATCCTCCATCATCTACTGTTTCTCTTACATTCCACCTCCCTTTCTTTGGCCCCCAAATTGTCTGACTTTTTCTTTCTAATACCTTTGTTCTGTTTTCTGTCTTTTATTCACTATTTTTTTAATTTTTTCTTAATTATTAAAGAAATTTTAGATTACATAAACATTACATCAAAAATATAAGGGATTCCCAAATACCCCACCCCCTCCCTCCCCCACTTTTTCCCCCTTAGTATCTTTCATTAATGTGGTACATTTGTTACAATTGATGAACATGTATTGAATTGAAGCATTGCTACTAACATGGTCTGTAGTTTACATTATGGTTTACACTTTGCACTGCACCATTTTGGCAAAATGTATAATGACTTGTATCTGCTATTGCAATGTCATGCAGAACAATTCCAATGGCCCAAAAATGCCCCATGTTACAACTATTCTTCCCCCTCCCTCCCCTCAGCACCTCTGGTGACCACTGTCTTTATATCAATAAAGACAGTTCTTCCAAGTTATAGGTACTTCCATTATTAGAATAATAATAAGTCTACTTTAGTCCATAGTTGCATTTCACCCTTATGTTTGTTCATTCCTCAATTCTGAGGATTGGGGATGGTGATGCCCACTCTGCTTTTGATTGAGAGAAGGTTTAGATCCCATGGGGAACATGTATTCACTCTTTATATTATTGTCTTTCTTTTCTCTTTCCCTCTCTCATGAAAACACTGGCCTTTTAATTCATACTATATTCCTCCCCATATTCAGTTGACTGTCTCATTATAGGTACTCTGCTTACTGCTATAACTATACACAACTTACATGAGTCTAATATCCATTCTCCTAGATCTCACATTGTTGCTCTGTTAACATTTATTATCAATACTACTTTATACATTTTCTTTTCTTATTCATTTTGCTTTCCCTGGCCCTAATATTTTCCTTCAAAGTGAACTTAGTCAGCAATAAGAAAATAGAGTAAGAAGAACAAAGTGACAAAGAGAAGACATAACACTTACACATGAACAACAACTAATTAATCCCCAAGACTAGATAATGAAGCTAAGGAACTGATTAAATCTGTCAAGATAAAATGATGACCAGACAGCAACAAAAAACTACAAACCAAACCAATAATCAGGAAAACATGGCCGAATCCAATGAACAAACTAAAAATCCGGAGGAAGCGCAGAACATCAGACAAGTAATTAAAGATCTCAAGACATATATTAGAGACCAACTTAATGAAGTAAAGGAAGAGATTAACAATATGAAGAAAACACTTGGAGAGAATACAGAAGAAATTGAAGATGTACACAAAAAGATAATAGATATGATGGTGATGAACACCACAGTTCAAGAAATCAAAAATACACTCTCAGCAAATAGCAACAAATTAGAAGAGACAGAGGAGAGAATTAGTGATGTGGAAGACAGTACATCTGAAATCAAACAGATAGTAGAACTCATCAATAAAAAGATAGAAAAAATCCAGCTGGAACGTAGGGACCTGGGTGACAATGCAAAACACACAAACATATGTATTATGCACATACCAGAAGGAGAGGAGAAGGGAAAGGGGACAGAAGGGGTGTTGGAGGAAATACTGGCTGAAAAATTCCCAAATCTACTGAGGGAGATGGATGTACATGTCCAGGAAGCACAAAGCACCCCAAACAGCCTAAATCCCAAAAAGTCTACCCCAAGACATATACTTGTCAAAGTATCCAATGCTCAAGACAAAGAGAAATTTCTAAAAGTAGCAAGAGAAAAGAGAACCATCACATACAAAGGAGGCTCCATAAGATTAAGTGCTGATTTCTCATCTGAAACCATGGAGGCAAGAAGGTAGTGGTATGATATAGTCAATGTACTAAAAGAAAAAAATTCCAACCAAGAATGCTCTATCCAGCTAAACTAACATTCAAAAATGATGGAGAATTCAAAATATTCACAGATAAACAGAAACTAAAAGAGTATGCCAACAAAAACCCTGCCCTTCAAGAAATACTTAAGGGAGTTCTGCAGGAAGAAAGAAAAAAACAGGAGAGGCAGAGTTGGACGAGAGTGTAAGAGCAACTAAAAAGACAAAAAGAGAAGGGAAAAAAAACAAACAAAATATGGCAAACACAAGTCCAAACAAAATATGGCTAACAAAAATAATTCCTTGAAAGTAATAACACTGAATGTCAATGGATTAAACTTGCCTGTTAAAAGTTTCAGACTGGAAGACTGGATAAAGAAATATGACCCATCTATATGCTGTCTACAAGAAACACATCTTAGACCCAGGGATTCAAGGAGGTTGAAAGTGAATGGCTGGAAAAAAAATCGTACAAGCAAACAATAACCAAAAAAAAGCAGGAGTAGCTATATTAATATCAGACAAAATAGACTCTAAATGCAAAACAATTGTGAGAGACAAAGATAGACACTACATATTAGTAAAAGGGATAATCTTTCAAGAAGAACCAACAATCATAAATATTTATGCTCCTAACAATGGCACCTCCAAATACATGAGGCAAACACTGGAAAACTAAATGAAAGAGTGGATGGCTCTACAATTATAGTGGGGGACTTTAATACACCACTATCAACTTTGGACAGAACATCTCAAAAGAGAATCAATAAAGAAACAAAAACTTTGAACAGTTTGTTAGAGGAGCTGGACCTAATAGACATATACAGAACATTACACCTGAATACAGCAGGATATACATTTTTCTCAAGTGCACATGGATCATTTTCCAAGATAGACCATATGCTAGGCCACAAAGAAAGGCTCAATGAATTCAGAAAGATCAAAGTCATACAAAATAATTTCTCTGACCACAGTGGAGTGAAGCTGGAAATCTGCAAGGGACAAAGGCCCATATTTTACACCAAGATATGGAAATTTTAAAACACAGTCTTAGAAAAACAGTGGGTCAAGGAGGAAATCTCAAAAAAAGTTAATAACTACCTTGAAACCAATGAAAATGATAACACAACATACCGAAACTTATGGGATGCAGCAAAAGCAGTACTGAGAAGGAAATTTATAGCCATAAATCCATACATCAAAAAAGAAGAAAGAGCAAAAATTGAAGAACTAACTGCACATTTGGAGGAATCAGTAAAAAAACAACAACAAAGTAACCCCACAGGAAGAAGAAAGAAAGAAATAACAAAGATAAGAGCAGAACTAAATGAAATAGAAAATAAAAAAGCACTTAAAAAGATAAACAAAACCAAGAGCTGGTTCTTTGAGAAGATCATTAAAATTGACAAACCCTTAGCTAGACCAACGAACAAAAAAAGAGAGAAGATGCAAATACACAAAACCAGAAATGGGAAAGGAGATATCACCACTGACCCCACAGAAATAAAGACTATCATAAGAGAATACTTTGAAAAACCATATTCCAAAAAAAAAGACAATTTAGAGGAAATGGACATTCCTAGAAACACATAAGCAGCCTATATTGATGAAAGAAGAAATTGATGATCTCAACAAACCAATCACAAGTAAAGAGATAGAATCAGTCGTTAAAAACCTCCCAACTAAGAAGAGCCCTGGGACAGATGGCTTCACAGGTGAATTCTACAAAACATTCCATAAAGAACTAATGCCAATCTGCTGAAACTCTTCCAAAAAATCAAAACAGAAGTAACATTGCTTAACTTACTCTATGATGCCAGCATTACCCTAGTACCAAAGCCAAACAAAGACACCACAAGAAAAATTACAGACCAATTTCTCTAATGAACCTGGATGCAAAAATCCTCAACAAAATACTTGCTAACCGTATTCGACAACACATTAAACAAATTATACACCATGACCAAGTGGGATTCATTCTGGTTATGCAAGGATGGTTTGACATAAGAAAATGAATCAATGTAATACCCATATAAACAGATTGAAGGAATAATAATGATAACACAACATACCAAAACTTATGGGATGCAGCAAAAGCAGTACTGAGACAGGAATTTATAGCCATAAATTCATAAATCAAAAAAGAAGAAAGAGCAAAAATTGAAGAACTAACTGCACATTTGGAGGAATTAGTAAAAAAAAAAAAAAAAAAAAAACACCAAAGTAACCCCATAGGAAGAAAAAAGAAAGAAAGAACAAAGATAAGAGCAGAACTAAATGAAATAGAGAATAAGAAAGCACTTGAAAAGATAAACAAGACCAAGAGCTGGTTCTTTGAGAAGATCAATAAAATTGACAAACCCTTAGCAAGACTAACAAAGAAAAAAAGAGAGAAGATGCAAATATACAAAATAGGAAATGAGAAAGGAGATATCACCACTGACCCCATAGAAATAAAGACTATCATAAGAGAATACTTTGAAAAACTATATTCCAACAAAAATGACAATTCAGAGGAAATGGACAAATTCCTAGAAACACATAAGCAGCCTATGTTGACGAAAGAAGAAATTGATGATCTCAACAAACTAATCACAAGTAAAGAGATAGAATCAGTCATTAAAAACCTCCCAACTAAGAAGAGCCCAGGGCCAGACAGCTTCACAGGTGAATTCCTCGAAACATTCCGGAAAGAACTAACACAAATCCTGCTGAAACTCTTCCAAAAAATTGAAACAGAAGGAACACTACTGAACTCATTCTATGGTGCCAACATTACCCTAGTTCCAAAGACAAATAAAGACACCACGAGAAAGGAAAATTACAGACCAATTTCTCTAATGAACCTAGACGCAAAAATCCTCAACAAAATATTTGCTAACCGTATTCAACAACACATTAAACGAATTATACACCATGACCAAGTGGGATTCATTCCGGGTATGCAAAGATGATTCAATACAAGAAAATCAATCAATGTAATACACCATATAAACAGATTGAAGGAAAAAAATCACATGATTATATCTATAGATGCAGAAAAAGGATTTGACAAAATACAGCACACTTTCTTGATAAAAACACTTCAAAAGATTGGAATACAAGGAAATTTTTTGAACATGATAAAGGGTATATATGAAAAACCCACAGCCAACATCATTTACAATGGTGAGATCCTAAAATCCTTCCCTCTAAGATCAGGAACAAGACAAGGATGCCCACTCTCTCCACTTCTATTTAACATTATCTCAGAAGTACTTGCTTGAGCACTGAGGCAAGAACCAGCTATAAAAGGCATTCAAATTGGAAAGGAAGAAGTCAAAATTTCATTATTTGCAGATGACATGATCCTATACATAGAAAACCCTGAGAGGTCTACAACAAAGCTTCTAGAACTCATAAATGAGTTTAGTAAAGTCGCAGGTTAGAAGATCAATGCACAAAAATCAGTAGCATTTCTGTACACCAATAATGAGCAAGCTCAGGAGGAAATCAAGAAACAAATACCATTCACAATAGTAAATAAAAAAATCAAATACCTAGGAATAAATTTAACTAAAGAGGTAAAAAACTTATACACAGAGAACTGCACAACACTGTTCAAGGAAATCAAAGAAGACCTAAATAAATGGAAGAATATTCCCTGTTCATGGATAGGAAGACTAAATATTATAAAGATGTCTATCCTACCAAAACTTATCTGCACATTCAATGCAATCCCAATAAAAATCAACACAGCATTCTTTAAGGAACTAGAAAAACTAACTATGAAATTTATTTGGAAAGGAAAGAGGCCCTGAATAGCCAAAGACATATTGAAGAAGAAAAATGAAATTGGAGGAATCACACTACCTGACTTCAAAACATACTACAAAGCCACAGTAATGAAAACAGCATGGTATTGGCACAAGAAGAGACACACAGACCAATGGAACTGAATTGAGAGTTCTGATATAGATCCTCATATACATAGTCATATAATATTCGATAAAGCCACCAAACCCTCTCAACTGGGAGAGAATGGCCTATTCAACAAATGGTGCCTGGAGAACTGGATATCCATATGTAAAAGAATGAAAGAGGATTACCATCTCACACCTTATACAAAAATCAACTCAAGATGGATCAAAGACCTAAATATAAGAGCCAAGACCATAAAGACTTGTCGTCACTTCCATGCTTTTCCCCTCGGTGTACCCAGCCCGGATGAGTGCGCCGGAGCCAAGGAACCACACCCAGTGAACACTCCGGGGACACAGGCTCGTGGCACAGGTCTGGTTTATTGAGGAAGTGTGGTGGTATATATAGATAAAGGAGGGGAAGTTGGGTGGTGTGTTAGTACTGGATTGGTTATGTTAATTGGGAAAGACTGATTGGCGCAAGAGACTTTGTTGCTGAGGACTGGAGGAAGCTTTGGCAAGTCGGGGGAAATTTTGGCGGGCTTGGCAGCTTCTGGGCTTAATTTCTTTGTTATACTCACAAAGACTTTGGAAAGCAGTGCAGGGAAGCATATATAAGACCTTGTAATAGGAAATGGCTTCACGAACTTCACACCAAAAGCACAAGCAGCAAAAGAACAAATAGATAAATGAGACATCTTCAAAATTAAAGCCTTCTGCACCTCAAAGGAGTTTGTCAAGAAAGTGAAAAGAGAGCCTACACAATGGGAGAAAATATTTGGTAACCATATATCTGATAGGAGACTTATAACCTGCATATATAAAGAACTCCTATATCTTAAAAATAAAAAGACAACCCATTTTAAAAATGGGGAAAAGATTTAAACAGACACTTCTCCAAAGAAGAAATACAAATGGCTAAAAACCACATGAAAAAATGCTCCAAATCTCTAGATATTAGGAAAATGCAAATGAAAACTACAATGAGATACCATCATACTCCCATAAGATTGGCAGCTATGAAAAAAATAGAAGACTACAAATGCTGGAGAGGATGTGGAGGAATGAGAACAATCATCCACTGCTGGTGGGAATGCAGAAGGATCCAGCCATTCTGGAGGACAGTTTGGCAGTCTCTCAAAAAACTAGCTATAGATTTTCCATATGACCCAGCAATTACACTGCTGGGTATATACCCAGTAGAACTGAAAACAAGAACAAAAGCAATATATGCACACCAGTGTTCATAGCAGCATTGTTCACTATTGCCAAAAGTTGGAATCAACCCAAATGCCCATCAACAGATGAATGGATAAATAAAATGTGGTATATACATACAATGGAATACTACTCAGCTTTAAGAATGAATACACTACAAACACATGTGATAACATGAATGAATCTTGAGAACTTTATGTTGAGTGAAGCAACCCAGGCATTGAAGGACAAATACTATATGACCTCAATGATATGAAGTAAGTAAACCAAGCTGCCTCAGATACCTAGAGACTGGATGAGAGGCTTAAAGTAAATTGGTGGGTAGAGGAAGGATGTAAGCTGACACCTACATGAGTGAAATCTATGATAAGCTGGAGGTAAGTATTTGTACAAGAAGGGATAAAATGGGGAGATAGGGTTACCTTTGGGTGGGGCTTTTCAGGCATGAGGGGGGCTAGGGATGGGAGGATGGATAATATTGCCCAAGAAATTGGGGGGAGGGTGGGGGAACATATGAACATAGGAGATTGTCAGATATTTGGTTGAGTATAATGCTGAGAAAACTTTTTCAAAAATATAATAAGGAAGGTTACCTGTTTAAGAAGCTTAAAGGGGAGAATCTGATGCAGGACAGGCTTCCAGGGAGTGTGTGAGTGCTCATTTTGTCATAGTGGGTTATATCATTGGATAGATACCCATATAATGAGAATGAAGGTATACCCACATCCTGATGAGGTCTGATGTTCTCAAATAGAAGGAATTGTATCTCTCGAGAGAAATGGTGGCTCTCAATGCGTTAAGGCAGTCGAGCATGTCAAGCCCTCATCATTGTTGCAAGTATCTCTGAACATGGCTCTTCAAACAATGAAGATTGACTGTCACTGTGGGCCCTTAGTGGAGGGGGAAAGAGGTATTGAATAGATGGAATCAATGTAACTGTGTTGGCAATAGAAGTGTTCCACAAGATTATGCAAGGATGGATATAAGACATGTTAAATTACACCAAAAATGTATAGGGGTCAATAGGCTAAAATGTAAATCATAATGTAAAACATAAGATAACTAAAAATTTAGAAAACTGTATAGTCTAAAATATAAACCACAATGTAAACCGAAGTGTTACCTTGTTTGAAAGCTATTGTCTCAATATCTGTACATCAGTTTCAGTAAATATAGTATGAATATGTAAAAAGATTATTGCTGTGGAAGGGAAAAGGGTTTTATGTTGGATATGTGGGAGTACTGTATATTGTATATATGAATTACTGTGATCTAAAACTTTTGTGAAGACAAGCTTAATAATTAGGAAAAAAAGAAAAAGAAAAAGAAGATGGAAGAAGTTGCCTTGCCAATTAGCATACAGGGCAATATTTACTGCAGTGGTGGAAGGCAAAACATCAAAAACAAAGCTTTTGTGTTCTGTAATTTTTTGATACCCCAATTTATTTTTACCTTAATTTTTCTAAATTGATATGTATTCTATATCTAACCTTTAAACTCATCACTATATTCCATTTTACTATTAATGGAACCTGGAAATATATTGTGCTTCACTTTTGAAGAAGTTTTGGATCACAGAGAGGTTCAACAATGGCAGGGGAGGAATACTGGTGTGGGATGTTATTGACAGGGGACAGGGCAGGGAGCTCTTCAGGGCATATATCCAGGGTACATAAAAATGTTTGGATATTTTCATAGTGGTTACAATTAAAAACAACAACTGAGGGAGTGCTGAGTTCCTAGCCAGGGGAGCTCTATCATAGTCCCTAAAGGATAGCAACAATCCCCCAAGTGCAACAGCAAAGACCAAAAAAGAAGGATGGTCCAACAATGAGCCCTTGATACTAATGACTATGCTTGTGAGCCTGTGCACCTGAAATAAGAACTAGGCCTAGAGCTGCAAGGTGCCTAAGAGTTACCTCCTGAGAGCCTACCTGTTGCTCAAATGTGGCCAGTCTTGAAGCCAAACTCAGTGTGTAAATGCGTTGCCTTCCCCCACTGTGGGACATGACTCCCGGGGATGAGCCTCACTGGCACCAAGGGATTACTATGAAGTACCAGCTGATGATGTAACTAGAAAATCAACTTGAATAAAAGGATCAACTCAGACCAGCAGAATATCTCAGCCTACATATAATATCAGGAGTTAAAAATGCTTTTTGACCTGAATAAAAGGGGGAAATGGAAAGGACAAGTGAGCTTATATGACTATGAGTCTCCAAAAAAAGAGCTGGGAGGTTATCAGAGTGGTCACCCTTATGCACACCTCAGCAGAGTCCCAGACACAGATAAAGTAGATACAACCCCAGGTATGGGTTCTTCTGAGGACTACAGAGACCCACAGGTTCTATGGTCATGGCAGATGGAGTTCAGTGCCATGTCAGTTGGCCCTACTTTGGAGTTTGTGTTTCTGTGTGATGGAGTGGGACTCAGATGTGATCTTTGTTCACAAGCCTCTCCTGTTACTTTTACCGGAACTGTGATTGGCACTGGGGTTTAGTGTATACCCAGGGGACCTTAATCTCTGGACTGTCCATGTAATAGCCAGGCCCTGAGCCTCAACAGACTTGCAACTCCTACACTCTGGTTTATTGGACTTACCCCACTCAGCTAACATGGAGTTGAAGAAGGTCAACCACCACACCAGGGAGCCAAGAGTGTCTACAACTGAAAGCAGGAGAATTGCATCCAGCATCCATGTGGAATCTAAGCCCCCTCTTGATATAGATGTGGAGTGGACACAATCATTCCAGGGTCCACAGGATGGAGGAATAGAGTATGGATTAGAGTGGACTTACTGATATTCTATTCATGAACTATTGTGATTAGTAATCGAAGAAAATGTAGCATTGATGTGGAGAAAGTGGCCATGGTAGCTGCTAAGGGTAGGGAGTGGGAAGAAGAGATGTGATGTGGGGGCATTATCAAGACTTGGAGTTGTCCTGGGTGGTACAGCAGGGACAGTTACCTGACATTGTATGTCCTCCCATGGCCCACTGGGTGAACTGGGGGACAGTGTAAACTATAATTTGGACCATTGACCATGTGGTGCAGCAGTGCTCAGAGATGTATTCACCAAGTGCAATGAATGTCCCACGATGACCGAGGAGGTTGTTGTTATGGGAGGAGTGGGGTAAGGGGGGCGGGGGTATATGGGGACCTCATATTTTTTTAATGTAACATTAAAAAAATAAATAAAGACCAAAAAAAGAGAAGGCTGGTTCTGAAGTTGAAAAAAAAAACGAAACATATACTTACTATATGACCCAGCAATACCACCACTAGTTATTTGCCCAAGAGAAATGAAAACTTGATGCTCACACAAAACCTACATATGGGTATTTATGGTGGCTTTATTTATAATTACCAAGAACTGAAAACTCAAATGTCCTTCAACTGATGAATGGATAAATGAACTGTGTTATATCCATACAGAGAAATAGTACTCAGCAACAAAATGGAAGTAATTACTGATAGATGCAATAGCTTGGATGAATCTCAAATGCATTATGAAAAACAGAAAATGCCAAACCCAAAATGGTCATACACTATAATTTCATTTCTATGACATTCTGCAAAAGGCCAAACTATAAAAGTAAAGAATAGATGAGTGGCTAGCAGGGGCTAGAAGTTAGCAGAGAGGTTGACTTTTAAAGAGGGTAGGAACTGATGATGCAACTGGAAAAGGACCTTATACGGAAGGTTCAATGCGGATCAGCAGAATATCCATGTCTACATAAAATAACATGACTTTAAAATGCTGTTTGACCTAAAGTAAGGGGGAAATGGAAAGGAGAAATGAGTTTATATGGCTACGAGTTTCTAAAAAAGAGTCTGGAGGCTGGCACAAGGATTGCCCTCATGCACAACTGAGCAGAGTCAGAGAGACAGATAAAGCAGATACAACCCCCAGATATTGGTTCCTTTGAAGGCTAAAGAGACCCATGAGAGTTATGGCCATGGCCGATGGGGTTAACTACCAGGGCAGATGGCCCCTCTTTGGAAATGGTGTTTATGTGTGATGAATCTGGACTCAGATGGGATCTCCCTTCATAAGACTTTCATGCTAATGTGCTGGAGGTGCAGTTAACGTTGGGATTTAAGATATATTTAGGGGATTTGAATCTCTGGACTGACAATGTGATAGCCAGGTCCTGAGCCTCAACAGACTCCAGCACCTACAATCTGATTTATTGGACTTACCACACTCAGCTAAGATGGAGTTGAAGAAGGACAATCACCACACCATGGAGCCTAGAGTGATTACAACTGAAAATGGGAGGATTGCATCCAGCATCCATGTGGAATTTGAGCCTCCTCTTGACATAGAGGTGCAATGGACACAACCAATCCAATGTCCACATAGAAGAGGTGGTATTGGATTGAGAAAAGTGGACATGGTGGACGATGGGTATGGGGAAAGGCAGGAAGAGATGAGAGGTGGAGGTGTCTTTGGGACATGGAGCTGCCCTGGATGGTGCTTCAGAGGCAATCACCGGACATTGTAAATCCTCACAGGGCCCACTGGATGGAATGGAGGAGAGTATGGGCCATGATGTGGACCATTGACTATGAGGTGCAGAGGTGCCCAAAGATGTACTTACCAAATCCAATGGATGTGTCATGATGATGGGAACGAGTGTTGCTGGGGGGGGGGGAGCGGTGGGGTGGGGGGGTGGGGTTGAATGGGACCTCACATATATATTTTTGATGTAATATTATTACAAAGTCAATAAAAAAAAAAGAAAAAAAAATAAAGAGGGTAGGAGGTCAGTTTGGGGGGATGGAATTATTCTGTGTTTGATTGTGGTGCTGTTTACATACTGTACACATTTGTCAAAGGAATTTTTATTTAAATTATGCCTCAATACTAAAAATAACAATAAGACAGTGAAAAGATACCAGAGAATGATTCAGGACTGCCCCAGGTGATCAAACTATTGTGCTTCCAAAGGATCTTGTATCACAAAGCCAGGCTGTACTCAGAGCCACACAATCTTTATTTCAGAACAGCTGGAGGTATTGGAAGATGCATTTGGAAAGACCATGTCTTGGAGTAACTGACGTCAACCTTCAACTTTGATGAGCTGGTAGTAAAGGTTTGGTGCAAGAACCATCACATCAAATGGAGGAATGAGCAGTGAAAAACTAAGCAATGGTGTTACCAGGACAACCAAACCACACTATTTCAGTGTAGGAGGATAAAGTGCCCTTACATAAAACTGCTGCAACTACTCATCCTGTGAGTTCTGGAATTTCAGATACCTATGGTCCTGATTCACCTGAGGTTCCAAGCAATCTGGCACAACGAGGGCAGCTTGAGGCTCCAAAACTTACAGCACCAACTACATGCTTGGCTCCTACTTCACAACCAGCAAGGGAGAAAGGGCAAGAAGCCCTAAACTAAAGAGAAAAACTGCACCCAGAATAAATACTCTAATAAGCCAGTTGCCAAGACACTAACAAAAAATTTACAAACCACACCAAGAAACAGGAAGCTATGGCCCAGTTAAAGGAACAAGGTAAGCCTCCAGATGACATAAATGAGTTGAGACAGCTAATCATAGATGCTCAAACAAATCTCCTTAATAAATTCAATGAGATGGATAAAGAGATTAAGTATATTAAGACACTAGATGAGCACAAAGAAGAATTTGAAAGCATACGTAGAAAAATAGCAGATCTTATGGGAATGAAAGGTGCAATAAATGAAATTAAAACATTGGAATCATATAATAGCAGATTTGAGAAGGCAGAAGAAAGGATTGATGAACTTGAAGAAATGGCCTCTGAAAGTGAACATACAAAGGAACAGATGAAGAAAAGAATGGAAAAAATAGAAAAAGTTCTCAGGGAACTAAATGACAGCCAAAGACATGCAAACATACATGTCATGGGTGTCCGAGAAGGAGAAGAGAAGGAAAAATGAACAGAAGGAATATCTGAAGAAATAATGGTAGAAAATTTCCCCACCCTATTGAAGGACATAGATATCCATGTCCAAGAAGCACAACATACTCCCATCCAAAAAAATCTGAGTAGACCAACTCCAAGGCACATACTCATCAGAATGTCAAATGCCAAAGACAAAGAGAATTCTAAGAACAGCAAGAGAAAAGCAATGCATAACATATAAGGGATACCCAATAAGATTAAGTGCTGATTTCTCACCAGAAACCATTGAGGCAAGAAGACAGTGGTCTGATATATTTCAGATACTACAAGAGAAAAACTTCCAGCCCAGAATCTTATATCCAGCAAGGCTGTCTTTCAAAAATGGGGTGAGCTCAGAATATTCACAGACAAACAGAAACTGAGAGAAATTTCTAAGCAAGAGACCAGATTTTCAGGAAATATTAAAGGGTGTGCAAGAGACTGAAAAGAAAAGACAGGAGAGAGAGGCCTGGAAGAGAGTCTAAAAATGAAGATTATATCAATAAAAGTAACTAAATTGTCAAAAGTGGTGAAAATAAAATATGACAGATAAAATGCAAATAGTCAGGAATAAACTTAACCAATGATGTAAAGCATTTGTACTCAGAAAACTGCAACTCAATGTTAAAAGAAATTTTAAAAGTCCTAAATAACTGAAAGAACATTCCCATGGTCATGAATTGGAAGACTAAATATCATTAGGACATAAATTCTACTCAAATTGATATATAGATTCAATGCAATCCAGATAAAAATTCCACCAGCATTAAAGAAAAAATTAAAAACACAATCATCAAATTTATTTGGAAGGGTAAGGGGTCCTGAATAGCCAGACACATCATATAAAGGAAAAGTGAACCCTCATCTCCAGACTTTAAATCTTATTACCTAGCTATAGTGGTAAAAACAGCATGGTACTGGCCTAAAGACAGACACAATAGACCAATGGAACCAAATTGATGGTTCAGAAACAGACCCTCACATGTACAGTCAAGTGATTTTTGACTAGCCTGTCAAAGTCACACAGCTCAGGCAGAACAATCCATTCAACAAAAGGTGCTGAAAAAATTGGGTATCCATAGCCTAAAGAAGGAAAGAGGATCCTATGCCACACCTTATCCAGAAATTAACTCAAAAATGGATTTTAAAAAAACTAAAAATAAAAGCAAGAACCATAAAACTTCTAGAAGAAATTGTAGGAAAATACCTTCAAGACCTCATGGTAGGTGGTAGATTCTTAAAGGAGATAAGATGAGGACTGAGTGGACTACTGATGTTTAATATATGTAGAAATTTTAATTAACTTTGCTGTAAAAGTGTGGAAATGGGTAGAGTGGATGGTAACACACAGTGAGTAACAGCTAGTTTATAAATGGGGATGTGACTGAAAATGGTAGTCTAGGTATGTAAATGCCTATGACAGAGTGCTAGATAATAATCTAGGAACTGGATAGCACAGTAAACCAAGAGGTGGATAAGAATTTAGGTTGATGGTACAGATGCAAGAGTGTCCTTTGTGAGCTAAAGCAAATGTATATCACTACTGCAGGCTGTTGGGAATGTGGAGAAGCATGGGAAAAATACAGCTGGAGTGACCCATGGACTGTGGTTAGTAGTAAGAATATAATATTCTTGCATCTATGCAAAAGATGTACTGTGTTGATACTGAGGCAGTATAGAAAATGTGAGTCAAATATACACTATGGACATGGTAGCAATCAGATGATATTATTTTATCTGTAGTAAATGACACACCACATTGTGGTGTGATGATGGAGGGGTGTTGTTTGGGAATTCTGCACATGTGCATGATTGTTTTATAAGTTTACAACTCTGTCATAAAAAATATATTTAAAAAATAATAATAGGGTGGGTTGGGGGGAAAACACACCAAATGTAAGATAAGGACTATGATTAGTAGTAAGATTTTGACAATATTCTTTCATAATTTGTAAAAAATTTCTCATGACAATGCAAGATGTTGGTGGAGGGTTAATATATGGGACGCCTATATGATGTTATGTATGTTTGCTTTGTAAGTTCACAGCTTTTACTATACACTTGTTTATGTATGTTCATATATAAGTGATATAAAGATAATAATAGAATTGGTTAGGGGAAAAATAGTTTTGTTTAGTAGTAATATTTTGACAATGCTCTTTAATTATTAGTTAAAAAGGTTTAAAAACAATGCAAGTTATTGGTAGTAGGGTGAAATGTTATATATATTTGTTTGATGTTATATATGTTTGTTTTGTAAGTTCACAACTATTATACACTTATTGTTTGTGTATGTTTATGTATGAGTGATATATTTTAATAAATTTAAAATAAATAAACATATTAGAGGCATACAACAGTAGGCTCGAAATGATAGAAGAAAGAATAAGTAATGCAGAAGATAGAACAGCTGAAGTTGAAGAGAAAAGAACAGAGAAGAAAAAAATGGAAAAAGAATTGAGCAGGAGCTCAGGGAGTTGAATGATAATATGAAACTCAACAACATACATGTCATGGGAGTTCCAGAAGGAGAGAAGAAGGGAAAAGGGGCAGAAAGAATATTTGAGGAAATAATGGCTGAAAATTTCCCAACTCTCATGAAAAAAATGAACTTACATGTCCAAGAACCACAGCATACCCCAATCAGAATAAATATGAATAGACCTACTCCAAGACACATACTACTCAGAATGGCAAACATCAAAGACAAAGATAAAATTCTGAGAGCAGCAAGAGAGAAGCAAATCATCACATACAAAGAACACCCAGTAAGACTTAGTAAGCATTTCTCATCAGAAACCATGGGGGCGAGAAGAGAGTGGCATAGATACAATTAGGATACTGAAAGAGAAAAACTGCCAGATGAGAATTCTTTATACAGCAAAATTGTCCTTCAAATATGAAGGTGAGTTTAAAATATTCACAAACAAACAGAAACTAAGAAAGTTCATTTTAAAAATCCAAATTTGCAGGAAATATTAAAGGGAGCCTTACAGTCTAAAAAAAAAAAAAGACAGGAGAGAAGCTTGAAGAAGAGAATAGAAAACAAGGATAGCAGAAAGGATGACTAAAAGAGTAACAAGGCAGATTAAAATAGGATATAACATGAAAACCAAAGAATAAACGGTGGAAATAAATAATACTTTTACAGTAATATTATAGAATGTGAGCGGATTAAACTCCCCAATCAAAAGATATTAGCTAAAAATAAATAAATAAATAAATAAAAAATAAAATAAAATAAAAAAGATATTAGCTGACAGAATGGATAAATAAAAACATGAACCATCCATATGCTGCCTACAAGAGACTCATCTTAGACCCAGGGACACAAACCAGCTAAATGTAAAAGATTAGAAAAATAGTGCACGCTGACAGCCAAGAACGTGGGAGGACAGGTAGAGGGAAGCGGGAACCGGAAGTGAAGGCAGAGTCCCTACTTCGTCGCTGTTGCTGCCACCATACGCGCCCGCTCTGCTCAGCTCTTCTATCAGAAACTAGTATCTTCCTTTTCCTCTCCTCTTCCCCAGGCACTCTTTCTTCCTTGATTTCATCTATTCTGCCTGAACCCATCTAGAGACTCCCTCCCGTTCCCCCCCTGCCAGCCCAGCTATGGCAGAAAACAATGTAGACAATGAGCTCTTGGACTATGAAGATGATGAGGTGGAGACAGCAGCTGGGGGAGATGGGACTGAGGCCCCTGCCAAGAAGGATGTCAAGGGCTCCTGTGTCTCCATCCACAGCTCTGGCTTTCGTGACTTCTTGCTCGAGTCAGAGTTGCTCCAGCCCATTGTTGACTGTGGCTCTGAGCATCCATCAGAAGTCCAGCATGAGTGCATCTCTCAGGCCATTCTGGGTATGGATGTCCTGTGCCAAGCCAAGTCAGGCATGGGCAAGACAGCAGTGTTTGTGCTGGCCACACTGCAACAGCTGGAGCCAGTCCCTGGGCAGGCGTCTATGCTGGTGATGTGTCACACTCGGGAGCTGGCTTTTCAGATCAGCAAGGAGTATGAGCGCTTCTCTAAATACATGCCCAATATCAAGGTATCAGAGCCGGAGATTAAACCTGGGACCTTGTATGTGGGAAGCCAGCACTTAACCACTGAACCACTTTGGCTCCCCTGAGTTGGTTTTTTCGTTTGCTTGTTGTTTGTTTTTAGGAGGCACCAGGAACCGAGCCTGGGACCTACCAAGTGGGAAGCAGGCACGCAACCACTTTAGCCACATCCGCTCCCAGTTTGCCTTGATTTTAACACATAATGTAAATATATCTATGTAGCATGAGAGTTCATCATATTTGGGGTATGGATAATGCTTGCCCCAGAACCACCCTTTTCTTACTACTTCTTTGTACTGACTTTGAGTTGTTGCACTGTCCTCTGGTTGACATTTTGAAATTTTGGGGCTTTATGGTAAGGAAGGGCATAGAAGCTCTAAAATAGCTCCATTGTGGTGTGTGAATTTTCAGGATTGTTTAAAATGGTACAAGATTGATAACTGGGGCAACAACAGAGTTGACTTGAGTGTTTTCCAGTTTTATAACCTTGATACTCAGTGTGATTCCCAGAACATTAGCTTCAGCACAGCATCATTTGGGAGCTCATTGGGAATACAGACCCACCCCAGACCTGCTGAATATGATTATATTCAAGAGCTCCAGGTGATTGGAGTTTGAGATGTATAATGTATAACTAGGAATGGATGAAGGATTCTTACAATTTTTCTCTTTATTCATTGCCTTATATTTTAATGAAATTGAGTCATAATCCTTAATAAAAAATAGTATTTAAGAAGTCAAAGTAGTAATACCTGTATGTGGTAATCCAGAAGATTTTATAATGAAAAGAGTTATGTTCTCTCATTTCTAGTCCTACTTCATAGACATTTGCTAACCCCTTTTTTTCCAGTTCTGCTGGTTCTATATAACCAGATTATAGGTGCTGTCTTCTTTTTTTACGCTTTTAAAATTTATTCAGAGTTTTGATGTTGATTTAAGAAAATGCAGAAAGTATGGGGTTCCCATATACCCCCATCATACACAGTTTTCCCTATGAACATTTTGCATTAGTGTGGTACAGCTGTTACAATTGATGAACCAATGCTGTAATTATTTTATTAACTGTTGTCTGTAGTTTATGTTAGGGTATTATACAGTTCTGTGGTTTTAAAAAAATTTTCTAGTAACACAAAAATTTCCATTTTAGGGGGGTGGGGGGTATATGGGGACCTCATATTTTTTAATATAACATTAAAAAAACAAATAAAGACAAAAAATTTCCATTTTAACTACTTTCAAAAAATAAGAATAGAAAAAATTAAAGATTAGAAAAATACAATCCATGCAAACAACAACCAGAAAAGAGCAGGGGTAGCTATATTAATATGAGACAAAACAGACTTTAAATGCAAAAAAAGATATAAAAGATGCAGAAAGCCATTATATACCAATAAAAAGGACAATCCACCAGGAAGAAATTACAGGTATAAATGTCTATGCAACTAATCAGATGTCCCAAAATACATAGGCAAACTCTGGCAAAAGTGAAGGGAAAAATAGGCATCTCTACAATAATAGTTGGAAACTTCAACACACCACTCACATCATTAGATAGAACAACTAAACAGAAAATTAACAAGGAAACAGAAATTGAACAATATAATAAACAAGCTAAACCTAAGAGACATATACAGAACACTGCATCCCAAATCAGCAGTTTATTCATACTTCTCAAGTGCTCATGAATCTATCTCCAGGATAGACCACATGTTAGGTCACAAGACAGGTCTCAATAAATATAAAAAGATTGAAATTATATAAAGCACCTTCTCAGGTCATAATGGAATGAAACTGGAAATCAATAACAGACAGGAAAGAGGTAAATTCACAAATGTGTGGAGGCTAAACAACACACTCCTAAATAATCAGTGGGTCAAAGAAGAAATTGTAAGAGAAATTAATAAATATATTAAGGCAAATGAAAATGAGAACACAACTTATCAAAACTTAAGAGCTACAATGAAGGCAATGCTGAGAGGGAAATTCATAGCCCTAAATGCCTATATTTTAAAAAGGAGAGCTAAAATCAAAGATCTAACTGAGCAACTGGAGAAACCACAAAAAGAACAGTAAACCATTCCCAAAGCAAGCAGAAGGAAAGAAATAATGAATATTAGAGCAGAAATAAATGAAATTGAAAACAAAAACAATAGAGAAAATCAACAAAACCAAAATCTGGTTCTTTGAAAAGATCGATAAAATTGACAAACTCTTAACTAGACTAACAAAGAGAAAAAAAAGAGAAAATGCAAATAAATAAAATCTGAAATGAAAGGGGGGAATTTATGACTGACCCCACAGAAATAAAAAGGATTGTAAGAGGATGTTATGAAAAACTGTATGCCAACAACTAGACAACCTAGATGAAATGGACGAATTCCTAGAAATACACAACACAACCTACACTGATGTTGCAATAAGTACAATAACTTCACCAACCAATCACATTTAAAGAGATTGAATCAGTCATCAATAATCTCCCAACAAAGAAAAGTCTAGGACCAGATGGCTTCACAGGTGAATTCTACCAAGAATTTCGAGAATTAACACCAATCCTGTTTAAATTATTCCAAAAAATTAAAGAGGAAAAATTACCCAATGCACTTTATGAAGCCAACATCACCCTAATACCAAAGCCAGATACACTACAAGAAAAGAAAATTACAGACTAACTCCCTAATGAACATAGATGCAAAAATTCTCAACAAAATACTTGCAAATCAAATCCAACAACATTATCAAAAGACTTATATACCACAACCAAGTGGGCTTTACTCCTGGTATGCAAGGGTGTTTCAACATAAGAAAATCAATTAATATAATACACAATATTAACAAATTGAAGGGAAAAGGTCACATTCATCTCAATTGATGCAGAAAAGTCATTTGATAAAATCCAGCATCCTTTCCTGATAAAAACTCTTCAAAAGATAGGAATAGAAGGAAAATCCCTCAATATGATAAAGGAAATGTATTTTTTTAAAAACCCAAAGTCAACATCGTACTCCTAAGATTAGGAACAAGACAAGGATGCCCAAAAGTCACCACTGTTATTCAACATTGTGCTATAAGTTCTAGCTAGAACAATTAGACAAGAAAAAATAATAATAAAACACAATCAAATAGGAAAAGAGGAAGTAAAAGTCTCACTATTTATGGATGGCATGATCCTATATTTAGAAATTCTGAAGTATCCATGACAAAGTTATTTGAGCTAAGTTCAGCAAAGTGGCAGAATACAAGATCAACATGTAAAAATCAGTAATGTTTCAGCACACCAGTATTGAAGACAATTTAAGGAAGAAATTAGGGGAAAATTTCATTTAAAATAGCAATCAAAAAAATCTCAGGAAGCAAATTTGGCTCAACAGATAGAGTGTCTGCCTACCACATGGGAGGTCCAGGGTTCAAACCAGGGCCTCCTGACCCATGTGATGAGCTGGCCCATGCGCAGTACTGATGTGCGCAAGGAGTGCTGTGCTATGGAGGAGTGTCCCCCGCATAGGGGAGTCCCACACACAAGGAGTGCTCCCCATAAGGAGAGTGCCCAGTGTGAAAAAAGTACAGCCTGCCCAAGTGTGGTGCTGCACACATGGAGAGCTGACACAGCAAGATAACACAACAAAAAGAGACATAGATTCCCAGTGCCACTGACAAGAATCCAAGTGGACACAGAAGAACATGCAGCGAATGGACACAGAGAGCAGACAACTGGGTGGTGAGAGAGAAATAATATTTTTTAAAAATCTCAAATACCTATGAGTCAATTTAACCAAAGATGTACAGGACCTATATGCAGAAAAATACAAAACAATGCTAAAGGAATCACAGAAGACCTAAACAAATCAAAAGACATTTCCTGTCCATGAATTGGAAGACAATATTGTGAAGATGTCAATCCTACCCAAACTGATTTATAGATTCAATGCAATACCAATCAAAATTCCAACAGCCTACTTTACAGAAATAGAAAAGGCAATTACCAAATTCATTTGGAGGGGAAAGTGTGCCCAAATACCAAAAGTTTCCTAAAAAAAAAAAGAAGAGCAATGTGGGAGGAATTTCACTGCCTGACCTTGAAATATATTACAAAGCTGCAGTCATCAAAACAGCATGGAGGGAAGCGGACTTAGCCCAGTGGTTAGGGCATCCGTCTACCACATGGGAGGTCCACGGTTCAAACCCCGGGCCTCCTTGACCCATGTGGAGCTGGCCCATGCGCAGTGCTGATGCGCACAAGGAGTGCTGTGCCACACAGGGGTGTCCCCTGCGTAGGGGAGCCCCCCGCGCAAGGAGTGCGCTCCATAAGGAGAGCCGCCCAGTGCGACAGAAAGTGCAACCTGCCTAAGAATGGCACCACCCACACAGAGAGCTGACACAGGAAGATGACGCAACAAAAAGAAACGCAGATTCCCATGCTGCTGACGACAGAAGCGGACCAAGAAGAAGACGCAGCAAATAGACACAGAGAACAGACAACTGGGGTGGGGGGGAGGGGAGAGAAATAAATAAATAAATATTAAAAAAAAAAAAAACAGCATGGAATTGGCAGTGGGATATAATTGAGAGTCCAGAAATAAACCCTCACCTCTATAGCCAACTGGTTTTTGACAAACCTACCAAAGCCATTTTAGTGGGACAAAACAGTTCTCTTCAACAAATGGTGCTGGGAGAACTGGATATCCATAACCAAAAAAATGAAAGAGGACCCCTATTTCACTCCCTATGCAAGAATCAATTCAAGATGGATCAAAGACCTAAATATAAAATCCAGGACCATAAAACTACTAGAAGAAAATGTAGGGAAACATCTTAAAGACCTTGTGGTAAGTGGTGGTTTCTTGGACCTTACATCCAAAGCATGAGCAACAAAAGAAAAAATAGATAAATGGGACCTCCTCAAAATTAAACATTTTTGCACCTCAAAGGAATAGACATTGGTCCAAAGAAGAAATACAAATGGCAAAAACCACATGAAAAATGCTCAACATTACTAGTGATTAGGGAAATGCAAATCAAAGCTACAAAGAGATATCATTTCACACCTATTAAAATGGCCACTATTAAAAAGACAGAGAACTACAAGTGTTGGAGAGAATGTAGAATGGTACAGCCACTGTGGAGAACTGTTTGGTAGTTTCTAAAGAAGTTGAATATAGATTTTCCGCGTGGCCCGGCAATAGCACTACTGAATATATACGCAGGAGAACTGAGCAGTGATACGAACAGACATCTACACAGTGATGTTCATAGTGGCATTATTCACATTTGCTAAAAGATGGAAACAACCCAAGTGTCCATCAACCGATGAATGGATGAACTGTGGTGTATACACATGATGGAATATTCTGCAGCTGTAAGAAAAAATGAAGTCATAAAGCATATAACAGCATAGATGAACCTGGAAGACATTATGTTGAGTAAAGCAAGCCAGACACTAAAGGGCAAATACAGTATGATTGCCTTACTATGAACTAAATAAATTGTGTGATCTCATGGAGTTAATTTGAACATGGGTCACCAGAAAAGAGAATGAGGTTAGAGAATGGAAAGTTGAGGTTTACCTTGTGCAAAACTGGTAAAAAGCATGTGTGTTAATCTTTGGAAATGAATAGACAAGGTGAAAGCACAACATAGTGTTTGTAACTAGCAGTACTATTATTTGGGTATGACAGTGGTTTAAAGATAAAGTCTAAGGTTATGGATATTACTAAAAGGAAAGCTAACAAATGTAACATGGGAATGGGTAGCATAGTGAAATTACATAGATTCAATGCAATACCAATATATATTATAGTGAATATATATATATAGATAAAATTGAATATATGACTGTTTTTATTTGAAACTGAACAAATGTATGTTAATACAAAATGTATATCAGACAAAAAAAACATTATGCTAAGTGAAAGAAACCAGACACAAAGTACTACATATTGAATGATCCCATTTATATAAAATGTAAATATAAATCAATTTATAAAGATGAAATTAGATTAGTGGTTGTATAGTGCTGGGGGAAGATAGAGGGACTGAGAGGTGACTGCTAAAGGCTGTGGGGTATTTCTTTTTCGAGTAATGAAATTGTTCTAAAATTTTTTGTAGTATTGAATGCACAACACTTGTGATTATATTAAAAGCCATTGATTGTACACTTTGGGTAGAAAGTATGGTATGTAAATATATCTCAATAAAATGGCTTAAAAATAAATAAATGTGCAAGAAGAGTCAGAAATATCAGCAGCTATGTACAGCAGTGGGAGTACAGAGAGATTGAGAGGTATAGAATTTTCTTGTCTTTTTTATTACTGAAATAATTAAAGGCTCTAAAAATGATTGAGATGATGAATGCACAACTATGTGCTTATACCAAATACCATTGATTGTATAGTTCGGATGAATTGCATGCTTCATTAATATGTATCAATAAAATTAATTTGCTTTAAAAAAATCTAAATATTCCAGTGAAAGCCCTGTTTTCAGAACTAGCCCTTGTAGGTCCTGGGAGATAATCTCTTGGAATATTCTGCCTGATAAGAGTGTTTTTTTATGCCTGAGGCCTTGGATCACACTGCACCAGTGTAACCAGATAGGTTTACCTTAACAATGTGATTTATGGTGGACATCTGTTTTTGCTCTGGCTGGGAGGCTGCGGTCTGGGTAGTTGACATTAGTCATGCAGATGTTGCATGTCTATGTGACTGACCTCCAATAAAAACTCTGGACCTCAAGGCTCAAGTGAGCTTCCCTGGTTTGCAACACTTCATGTGTTATGGCACATCATTGCCGGGAGAATTATAGCATGTCCCCCTGTAACCCCACTGGGGAGGGACACCTAGAAGCTTGCACCTGGTTTTTCCTAGACTTTGTCCCATGCACCTTTTCCCTTTGCTGAGTCTAGTCTATATCCTTTCATTGTAATAAACTACAGCCATGAGTTGAATACCTTCTGAGTCCTGTGAATCCTTCTAACAAATCATCGAACCTGAAGATCATCTTGGAGACTGTCACAGGGAGTTTGTGCACTTTACTCCACACTTTGTCCAGAAACATCTAACTAGTGTATTCCACACTTTTTTTTAAATTTTTTTATTTAATTCATTTTTTTAAAAAATATTACATTCAAAAACATGAGGTCCCATTCAACCCCACCGCCCCCACCCCCCACTCCCCCCACAGCAACACTCTCTCCCGTCATCATGACACATCCATTGCACCTGGTAAGTACATCTCTGGGCATCGCTGCACCCCATAGTCAATGGTCCACATCATAGCCCACACTCTCCCACGTTCCATCCAGTGGGCCCTGGGGGGATCTACACACACTTTTGTGTTCACAAAAAAATCTTGTACACCCTGCTATTCTCTTAGATCAGCCCTCAGTTAAGGACTGTATTGGCTAATTCCCTGAAATCTTCCATATACAAAGGGGCTGATGAACAGACTAGACACAATACTTTTTTTAAGATTTATTTATTTATCCCACCCCCCCCCCCCCCCACTGTTTGGGCTCACTGTCTGCTCTGTGTCTGTTCGTTATGTGCTGTGTCTGCTCATCTTCTTTCTAGGAGGCACCGGGAACCAAACATGGGACCTCCCACATGGGAGGGAGGTGCCCAATCACTTCAGCCACCTCTGCTCCCTGCTTGTTGTGTCTCTCATTGTTTCCTCATTATCTCCTCATTGTGTCATCTTGTTGCATCACCTTGTTAAGTCAGCACCACCCCATCACGTCACTGGAAACTGAACCAAGACATTCCATGTGGTAGGCAGGTGCCCAACTGCTTGAGCCACATCCACTTCCCCCTCAATACTTTTTTTTTTTAAAGATTTATTTTATTTCTCTCCCCTTCCCCCCCGCTCCGGTTGTCTGTTCTCTGTGTCCATTTTGCTGCATGTTCTTCTTTTTGTCCGCTTCTGTTGTTGTGAGTGGCATGGGAATCTGTGTCTCTTTTTGTTACGTCATCTTGCTGCATCAGCTCTCTGTGTGTGCGGCACCATTCCTGGGCAGGCTGCACTCTTTCACGCTGAGCGGCTCTCCTTACACGGCACACTCCTTGTGCGTGGGGCTCTCCTACGCAGGGGACACGCCTGCGTGGCAGGGCACTCCTTGCACGCATCAGCACTGCGCATGGGCCAGCTCCACACGGGTCAAGGAGGCCCGGGGTTTGAACCGCGGACCTCCCATGTGGTAGATGGACGCCCTATCCACTGAGCCAAGTCCACTTCCCCCTCAATACTTTTTGAATAAACACAACACTGCCAATCTGAATATTTTAGTCACTCAACCTTATGTCAGCAGAATCAAGGATGTGAACCCAGTTATAAGTGGATATGTAAAGTCCAGTTGACTTCTTTCATGAGTCTCCTCTCATTTCCTCCTGCTTCCTGGCTACCCTTTACCGGGTTCATCATTGTTCTTTGTTTTCTGGGAGCCTTCCCTGTGTTCCTCCTTTGTATTTCAACTGCTCTTCTGTTTATGGGTCTGTCTGCCCCATCAGAGTGTGGTATCTTTCATGGCAACCACTGGGTGTCATTGGTCATTTCCAGCATCCCAGATATTTCTTGAAACATGGTAGCATCAATGCCCATTTCTTGAATTAATTAATGTTCTGTAATGACCCTGACAGGAAGAGCATCTCTTCTCTTTTGGAGTCAGTGTAGTAGAGGTTATGCTTCTAAGCACCATAAACAAAGTTTTTTTCTTTTCTGCCAGACACTACAGGGGAAAAGCTCTGCTATGATATCTTGACCACCTTGCATGTCATCATATAGGCCATGTAAGCAAGCCTTGACTTCAGTCTGGCCTGAATCTTGGCAGAACACCCTGCAGTTCCTCTGAGGGCAGGGGAGATAAACAGCCTGATGAGGAGCTGCCAGGAAACAGGTTCCCACCCGACTTCCTATCTTACTAAATGACACAAGTCCATTTTTCATATATCCCCCTAGTTTCAGTTGAGCACAGAACACTCAGCCTTGCAACATCCTACAGTACAGATTTGGGGGGGTATTATGGTACAGAATTGATTCTTGCCTTAGAGTACAGCTATGGACTCAACTACAAAGTGACCCACCACCTGGGCTGTCTGGCATGAGTTCCTCTGATTCAGTGTTGTACTGTGAGACTAGGAACTCAGGGAGCTAACACCATACTTATCTAAGTTTTGATGTCTCTAAGTCATCAACTGTTCGAATCTATTTGGGCTCCTCTCTCCTCACCAGCAGAATCTGTGGGAGTGACAAGCCAACCTAACAAATGCAGTGGTGATGCTTGTGCTGTTAGCCTCTGCATTGCTGTTTAGGGACTACTTGACAGACAGACTTTTGTACTGAGTTGTGTGGTGCTGTATGGCAAGAACATAGACTTATTTTTCTTGGCATCACACACAGTAAGGAACAGTTTTCAGTCATTTACAAACCAACTTCAGAATCAATGCCATATCTGACACCAACTACATGATCATTTAATATAAAATTAATCAGTTTCTTAACTCAATTTAAAAAGTTACCTTGAGGCGGCGGACTTGGCCCAGTGGTTAGGGCGTCTGTCTACCACATGGGAGGTCTGCGGTTCAAACCCCGGGCCTCCTTGACCCGTGTGGAGCTGGCCCATGCGCAGTGCTGATGCGCACAAGGAGTGCCCTGCCACGCAGGGGTGTCCCCCACGTAGGGGAGCCCCATGCACAAGGAGCGTGCCCCGTAAGGAGAGCCGCCCAGCGTGAAAGTGCAGCCTGCCCAGGAATGGTGCCGCACACGGAGAGTGACACAACAAGATGATGCAACAAAAAGAAACAGATTCCCCTGCCGCTAACAACAACAGAAGCGGACAAAGACGACGTAGCAAATAGACACAGAAAACAGACAACCGGGGTGGGGGGGGAGCGGAGAGAAATAAATAATTTTTTTTTAAGTTATCTTGATATTCCTACTTGAAACTGAAAAAGCATTTCCTACTTGAAACTAAAAAGCATCATGGGAAACGGACTTTGGCCCAGCGGTTAGGGCGTCCGTCTACCATATGGGAGGTCCGCGGTTCAAACCCCGGGCCTCCTTGACCCGTGTGGAGCTGGCCGTGCACAGCGCTGATGCGCGCGAGGAGTGCCGTGCCACGCAAGGGTGTCCCCCGCGTGGGGGAGCCCCACGCGCAAGGAGTGCGCCCGTGAGGAAAGCCGCCCAGCGTGAAAAGAAAGTGCAGCCTGCCCAGGAATGGCGCCGCCCACACTTCCCGTGCCGCTGACGACAACAGAAGCGGACAAAGAAACAAAAGCAGACAAAGAAACAAAACGCAACAAATAGACACCAAGAACAGACAACCAGGGGAGGGGGGGAAATTAAATAAATAAATAAATCTTTAAAAAAATAAAAAAAAAAAAGTAAAAAGCATCATACTAATGGCCTGTATTTGTCATTGCAAAACATGCAATTATAAATTTTGTCAAAACCTATAAAATTGTGCACTGCAAAGTGTAAACCATAATGTAAACTATAGACCATGGTTAGTAACAATGCTTCGATATTTGTTCACCAATTGTAACAAAGGTACCACACTAATGAAAGATGTTCTTAATGGGGGAAAGTGTGGGAGGGGCAAAGGGTGGGCTATATGGGAATACCCTATATTTTCAGTGTAACATTTATGTATTCTAAAGCTTCTTCAAAAAAAAAAAGAAAGTCAATCTAAAAAATTCTATATATATGAGCTTGAACCATTGGAATATATAATTTCAAAGAAGAGACAATGCTTAATAGCATCAAATACCCAGGAATAAATTTAACAAAAGATGTACAAGACTTTTTTTTTTATTTTCTTTCAAAATTTACATTCAAAAAACGAGGTCCCCTTATACCCCCCACCCCCCTACCCCACCCCTCCCACATCAACAACCTCTTCCATCATCATGGCACATTGACTGCACCTGGTGACTACATTTTGGAGCACTGCTGCACCACATGGACTTCTTTAGAGAAAACTGTAAAACTTTATTGAGAGAACTTTAAGTCACATTTCCACTAGAAGAACAGCCTGCATGGGGTTTCACCTTGTCTTTGTTTAAACCTGTGGTTGCCCTTCTCCTATAATATAAACATAAGAGATAGGAACATCACTTAGCAGAATTATATTTAGATGGTACTAAAACTGTTTTGATGGACTAAAAACCAGAACACTAAAAGTGATCCTTTGGCTTACATACAGTTAAACTTCTATATAGACTTTGAAGGTAGACTTTTTCAAGCATATTAACAATATTTTTAAAACACACCACTCCTTCTGGTGATATAAGGAAACAGACTGTTCAAGTTTGGAACAAATTATATCAAATGAATTTATTTAAAGGCAGTTTTAAGTAGAAAGTAAAAATCAAGTAAACTTTTAGTAAATATCCAAACAGAAAACAAACAAAAAACCTAAGCAACAAAAGAAAAAAATTTTAAAGTATCATTCAAACATTTTTTACTTGAAATCATATTCTGAATATAAGATAGTTCAAACAGCAACATCACATTTGGAGCTGCTAAAGTGAAGTAAACAGAAAGACCAGTATTACATTTGTTTTATCTCTATTGTGAAATAGTACAAAAATGTTTCTTTGGGCCAGTTTAACCCTGATGTGATTGTTTAAAGTAGGATAGGGAAGCAGACTTGGCCCAATGGATAGGGCATCTGCCTACCACATGAGAGGTCCACAGTTCAAACCCCGGGCCTCCTTGACCCGTGTGCAGCTGGCCCATGCACAGTGCTGATGTGCGCAAGGAATGCCCTGACACTCAGGGCTGTCCCGAGTAAGGGAGCCCCATGCACAAGAAGTGCACCCCAAAAGGAGAGCTGCCCAGCGTGAAAGAAAGTGCAGCCTGCCCAAGAATGGCTCCACACAAATGGAGAAATGACACAAGATGACGCAACAAAAAGAAACACAGATTCCCAGCGCTGCTAAGGATAGAAGCGGTCACAGAAGAACACACAGCGAATGGACACAGAGAGCAGACAACTGGGGGAGGGGGGGAAGAGGAGAGAAATAAATTAAAAAATAAATATTTTAAAAAATAATAATAATAAAGTAGGATAATAGTTTGTCCCCATTTTCACCTGTAGTCCTTGTATAATTATAAATAATGCCTCTTTACACACTTAAAAGCATTCCAGCTTGTGCAATAAATTATACACTATTTTTAAGGCATCTTAATCACATGTGACCATCAAAATGTAAAGGAGTATACCTGGTGTTAAGAATAGGGTGATTTATGGGAAAACTACAAATACAAGCTATGTTCTATAGTTAGCAGTAACTTCTGATGATGTTTTTCATAATTTGTAACAAATATTTCATAACAATGCAAGATGTTGTGGAGGGGTGATGTATGGGAATCCTATATGTTATGCTGTTATGTATGATTGTTTTGTAAACTCACAACTTCTCTAATAAAAAAAGAGAATATAATTATGTAAAAATTTTTAATTTAAATTAAACAGAAAATTTTCTAGAGAAATAAAACATACCAAAGTTAATACTTCTTAAAGTTTAAAAAAATGTGAATGTGAAATAGTACTGTTTCTCAGAGTCTAGCAAAAAAAAAAAAAGAGAGGGAGAGAGGGGAAGAGAGAGAGAAATGTGGAGAGCTACATATAGCTATAATTATATAATATGCTCAAAATCTGTGTCTTATTCATACTTATTGCGTAAATTTGGGATTTGTCCATTTTCTTCAAGATGAAGTAAACTAGTACATCCCCCATTCACAGATATTTTTTAAAAGAGCAATTTTTTTAGTTGGATTATTTTTCTTTTTCTTAATGATTCATACCAATCTTTTATTAAGCACCTCTTTCCTTTTCTTTTAGGTTTATTTTGTTGCTCCATTTCTTATTTTTATCTTGGATGAGCATATAATTTTTTCTTTTTTTTTTTAACAACATATCTATTTAAAGCTATGATCATCCCCTACATGTTCAATAGGTTCCTGAAAGTAGTCTGAAAACTATCTTTTAATCTAAATAATCTAAGGGAATGGATCAGGAATAGAGAGTGAAAACATTTAGAAGAAGAGACAAGATAATTTCTTCCCTAAACATCAAGCACTTCCTTTAAATTCAGAAGCTTTTGTGATTAATGATCAGCAATTGGGAAAATACATGTGTAAACATACTTAATAACTCAGGAAGTACTATGGTTATCATCTTTGAATTTCAAATCTTTTCAATTGATGTCTCACGACAAAAACTTAAAATATGGTTAGAGGTGAGTATATCAGTATCTACATTTTTATTAGAAACAAGGCTCATCAAGACTCACTGTGGGGAAGCGGATTTGGCCCAGTGGTTAGGGCATCCATCTACCACATGGGAGGTCCACAGTTCAAACCCTGGGCCTCCTTGACCCGTGTGGAGTTGGCCCACGCACAGTGCTGATGCGCACAAGGAGTGCTGTGCCATGCAGGGGTGCCCCTGCATAGGGGAGCCCCACGCACAAGGAGTGCGCCCTGTAAGGAGAGCGCCCCAGCTCAAAAGAAAGTGCAGCTTGCCCAGGAATGGTGCCACACACAGAGAGCTGAAACAACAAGATGACACAACAAAAAAAGAGACACAGATTCCCCGTGCTGTTGACAACAACAGAAGCGGACAAACAGACACAGAGAACAGACCACTGGGGTCGGGGGAGGGGAGATAAATAAATAAATAAAAATAAATAAATCTTTTAAAAAAAAAGACTCACTGTGGGGATAGGGAGTATGCTTATCAGCAAATATATCTTCTTCCCACCCACTTGGAGAATCACTGACTTACATTCTTACTTGATAAGTCAGGAAACCAAACACTAGACTTGCTCCTGCCATTTTATTATTCAGTCATTTGAGGCTTCATTGAGGGAAGGATTTAAAATGCAATTATTCTTTAAGTTCCAGAATAGTTACAGATTTGGTGGAATCTAAACACAGGCATTCACATCTCCATATAGAAGAGAAAACTTCAAGTGTTCATTTTCTTAATAGCAATGAAACTTCGACCCCAATGTTATAATCTGACCTAGATCAGAGTCTAAAGATTTATGTAGAAAAATCATGCAAAGCAGATTATCTTTGTGTGTATCTATGTATCCAACAGAATGCAAGAAAATGCAAAATATCACAATTGAAAATGATTTTAACATATCTAATTTGAACTCATTATTTTTATAAGAGCAAACATGGGTTTAGAAGTTAAGAGATTCACTCAGAATTACACAAGTTATGTTACAGCTGAGTCTAGAACCTAATTAAGTGCTTCAGCATATTTCATCAAATTATTACAAATGAATTATGTATTTGTTAAAAGCAGACCTTTATAAAAGCATCTGAAAATTATTAGTTGTTGGTTAAAGGACTTATTTTCAAAAGAAAGAAAATACTTTCCATATTTTATAATTCAATATGACTTTGACCCAATTGGTTTCTCTCATAGTCTGTAAGTCAGGCGTTTGGAGTCTGAACTACCTTTCAAAGAATCTTTATATGTGAACTTTGTTATTAAAGTAGTATTAATGTTACCTCTATATTATCAAAGATATAAAATTGTGGAAAACATAAACCCCATAATTTGCATTCTTAATGGAAGTAATACCTGATTTTGACATTTTAATGGGCTCTAGATTTGGAAGATTCTTCCCCTTGACATCAGGACCATCTCCACGTTCACACTCCATCATTAGCTGAGCCAGCTCCTGTTGAATAGCTTCCAGGTCAAGCCCTTAAGAATGAAAAGGTTATCAATTTTATCAGTAAAACATGAAATATAAATAAGGAAATGATTATATTAATTGTCTCAATGATATGAAGTATTAGGCTAGTGTTGTAATACAAGTGATGCATAAAAGAATCCCAAGAGCACTAATTCAGAAATCTGTTGCCAGAAAAGAGGAAAGCAGGGCTTTTCAGATATTGCCCTTTACCTTTCCCAAGACTGCTCCCAGACAACTTAGCTGCCTCTTTATTGTACTTGTCATTCTACTTATATTAAATCAGCTGTTGTATTTACTGACTTCTTAATGTATTTATCACATTAAATCGGTGATTTGTTTGAGCATCTCTGATTAGATTATAAAGTTAGGGTCCAAATCATGCTTTTCATTAGTATTAAAAACCTAGCACCTAGCATACTACATGGCGTAAGAAGGCACCAACCAATAAATGTTAAATGAAAAAAAAGAATACATGAGGGAAATAGATGTGGCTCAATCAGTTGGGCTCCCATCTACCATATAGGAGGTCCAGAGTTTGATGTCCAGGGCCTCCTGGTGAGGGCAAGCTAGCCCACGTGGCGTGCTGTCCAGCACGGGAATGCCCCCACCCCACCCCCGCACAAGAGTGCGGCCAACACAGAGGTAGCACACAGCAAGATGATGCAACAGGAGTCACAGAGGTCCTCCCATGGCCCACTGGGTAGAATGTGGGAGAGTGTGGGCTATGATGTGGACCATTGACCATGAGGTGCAGCGGTGCTCAGAGATGTATTCACCAAATGCAATGAATGTCTCATGATGATGGAGGAGATTGTTGTTATGGGGGGAGGAATGGGGTGAAGGGGATGGGGGGTATATGGGGACCTCATATTTTTTTAATGTAATATTTAAAAAAATAAAGACAAAAAAAATAAAAAATAAAAAAAACAAGAGACACAGAGGAGAGAAAATAAGAAGATGTATCAGAATAGGAAGCTGAGGTGGCTCAAGAGAGTAATCATCTCCCTCCCACTCTAGAAGGTCCCAGGATTGGTTCCTGGAGCTGCCTAATGAGAATACAAGCAGACACAGAAGAACACACAGTGAATGGACACAGAGAGCAGACAATGGGGGGTGGGGGGGAATAAATAAATAAATCTTAAAACAAAAAAAAAAAGAATACATGAGTCTTTCCCAGTTCAAAATGACAGAATGAAATGCCTCAGGGCTCCATTCCCCTATACAATATTTGAAGAACCAGCAGGAACATGTCTATCAAAGCTCCAGAAAACAGTTAAAGGATTGCAATAACATTGGAAACAGCAAATCAAGAAAACTACTACTTAAAAAGTGGTAGGATCTCAGAGTACCCTGGCTGGTCCCTTCTCCAGCCCTCTCCGGCTTAGCACGGAGCCAGCCTACTATCTCAGTGCAGATCCCTGGTTCCAGTTTCAGAGGGAGCAGAGTTAACCCACATGTACATACTAAGAGCATGTATGTCTGGCCCAATCTATCTGAAAGTGGCATGAGGGACTCACCATCCCAGAACTTGTCCTGTATGTAGAAGGAAGTTCATAGAGCTCTCCTACAGAATGTTGTGGGAAAGCAGTCAAGTCGTGCTGCCTGGGACAAGGGATTGCTGGCTGTAGGACATACAGTACAGGGCCCAGGACCCTGAGGAAACTGTTTCCTAGGGAAGAGGGTACATTTGGAACCATGTAAACCAGGGAATTCCTAGAGCTACAGTGCATGCCTAAGACAAGTCACATGTGCAGAAAGGATCAGGGAGGCTTTGGCCTGGCGCTATTCTCTAAACTCATTGCATGAATAAGCCTTAAAGGAGAGCTCTTGCACAGGTCAGTCTGAAAACACTGGGAGAGGTGGCTTCTTCCCTTTTCTTTTTTTTTTTTTTTGTTAGCTCCTTAAATCAAAGAAAGCTCTGCATTATACTTGCTGAATACAAACATAAGGATGCCACAGAGTCTAAATTCCAGTGATAAAACATTAAAATATTTAAATGTCTAGGTTCCAACAAAAGGTTACAAAACATACAGAGAAACAGGAAGCGATGACAAAGGTAAAGCTGAAAATTAAAGCTTTAGAAAACATCTAGAAGGAGGACCCAGAACTAAGACATAACAGATGTGATGGTTTGAAGCTGTATGTACCTCTATAAAAACTAATTCCATTCCTGGAGTTGTGAATCCTTTTTAAGTAGGAACTTTTGATGAGGTTACTTCAGTTAAGATGTGGCCCACCTCAATCAGGATGAGTATTACTGGAGTCCTTTATAAATAGAATAAAATTAAGACAGAGAAAGACAGAAAGCCACAGAGGAAACAGCCAGAAGCTGAACATCATTGGAACCCAGAAGAGAAGGGATAGACCAGGCGATACTGCCTTGTGCTTTGATGTGACAAGCTAAGGACCAAGGATTGCCAGCAGCCAGCCCCAGACCTCCACAGTCTTTGAAGAGAAAGCATTGTGGATGATGCCTCAATATGGACTTTCTTTTAGCCTCAATACCATAAGCAAACAAATTCCCATTGTTTAACCTGACTCATTTCATAGTTATTTGCTTGAGCAGCCCAGGAAACTAAAAAACTAGACAAGACTTTAAAAAAACTGATCCTAAATATGCTCCAAGCAATAAAGGAAATCCTGGACAAAGAATGAAAAGAAATCAGGAAAATGATAGATGAACACAAAGAGAATATCAAGAGAAATGGAAATTATGAAAAGTAACCAAAGAGAGTTAAAGATCACAGTAACAGAAATTAAAAATTCCCTAGAGGGGAAGCAGATTTGGCTCAACTGCTAAAGCATCTGCCTACCACATGGGAGGTCCAGGGTTCAAACCCAGGGCCTCCTGGCCCATGTGGTGAGCTGGCCTACGCGCAGTGCTGATGGGTGCAAGGAGTGCTGTGCCACACAGGGGTGTCCCCTGCATTAGGGAAGCCCCACGCACAAGGAGTGTGCCCCGTAAGGAAAGCCACCCTGCACGAAAAAAGTGCAACCTGCCCAGGAGTGGGCACCGCACACACAGAGAGCTGACACAGCAAGATGACGCAACAAAAAGAGACAGATTCATGGTGCCGCTGACAAGAATACAAGCGGAAACAGAAGAACACACAGTGAATGGACACAGAGAGCAGTCAACGGAGGGGGGGGAGGGGCGGGGGAATAAATAAAAAATAAAATCTTGAAAAAAAAAATTCCCCAGAGGAGAGAAGCAGATGTGACTCGGGTGACTGGGCTCCTGCCTACCACATCGAAGGTTGCTGGTTCAGATCCCAGTGCCTCCTAAAGAAGACAGCAAGCTGGCACAATGGGCAGGCATGGCAAGCAGACACAACAAGAGAGACAAGAAGAAAAAGCATGAGCGACACAGCAAAGCAGGGAGCAGAGGTTCCCAATGCCTCCTAAAGAAGACAGTGAGCTGACACAATGGGCAGGCATGGCAAGCTGATACAGTAAGATGATGCAACAAGAGACGTGGGGAGGAAAAACGAAATGAGACACAACAAAGCAGGGAGCAGACGTGGCTCAAGCTATTAGGCATCTCCCCTCCCATATCAGAGGTCCCAGGTTCAGCTCCTGATGCCTCCTAAAGAAATAAGAAAGGTGAACAGACACAGTAAGTGAAAACCAAGAGGGTGGGGAGAAATAAATAATTTCTCTTAAAAAAATTTCTTAGCAGTTTAACAGCAGTCTGGAACTGACAGAACAAAGAATAAGTGAATGTGAAGATAAGACAATTGAAATCATCTGGTCTGAGGAGCAGAAATAAGAATGAAGAAAAATGTACAGTGCCTGAGGAACCTATGGAATACCATTAAGCCCACCAACATATGCACTATGGGAGTCCCAGAAGGAGAAGAAAGCAAGGAGCAGAAAGAATATTCAAAGAAATAATGGCTGAAAATTTCCCAAACTGAATGAAATTTATAAATATACACAACCAAGATGCACAACAAATTCCAAACAGGATACACCCAAACAGAACCATGCCATGGCATATTATAATCAAACTGTCAAATGCCAAAGATAAACAATTCTGAAAGCCACAGGACAGAAGCAACAGGGGACTTTCAATAAGATCAAGTGCTAAGATCTCATCAGAAATCATGGAGGCAAGAAGGCTGAGGGTAACATACTTAAACTGCTGAGAGCAAAAAGTTGCCAACCAAGAATTCTCTACTGACCTCCCAACTACTTTTGCTTCCAAATGGGGAATGGAAATTGGCAAGAAGGGGCAGGGGGAAAGTACTGCATCTTTAAGTCTCCTCTGCCGTTCTTCCCTGAGTGGGATTAGAACAATGGCCACTCTCAGAGCCAGCCTCCCAGTAATCTCAAATAACTGATCCAAAGCAGTTATCAGCAATCAGAACACACTGCCCCAGATTGTGATGGGCTGGGCCCTCATAGCCCACCTTGGCATGAACAAGCTACATCAAGAGCCTGGGCTGCAGTCCGTACTGCTTCCTGCCATGCACTTAAGCAATGGGGTTGGTAGTTACTGCATGGAGGTCAGTGGTCACCAGCTTCTTTAAATTCAATAGTTGTTTTGATGGAGCGACTGATTCTTGGAGCTTCCTACTCTACCATTTTCCCACAGTACTCTCTCCCTCATTTTAATTTTTTTTATTATCTTTTTTAAAAGATACATAAATCACACAAAATGTTACATTAAAAAATATAAGAGGTTCCCATATACTCCACTCCCCACATTCCTCCTACATCAATAACTTCTTTCATTAGTGTGTTATCCCTCATTTTTGAAAGGCTATTTTTTTCTCCTCTTGCCAACTTCCATTCCCCATTTGGAAGCAAAAATAGTTTGGAAGTTACAAATTGATGGCTCCAGCCCTCAACAAAAATGATGACAAAAAAAAAAAAAAACCCTAGCAATCCAAGAGGAGTGGGGCAACTAGATTTACAATTATAATACTCAGAAAGTCCAGTTCTCAACAAAAAATTACAAAAAACACAAAGAAACAGGAAAGTATAGCCTATTCACAGGAAAAAATGAATCTGTCAGAAACTTTCCCTGAGGAAGCGCAAATATCAGAAGTATTAGTTAAAGACAAATATGTTCAACAAGCAAAACAATCCATATAGAAAGAACGAAAGGAAACTGGTAAAATGTTTATTTGAACAAAATAAAGAGCTGAAAATTATAAAAAGGAAACAAATTTTGGAGCTGCAAAGTACAGTAATTGAAATGAAAAATTCATTAGACAGCTTCAACAACAGATTTGAATAGGCAGAAAAAAAGGATCAACAAACTTGAAGAAATGACAATAGAAATTATCCGGTGTGAGATGCAGAAAGAAAACATAATGAATAAAAATGAACAGAGGGAAGTGGACTTGGCCCAGTGATTAGGGCATCCGTCTACCACATGGGAGGTCCACAGTTCAAACCCCAGGCCTCCTTGGCCCATGTGCAGCTGGCCCATGCACAGTGCTGATGCACACAAGGAGTGCCATGCCACACAGGGGTGTCCCCCACGTAGAGGAGCCCCACACGCAAGGAGTGCGCCCCATAAGGACAGCTGCCCAGTGCGAAAGAAAGTGCAGCCTGCCTAAGAATGGTGCTGCCCACACGAAGAGCTGACACAACAAGATGACACAACAAAAAGAAACACAGATTCCTGTGTCACTGACAACAGAAACAGACAAAGACAATGACGCAGCAAATAGACACAGAGAACAGACAACTGGGGCAGGGGCAGGGGGGGAGAGGAGAGAAATAAATAATTTTTTTTTAAAAAACTGGGGGAAAAAAATGAACAGAGCTTGACAGATATGTGGGACACCACCAAGCATACCACATATGCATCACTGGAGTCCCAAAAGGACAAGAGAGAATGGGACAGAAAAAGTATTTGAAGGACTAATAGCTGAAAACTTCCCAAATCAAGTGAAAGACATGAACAGATACATCCAGAAAGTTCAATGAACTCCACATAGGATAGATTCTAAGAGAACTAAACCAAAACACATCATAGTAAAAATGTCAAACTCCAAAGACCAAAAGGGAATTTTAAAAGCAAGAGAGAAGTGACTTAACACATATAAGGGATTTCCAATATGATAAATGGATTTCTCATCAGAAACCAGTAGGATAGTACACTTAAAATACTTAAAGAAAAAAACTGTCAATGAAGAATTCTATATCCAGTCAAATCATCTTTTAAAAATGAGAAATTAAGAGATTTGCAGATAAACAAAAAGACAAAGAGTTCATTACCAGAGACCTACCCTACAAGAAATGCTAAAGGCTGAAATCCACACAGTAACTCGAAGCCATAAGAAGAAATAAAGAACACTGGTATAATTTTTTCCATTGCTAGAGTCACAATAGTTCTATAGTAGAATACCAGTAAGTACACTCTAATCCATATTTTATTCTCCATCCTGAAGACCCTGAGATGACGATATCCACTCCACCTCTAAATCGAGAGGGGGCTTAGATCCCACATGGCTGATGGATGGAATTCTCCTACTTGCAGCTGTAAGCACTCTCCGTTCCCTGGTGTGGTGGTTGACCATCATCACCTCCCTGTTAGCTGACCTGGGTAAATCCAACGAACCATCAAAATAGGTGTTGCAACACTGCTGGGGTTCAGGGCCCATCTGGCACATAGACAGTCCAAAGATTCAAGCCTCCTGATCATACACCATCCCCAGCACCAATCACAGGTTCAGTAAAAGTGACAGAAGAGGCATACGTAGAGAGGTCACATCTGAGTCCAACTCCATCACACTCAGGTGCACAAATTCCAAAGTAGGTGCGAAGACAGTGGCTGCGGGAGTTGCTGAAGCCAGGGAGAGGGAAAAAGAGGTGTGATATTGGGGTATTTTCGGGACTTGGCATTGTCCTGAATTATACTGCAAGGACAGATGCAGGGCATTATGTACCCTGACATAACCCACTGAATGGACTGGAAGAGACTGTAAACTACAACATAAACTATAATCCATGCAGTGTAGCAATGCTCCAAAATGTACTCATCAAATGCAATGAATGTACCACACTAATGAAAGAAATTGTCAATGTGGGAGGAATGGGGGGTGCAGGGAGTGGAGTATATGGGAACCACTTATATTTTTTATTATAACATTTTGTGTTATTTATGTATCTTTAAAAAAAGATAATTAAAATAAAAAAATAATTTAAAAACTACAATGAGATACGGCTTCATACCCACTAAGATGACTATTATTGAAAACTGAAAATAACAAGTGTTGGCAAAGATGCAGAGAAATAGATTCCTCTTACATTGTTGGTGGTAATGGAAAATGGTGCAGCCACTGTGGAAAAGTTTTGTGGTTCTTTGGAAAATTAAACATAAAATTACCATATGACCCAGCCATGCCACTCCTAGATATATACCCAAAAGAACTGGGGTTGAACATATATTTATACACCAATGTTCATCACAGTATTATTAGCCAAAACGTGGAAGCAATCCATGTGCCCATTAACAGATGAATAGCTAAATAAAATGTGGTATATACATACAATGGAAAATTATGCTGCTGTAAAAAGAAGGGACATACTGTTACAACTACAACATAGATGAACCTTGAAGACAGCATGTTGAATTTTAAAGCCAGACACAAAAGTACAAATATTGTATAATTTCTCTTATATGAAATACTTAGAATACGCACATTTATAGAGACAGAAAGCAGAACAGTGCTTACCAGGGGTAATGAAGGGGAAATGGAGAGTTACTGCTAAATGAGCTTTGGTTTAGAATGATGAAAACAGTCTGTAAACAGTGGTGAAAGTTTTGCAGTGTGTCAATGTACTTAATGTCAAAGAACTGTCTACTTAAAATGACTGAAATAAATTTTATGTTATTTATATTTTACTACAATTTAAAAGAATTTTTTTAAATTAAAAAAATGTAAAGCCACTTAAAAATCATACTAAAGCATCTATCTATATACTAGTATTCTGAATTATCCAGCTTTTACCAAACTTATCATATAAATATATTAAATGAAGGAAACAGTGGCTCATTAATTGCACTCATTTCTGGAGTCTCTATCCTATTCCACTGAACATGATCTATTCCTGTGCCAGTGCTGAACTATCTTACAGCACAAACATCTCAGTAATAAGTGTTTTAAGCAAAATCATTCACTTCTTACAGCAAAAGAGATGGAAGGAAAAACACAAAACCAGTCAATTGCTCTTTGGTAAGACACAATCCCTAGTCTCCATTTTCTCATTTATAAAATGGGCTAACATCCCTATACAACTGAGCTTTATTAAGGGTGTTAGAAGGTATATTTACGACTGATACCCTACACATTATTAAAAGTTGCTTAAGCTTTTGCTGCAACAATTAAATTTAGACAACAATGTTTTAAGAAGACCTAATTTAACAAAAGAAATAGTGTATAATTTTATGACTAAAATTAAACATAATCTCCTTGGATTTGCTAATGCAGAATTCTGGCAAAAACTGCATTTTCCAAGCACAACAAAAAACTCTTGAAAAGGAAAATTTATTATGGCAATATACTACACTAAGCTTCAAACTCCACCCTTTCCTTTTCTAGCCAATTTTCAAGAAATGCTTGAGATCCCTTTCTAATGTTTTCTTGCCTCCTGTTACTGGTATATCATATAATGCATGATGCACATACACAACCCCATCAAGAGACATTCTTTCCACCCCCCTTCACCTGGAACTGCAGACGCTCCTTCATCTTCTCTCTCTTGATCAGTGGCAACAGCCTCACTCTGGATCAACGGTTCTTCTTCTTCAGGTTGTTCATCACTGGGCTGTTTGGCCTAGGGATTTGTGTATGCAAATAAAAAGTTTTGCTATTAATACATGTCAACTGCATAAATATACATAATACACAGCTATATCTGATCATAAATAAGTTCAAAGACATTTTTCCACCATCAATCTATATATTTATTCTTAATAAAGTTGCTCTTCCCACAAAGAAGCTACTTCAAGAAAAGAATTACCTGCGAAGTCTTTGGAAGCTATTTTAATCTACACTGGGATGGATACGTGCAATCTGTTGTTAATAAGCATGAAGAAATCATAGGAATATTTCTGGGGGATATATAGCACACTCATCCTGACAACAGCATCTTAATGTTTCCTGCATGAATTTCAATTATCACCTGTTATTAATATGGTACACTTCTATCAGTGTACCTATTCTAGTTCAACAACATTTTCATATAAATATATTTCTGCTGACAGAAAACATCAAATGTTAAAGCACTCACAACCACAGGTCCAACCAACTGGGAAAGCTCTTGATCATCTCCTCTTCCTCTAGATTTGGATGTTGATCTTACTCGCCAGCTCATATTTCACACTGAAAGTAGAATATTGTGATTTGGAAAATGCACTTAAGAGCACAGCTATATTTGACCACTTCTGTGGCCAAATGGTTACTTGTAAATATTTTAAATAATGAAAGTATTTTCAAAATAAGTCCCAGTGTAATTTTAAGTGTGCATGCTTTCCAATCACACCCAATAAGGCTGCTTTCAAAGCTGATTGTTTATGTCATGGCCAAGCTGGCAGATAAATCACATTAATGTACATTGTAAAAGACAAAGGATATTTCCGATGTGTTTTCCTTTCACAGTTTGAATTCCTAACATGAAAATATTTAAGAAAATACCACTAGAAAATTAAGAATTGAATGCCTACTTCTTTGTACACACTCCCATTTACTAGGCCCCTTCCTTTTTTTCCCCTCTAAAATAAAGTTTTATTGGAACACATTGCCAAACTCATTCATTTACATATTGTCTATGGCTGTTTCTGCACTACAATGGCAGAGTTGAGTAGCTGCAGTAAAGAACATATGTGGGTGTAGTTCAAGTGGTTGAGTGCCTGCTTCCTACATACGAGGTCCTGGGCTCCATCCCGGGTACCTCCTAAAAAAGAAATACACATGTGGAGCTGTCATTTCACACCGCTGCTTGGCATACTACAAATCTCAGTGCCACAGTTAAAATTCACATTTAGCTTTACTAGACCCTTTCTTTAGAAACTCACCCTGCCACCCTCCCACTGACTTCACCTACACCGCTCTCCTCCGAGGTCAGCCTTACCCCCATGCCCTCGTCCCACCAGAACAAGGACCATGGTGGCGCCACCTTTGAGGAGGAAAATTACTGTCGACGACGACCTTCCGCCTCAGACGCCACCAATCACGCTGCCCCAACTCGCCTGAAGCCCACTTACTCCCCCTCATTCTCACTCAAAATTGGGAGGACCAATCTGAACCTCAGCCAGCTAGGGGAAAAAAACAAGGGCATAAGAACCAGACTTCCGCGCACCGACCGCAGGCCATGCTGGGCAAAAGTCACGCTCACTGGGTCCGCGCCTTCCCTTCCCCCTCCGCAGGCGCCCACTGAGGACTCCGGAATCTCTCTTCCATGGGCAGGTCCCGATGCCTCGGGACTAAGATACCTCATACAGGGCCCCCAAGACTCTCCCCCATTTCAACTAAGCCGCTTCCCCTGCGGCCCGCCTTCCCCAAGCCCCGCCCCCACCACAACCCCAAGGGCCATAATGGCGTCGGGGCCTGTGAAGAAAAGGGCCACGACCTTCCTCCTCAGAGACCGCAAAGGACTGCGCCGCCGTGACCCGCCTGAAGCCCGCTTGCTCCCCTCACTCTCACTCACATTCATACTTTAACTAGCAGGAGGACCGAGCTGCAGACCTACCCGCTAAGTCTCAGCCAGCAAGGAAAAAACCAAGCCGGTAGGAAGGCGTTCTCCGTCTGATTGGCTCTCCACACACTCACAACCCGCAGACAGCAAAGCAGCCTGGGTAATGGGCATGCGCACTGAGTCCGTGTGACATGCGGACTGAGGCCTCCCCTCCCCCACTCCCCACCCCCCACCCCCAGGTACCCACTGAAGACTCTGGGATCTGTGCTCTGAGGGCAGTTCCAGATGCCTTCGGACTCAGAAACCTCAAACAGCGTTCCCACGACTCGCCCCTCACACACACACACACACCTTCACCCTACTCCCTACCCAATGTGGCCCACCGTTCACACCACGACGCCAGGGGCCGGGGTGGCAGCGCTGCCCGTGAAGAGAAGGACGACTTTCGACGACCTTTTCCCCAGGGTCACTTCAACCCGCACAAAGCCCACTGATTTCCCCTCATTCTCACTCACATTTAAACTCGGTGGAGGACCGATCGGCAGACCTGCCAGCTTAGTCACAGCCCGGGAGAAAGAAACAAGATAGAGAGAAAATAACCTTCTCCAGCACCGCTGTGCTCAGAAGGCAGACAAGGTGTGCTGGGTAATGCGCATGCACACTGAGTCTATGCATGACACGTGGCCTGGGATCCCCTCCCCCACACACACCCCACACCCTCTTCACAAGTGCCCACGGAAAATTCCAGAATCTCTGCTCGGTGGGCAGTTCCAGGTGCCTCGGAACTCAGAAATCTCAAACAGTGCTTCCAAGACTTGACCATCTTCAAAAGTATTCATGATTGTTAAAGCTGTCTTCCTCCCTTGCCCCAGCCCCGCGACGACCAAAAGGGCCATAGAGGCAATGCTGCCAGTTAAGAGAACAGCCCTTCCTCCTGGGCTGTCCAACCCGCCCAACCCTCACACCCCTACTGGCTCCCTCACACTAAATTCTGGGAGGACTGATCTGCAGACCTACCAGCTGTGTCTCAGCAAGCGAGAAAGAATGAAAGTGACAGGAATGCAAACTTGGACTACACAGTTCTTGTACACAGAACATTGACAGCAAGGCGTGCTCGACAATACTCATGCGCACCAAGTTCCAGTGTGCTTGCAGCTCGTTTTCCCCCATCACAGGTACCCGCTGAAGACTCCAGAAACTGTGTTCTGTGGGCAGTTTCAGGCCCCTCTATGACTCAGAAACCTCAAATACCACCCCCCACCAAGACTCACCCCATCTTCAACTAGCCCCTCACCTACTGCCTTCCTTCCTTGCCTTTGCCCCACCAGGAAGACAAGGGCTATGACTGTCGGTGGCTGCCTGTAAAGACAGTTACATTCCCGGCGCAAACAGAAATAGCAGCATACTCCCTAGTAGTTACACAAGACCAAGTCTCATAACCTAATATTTAAACGGCCCAGGATGCAATTCAAACTTACTCAGGACGTGATAAACCAGGAAAAAATCAACTGATACGGGAAAAAAACAATCAACAGACAGCAATGTAGAGAATAAAGAGATGTTTGAATTATCTCACAAAGTATTTAAAGTCGCTATAGAAAAATGCTTTAACAATCATGAATACTTTTGAAACAAATGTAAAAATAAAAAGCCTCAGGACAAACAAGGAGATAAGATTTAAAGAAGAATCAAATGAAAACTTTAGAAGTGGAAGTGCAATAAACAAAACAGAAATTTCATTGGATATGTTCAAGAGCAGAATGGAGATGAAAGAAGAGTCAATGAACTTGAATACAAACCAACAGAAATTATCCAGTCTGAACAAGAGAGAGAAAAAGAGAATGAAAGAAACATGAACAAAACCTTAAGGACCTGTGGAAAATACCAAAACATTTATAATTCAGAGAGACAGAGAGAATTGCCAAAAACTTTACAAATTTGGCAAAAGATGCAAGCTTACATATTCAAGAAGCTCAGTAAATCCCAAGAAGTAGAGATCAAAGAAATCCACATTCATATGTATTATAAAACTACTGAAAACTAAAAACAAAGCAAAAAACCTTGAAATCAATCAGAGGAAAAAAATGAAATAACTCTTTTTTAAAAAGTGATTGGGAGCAGGCTCAAGTGGTTGAGTGCCTGCTTCCCAGATGGTCCCAGGCCAGTTCTAGGTGCTTCCTAAAAACAGGAGGTGGTTAATAGATACAATACACATACATTACATTATTATATATATCATCCCCTATACCCACCCCTGAATCACAGTTTACTCTTTTGTTTTGTTTTGTCTTTATTTATTTTTTTAATGTTACATTCAAAAAATATGAGGTCCCCATATACTCCCCACCCCCTTCACCTCACTCCTCCCCCCCATAACAACAACCTCCTCCATCATCACGAGACATTCATTGCACTTGGTGAATACATCTCTGAGCACCACTGCACCTCATGGTCAGTGATCCACACCATAGCCCACACATCCCACAGTCCACCCAGTGGGCCATGGGAGGACATACAATGTCTGGTAACTGTCCCTGCAGCACCACCCAGGACAACTCCAACCCCCAAAAATGCCCCCACATCACATCTCTTCCTCCCACTCCCTACCCCCAGCAGTCACCATGGCCACTTTCTCCACACCAATGCCACATTTTCTTCGATTACTAATCACAATAGTTTATGAATAGAATATCAGTATGTCCACTCTAATCCATACTCTATTCCTCCAACCTGTGGACCTAAGAATGGTTGTATCCACTCCACATCTATATCAAGAGGGGGCTTAGATTCCACCTGGATGCTGGATGGAATTCTCCTGCTTTCAGTTGTAGGCACTGTTGGCTCCCTGGTATGGTGGTTAACCTTCTTCACCTCCATGTTAGCTGAGTGGGGTAAGTCCAATAAACCAGAGGGTAGGAGTTGCAAGTCTGTTGAGGCTCAGGGCCTGGCTATCACATGGTTAGTCCAGAGATTCAGGTCCCCTGGGTATACACTAAACCCCAGCGCCAACTACAGATGTTGTAAAAGTAACAGGAGAGGCTTGTGGACCAAGATCACATCTGAGTCCAGCTCCATTACACAGAAACACAAACTCCAAAGTAGGACCAACTGACATGGCACTGAACTCCATCTGCCATGACCATAGAACCTGTGGGTCTCTGTAGCCCTCAGAAGAACCCATACCTGGGGATGTATCTTAGCACTACTGACTTTGCTGGGCCTCTGTGGATTATCTCCATATGTTCTGAAGAATCATTCCCCAAAGAACAAGTTCTTGTATAATCTGCTCAGAGCCTGGCAAAATTGCCATACACATATCAAGTATTGTAAAGTTGCCAAGTAAAGCTTTGGGGATCCCATTAAATGTGTTCCATAAAAATGTTAATGAATTGCTGCTATTAATGCTAAATTTAATAATTTCATTCAAAATGTCTCCCTTACAGGAGTTATTGTGGTTTTTTGTTTGTCTGTTTTTTGTGGGTTTTTTTAGTTAGAAAAAAAAATAGTTCCCACTTACAATAAGTTCACATCCACAGGAATGGATTACCTCTAAGGACATGATTTTCTGAGATCCATCCAGCAGGGGGATGATGAGCCAATGTGGCTCAGGGGTTGAGTACCAGCTTCCCACATACGAGGTCCAGGGTTCAATCCCCATCTCCAGTACCTCAAAAAAAAAAAGAAAGTTAGGAAAAAAATTTATATGGAAAGGTAAGGAACCCTGAATAACCTAAACTATCTTGAAAAAGAATGAAGCTAGAGGACTCACACTTCCCAGTTTAAAAACTTATTGCAAAGCTATAGTAATCAAAACCACATGCTACTTGCACAAGAATAGACATATAGACCAATGGAATCAAATTAAGAATTCAAAAATAAACTCTCATATTTATGCCAATTGTTTTTTGAGGTACCAGGCCCAGGGATTGAACCCAGGATCTTGTATGTGGGAAGTCAGTGCTCAACCACTGAGCTACACCAGCTCCCACCAATTGATTTTTGACAAGTGTGCCAAGTCTACTCAATAAGGAAAGAACAGTCTCTTCAACAAATGGTGCTGAGAAAACTGGATATCCATAAGCAAAAGAATGAAGGTGGACTGCCACTTCACATCAAATGCAAAATTTAATTCAAAATGGATCAAAGACCTAAATATAAGAACCAAAATTATAAAATTCCTAGAAGAAAACATAGGGAAGTATCCACAGGACCTTTATTAGGCAATGGTTTCTTAGACTTTACTCCAAAAGCATGAGCAACAAAATAAAAAATAGATAAGTGGGACTTCATCAAAATTAAAACCTTTTGTGCATCAAAGGACTTTACCATGAAAGCAAAAAAGAAAATCTACAGAATGGGAAAAAATATTTGGAGACCATATATCTGATAAATGGGTTTAATATGCAGAATATATTAAGAACTCTGACAACTCAATAACAAAAAGGGAAAGAACCCAATTTTAAAATGAGCAAAAAGTTGGAATAAACATTCTCTAAAGAAGATATACAAATGGCTATTAACCACATGAAAAGATGCTCAACATTATTAGCCATTAGGGAAATGCAAATCAAAATTACAATGAGGGAGCAAATGTCGCTCAAGCAGTTGAGTGCCTGCTTCCCACATGGAAGATCCTGGGTTCGGTTTCCAGTGCCTCCTAAAAACAAAAAATCAACAAGCAAAAAATGAAAAAAGCAACGCAGGGGAGTCAATATGGCTCAGTGGTTGAGCGTGAGCTTCCCACATATGAGGTCTCAGGTTTAATCCCCGGCTCTGATGTCTAAAAAAAAAAAACCAGCACAATGAGATATCATTTCACACCACTAGAATGGCTACTATATTTTAAAAGTGGAATATACACAAGTGTTGGAGAGGATATGGAGAAATAGGAATACTCAGTCTTCATTAGTGGTAATGTAAAATGGTGTAGCCACTGTGCAAAACAGTTTGGTCATTCTTTAGAAAAGTAAGTATAGAATTGCCATATGACTCAGCAATCCCATTTCCAGATATATACCCAAGAGAACTGAAAGCATGAATAATTGTGAATAACAATTGCCAAAAGATGGAAGGAACCCAAGTGTCCATCAACAGATGAATGAAAAAACAAAATGTGGTATATCCATACAAAGGAATGTTATTCAGCTATAAAAAGGAATGAAGTTCTGATACATGTGACAATATGATTTACCATGTTGAGCTAAATAAGCCAGACACAAAAAGACAAATATTGAATGATCTCACTGATATAAAATAATTAGAATAAGAAAATTCATAGAGTCAGAAACTAGAATACAGGTTAGTAGGGGACGGGTTTGTACAGGGAACAGGGAGTTAATGCTTAATTGGTACAGTGTCTCTGTTTGAGGTGAAGGGAAAGCTTTGGTAATGGATGGTGGAGATGGTAGTACAACATTGTGGATGTAATTAACACCACTCAATTATATATTTAAATCTGCTTAAAAGGGGAAAATTAGGTTGTATTATGTTAGTAGAATAAACATTTTTTTAAATCATAGGTTTATAAAACACAGTGAACCTTAATGTAAATTATGGGCTATAGTTAACAATATAATTATAATAATATTTTCATCAGTTGTAACAAAGATACCACACTAATGCAAAGTGTTAATTATAGGAAAAACTGTGTGTGTGAAGGGATGTTGGGGATTGAATCATGTCCCCCACAAAAGGCATGTTCAGGCCAAAGCCCAGGTCCTGTGAGTGTGAACCCCTTTGTAAATGGAATCTTTGCAATTATCAGTTAGGGTGTACCCAAGCTGATATCAGTCCAAATGGTGGAAGTCCTTATAAGCCAAAGAAATTGGGCATGGAAGGAGAAAGCCACAGGGAACAGCCAGAAGTCAACAGAACCTGAAAGAGAAAGGAAGAGATGTTGTTATGTGCATTGCCATATGACAGAAAAGCTAAAGAGCCCCAAGATTGCTGGCCAGCCAGAAGATACCGACCCAGGGAAGAAGCAACCCTTCTAGCCACTAAAACCATGAGCCATTAGAGTGGACTTAATGATATTCTATTCATGAACTATTGTGGTTAGTAATCGAGAAAATGTGGCATTGGTGTGGAAAAAGTGGCCATGGTGGCTGCTGGGTGTGGGGAATGGGAGGAGGAGATGAGATGTGGAGACATTTCCGGGACTTGGTGTTGTCCTAGGTAGTGCTGCAGGGACAATTACCGGACATTGTAGATCCTCCCATGGCCCACTGGATGGAACGTGGGAGAGTATGGGCTATGATGTGGACCATTGACCATGAGGTACAGCGATGCCCAGAGATGTACTCACCAAATGTAATAGATGTGTCATGATGATGGGGGAGAGTGTTGCTGTGGGGGGAGTGGTGGGGTGGGGGCGGTGGGGGTGAATGGGGACCTCATATTTTTTGAATGTAATATTTTTTTTAAAAATGAATTAAAAAAAAACAAACCATGAGCCAATAAATTCCTGTTGTTAAGCCACCTCATGGTGTGGTATTTGTTTTAGCGATATGAGAACACTGTATTTTCTGCATGATTTTTTGTAAAACTACAACCTCTCTAATTTAAAAAAATAATAAATAAATAATCAAGTGTATTTCTATATACTAACAATGAACAATTGAAAAGCAAAATATTAAAAATACACACAGTACCATTTACAATAGCTGTCTGTGGAATTTAGCAAAACATATGCAGGATCCATTTACTGAAAATTACAAGAAGCTGATGAAAGAAATAAAAGGACTAAATAAATGGAGAAACATATTCTATTCATGGGTTGATAAACTCATTAGAGTTAAGATATCTATTGTCTCCAAATTGATCTACCAATTTAATGCAATTCCAAACAAAATCCCAGCAGAAGTTTTTGTAGATACAGGTTAACTGAATCTAAAATTTGTGTGGAAAGGCAAAGTATCCAGAAGAGCCAAATTTTTAAAAAGAAGAGCAAATTTGGAGATACACTAATTTTAAGAATTATTAGAAAGCTGCAATCAATACTCAAGACAGTGTGGTATTAGTAAGGAATAGACACATCTTTGTTTTAAAAAAATCAATTGGCCATATTTGTGTGGTCAATTCAGTTGAAGAAAGGACAGTCTTCAACAAATGGTGTTCAAACAGTTGGACACCTTGAATATTTACCCTAGAGACATGGAAATTTATGTTCACACAAGTATTTATGGCAGCTCTATTCATAATCACCAAAATAGAAATGACTCGAATATCCTCCAATGGGTGAATCAATGAACAAGCTGTGGAACATCCATGCAATGGAACAATGCTCAGCAACGAAAAGAACAAACTATTGATACCTTCAACCTCTTGGATGAAACTCAAGCGTATTATGCTGAGTGATGAAACCAATCTCAAAAGATTACATGCTATATTATGTGATATTCTTGAGAAGACAAAAGCGTAGGGACATAAAACAGATCCGGGTTTGTTGAGGCTCCATGGTGGAGGTGGGGTGATTATAAAGAGGCAACACAAAGGAGTGAGAATCCTTACCTTACTTTCTGTAAAACTGTTTTACACACCTAAAGCTAGTTTGTTTGCTTATGAGCTATCTATAAAGGGAATCATATGGTGTGTCCTCTTGTGTCTAGGTTCTTTCACATAACATTACATCTATGTGTGACTTATTTCATTCATTCTCATCGCTGTGTAATATTCCATCATGTAAACATAGCAATGTATTTATTCATTTTCCTGTCGATGTATAATTGGGTTGTTTTCCATTTTTGCTATTACAAACAAAGTTACTCTCTATTAATATTGCTGTCTCTCTTCCAGGTTTATATGTTTGTATAAAAATGCTCCCATCAGCTAGTTTAGGGTGGCAAAAAAGTAAATCAAATACTATCTATATATCCAATAGGAGCATGACTGAACAAATTACAGCATTAATAAATAATGAAATATCATAAAAATCATTTCAAAACGTGTGAGCAACTATTTGGATAGGTTACATAGGTATTAAATTTGTGGCTGTTACGATGATAACTCCTGGTTCTTAAGACTGCACATGGTCAGGAAGTGGATTGGGCCCAAGGGATAGAGTGTCCACCTACCACATGGGAGGTCCAGGGTTCAAACCCAGGGCCTCCTGACCCGTATGGTGAGCTGGCCCATGTGCAGTGCTGATGCATGCAAGGAGTGCCATGCCATGCAGGGGTGCCCCCTGCTTAGGGGAACCCCATGCACAAGGAGTGCACCCTGCAAGGAGAAGCACCCCACGTGAAAAAATTGCAGCCTGCCGAGGAGTGGTGCCGCACACCCAGAGAGCTGACGAAGCAAGATGATGCAACAAAAAGAGACACACAGTCCCAGTGCCCCTGACAAAAATGCAAGCAGACAAAGAAGAACACACAGCGAAAGGACACAGAGAACAGACACCGGGGGGAGGGGGGAAAGGGGAGAGAAATAAAAAATAATAATAACAATAAAAGACTGTACATGGGTGGTAGCAACAAATGGGGCAGTGAGCTCACTGAGCTCGTTTCAGAGAACTGCATGGGCAGAGATGAGGACAAACAGGAAGGAGCCTACAACACAGAGAGCTGGCTGGCTGCAATGCCCTTAAGAGAGATCAACTGTCCCAGGGCCCATGGCTCTGATCAGAGCCTTAGAGCGTCCCCATTTGCTAAGTGCCTTAAGCACTTCCAGGAGGGCAGTCCCTGGTTGTGCCTGAGGTGGCCCAAGTCAGCCTTTCCCCACTAACTCTGACTCACTCCTCCTCCTCTTGGTCCAAATCAGCTTTCTCATGGCTTCAGAGCCCCCTCGATCCTTGAGCATCCCCTGCATGACAGGGTATAGTTTTGCCCATGGTACAGGTGAGCAGGCTGAGGCCCAAAGAGGGGCAGGAGCTGGGCCTGCAGCCACAAGGCAGGGCAGTGAGCAGGTAGATGGGCTGTCCCTCACCCCACAGGTGTGTATCCCCTCAAGCCATCTGGAGCTTTTCTGCCTCCTGCTCTGAGTGGCCCTCCAGGCCCGTGTCTGTCCAAAACCAGCAACCCTGGTGCATCTACTTGCCCCCAAACAAGGGGTCCTGGACCCAACATTCAGGCCCAGGGACTGGGTGGAGGCAGAGTGGGGAATTGGCCAGTATCTGGCTAGGGAGGGGGCTGGTGGCCTTTTCCTAATCCATAAACTCTTTGGTTCTGTGCCCAGCACCTTCAGGATCCAGGGCTGTGTCCTCAGGACCAGCCAAGCCATAGGCCAACCTGCCTTGGGGTCCAGGTCACAGAGCCAGTTCATCTTGAAGGAAAAAGCACATAATGCAACCTCAAATGAGAACAAGAAGATAAAAAATATGGGAACTTTCCTTTAGCCATGGAAATGAGCCGCTGGAAGGAGGAAGAAGAGGAAGAGCAAGGAGATGAACCCATGTGTAGAAGACCCTGAATAGCACAGACTAAACCAGGGCCCTTCAGGAGGAAGGGGCAGAGCCAGCCCTAGGCTGCCCCCAGCTGTCATCACGCAGAGAGGACATCTCGAGGGACACCAGGGCCTGGGGCTCACATCCCAGAGGCCTCTGGCCCATCACATGTCAGTGGATTAAACTGCCTATCCTCTGAGGCAGTTCCTGTCTTGGAGCTGAGAAACCCCCTGCTGGCAAAGACGGGTATGCCTGTAACTTGGCCATCCATGGCAGAGCTGTGCCAGGTGACACCAAGACGCACCAGCTGACCACGGCCACCCATGGGGCCACGTGGGCCACTCATGGCTATTCTTCTGTGACTGAATGAAAAAGTCACTTTGACCTATCAGGGAAGCTCAGCTTTGGACTCAGACTCACCCTGCACCACAGACATACAGACGGATAGTGGAAGGGTTGCCGGATATGGGTAGGTGACAGAGCCAGGTGGAGCGCTGAGGACAGAGAGAGCAGGGGACACGGTGTTCAAGGAGGGTGGGCAGAGGAAGACACCCCTGCAAAGGACTGTGCTCAGAGCTGATGAGAACACAGAAGTCCCTCTGACCCTCAGCTTCCTCATCTGTAATGGTGATAACGTATAATTTATACTGTTAGGTTTATTGTGAGAAAGCCCGATTCATGTAAAATGTAAAGTGATCAGTCAGTGTCTGGCAACTGTGAAGTCAACGCTGACAGTATTGTCGTTGCTATTGTTACAGTAATCACTCTATGTTAATTGTTGATTTGTTGTTCTCCCCCATGGGGTGGGAACCTCACTGCCTTCGAGAGTCCAGTGTGGGGACAACTGAAGTCATCACAAAGGGCTGAGTAAGGAGGGGTGTTTTCTAGGCAGAATAACGGGCCCTCAAAGATGTCCACATTCTAATCCCCAGAACCAGTGACTATGCTAGCTTACGTAGCAAAAGGGATTTTGAAGATGCGATTGATTTAAGGGTGGTGATATGGGGAGATTAGGATGCATTATTCAGGTGGCCCCAATGTAATCACAAGGGTCCTTATAAGTGAAAGGAGGAGGCAGGAGAGTCAGAGTGATTCAACATGAGAAAGACTCTACCAGCTATTGCTGGCTTTGAAGATAGAAGGAAGGGGTCACAAGCCAAGGAATGCCAGCAGCCTCTATAAACAGGAAAAGGCAAGGGACTGGATTTGCCCCTAGAGCTTCCAGAGGGAACACACCTCTGCCGACACCTTGATTTCAGCCCATGTCAGACTTCTGACCTCCAGAACTGTAAGGCAATACAATTGCAATGTTTTAAGTTACTGTTTGCTGTAAACTTGTCCAGTGGCAACAGGAAACTAACCTGGGGCTCATCCTCTCCCCTCCCCTCCCAGGTCCCCACTTCTGTCAGAAATGCCCTTGAGGGCAGGGGACGGAGCATCGTGGATGACTGTGATTGTTAGAGTTGGAGAGAGGAGTGATCACAGCTAGCATTTGTGACATGGCGGCAATTTAGTCCAGGACCATCTCACTCCATTGCTCCCATTCTTACCCACCCACTACACTACCTCAACTACTAGAACAGTGAAATGTGGTCACAGATGAATGTCGTCAAGCATGTTTTTTTCCTTAAAGTCCCCTTTTACAAATGAGGAAAATGAAGCTAGGAGAGGACAAGTGACTTGCCCGAGGTCACACAACCAGGACTTGGGTGTTCCCGGCTTTTAAGTGCGTTCTGCCAGGCTCTTAAAACCGTCTTGGGTTGTTATGGGTATGAATGAGACCCCATGGGGAAAGGGACTCCAACATCTGAGGACAAAATGGGCAAGTCCCACCCATCCCAAGATGATGTTCCTGCTCCATGGCTGGTGCACATGGGCACAGAATAAACCATTCCCCACAACATGACTTCCACAAACAGGGCTGAGAGAGACTCTGTGAGCTCCAGGACAGAAAGAAAATCCTGACTGGAGGGAAGGTTCTGAAGGAAACTGATAGCAATTGCATTGTGGAGGTCAAAACAGTCACGTGACTCCCACTTCTCACTGCATTTTGTTTCAGTTGTGATATTCTCTTCCTCTATTTTTTTTTTGCAAGAGCGTGTATAAAAGATAAATGGAGAGCAGGTGAGGCTCAAGCATTTGAGCGCCTGCTTCCCACATGGGAGGTCCCAGGTTCAGTTCACAGTGCCTCCTAAAAACAAACAACAAGCAAACAAATGAAAAAAAAAAAACTCAAGGGAGCCGATGTGGCTCAGTGGTGGAGTGCCAGCTTCCCTCATACAAAGCCCCAGAATCAATCGCCAGCCCCTGTACTTAAAAAACAAAACAAAACAAAACAAACCGTAAATGTACTGTGGTGATTTAAAACTGTATGTACCCCAGGAAAGCATGTTCTTAAATCTAGTCCATTCCTGTGGGTATGAACCCAGTTTAAGTAGGACCTTTTGAGGAGGCTGCTTCCAGTTAAGGTGTGACCCACCTCAATCAGGGTGGGTATTAATCCTATGACTGGAGTCCTTTATAAGAAAATGTAATGCAGAGACAGAGAGAAAGCCATGGAAGCAAGAAGCTGAAATCAACAAAACCCAGAAGAGAAGGGAGAGACCAGCAGACACTGTGGCACATGACAGAGTAGCCAAGAATCACTGGCAGCCAGTCTTCAGGAAGAAAGCATCGCCATGATAATGCCTTGATTTGGATATTTTCCCAGCCTCAAAACCATGAGCGAAAAAATTTACCATTGTTTAACCTGCCCCATTTCATGGTATTTGTTTTAAGCAGCGTAGGAAACGAAAACATGTACATTTTTGTTAGAAGGTACCAGGGATTGAACTCAATGTGAAGCAGGCACTCAACCACTGAGCTACACCCACTCCACAAAATATTTGAACTTTTTTTTTTTGGAGGTACCAGAGATTGAATCCAGGACCTCATACATGTGAAGCAGGCATTCACCCACTGGGCTACACCTGCTCCCCAATGTGTATATTTTAATGAATATTAATAAATGGCACATTATCAGCATACCCAGATTACCCCAGGTCCCTTCCCAATCACACCCCTCCCTTCCCCCCAAGAAAAGCACGCTCCTGACTTTGTGATCATCATTCCCTTGCTTTTCTTTACAATTTTACTACTTATGTGTGGTCCTCAAACAATATATGGATCCATTTTGCCCAATTTTGAACTTTATGTAAATAGATCATCCCACGTGTAATCTTTTGCCTTCTTTTGTTCAGCATCCTGTCTGTACAAGTAAGCCACATTTTTGCATAGTTGTAGATCTTTCACCCTCATTGTATAATATTCCATTCCATGAAATATACCACCACAAAGTATTCATAAATTTATTGACATGTCTTGTTCTTGATTAGTAGTTTTAATATATTCTAGGTTCAAGCCCTTCAACAGTTACACGTGTATCAGTTGCCTTCACCCAAATTGTGGCTTATGTTTTCATTCTTTTTTGGTATACTTGATCAACAACTATTCTTAATTTTAATGCAATTAAATAGTTTATGTCTTCATTTGTGATTAGCACTTTTTGTGTCTTAAGAAATACTTGTCAGGAAGCAGATTTGGCTCAACGGATAGAGCATCTGCCTACCACATGGGAGGTCCAGGGTTCAAACTCAGGGCCTCCTGACCCATATGATGAGCAGGCCCATGCGCAGTGCTGATGCGCGCAAGGAGTGCCATGCCATGCAGAGTTGTCCCCCGCGTAGGGGAGCCCCACGCGCAAGGAGTGTGCCCTATAAGGAGAGCCACCCAGTGCAAAAAAAGCACAGCCTGCCAGGAGTGGCACCGCACACAAGGAGAGCTGACACAGCAAGATGACACACAAAAAGAGACACAGATTCCTGGTGCCGCTGACGAGAATACAAGCAGACACAGAAGAACACACAGCAAAATGGACACAGAGAGCAGACAACTGGGGGGAGGGCGGGCAGGGAAGGGGAGAAAAATAGACAAAAAATCTTTTAAAAAAAGAAATACTTGTCTGTCATGAGTATGTGATGGTATTCTTCCATATTATATATATATATACATAGTATATATATATTTACTTGCACTTTCATTTTGCCTTTTGCATTTAGATTTCAAATCCACCTAGAATTTTTTTTTTTTATGTTGTGAGATTGGGATCCAGTTTCATTTTTTAAAAGCTATGGATAACAAATTGTTCCATTTATTGAAAGTTCAACCATTTCTCATGGGTCAAGAATACATCTTTGGTCACATATTCTGTGTCTAGATATGAGTGAATCCTTTTCTAACCACTTGTCTTTCCTTGGTCTATTTGTCTATGCTTGCAGCAATATCAGCTATTGTAAATGGGGCACTTTAAAAAGAGTATTGATGGTACAAGAAAAACCCTAAACGGGTTTCTTATTTGGATAGAACCATCTTTGAGAGGATGAGCATTTTCTCGACCTGTTGAGGTGCTTGGGAAGATTAGAGGAGGTGAGGCAGCAAATATAAAGATTGGAGTATCATGTGACCAGTAGACGATGACGGACATTTCACCAAGATATACATTTTTATTTTTAACCCATTATTTACTTATTCATATCACCAACATGGACTATGTATGAGTTGTGTCAGTGAATTGGCTACATCTTTCACCTAGATATGAATGTTGTTTCTCAGCTGTTGTTAAGGGATTTCTTGCTTATAGAGGAAAATCGGAATGTAATCAACTCTAAAGACTTGGTTGGGTTTTATTTTTTACCTTTTTTTTTTTAAAGATACATAGATCACACAAAATGTTACATTAAAAAAATATGAGAGGTTCCCATATACCCCACTCCCGACACCCCCCACTCCTCCCACATCAACAAATTCTTTCATCAGTTTGGTACATTCATTGCACTTGATGAGTACATTTTGGAGCATTGCTACACAGCATGGATTATAATTTATGTTATAGTTTACACTCTTTCCCAGTCCATTCAGTGGGTTATGGCAGGATATAGAACATCCTGCATCTGTCCCTGCAATACCATTCAGGACAACTCCAACTCCCGAAAATGCCCCAATACAGCACCTCTTTTTCCCTCTCCCTGCCTTCAGCAACTCCTGCAGCCACTATGTCTACATCAATGATATAATTTCTTCCATTGCTAGAGTCACAATAATTCTATAGTAGAATACCAGTAAGTCTACTCTAATCCATATTTTATTCCTCCATCCTGAGGGCCCTAGAATCATGATGTGTACTCCACCTCTAAATCAAGAGGGGACTTAGATCCCACAAGGCTGATGGATGGAATTTTTCTGCTTGCAGCTATTGACTCTCTTGGTTCCCTGGTGTGGTGGTTGACCATCATCACCTCCCTGTTAGCTGACCTGGGTAAGTCCAACGAACTGGAGAGTAGGTGTTGCAGCACTCCTGAGGCTCAGGGCCCAGCTAGCACATAGACAGCCCAGAGATTTAAGTTTTCTGAGCATACATCAACCCCACTGTCAACGACAGGTTCAGTAAAAGTGACAAAAGAGGCATGCATAAAGAGGTCACATCTGAGTCCAGCTCTATCACATTCAGGAGCACAAATTCCAAAGTAGGGCCCACTGGCAAGGCACTGAACTCCAGAGCCATCTGTCATGACCATAAGACCTAGGTGTCTCTGTAGCCCTCAGAAGCACCACTACCTGGGGTTGTATCTACTTTAGCTGTCTCTGAGATCCTGCTGACATGTGCATAAGCGTGACTCCTCTGATGACCTCCCAACTCATTTGGAAGTCTCTTAGCCATATAAACTCATTTGTCTTTGCCATTTTGCCCTTTTATTCAAGGTATTTTTCCAGCTGCATCACCAGCTGGTGCTTGGTAGTAATCCCTCAGTGCCAGGGAGGCTTATCCCTGGGAGTCATGTCCCACACTGGGGGGAAGGTAATGTATTTACATGCTGAATTTGGCTTACAGAGTGGCCACATCTGAGCAACTTGGAGGCTCTCAGGAGGTAACTCTTAGGCATGCTGCAGCTCTAGACCTAGTTGAAATTTCAAGCACATAGTCTCATAAGCACAGTCATCAGTATCAAGGGCCCATCATTGGACCATCCTTTTTCACTGGTCTTTTTCCTTGTACTTGGTGGATTGTTGCTGCTCCATTGGGGAGTGTGACAGTTTCCCGGACTGGAAACTTAGCACTCCCTCAGTTGTCATGTGAAACTCTACCCCCTATGTCAATACCAGTGAACATCCGATCATATCTATATACACTACATGCATGCCCTGGAGAACTCCCTCCCACCCATGTATTCCCCTATCAATAACACCCCACATCAGGGCTCCTCCCTTGCCATAGTTGAACCCTTCTGTGATCCAAAACTTCTTCAAAACTGAAGACGGAGGCATAGGGATACTATTGGTTTGTTTTTTGCAGGCTTGAGGGTGGCTAGGGTTGGAAGGATGAGTCAGATGGTCCAAGAAATTGGGGGGAGGGTTGGGGGGAAGCAAGTGAACATGGAAGATTGTCAGGTATATGGTTGAAACTATAATGTTGAGAAAACTCTAGAAAATATAATAAGAGCTACTGGTTTAAGGTGTTTGACAGGGGGCAACTGGCACAGAGTGCACCCAGGGCAGCCTTCTAGGGACTATGTGAGTGCTCATCATGTCATAGTGTGTTATATCAGTGGGTGGAGACCCATACAATGAGCAGAAAAGTGTTATGCCCCCATCCTGGGGAGGCCTGATGTTCTCAAACAGAGGGGAGGGTGTCTCTCGAGAGCACGGGTGGTTCCCAATGGGGGAGGACAGACTAGTGTGTCAAGCCCTCAGCATTGTTGCAAGTATCAATGAATCTTGTCCTCCAAGCAGTGAAGCTTGATTGTCACTGTGGGCACTGAGGGGATGGAGAGAGAGGAATAGAATAGTTGGAAGTGGGGTAACTGGGGTGGGGGGGGCAATGGAAGTGCTCTGCATGACCATGCAATAATGGATACAGGCCATGTTAAATATCAAAATTTATAAAGGTGTATAGTCCAAAATGTAAACCATAATATAACCAAAAATTTATAAAAGTGTATAGTCTAAAATGTAAACCATAATGGAAGCAGGTTAGTACTATATTTCAATATCTGTACATCAGTTGCAGCAAATGTAACATCCACATATAAAAAATCATTGTTGGGGGAAGCAGATGTGGCTCAACTGATAGAGCATCCATCTACCAGGTGGAGGGTCCAGGGTTCGACCCATGCGCAGTGCTGCCGCACACAAAGAGTGCCATGCCATGCAGGGGCACCCCCACATAGGGGAAATTGGCATTTCTGTTCAAATCCACTTATGATTGAATGGCATTTAGCAAATCAGAAAAATTATCATTAATTCCTTTCTTAGAAGACTTCATAAGAGACAAGGTTTTTTTTACTTCTATTATCACTGGTTTAATATGTCCTAAATATTTAAAAGACTTATTGAATCTATGTTACTTTTTTTTCATTGTGGCACATTCATTGCATTTGGTGAATACATTTTTGGAGCACTGCTGTACCGCATGGATAATAATTTACATTGTAGTTTACACTCTCCCCCAGTACATTCAGTGGGTTATGGCAGGATATATAATGTCCAGCATCTGCCCCTGCTCTATTTAGGAAACTCAAAATCCCGAAAATGCCCCCACATCACATCTCTTCTTCCCTCTCTCTGCCCTCAACAACTACCATGGCCACTTTCTCCACATCAATGCTACAATTTCTTCCGTTACTAGTCACAATAGTTCTATAGGAGAATACCAGTAAGTCCACTCTAATCCATATTTTATTCCTCCATCCTGTGGACCCTGGGATGGTGATGTCCACTCCACCTCTAAATCAAGAGGGGGCTTAGATCCCACAAATCTATGTTACTTTTAACTTCAGAGAGCATCATTTATAAGACAATATTTAAGAAGCAAATAACTATAACAAATTAGTTTGATGAATCATGATTCTATATACATTTAAAATAAGGCACCCTTTTGATTATTTAATTAAGAAAAATTCATGCCTTTATAATAAAGTGTGGGTTTTTTGGGTAGTCCTGGCACTTCCACATAAATTTAGAAATTGTCATGATACACACACACATACATATGCACACAAATCGACTGGAATTGTGGATTTGTCCTGAACCTAAAAAAGTTTAGAGGTTAACTGACATGACACCTTTACAACATTGACTCTTCCATTCAATGAGTATATCATATTTCTCTATTAATTTGGATCTCTTTAAATGAGGTTTTACATTTTTTTCCTAAAATACCTTGCTGTCCTTGGCCTGATTTATTTCTAAGTAGTTCATAAATTATATTCTTATTCAATGTTTGTTTGTTGTTGGTATATAGAAGAGTTTTAAATGTGGATTTTGTATCCAGAAATCCAAAGTCTTGATAATTCTACTAATGTCTCCATGTATTTTTTTATTTTCTCCATGCACAATGATAACATCTACAACCAATGTCAATTACATTCTTCAATTCCAATCTTTATATATTTTCTTTCTTTTCCTTACCTTATTGAATTGGTTAGGATCATCAGGGTAATACTGAGTAGAAATGGTGGTAGCAGGTATCGTTGTCATGTTGCCATTTCACTTTTAAGTATGTAGTTTACTGTAAATCTTTTTAGACACCCTTTCTGCTAAAAAAAGTTCATTCAATTAATTTGCTAAGATTTTTTAAAATTATTTTTCCCTCCCCCTCCCCCCTGATTTTGCTGTCTGTGTCCATTTGCTGTGTGATCTTCTATATCTATTTCTCTTTTTGTCTTCGTGTCTTTCTCCTCTAGGATTCACCAGGATTCAATCCTGGAGACCTCTGATGGGGAGAGAGGTTCCGTCAATTACACCACCTCAGTTCCTGGTTTCTGCTGTGCTTCACCTTGACTCTCCCCTTCATCTATATTTTGTTATGACATCATCTTGCTGCGTGACTCACGTGCACAGGCACCAGCTCATCGCATGAGCATTTGGCTTGCTGTGTGGGCACTCGGCCTGCCGCATGGGCACTGGCTCACCACGTGGGCCCTTGGCTCACCGTGCAGGGACTTGGGCCACCACACAGGCACACTTTCTCTTCCTCTTTTTCACCAGGAGGCCCCAGGGATTGAACCTTCCTACATGGTAGGAGGAGGCCTTATCACTTGAGCCACATCCACTTACCAAGATTTTTTAAATCATGAACAGATTTCAGGTTTAACCCTTTCTCTGCAGCCATTGAGATCATTGTGATTTTTCTCCTCTAATCTGTTAATGAGGTAACTTATGCAGATTGAGTTCAAATGTTAAACCACATTGTATTATTGGAATAAATCTTACTTGATCATACTATACTTTTTTTCATTTCTTGGACTTAGGTTTCTAACATTTGACTTGGAAAGTTGCATCTATATTACTGATATTGTTCTGTAACATTCTTGAGTTTCAGTATCAAGGTTATACTAAACTCATAAAATGAGTTGTAATGCTCTCTTTTTCTACACTCTTGAATTGCTTTTGTAGAATTGGAATTTTTTGTACTTTGAATGTTTCACCAGTGAAGCCATCTGGGCCCAGAGTTTATGTGTGGGAAGACTTTTCCCTGCACATTCTGTTACGTTAATGGCTATAGATCTTTTCAAGCTTTCTGTTTTGTTTTGGTTTGGTTTTTATTTTTTTGAGACGATTTGGTAAGTTTTATGTCTATAGGAATAATACACTTTATCTAATTTTTCCATCCAGTTAGCATGAAGTTGCCTCTTTAGACCATGAACAAATTACCTTATCAATAGAAAGCCACAGGCACATGTCTAGACTTTAGTAATTTAAAGTCTTAGAATATCCTCATGAAGAGATAGGTGAAATGTGGGTATGGTGAATTTCTATTCACTGTTTCCCACCTCCACACCTCTATTCATGCTATCCCTTCTGCCTGGACTGCCCTCTCCTCCCCTCCATTACCTGGTGAATTCTTTCTCATTTGTTAAAATCCACTTCAGTCACTATTTCCTCCAAGGCTTCTGGAGTCCCTCACCCAGGCTGAGCATCTATTCTGGGGCTCCCTCAGCCCCCTGGATCTATCACTGTTAATGCACTGACCACACTGCACTATAATTCTATTTCTGTGTCTAGCTCCCCCTCTAGATTGTAAGCTCCTTCCTGTGTTCTCAGAGCAGAGCAGAGATGATCTGTCAACACTTGTGGAACTGAGCTGAGCTTGTAACCACTGAATAATCAACTACATTCTCAAGCCATGTATGGTGACTTGCAGCTATGTACCCCCAGAAAGCCATGATCTTAATCTTAATCCCTTCCCTTTGGGTGTGAACCCATTGTAAACAGGACCTTTTGATGAGGTGACTTCAGTTAAGGTACGGCCCAACTGAACCAGGAATGGGTCTTAATCCTAATCCTGAAGGCATTACAGCAAAGACCAGAGAGAGAGGAAGCCACGGGAAGCAGCAAGAAGCTGGAAGTCAACAGAACCCAGAAGAGAAAGGAGATGCTGCCATGTGCATTGCCGTATGACGGAAAAGCCAAGGATCAAGCATCACAGGCAGCCAGCCATGGAACGCCACAGTCTTCGGGGAGAAAGCATCCCTTGCTGATGCCTCAAACCCATGAGCCAATGAATTCCTGTTGTGTAAGCCAACTCAAATTGCATGCCATTTGTTCTAGCAGCCAAGAAACTTAAACACCATGTCTCTCTATATTTCCCAACCTACACTGGTTTGTTCCTTCATTATTTTATTCAATGGATACTTATTGAGTGCCTACCATGTGCCAGGCACTGTTCTAAAAGAGTGGCCAGTGAGGAAGGAGGAAAATTAGGAGAGTGTAGCATCCTGGAAACCAAGTGAAGAAAGTTTCAAGGTGAAGATGATCAACTATGTCAAATGCTGCCAACGGGTCAAGTAAGATGAGGTCTGAGACTCGACTGTTGATATAACAGTGTGGACATCATCAGTGAGTTCAGCAGTTTTGCTAAAGTGGCTGGGCAAAAAAAAAAAAAAAGCTGATTGGGGATGTTTCAGAAATGCATTGGAGGAGAGGGGAAGAACCAAAAGAAAGCTGGTATGAGTATTTCTTTCAAGAAGTTTTGCTGTAAAGGGAAGTAAATAAATATGTGGTGTTTTATTTTACTATGCAAGAGAATTTTATTTGCATGCTGTCATATGTCTATATTTTCTGGCAAAGCTTCTGGGTTTCCTGTTTTGAGTAGAAGTGTGATGTCTCTGGACAGTAATTCTGGTATGAATTTTTTTTTTTTTACAATCTCCTCCATCATCGTGAGACATTCATTGCATTTGGTGAATACATCTCTGAGCACCGCTGCACCTCATGGTCAATGGTCCACATCATAGCCCACACTCTCCCATGTTCCATCCAGTGGACCATGGGAGGACACGGTATGAATTTTTGAAGCCCATCGTCAACAGAATTTTTGAAGCCCACTGTCCTGAGGCCTTCCCTCTCTTGAGGCAGAGAGGTCTTCCCAATGGTGTCAAAGGCTAATTTTTCAGTAACCTCAAAATCTTATGGCTGATTCACATCTGGTGCCCCCACATCCACAGCTGACCACATCCATCACCGCAGCCACATGAGTCACAACAAACCCTCCTGTGGTAATAACTCTTCCTTCCACCCTGGCTTCCACCAATGACATCCATACACACACATGCACTTGCAGGCTCCCACAGGAGAATGTGAAGGAGACAAAGGACCTGCTTTCCCAAAGCACAGTGGAGTGAAGTGACACTGATCCTTAAGGACATATTGAAGCAGCAGCCACAGCAGGCCTAGCCACATCCCACCCCCACTCCCCACCAGGGCCCTCCCACAGAACATGACCACCCTATGCAGTCATGCCCAAACCGAAGAACATTGCACAGGAAGACACATCATTTCTCATAGAGCTCTATTGTGGCATATAATAATAGGTACTCTATATAAATTAAATTAAAAATAAAGCTCCAGCAGGTTGCACAAGGTTGGCTGTTAATAAATATATCTCTGGGTAATTGTGCCCCAAGACCAGCTCACGACCACTCTCCCTCATCCAGAGAATTATACAAAAATAAATACAGGCTCAGGGCAGGGGGGGGGGACCCGGGGTGGGGGGGCATGCCCATTTCCATTTTGAAAGTTCTCCTCACTCACACCATCCATCTGTCCCCGGTTTCTCTCCACTGGTATCACCATGGGAGACTGATTGGATGACTGGAGAGCTCAGGGATGAGAAGGCCTCTCTCCAGGCAAGCATTCTCCAAAGCAAAGGGTCAAGGTCCCCTCAATGTATGGGGCCAACATCTCTTCTCAACCCTCTGGGGGTAGTGTAAAGGCTGCCCCCTCCCCAGACCCCAGAGAGGGGGAAGCCTGTTATTGCCAATCCCACCAGCAACCCCTACGAGAACCAGGCCAGAGAGAGGCACAATGCAAGCACCAGAATGGACATACCATTGTTCAGAGCCACAGGGACCACCACCAGCCCAGCCAGGACCCCCAGAGTTTGGGTCAAGGGCCCCCGTAGCTGGGGAGGCAAAACACACACACATTCGGTAGGGGTCGCTATAGCAGGAGATCTCTTTGGGGGCGCAAGACTTGGGCCTGAACCCTCTTCCTCCTGGGAACTTACACAGGGACTAGCCAGGCTGGAGCAAGAGACTTCAGTCCCCCACGGACCGGGTTCCCGTCTCTGCATAAAGACTGGAGCAACTGGCTCCTTGCCAGAAATTGGAACCAAGCTGCCTGTCTCCTCAGTGGTGAATTCCAGCAGGGCTTCCGTCATGGGCTCCCCTGGGGAGCAGGTCACCCCAGCTATCTCCTTATTTCTATGCAAAGAGGAAGTGTCCTGGCCCATCCCATTCCCTGAATCCCCAACGAACTGACCCTGAGAATTCAGAGTCACAGGGTTGTCACATCCCGACCCCTCTGCCCAAGGGAGCCACACATCTCCCATAGTGGCTACCACAGAATGGGCCCCAGGGAGGATTTCCGGAGGTGATTCCTTGGGGCTGTCCCCTTCTGGGCTGGAGAGCATAACAGGGAGACCTTCTTCATCCTCCCCCTCCTCGTCAGGGTCCTCAATGTCCTTGATGAGCTCCACACCACGCCCCAGCCGGGCATAGTGCAGCGTGATCTCCTCAGCCAGGGCACTGTTCAGGGCTCGCTCAGGGCCAGGCCACTTCAAGATCAGGTCGCGGTCCGTGAGTATGCCCAGGGGATGGCTGGGGGACATCCCCCCATCTGATGGGCCCTCCCCACCCACTCCTGTCCCACCTGCAGCAACAGCGGCCCGCAGGCGGCTTAGGTGGGACAGGTAGAGCTGCTCCAGCTCCTGGTCAATGGTGTCCTCGCTAAGCAACTCCTCCAAACTATTCACAACCTCCAGACTCCCATGGGGCTCATCCATAACAGCCCGCACCATGGGGTCCTTTCGGCCCCCTCCATTTTCACTTGCTACCTCCCATGTGGCCTCCACCTGTTGCTGGCTAGGTTCCAGAAGAGGCCCAGCTGCCCCCTCACTTGCATCGGGGCCCGAAGCCTGGTCCCTGGGGGAGCTGCCCAGGCCACAGAGAGAGGAGGAGGGGAGAATCCTGATGGCTGGTGCCTGGGGGACCTCTGTGAAAGCCACAGGCGGACTGCTTCTGGGGACGTCACCTTCCTCTGGGGGGTTGCCAGTCACTGTAACTTCGGAAACCTGGAGCCATGGGGGAAAGGGGAGGGAGAGGGTGGGGGAGGAAATGGAAAGGAATGAAGTAGAAGAAGGGATGGGACAAGCAGAGACAGTGAGAACTGGTGACAGCCCGCACCCAGCCCCACAAGAGTGTCCAGACAAAAACTCCATAAAGAACCCTCAATAATTCTCTAAACTAAAAAAGCTATGTCATCTATATTAGTGGAACAAAATTAGATTAAATAAAGAGGGGAATGGCTTACAGCAGGTGATAAGACTGAGGAATCCAATGAATATCAATATTGGGTGAATGGGCCCATTGGCAAATACCGTTGGCTTACCATAGATCCAGCCATATGAACTCACGAAGTATTTTCTTTTTTAAAAATTTATTTCAAAAAAAATTATTTCCCAGCTTTCTCTTTTGAAAAGACTTAGAAACAATGACCAATCTAGTGGGGATGCACATGCCTTATTTCCATTTGTAAATACTATTCTCCTCTAAAACAAAGTAGGGCTCCTTAAAGAAATAGCTGCATTTCCAGGCTTAAGGCAGGGAAAGTACAAGATGAGTCTGGGACATCTTGTCATACCACAATGTGAGGAAGTGCTCAAAGGATGACGGGAACATGTCAAAAGGACTCAGGAGCTAACCTAAATAAACTCCTGCTGGCCAGAGAGAGTTCAATTTAAGCACCAAAATAATAACAATAATAATAATAATAATAGATAATAGTGCAATGGATTGAAACCCATTAAATATGTTTAAAATCCAAGAGTTAATAATGACACACCAAAACCAAAAATCCTCAAATTGGTCACCTTGGGAGGAGTTCATGTTTTCTGAAAACTGGTAAATAAAAGGGAAAAAGTATAAAGTGTTTATATCACTTTTCCAGAACAAACTATACCTTAAGAGAGCGAAACAGTTGATGGGGAAAGTTTCTCTTTAGAGAAGAACTCCATGAAAAGGGAATAAGATAATTAAATGAATTAAATGAAGAGGAAATAACAATTAAAATATCTCCAATTTGCAACCTCCAATGATATAATGGATCTAGACAATAATCATCAAGGGCAGCTAAAACTATTAGGTGATAAGCTAATAGGGAACTTTATAATGGAGAGATCAGTCCAATACCATGAACCCATGGATCAATCTCAGTATCATCAAAAGAGATCCCAAATATCATGCAAATATCATGCACGCCTGATATGATGAAACAGGGAATCCATATCACCTGAAGTGATCAATCCTTCACCCCTCACTCCCCGTTTACATGAAATATAGGGGACAGAGAAACACAATAAATGTGGTTTCTACATGGATGCAATCAGCCAAATCCAGATTTCGGGAAACTCTGGAGAATGAATACCAAGGTTTTTTCAACAAATAAGTTGCAAGGAAAGAAAGGGGGTAAGAAGTAGACCAGCAGATTTTTAAAATCTAAAGAGACACATCAACAAAACGCAATGTGTAGGCCTTGTTTGGATTCTAAAACACTTAATGAAATAACTGAGGACATTTGAATACTGAACAAACATATGACAATTCTAAGGAATTACTGTTTGTTTTCTGAGGTATGACCATGGTTCTGCAGTTAGGCATTTTTTTTTTGTCTTTTGTTTTTGTTTTTGGTTATGCATTTTTAAAAGTGTTCTCAATTTTTAGAGATACAAACTGAACAAGTTATGGATGAAAAGATGGCTGATTTATTTGAAAATAATTCTGTAGGGAATGGAAAGGGAATATAAATAAAGCAGTACAGATAAAGCAAGATTGGACACGTGTTGGTATTTGGTGAGGCTGGGTGATGAGTATATGGAGATTCATTATACTATTCTCTCTCCTTCTACGTAAGCTTGAAAATTTTTATAATAAAAAGTTAAAATATGTACACACATACACACACATATTAACATGTATCTCCAGAATCTGACTACTTGTCTCTACCTCCCCTGCCACTACTGTTCTCACTCCCCTGAACTACTGCAATGACCTCTTCCTCACTGTTCCCCCTGCTTCCACCTTTGCCCCTAAAGTCTATTCTCCACTCAGCAGCCAGAGGGATCCTGTAAAATCCTAAGTCGGCTCACGCCTCTCCTCTGCGCACAACTCTCCCATGGCATCCCCCTCAGTCAGAGTCAAAGTCCTCACCGCGGCCCACAAAGCCCCCACAATCTGTCCTCCATCACCTCTCTGATGCCATCCCCTCCCACTCCCCTCCTCACTCACTGCTCCAGCTGCACTGGCCCCCTCACTGGTCCTCACACCCACTCGTCATGGCCCCACCTACCTCAGGGCCTTTGCACTTGCCTGGGATGCTCTTCCCCAAGTTATTCACGTGGTTCACTCTGTCATCCTCTTCAGATATTCTTCTTATTTCACTTATCACTAAAGCCTTGGCTGCCCTATCTAAAGTCACAACATTCACTCACACACACACACACATTCCCTACCCTCTTTCCCTGTTTTGTTTCTAGAGTTTACCATCAACTAAAAAAACATGTTTTCTTTATATATATATATATATATATTAACTATAATTTTATGTCTCACCACACTCAAATGTAAGTCCCATGAAGATAGAATTGTTGTCACTACTGTCTTTCCAGTGTCTAGAAGAACAGTTGGCAAAGAACGAGCACTCAATAAATATTTGCTGAATTAATAAATGAAACATCTAGAAGTCCAGGTGAGTAACTGCATTCTACCACTCCCCTAGGGCTGTGATTGCTGTGACCTTTCTCTGACCTAGAGTGGACCCAGAGTGAATCAGTACCCCACCCTACCCACCCCCACCTTCCAGCCCAACCGTGGTCTTCCTGGGAGTCTCCTATACCGGGAGGTTGCAAGGACCTGCTTACCTGAAGTGTCATCTGGGGCCATGGACGGAGAGGGGTGGGGGCCACCAGGGGACCCACAGACTCCTGGACATCAGGATGATCTGCTGGAAAGAAGAGAAGGGCAGGGTTAGAGCAAAGCAGGCCTGACTACTTTGTTAAGGAAATTTGCTATTCTGGCCAACTGGCAGTGCTGCTCCTTCTGAAGCCTTCTGCAACAGTCGAAGGCAGAGGGTGCGTCTTCGGTTTTATCAAAAGAAAAAAAGGGACGGAAGAAAGAAATGGTAAAGATGAGCCAAAACTCCAACAGCTTGCCAACTGCTTACCCACAGCAGGGATATTCTCATCAGCATTCTTCATCCTCAGCTCGTCCTCGTTAGGCCTGTGGGGCAGAGGAGAGAGTGCGTGGATCTGATGCCCTGAGGGGCCAGTTCTGTCACCCCGTGGCACCTTCTGAGCCTCTGTGGTGGGCCCTGTCTTCACCTGACAGCTACTGTTTTCTCTCCTGCTATCTCTTTTTATCCTCCAATGATGAAAGTCCAACATACTCATTGTAGAAAATGTGCAAAATACAAGAGAGTATAAAGAAGCGGGGGTGGGGGAATGCATCAGCCAGAGGCAACCAGTGTGACCATTTTGGAAAATTTCATTCCACAAATTCTGTGCCTTTTCTAAATGTATTTCAATTTTAGAGACATAATTTCATAACTAGCTTTGTGTGCCTGACAATAAGAAACATCCTTACATAGTTTGATAAGCATTTTAAAAGACCACTTAATAATCCTACTTATAGGTTCACTGTAATGTAGGTGGTCGCTCCCTTCCTACTGAGCAGCTGGGTTGTTTCCTTCCTGCTCTCTCAAGTCCTGCTTCAGTGACAACAGTTTTATCAATATTCTCAACAGTGTTATCGACCTTCTGGGTCATTTATTTAGGGTTTATTCCTGGCTATGGAAGAAACCACCTCTTCTTAGGAAGAGCAAAGAGAGAAGGCTGTGGGACAGGAAGCAGCAGACAGAAGGAGGAAAAGTAAATGGAGAATGTTAAGGGGGATAGGAAAAAAGGAAGACACCCAGGGTCAGAGAGGCCTCAGCCCCTACCCCAGCTCCCCACTTCCATCAGCCTGACAAGTGACTGAACTGCCCTGGGCCTCACCCTCCTCACCTGGAAAATGGAGCACAAGGGAGCCAAGAGGTACACCTCAAGCACAGGGGAGTCAAGAGAAATGAGGCTGTAAAACTCCTAACCTCAGGGCCCAGCACACACAAGGCTGACTCGGTGGTAGATATTTATTGGTCTTGTTTCTTCCTCCACCAGGAGAGACAGGTCCCAAGGTCTGAGTAACACAAGCCAAGTGTATCTCAGCCATATCCTGCCAGGGCCAGGGCCATGGGCACCCAGTAGAAGCAATTATTCTCATTCTCAAAAATGACTATCAAATGTCTACATGTGGGAAGCGGATGTGGCTCAAGTGACAGGGCTTCCGCCTACCATATGGGAAGACCTAGGTTTGATCCCTGGGGCCTCCTGGTGAAAAAGAAGAAGAGAAAGCACACCTGTGTGGCGAGCCAGTGCCCACGAGGCAAGCCACTGCCCATGGGGCAAGCCAGTGCCCACACGGCAAGAGTGCCTGCGTGTGCTCCCATGGTGAGCCAGTGCCCACACAAGTGAGTCAAGCAGCAAGATGATGACGCAACAGAAGAGAGACTAAGGGGAGCTTCGAGGTGAAGTGCAGCAGAAACCAGGAACTGAGGTGGTGCAATTGATAGGGAAACTCTCTCCCCATCAGGGGTCTCCAGGATCAAATCCTGGTGAATCCTAGAGGAGGAAAAATGAGAAGACCAAAAAGAGAAACAGATACAGAAGATCACACAGCAAATGGATACAGACAGCAAAAACAGCAGGGTGGGGGGAGGGGGAAAGGGAAGGGGAGGGGGAGGGGGAGAGGGAGGGGGAAAGGGAAGGGGAGGGGGAGGGGGAATAAAATAAAAAAATAAATAAGTAAATCTTTTTTTTTTAATGTCTACAGGTTAAGGTGAATGAGGGAAGCATTAACTAAAACATGTTCGGAGACCTAAAATGACCTAAGGCAAATGCAAAGACCTTTTTCTTTCCTAAGAGTCAACATGGCAGTGCTGCCATTTCTGCAAAGTGTCAAAACTTGTTGAGAAGTCACAATCAATTACACCTTCACAGAAAGAGAATATCACCAGCAAACCCATATATACTACTTAACTACAGTGTTAGGCACTGTTTGAAGAGCGTTACACAAACTGATTTGGTCCTCACAACAACCTTATGCAATAGGTACTTTAAATCCTCTTAGGTAGGTAGTATTATTATCCCCATGTTGCAGATGGTGAAACTGAGGCAGAGTAAATGGTTAAAGATCATGCAGCCAGGATCCAAACCCAGGCCTTCTGGCTCCCAAGGCTGTGCCCTTAACCAACAAACTGCTGCTTAAAGGAGGCAGAGTGGGGTTTTACCCCATCGCATCGCTAATCCTTTCTAGAAGCAGATAGAGTAGGGCATCAATAGACAGGATCCCTCTCTCCTGTCATGCAAGAATTTCTTTGGCCCTGTCTTTCCCCATATATTCTTTCCCAATTCCCCTGCCTTCATGGGATATGCTGCCAGACACAGAAGTGGCTGCAAGAAGTGCTTTTGATTAGTATTCTAGGGGAAGACACTTGAACTATGTACATGGGTCTCGATTCCAGAAGCATTAGAGGGGATCGATCTGTCTTTCTCTGTGAACTAAGCTCAAACATGCCACCAGATGTATTTGAATCTGAATACTACAGGACCTGGAATGGCGGGGGTGGGGAGTGGGGGGGGCGGCGGTGGGCAGGTCTGATAGCCAAGCTGTCAACTCCTGCTCATCATGGAAGAGAAACGGAGGTTCAGACAAAGGGGCTTGGTCCTGTATCAGTCACTCAGTGGATCTAAACTCCAGGTCTTTGGATTTGGGACTCCACACAACTTCTGCTGGGCAGTGCTTACCGACTTCTTTTGCTGGTGTAGTCCACGACAGAAAACATCACCTTCCTCGGATCTTCTAAATCAAGTCTCTCTAAGAAGACCCACAAATGGTCAGGGAGCCAGCTCTCTATTCCCATGGACAGCACCAGGCAAGCCTTCCCCTGCCATCTGGCCCAGCCCTGACCTACACGCCAACCAGGCTTCTAAAAGCCCCTACAGTCATGAGAGTATGGGAGAGGGAAAAAAAGAGGGGAAACGCAAGCAGCAACCAACAGGGAAAAAGAACTCCACAATTCAGCCAGAGGAAGAAGAGCGAGAAGAAAAACAAACACAATATAAATCCTTCATCCCTCCAGAGCATCTCTTCCCCAGCTGAGGCGAGTGAAAGGAGGGGGAACATCCAAAATCAGGTCAAGTGATTCAGCCAATCCCAAGAGCCATGAAGTCAGAAGGAAACAGGTCACTTGCCCTACCTCTGAAGTCAGAGAAATGAAAGCAGGGCCCACAAAGATTTATCATCCACCCCCTCTAAGGTGGGCCCTCTTCACTGATAAACCAAGTCATTTGAAAACCTTCACATCTGTCCTTCAAGGCAACACCCTTCCCTTTTCACAAGGAGGGAATTGAGGCTTGAGGAACTGTCTCTCTCCACCCACTAACTGCATACCACATTGCTAACATCCAAAAAGTGTTCTGACATCCAAAAAGTGTTCCGACATCCAAAAAGTGTTCTGCTTCAAAGGCAGCACTTGATAGGTTAAAAATAAGTAAATAAAGCTCTCTGAACTGTCTTTTACAGTAAAACTTCTGGGGCAGGTATGACTTTAATCAAAATGAGGATAGCAAGAGAAAATCAAGTAAAAATGTATCCTGACTCACTGATCAGTAACAGAGAAGAGGTATTCTTAGAAAAATGGGGAGGTAGGAGATTAAGAACAAAACTGTGCCTACAGGTTGCCTACGAATTTTCAAGGAAACCTGATCTTTTGGTGCCAGCCCCACAAAAGCCAAGTGGCACCTCCTCCAGGGCAGTGGGCAGTCGGGGGCCAAGAGAAATCAGGACCCACAGTACACAGACACGGGGACATTTGGGACACATGTCCTCCTCCTCAGAGGATGCCCATGAGGATCAGTCAGGACGGGCTAACCATAGAAGGGGCCATCTCAAGTCTGCACACCAGTGTCCTGGGCATGAAAATTTCTCCTGCCGTCAGGAAACTTGATGGCTACTGACCTCAGACAGTCCCTGGGGAAGCCAGGCGGCAAGAGGAAAGAGGGCACTGTTGGCCCCAGCCCAGGACAGCTCAGACAGAACAGAAAGGTGAATCGCCAGAGATGAAGAGTGAACAAGCTGGAGAGGGCCGACAAGCCCCAAGGAGGAAAGCACGGCAGGTTTTTGGAGCAGTCACGTCACCGCCATCACCACCACTGCCGCCCCGGTCCTGGTAGCAACCCCGATGCTCATGTTTTCAAAGTACCTCACCAGTCCAAAGTGGGTCACAAAAAGAAACCCAGAAACTCAGCAAACCCCAGGTTCCTGGGCCATCAACCTGAAGAGTGGTGGTGACTCTCCAGGGGGACAGGTGGCTTCAAAAACCTGCCCCACCTTACTCAGGATGCCGGTTACCCTGAGCCATCTGCTTTCTGAAAGAACAGTGTGTGAAGGCGGCTGTGAAAGCCACCACCAAGTTATGTGGGGCACTGCTTTGCCTTCCCAACAACAGTCTGTGGGAGCCTCAACTCTATGACTTACGGACAACCCAGCAGGGTTGGGGGAGGACAGTTTACTGTGCTACAAGTTTCTTCTACAAGCAATGACTTAACAATTCCTTGGACCAGGTCCCAATGTAATACATTTTACATCATAACCCAACATGCCCACATGGGTAAATATATATCCATATATGACTAAAAAAGGTTATTCATGAAACAATACTCACCGTTACTACCTATACCTCTGATACTTCCTATCCTTTCAAATGTTTGCTGGAATCCAATAAATTGATCTCACAAAAAAATAATAAAGGGTCATTGCATGCCGTTTTAAATAACCCCAGCTCTGCCACTTACCAGCTGTGTGACTCTGGAACAAGCTACCCAACCTCTCTATGCCTCGGTTTCCTCATCTATAATGAAGGGATGACAGTAATACCTACCTTAGAGTTAAGAGGATTGAGTAAATATTTGAAATTTGCCTGAAAAGTGCTTAGCACACAATAACCTCTCCATTTTCCCACTGAGGGAAACTAAGGCTCTGAAAAAGAAAGCAACTTGCCCAGCACTGCCCAGCTGGTAAGACCTACCACCCAGCCTGGTACCACTGTTAAGAACTGGGGCACTAGAGGACCACCCAGGTTCAAATCCCAGCTCTGCTCAAATCCCAGCTCTGCTACTTTCTTAGTGGGTGAGCTTCACCCCCACATCCTTAACCATGATACCCTCAGTTTTCTGTGGAATAAAAGAGGACCACTCTCATTAAATCCTCACTCTCCAGACAACTGAAATGATCCCTGACCTGTTACGTTTCAACTTCCATTATTCTGGGTTTCCCCCCTAAGCCTGCCAACTTGAATGTCAAGTTGGGTCCCTATCTGTGCACTGATGGGTGCACCTAAAACATATCCAGGCTTTACTGTGCCCGAGGGACAGGCCTGGAGACACAACAGTGAGCCAACCCAACTATGAGCTTACGATTTAGTGTGGAGGAAGACATTAAAGAAAATACTCACACTCATTCTTTCAACAAACATTTATTGAGCACCTGCTAAATGCCAGGCACCGGGCACCAGGCCCCATGGGGAATACAGCGGCGAACCAAAGCAGACCACATCCCTACCCCTCACGGAGTTTACAGTCTAGCAGGGCAAAGAGATATTCATCCAATAATCCCCTCGTGAAGGTCTAACTACAGACTGAAGTCGGTGTCCTTTAAAAAGGAAAGAACACCCTAGGACAAGGAGCCATGGCCCAGACTGCAGGGTCAGGAAGGGCTTAAGGATGCCTAGAAGGAAAACAGGGAAGGGTCGGGGGCAGGGCCCGAGAGGTTGTTCAGGAACACCATGGGGGTGGGGAGGTGTGTGATGAATTCAATCTTAAACAAGGTGAGCTTGAGGCACATCTTCGGCACATGAGCCAAGCAGAGATACCAAGTTTGGATACAGAAGATTGAAGAAGTAGCAAGGAGGAAAAGAGGAGGGACAGAGAGGTTAAGAGGAAAAGCAATCGAGTGTGGTCTCAAAGATGGCAAGGGAAGAAAGTTGTTTCAGTGGGAGTGGTCAACCAGTTCAAGATGAAAACCAAAGACCGAGCTATTGAATTTGGCCGGTGCAGGAGGTTGAAAAGTACATTTGGATGAGGAAGTCAAGAAGGCAAGGGGCGGGGCGAGAGTGGTGAGGTGCTGGCCAGGAACAGGAGAGAACAAGGGGTCAAGGAAGTTTTTCAAGACAGTAGAGATGCTAGCATGTATAAAGGTCCACCGAGAGGATCCCGGTGAGGAAGACAGTTGAGAACATGCCAGGAAAGAATGGGTAAATGATTATGTCAGATTCTAGAGCAAGTGGCAGGAAATGGGAGGCAGAGCACAGGCAGGGGGACTGGACTGAGGGAGAAGGGACCCCCTCTTCACCTAAAACACAAGGGAGGGAAATCAGGTTTGTGAGCTTGAGGGCTGCGAGATGTGGGGATCTGTTCTTAAGACTTTTGTTTTTCTGAAGTGGGAGGTAATGAACAGTTGGAAGAGTCACATCAGAGAGAAGAGATCAGAAAAATACAGAAGGACAGCATGGAAAATGATTCTGAATTTGTTGCAAACGCGTCTGTTCTGCTGTTTGACATTGCTGACGGGACTTGTCTGCTAAGGTTATCGGTGCTATGGACAAAACTGGGGGGCAGGGGGTTGCCTGAGAAGGTTGGGATTTTGAGGCTTCCCTGAGGAAGTATTCTTAGAACAAAAGGATCAACATGAGAAGACTGCAAGGGGAAACAGTATGGGCGAAGGCCTTGAGACAGGAAGAAGCAAGACCCCTTGGAGTAACAGAAAGACCAGGGCGACAGGAGTTGAGAAGGCAGAGAAAGGTGTGAGGTGAGGCTAGAAGCAGGTGGAGGCCAGACTGGGGGACAAGGTGAGGGTAGGAGGTGCTTGAAGGCAAGGGCGAGGTCTTCTTGGTCTTTATTTTTAAGAGGAATAGGACACCTCCTAAGGGGTTTACACCAATGCAGGCCAGGAGCGCTCCTCCCACATGGAACCACACTCTGGGAGCTTCAGTTTGTTCATCCAAGAAAGGGGAATAAAAACTGTCTATCTTAATGCGGAATGTTGTCAGGACTCAGAGAGACTTGGAGTGAAAATACTCAGCAAAGTGCCTAACGAACAGCAGGCTCTCTGCCAGTTTTCTTACAACCAAGTCTTCCATACCCGCTCATTCCACCACAGCCCTTTGACCTTCAGACCAATCTGCATCTTTTTTTCCTCCTTGAACCTAGCACTGTGCCCAGCACACAGTAGGCCCTCAATAAATGCTTGTTGATGGATTATCTCTAAGCCTAAGACCCCTTCCCCATCTGGGTTATCTTAAAAGCCTGATAAAGCAATCCAGGGAAGGCAGCCATCTGTGCTTCTGAGCTGCTCCCTGATGGCAACCACGGAGTTTCTCCTGTGCCTCCACCTGGTGCAGCTGTGTCAACAGTGGGCCTGGAGCCAACATTTCCTGAACTGGAAGCCCTGGGGCTTCCCACAGGGAAAGGATATCTCCTGCAATCCTCCACCATCTCCCAAGAGGGTTGGGTCACTGGGGCGGGAGCGGGGAGAGAGCGGTCGGAAGGCTGTTCACCAACAGCGCTCCAAGTCACCAGCAGCACATAGGTTTTACAACAATAAGTTAAAATGTACTCGCCAAGAAAGCCACCACCTACAAAGAAAACCTTATCGTTGATCCTGCAGTGAGCACCAACCTCCCCTTTGCAAGAGCTAGATCAAAAGATAAGCTATCAAAAAACCATCTGCCCACTTAAAATAATATCACAAGTCATGTTAGGAACCACAGACCCAGGGCCAGATACCAAAACAATTGTCTGAACGGGCTGCTTCAATTTCTCCTTAAAACCACTCACGTATTTTAAAAGAAAAACACCCTCTCCACCCACCATAGCCCTGCTAGATTTTCTGTTTCCTTCCTTTCACATTCTTTAATAAAATTCTTTAATAACATGACCAAACTGTTATCCAAACTGTCGCAGCTTATAGACAGGGTTCCCGCGACAGCAGCTGGGATAACTTGGGAAAAGTGACAAAAATGAAGGCAACTGTGGGGTGCTGGAAACGCTCTGTATCTTGGTCTGGGTGGTGGTGACACAAGTGTATGCATATGTAAAAATCCACTGAGCTGTACACTTAAAAATAGGACACATCAATAAAGCAAGAAGACAAAAAGAAAGCATTGACATGCTGGGAACCCCAGGCATGAAATCCAGAATTTGCCCTGAATCCTACCAGGTCTTCAAGAGGCTCCATAGTAAAAATTTTCCTAGCATCTTCTCCCTGGTCCTGTCACCACTAGCTGAATGACCTTGAATGAGTTAGTTCACTTCTCTGAAATACCGGTTTCCTCCTCTATTAAATGGGAACAATTTTTACGTCTATACCACACAGCACACACAGCAGTACTCCAGAATGAACTTGAAGCTCTTGGCACAGAGATCAGTAAACGCTGGCTACCGTTATCTTTCACAGCTACCACCATACTTCCTTCAGTTAACTTGCCCCATGGTTGCTGCATCTCATCCAACCATTCAAAGTGACTATCTTTCCCCTTTAACAGATGAGGAAATGGAGGCTTACAAATAAAGAAACCGAAGCCAGGCCACACAGTTGGTGATAGGTAGAGCAGAATTTAGGAAGAGCATCCAGGAAACTGTACATGTGACTCCCTGAACATTAATACTGTCTAACATCTGCATGGCACCAAGCCAGGCTCAATTCTGAGTGCTCTCATTAATAATCTATGATGTAGGTATTATAATTAGCTCTACTTTACAGATGAGGGCCCTGAGGCACAGTGAAGTTAAATGACTTGTCCAAGGTCACAAAGCCAGTAAATGGCAGGACTGGGACTTGAACCCAGGCAATCTGATGCCAGAACCTACCTCCTTCGTGCTGTTAAGGAAAGACATGCTGCTTGCTCACTTTAGACTAAGCCTCAGGTTACAACAGGGTTCACAGGTTGGTAAGTGGGTGCTTGCCTGCTTGCTCACTTACCCAGGCACTATCTGCCTGCCAGCCCAGAGACCTTTCTGAACCACTCACAAAGTTCTTGCCAGAACCAACATAACAGAAGATCCACCAACATCTTACTGCAACCAGGGGCTTCTGATCAAGCATACATAAGGTGCAAAAAGCATTTTCCTATCTTTGGTCCTCCCAGGAGCAGGGAAATTTATGCATTACCTATGCATGCAGTGAGAATCTCCTGATTCTGGGCTCCAGGCTAGACCTGAGTGACGCCAAAATGAATCAAGCATAGAGGATGCCCTTAAAAAAAAACAAAGAACTCAGCTTGATGTTGGAAACCTAGGAAAATCTTGTGTCAAGACCTCCTGGGGTAGAATCCATTTTCTCACAGTCCCTGAATGGTAACAGGTAGGGAAAAACAAGGGACACAAGCTTAAAGTCCCAGGCCCCACCTGGTTCTTACTTTGCCATAACCACTGCTTTCCTATGAGAGAATGGATCAGCCCCTTACCTCTATAGCAGCCCTCAGACTGGATTACAGCATTTAACAGTAGAGTGCACAGGCTTCAAGGTCAGGCATGGCCAAATCAGAAAAGCCAGGCACCATCACTTCCTCAACCAGGCTCTCCACCCTTAGAAGCTCCTCTCTCAAATGGGGTTCATAATTCCTAACCCCCACTGGCGAGGCCCTTGGCCTACACGGCCACACTACCGAGTCACTGCAGTTCTCTCTTCAGTCACACTGCCCATCATTCACACCAAGCTCATCCCCACCTCAGGACCTTTGTTCCGGCTGTTCCCACTACCTAGAACACCCTGCCCCCATATGTGTGGATAACTGCTCCTCATCATTCAGGACTCTGTTTAAATGGCACCTTCTCAGAATTTCCCGTTCCCTTTTCTACAAACGCTGCCCACCCCAGCCCTACTCCAGCATATCTGTGCATAGCTCCTCCTTTCATCATCCAGGACTCATCTCCTCAGAGGCCTCCCTGCACACCTGTCTAAAGCAAGCATCCCCACCCAATCTAGCCCTTTATTTACTTGCCTCTCAGCTGCTAACATTATCCCTATGTATTTTATCTGTTTGCTTGTTTGTTTATTTTTTTAAACTGTCTCCCATAGGAGCCTGGATGATCCTTGAGGGTAGGGAAGATGTCTGTCTTGTTCAGGGCTTTACAGTGGAACTCAATATAACACTTGTTGAATGAAGGAATTCCCAGCATCTAAAACAGTGCCTAGCACAAGTCTGGCCTCCATTACTCTTTGACTAACTGAATGAATGAATGAATGCTCGAGCCCTCTTCCCTGTCCTGGCGAGCAGGCCTGCGGGACTCCTGGGCTGGGATGCTTCTCCTCCATCCTAGACACAGCCCTGCGTTGGCAGAGGTGGCGCTGGCAGACATTACCTGCGCCTCACTGGCTTCATGCAGCTCTTCAGCTGCTTGGCCTCAGCCTCCACGGGACCCTGGCACTCGGGCTGTGGCTCCGGCTGCTGCAGCTGCTGCTGCTGCTGGGGCAGCCCTTCGGCATCAGTGGGTGTGGGAGCGGGTGCGATCCGGAGCAGGACCGTGTAGTTGCGGCCCTGGTTGTTGGCCCAGAAAGTGCCCTCGGGGGTCTCATAGCGCACCACGAAGTCCAGGCGCGCCCCATCGCCCGCGCCCTCAGCAAAGGGCAGCTGGAAGGCAAAGCGGTCGGTGCGGCCGCCGTCGTCGGGCGAGGAGGCGGCCGTCTGGCCCGGGCCCAGGCCGAGGCCGGGATCCAGGATGGGATCTCCTCCTGTTCCTCCCGCTCCTGCCCCCGGCGGGCTGCGCGGTACGTAGCGCGCTGGGTGGTCGCAGAAGGAAGCCCAGCCGTCGTGTGAGGCCCGCACGTGCACCGCCTTCTCGAAGGAGCGGTTCAGCACGCGTACCAACCCGCGCAGCACCGGAGGGCGTCCCCCAGGCACCCATACCCCGGTACCCCCGGGGACCGCTCCGGGAGGCGGCAGCAGCGCCTCCAGCTCCACCATGACGCGCCCCAAGCGCTCCAGACGACCCGGCGCGGGCGGCAGCGAAAATGTGGGCACCAGGTAAAACCCCCCGCCAGCAGGGACGGGGCACAGCGACGAGGGCTCGAGGCCAGCCTCCTCTTCCTCCTCCCCTTCATCCCCATCCTCGCCATCGTCGTCCTCCTCAGCCCCGCTGCCGCCGCCGCCATCTTGCCCGGCCGCTGCCGCCATCTTGCCCGCCCCGGGCCCGCCCCACGGCCGGTAGCGGCGCAGCTGCGCCAGCGGCAGCCCTAGGGCCTCGTCAGCGAACAGCACCCTCCGCGGGGCCACCGCCGCCTCGACCGAGGTGCGGGGCTCACCCGCGGCCGGCGAGGGGGGCGCAGGATGCCGCAGCGGGGGCTCCACAGGGGCCGTGCGCGCCATATCGACGGCGGCGGCGGCGGCACCGACGGCACCGGCGGCGGGACCGGCGGGGGCAGGGTCTGAAGGGGCAAGCAGCCAATGGGAAGGCCAGCGCGGGGGGAAGAGGCGGTGCGGCTCGCAGGGGCCGTAGGCAGCGGGACGACGACAGGGAGGGCAGAGAGCCAATGGCGAGCCGTGCACGAGTGACGCAGGCGGGGAAATACGCCAGGCAAAGCACGCAGCCAATGGGGAACACCGAGAGGGGTTGGTGGAGGAGGCGGGATGATGAGGAATCAATGGAGAGGCCGGAATGGGGCTGGTGCAGGATAAGGGATGAAAAGAGCAGAAGCGGGACAACCCATGGGGAAACCTGAGAGGGAGCGGCGTGTGGGGGGCGGGAAAAATGGAATGGCTACCGGCGAAGGGAGCAGCAGGGAGCGAATGGAGAGGCCCGAAAAGTGGTAGCTTCGTGGGCTGCGTAGACGGTGGGACGGGCGCTAGGGACAGCGACTAGCCAATGGGGAGGCGCTCGCGTGCTGCGTGGCGGCGAGATGACGATAATAACTGCCGAGAACCAATGGAGAGTCTCGTGAGCGTGCTCCTGCTAGGGGCGGTGCCAGGGCGGAACTAGCCAATATGGAAGCTAGAAGGTGACTAAGAGGAGGGGTGTGAGCGGCTGCGAAGGCGGGACCAGAAGGGGCAAAGCCAATGTGGGGGGCGGATGAGGAAGAGAAAAGGCTAATAGCCAATGGGGGAGGCCAGAGTGAGGGCTGGGAGACCTCAAAGGGCAGGGCTAGGAGGGGATTAACCAATGCGAAGGTGAGAAAACGATAACGGGCTGACGGGAGGATGTGGAGGCGGGACAGGAAGGTGCAGAGCCAACGGGGGTGGTGTAGGTGGTATGAAGGAGGAGATGAATAGCCAATAAGGAGACCAGAGGGGAGCGGGTGCTATTGAGTGGTCGGGGCCGCTGAACCACAGGATGCAGGCAGCCAATAGGAAGATCGTCTTTCTCCTGGAGGGTCTCGCCTTTTCCCCGTTGCCCCAGGCTGTGAATGTCTGGAGAGCCTGAGGGCCTGGACTTTACCCTGGCGTGAGACCCAAGCAAGGAAAAAGGACCTTCCTGTCTCAATTACTGCACCCCCCCACCTCCTAGCCTTTGCATCAGTGGTGCCGCTAGCCCAGAATGCCCCTGATTATCATTCCCAGCATTCTCCAGAACCTGGCACCATTGTTGAACGAATGGCCAAGTGAGAAACTAGGCTTTCAGGAGAATTTGCTTTTTCTGACTTAAGCTCAGCAAACACAACCTGACTGCTGCCAGGAGCTGATTGGACATGTTGGTGGACACCAACCAATGTCATCACAAATCCAAGCTCCGTCCTCCTTGCCCAACCCCACACTCCACACCCCACAGTGGCTTCACCTCCCATCTTCTTTCTGTCCCCTGCATTTGCTCCTACCATTCCCTCTCCCAGAGTGCTGTTCCTTCTACTTCCATAGAGTGAACTCCTCCCCATCTGAGGTCCCACCTCCTGTGGAAACTGAATTGTAGCTGTGTCCGCTGTTAATGCCAAGTGTGTCCATTCATACATTCCGCCTCCATCCTGTGAGGATTCATGGAACACTTGCCGTGTGCCATGTTCTGAGAGTGCTATTCTCTCATCAAACCCGCAGAGCTTCCCTAGGAAGGAGGCAATCCTCCTAGCAGCCTCCCACCACCCCTCCCCTAGTCCTCAGGTCTCATTGGCCAGGATGGTGTCATAGGTAAGGAAGCATAACAGAATAATATGTTCAGCTGCATAACCGAAAAATCGCGAAATAGTGGGGAGTTAGACAAGATAGAACTTTTTTTCCCCTCACCTAAAAGTTCCAGCTGGCTGGCAGTTCAGGGACTCACTCCTGCCCACCCTGTTTGAGCATTGTGTTCCCTGTCTGGCCCCAAGGCTCTCATCATCAGTAAATCCTGTTGATTCCCCATACAAAATATTTCCAGAATCTACCCTCTCCTTGCCACCCCAATACCAGAATCATCATCAGTAGCCTCCTCCCTGGTCCCCCTGCTTCTGTCTCTACCCCTACAGTTCCTTTCTACATTCAGCAGCCAGAGGGATCCTGTTAAATCACGTGACAGATCCTGTCCTTCCTCTGCCCACAGCCCTCCCATGGCTTCCTCCTCACTCACTCCTTCCTCCACACCCTAGTCTCCTCTCCAACCTCTCCTTCCTGCCCCTCTTCCCCTCATGCCACTCTAACCACACCGGCCTCCTTAGTAGACCTTGAATAAATCAGGCACACTCCCACCTCAGGGCCTTTGCACAGGCTGTTTCTTTTGGAGCTACTGAGATATCTACATGTCTCTTTCCCTCACCTCCTTCAAGTCTTGGCCAAAGGGTTCCCTTCTCTAGGGTCTCTCACCAAACTTTCTAGTTTAATCCCGTCCACACTCCCCCCAGTCCCAGCCCTCCCAATTCCCTTCCCCAGAAGCCTTCCACAAGAGAGGCCACAGACCAATAGAGAAAGAAGGTCACCTCAGCCCCTCTGCCCACCTGGCCCCCAGCTCTCATTCTGCAAGAATCCAGACTCTCAGCAACCTCGCCCTCACCCTTCCTATGCCTTAGGCCCCATTCAAGTGGCCTCCTGGAACTTCTTGGGCCACCACTTTCGATCAGTTTTCCTCCTACCTCTCTGGCCACTTCCTGTCATGGACAGAGTGACAGCAAGGGAGAGTGAGTCTGGGGAGGGTGTGAGGAGGATGCAACCCCATCCTCCGATCCTGAGAGGGAAAACCAGCCCACTCCTCCAGGAGGAGACATGTCCTGGGGTAGGGAACAGACCTCATCTGGTGCCAACCTGGTTTATGGTTACACAGGAGGTGTTGGAAATATTCAGATACAAGTGCACAGGGAGCAGGGGTCATTAGCCTTGAGGACATCCCTACAGTCGGCTCCACTAGGCTGCTTTCTGACAAGCAAGCCCCTCACATCCTTCCTTGCTCACTCCCATATGCCACAACATCTATTAAGTTCCACCTGGACACAGGGTCCCTGCCCTATTTGGGTCTCAGACATGTCTCACCAACTCAGAAGCCTCCACCAGCGAAAGTCTTGTTTTGAACTAATAGTTGGGTTGGGTTTGCATTGTGTGTATGTGTGTTTGTAATTGTTGGTTGTTTTATATAGGTCTTTTTAGGTCTTTTTGCTTTTCGTCTTTGCCAAGTCAGCCCATCATGCCCACCTGGGGGCTTTTCCAGAAAGGTGAATCAGAGTTGAGGGAAGAGGTTTTCTTTCTTTTTTTCTTCTTTTGAAGGTTTGGAGGGGCGGGAGGAGGAAAAGAGGACAGGTTCAGGGGTGAAGGGGTGGGTCTTGGCCACTAGGTGTATACCATGTGAATAAAAAGCTGTTTCCAATTTCTCTTCCCCAGGCCCAAAGCCAGCCTTGGGGAGGGATTGGAGTAGACATTGGATGACAAGAACCCTGGGCCATGTGGGGCATTGAGGAGCTGGGGACTGGGAGTCTCAGCCACCGGCCTGTCAGGAGAAGCCCCTGGGGGCTGGTCTCACGGTTGGCCCAGGGTTGGAGTGGGTGCCTGCTGAGGTGAGGAAATGCAACCGCCAAGTCTTGGACAACCTTAAAACCTTGCAAGCTTCAAGCCCCAGAGGAATCTCTAAATCTCCGAACCACCCAGGCATTGCATCCTAGAATTTAAGACCTGAAACCATCTGGGCTCAGGAAAACCTTGGGGTTTCAAAACCCATTACCAAGAAGGCAGGTCCCCCACTCAGCAGCTCTGTGCTCGTGGGCATGTCGCTTTACTGCTTTGGAGCCTCTGTTTTCCCCGTCTGCTTAACAGAATGATGATGAGATGGACCTCAAAGGGCTGTGGTGAGGATTAAACGTGATCGTTTATGAGACGTGTCTGGCGCTGTGTCTGGCCCATGGGCAGTTCGATAAATATCAGCTACGGGAATGATGGCAGATATTTGGAATCCCAAATCCTTGGAAACTGGCAATTTTTTTTTTTTTTTTTGGAAGCTGACAATTGCAAAGGCTGAGGGCCTTGGGAGCATCAGGCCACAATGTACCTGACTATGAGAGGCCCAAAGGAGCCTCTGGGATTGGTGAGGATGAGCATCTTAATACTGGGGGCCTGACTGGGACCTTCCCAGTAGAATGGCCTCTGGGTCAGAGCTCTCAGGCCCCCAAGACAGGATAAGGAGACACTTCTTCTCCCTTCCCTTACCTCACTCAGTGACTCTCAGTGGGTTCTGAGAGCCAAGGATTCTCAGACTCTTCAATTCCATGAATTGGGGTGGGGGAAGACTTTTTTTCTCTGTGAAGTAACTTACGTGCCCCTCACCCTCTACGGGAAGATGGGTCACAGAGCTCCCCGTACCTGGGCAGTAAGAGCGATGATCACCATATCTGTTCCGTATCTGAGGAAACTGAGGCCCAGAGGAGGGCAAGACCTCTGGAAGCCCAGCCCTATTCCATTTCTTTTCCTGAGCTTCCCGTTGGTACATAGGGCCTCAGTTCCCCAAAGACCCTCAAACATCCCCTCGTTCCCAGAGTGGTGTGTCTCTTGCCTGTCCTGAAACACCCCTGTGATTTATTTGGGTTCTTTGCTGGTTTTTTTTTCTTTCTAACTCTACACATTTTATTTTAAAAACTGTGGTTTCTCATGAGCCCTGTTATTTCATTGATACCTGTCACCTCTGTGGTGAGGGGAAGAAATCATATTTTCAGATGACTCGTAAAGGGCAAAGAAAAAACCCAAAATTTCAAAATTTCCGTTTAAGTCTCATAATCAAGAAGAGGAGAAACAGTGAGCGAGAGAGAGAACCATGAGAACCCCCCCACACCCCGTGATTATCAGCGCACACACTCATCAAAAAAAAATTTGGATTATTAGAAGAGAGAGGTCTGTGGCTTCCACGCAGTGGTTTTTCTTCTCGGTATAAAAGCAAAGTTGTTTTTGATATGTGACAGTTTCCCACCAGCCAGGCTGATCCTTTTCTATCAGTCCACTTCACCAAGGTGAGTGTCCTCTCCTCGCCCTCACCAGATGTGGGCCCTGATGGAGGCAATGGCAGTGAGGTAGGCACTTGGGGGGACAAGGGCCCTCCGGGGCAGTCAAGATGCACGCAGCCACTGTGATCCTGGGCAGGTAAAGTGTTTGTGTGTGTGTGTGTGTGTGTGTGTGTGTTTTAATTATAATAGTAGTAATAAATGCCAGAAGACTGATAGATGAATCACTTCATCAATACTTGGGCAGAGGCAACAATAGATCGATTGACTGACTGATACGTATAGATAAGTAGGATTTTTAAAGCACGTCAGCTGCCAGTCTTCATGAATTTCAGAGCTTTGAACAACTTGAAACACTGTCCAGGTGTAACTGGAAATTTCAACTGCACCTCTCTCGGCTCTTCCCCTCTTCTCTCTTGATGTCTCCTGGTCCCTCTCTGTCTCTCTGTTCCCTCTGCCTCGGTCTTTCTGCATTTCCCTGCCCCTTCTTTCTCATGCCAGCTCTCGTTTTATTTCCCTCTCACTCAAACCCTCCATCCCTCTATCTTTCTGTCTCTGGCCATCTTCCCTGTCTCTGTCTCCTCCATCTTTATTACACTCCCTCTGTCCCGTCTGTCTCTCCCTCTCTGTCTCTCGGCACCCCCTTCACTCATCTGCCTTCCCACCCAACATCCAGTGCAGAGCTCTATACACTTAGCACTTAATAATAGCGCTTGGAGTCTCTTTGATGAGGGCGTTGACATTTTACAAGAATGAACATCTACTCAGTTCTCCCCGGTAGAAGGATTGTGAGCTGTCTGTTTAGGCCTAGCACTGGCCTGAACTTCTGCTTGTGTCGCTTGAAAGGAGACCCTCCCCGGGCACCCTTCACCACATTGTCAACCATGTGTGGTCCGCCCCCCAGGATTGGGTGTGTGTGTGGCCAGAGTCCGTGTCCAGGAACAGAGAGGCCATTCCAGGCAGGGCTGAGCTCATCTCTGCAGGCTTAGCACAGCACTCGGCACACAGTAAGTGCTCACTAAGGGCTATTTTTTTTTTTTTGGTAACCAAATTAGTATCATGCTCTAATTGGTTTTGTTCTTGCTTTATTCAATTAGTAGTCAGTAGCATTTTTGTAGATCACTACAAATGGTGTGCACACACGCTCTTTCAGGGCTGTCAAGAATATCACCACATTGGTGAGAACCGTGTTTGGTTTGGCCAAATGTCGATTGTTGGACACTCGGGTTATTTCTAGTTTCTCCTCATAAACATCCCTGATTAGTGCCTTGGATTCCCGAAAAATGGAGTTGCTGGGGCAAAGGGAACGTGCCAGTTTAAGGTTGCTGACCCTTTGTGCCAAATCGTTCTTCCGAAAAGTTTGTCATGTTTTATGTTCTGTGTATTAACGCTAACCCCAGGTGGGTATGATCATGTATTTAATCCTTTCCCAACAGAATAGGTAAGAAAAAATATTGCTGCATTGTCAAAATTTGCATTCTTCGATGATACTGCATATTGGCCATTTGTTTGTTTTTTGTTTTGGTTTGGTTTTTTTTTTTTAGTTGTCTGTTTGTGTCCTTAGTCCTAACAGGGTGTTCATCTTTTTTTATTGATTTGCCACAGCTCTTTATTTGGATAGGATATTAAGCTCCCATCAGCCATGAGTATTTAGCAAATATGTCCCCTCGATTCATCATTTGCTATTTCTATTTGCTTATGGTGTTTTTGTGATGCTTATGATGTTTCTACATAGTCATATAGGTTAGTCTTTTCTTCTGTGGTTTCTGTCTCTGGTTTTATGCTTAGAAAGTTCTTTCCCACTTGAAAATGAGATAAATGTTCACCTATGTTTTGGCTTCCAGTCTCTTTTATGGCTTCATTTTTTCCATTTACTTAGAGATTCAGAGTGTGGGTACTAGAGCCAGACTGTCTGGGACAAACCCAGCCTTACCCCCAAGCCTTCTGTGTGACTTTTAGCAAGGCATTTAACCTCTCTGTTCCTCCATTTCCTCACAAATACTGTACCTCATAATAATAATAGTACCTTCCTCAAGGGGTTGTTGTGAAAATTCAATCCTATTAATCATGGCAGTATAGGGGAACTGTGTATTTTATGCATGATTTTTCTGTAAACCTATAACTTTCCTAATAAAAAAAATAGCAGCATTAGAAGCCTTGAAATAAAGTGTCTCTCTCAATCTATACATCCCCATTATTAGAAATGCTGTTAGGTTCTAAAGAACTTTAAAATTTTTTAAAAAAATTATTAACCATCTTAAGTGTTATCACAGGACCTGGCATGCAATAAGCCTAAGAACAATATTAGCTATTATCATCTCTTTAGGGTCTATGAAGATGATGACATTTCAAACTGGGCAGGGAGAGGTTGGTGGGAAAATGGACTGATGGTTCAATAACTTTATTTCCCCCCAAATTTTCCCAGAATCTCTTGTTAAAACAATCTGTCCTCCATCATCCCCCAGTTTGAAATGCCACACTCTTCCCAAACTCTATTCCCATTTGTCCCCGGGTCTGTGACCAAGCTCTCTCTTCTGTTATTAGGTGTGTGCTCTTGAATCATGGGCACACTGTTTTGCTAATGGTTGCTTTGCAGTACAATTCAATACCCGGCCATGCACATCCCCAGCATCTTGGCCTTTTTATTATTTCAGGCAGCATCAATTTCCTACAGCCAGAGAACAACAACTATTCTTGTTTGGGGCAATATTCTGTGTGTGTGTGTGTGTGTATGTGTGTGTGTCTGTGTGTGTGTGTGTGTAGCTTTTTCTTTGTCTCCATGTATCTCTTTGTCTCTGTACCGTTCCTTCTCTTTATCTCCACACCTCTCCCTCCCTCTACTCCATCACCCTCTTCCACTCTGTCACTGTCTTTGTCGCTCGCTTTCTCTCAATATCTCTTGCTCTTCTCTCCCTCGTTCTCTTTCTCTCTCGCTCTCTGTCTCTGCCACACCCCATGTCTCTCTGTCTCTGTCTCTCTCTCTCTTTCTTATTCTCAGTGCCTCTGTTTCCCCATATCTGTCCGTCTCCATCTCTGTCTCTGTTTCTCTCTTTCTTTGTCTCAATGTATCCCTCTCTCTCAGCCAGTGCCCTGGATAGAGGAGCAGTGGTCGACTCGAAGTCCTGTAGACACCTAATGACTCACCCAGACTCAGAGCAAAAGGGCTCTGACCCTTACCTCCCTAAATCCTCTCCCCTCACCAGTGTACAGAAGGGCAAACTGAGGCCCAGAGATAGACGGGAGGCCTCTCCCAAGGCCTCGCAGAGGTGCCGTGAGCAGAGCTGAGCCCAAGCCCAGATCTCAGGGAGCTTGGCAGGACCCCAGCTCTGCCTCGCTTTCCACTGTGGGCCTCAGTTTACCCCTCAACACACATGAGGGCAGTGGGGGACCTGGGCTGCCCCTACGGGCTGCCCCTCCTCTCTGCCTCTTCGCAAGTTGGGCCCTGACTGAGGCAGGAGGATCCCAGGTCACAGCATGGAGCCCAGACTCATAAGACCTAGGCTAGGTGGGGCCAAGGGCCCCAAGGGTCACAAGGCTTAGGTGGCCATAGGGTGATGATAATGGAGGGGTAGAAATCAGTCAGTCAGTCAGTCAGTCTGTGGGTCTGGCTATGGACAGAGCCAAGCTGTATCCCCAGAACTGGCACTAGTCCCTGGGGACAGCCATCGCGGGGCCTCTCCAGAGATCCCTGGTTGTGAGGGCTGTACTGGCAAAGGCAAGGGTTTTTTTTGTACTCCCACTGCGAGGCCCGGCAACCCCCAAGTTTCAAGCCTTGGGCCTCCCCATGGCCCTGAGAAGCACCACAGGTATACAGGGCCCACGACTTGTCACAGTGGCCAGACAGATGTCACCCACTGTGTCAGCTTTCCCCTCCCTAGTCTCCCTCATCACTGGTGGGGTGGCTATGATTTTAGAAACACTGTCCCAGAGAGGGCAGGGAGACCAAGGCCCAAAAGGCATCCACTACCCTACCAATCATTGACCCTTTACAGCCGGGAGACGGGTCTGCTTACTGTTAGTTAACTATGACATTTGAGGTGCCTGCGGAGAGTTAAAGCTAGTGAGTGGCAGAGCTTGGTCCCAGGGTAAGGGAGGTAGAGCAGGTGAGTCTGACCCTTCTGCCTTTACAGAACTTATGAGGGAGGCTGATAGGAAGCTTGCTGCAATTCCAGGCCTGACAGTTTCCTGTCCTTCAGGGAGTTCCTAGTGAGTTTGGACATCAGGGACCTTGGCCTAGACATACTGAGAAATTGGACCCAGGGACCCCGTAGAGTCAGTGATTTTGAGATTCTTTGGTCCTTTGAACCTAAGAAAGGAGGTTTTATGATTCTGAGGTTCTGGGGTGGGACCCTTTGAAGACCCTGAGGGTCCCAGTGCCTGTTGGGGGGTGCTGCATGGCATATGCCTTGCCGTGGCTCCAAGAAGCGCCAAGGTATACAGGGCCCAGGATTTGTCACAGCAACCAGATGGACGTCACCCACCACATCCGCCAGCACCCATGTCACCCCGATCAGGCCAAGCCGGCTGCGGATGGGACAGCCAATTCTCGGAACGAAACCCGTAGGGTGGGGTGCTTGTCCCCTTCTCTTCCTCCTTGGTGCTGAGGACGCCCAGCGCATCCGGCTGCCATGACGTCAATGGCGGAAAAATCTGGGGAAATCAGGGCCCATGACGACAGGGCCCAGATGCAGACCCCGATACGAGAAGACAGTCCATGTCCCAGAAACATCCCCCATGCAGCTTCTGAGAAACCTAGTCAAAAAGGGACGCCCCAACAGACAGTGCAGGAAGCCGGCTGGCCAGCCCAGCCCTCTGGGTACCCCACCAGACAGACCATACCCAGGCCCCCGGTCTAAGAATGCGTCTATGCTTCCCTGAGTCAGGCCGTTACATGCATATTTGGGGAGATTCTAAGTTCCTGCCAAGCATCGGTCCAGGGGCCCTCAGACGTGACCACAGGATACCCGGGTGGGCCAGGCTAGAGTGGAGCAAATGCCCATTCTGTCATTCGTTCACTCACCTCCTTGTGGGCCTAACGTTCTCCCAAACCCTTACTCTGAGCCTCCATAGAATCAGGCCCCTGATTCTCATGTAGTAACATTTTAAACCCCCAAGAGCCCCAAGAGACCAAGAGCACAACACTCGGGTTCTCACACCCTGCTTGATGCATGGGCTCACCCCCACCTCCCTTGGCACCACAGCTCTGACAACCCCCCTGCCGGGAGGTGACGGCAAAGAAAGGAAGGAGAAACCACCCCCCCAGAACCTCCCTTGTACTCCCCCCAGGCTGCTGTCAGCAGCTGTGTGCCCCACCCAGGGCTCTGGGGTGGGGTGGGGTGGGGTGGTGGGTTTCACACACACACCCCCCCCCAGAGAAGCAGGTTTGTGAGGTGCGCGTGCACACACACAAACACAAACGCACAGACACTGCTTTATGGAGAAAGAAGTGGTCACAAGTCACCATGGGACTGTGGACTTCTTTGCACCTGGGTGTCCCTTTTGGTCCAATGGAGGTTGGACTGGGCAGTCCCTCCCAGCCCTGACTTCTTCTCAGATTGGGATTCCAGGATTCTGAGAGATGGGGGCGTGGGGGGCCTGTCGGTGGAAGAGTGTAAGATTGGGAGGCTCGGCTGAGGAACCGTGGAGCCATCGCGGAGGGCCTTCTGGGTGAGGACAGTTATGAAAGCGGACCTTGCATGGCTTGGCTAGGGGAAGAGGAGGAGGAGTGGGCACTCCAGGCAGGGGGGAATAACGTGAGCAAAGGCCTGGAGGCAGGCTGGGGGAGCACAGACATGGGTAAACTTTGGCGCTGGGCCAAAGAGCTCCCACAGGGCCTGACTCAGGAAATAGCCTCTTTGTCCCCCTTTCTGGCACCTGCCAAGCCAGCTCCAGGCAGGGTGGGAGCCCAGAGATGATCTAGCCTGCCTCTGCCCTGAGCTCCAGGCTTCTCTAGTCAACTGCCCACTTGACACTGGCACTTGCACGGCTAACGCCAGAGTCATCGTAGCCATCCACAGCTGGGTCATCAGCCTGCAAACCCGCCCAGCCCCCACCCCATCCCCATCTCAGGTAATGTCAGCTCCCATCCTTCCAAGCTGCTCAGGCTAAAACCCAGAAGTCACCTGGACTCTCCGGCTCCCAGGCCCCTCATCCAAGTTGTCTGCATATTCTGTTGGCTCCACCTTCAAGATATCTGCAGAATCCCCCCACTTCTCACCTTCTTCATGGCCACCATCATGCCTGCTGGCCTGAAATCTCCACCACAGCCTCCTCACTCGTCCCTCTGCTTCCGCCCTCATCTTCCTCCAGTCAGTCGCCCTCACAGCAGCCAGAGGAATCTTTTGAGCCCGTGCCCCCACCCCCACCCCTGCCCATGTCAAAATCACTGGGGGTAAAATAATGTCCATAGGAGAGAATCAAAGACCACCCCTTCCCCAAGCAGGATCGGCAAAGGTCGTCACGGCGCTAGGATGAGCTGCCCTGGGCAGAGGGCAGGGGGGGCCAGAGGGCCGAGGCTTGAAGATAGGCCTCAGTGGTGAGGGGAAGGAGTGGAGACCCACCCTGACTGAGGCTCCACACACCACCCGCTCCTTGGAAGGCACATCCGAACCAGGTCTGTGGGCAAGCCAGAGGCTGGACCGTACCCATCTGTGCCTGGGGCATGTGGGGGTACCTGTGGTCTTGACACAGACCTGTGTGTGTGTACACATGACCAGAACTGGGCTCAGCTGGGGGGGGGGGGGGCTTCAGGATGTATCCAGGCAATGCCTGTTCTGACCAGAGCGGGTTCTGGTGGTTGACTATTTCGTGTAACCCCCAGCACATGTGTAACTCTATTTCCCCCCTGTAGCCTGCCCTCCGACGAGGACCCAATGCCCAACCCCAGGCCTGCCAAGCCCTCGGCCCTTTCTTTGGCCCTCGGCCCATCCCCAGGACCCTCGCCCAGTTGGAGAGCTGCACCTAAGGCCTCAGACCCACTGGGGGCCAGGGGCCAAGGGGGCACCTTCCAGGGCCGGGACCTCCGAGGCGGGGCCCAGGCTGCCTCCTCAACCTTGAATCCCATGCCATCGTCGCAGCTGCAGGTGAGGCCCAAGGCCCAGGATGGGGCAGGCAGGGTGGGGTACCTGGGCCTACAGGTGCCGACCTTTACTGTGGCACCGGGCGGGGGGCCCGGCTGGGGCACAGGAAGTGGTTTCTGGGTCCCAGGCAAGTCTGTGACTTATGCAGATGTCACAGGGCCAAGAAAGTCCCCACTTGCCAGGCCTCAGAGATTCAAGGCTCTCCTCGACCTCCTCCCTATCCCCGGTTCAGAAGAGGAGGTGGCCCTCTCATGAGCCCACGAGTAGGGCCATGTGTTTCCCATCCCTATATGACCAAGGAGAGGGCTGGGTCCCAGGGAGATGAGGTAACAGGGTTGAGGCCAGCTCTGCCACCTATTAGTTGTTTGATCTTGAAAAAGTCATGCCACCTCTCTGAGCCTCAGTTTCCACATATGTAAAATGGGCCGGTCAGGGTTGTGGAGAGGAGTATATGGATTTGACAGGAAGAAGAGTGAGAATGAGGAAGAGGGTGCATCTCATCTGCCTGCCTTCTCTCCCCCAGCTTCCCACAGTGCCCCTAGTCATGGTGGCACCCTCCGGGGCAAGGTTGGGCCCCTCGCCCCACCTACAGGCACTCCTCCAGGACAGGCCACACTTCATGCACCAGGTACAGGCAAGGAGGAGGAGGCAGGTGGGTGAGTTAATGTGAAGGGGGCACTCCAAGCCAGGCTGAACCGTGGCCCATATGTGCCCCCACCTACCCCCAGCTCTCAACAGTGGATGCCCATGCACGGACACCCATGCTGCAGCTGCGCCCACTGGACAGCCCAGCCATGATCAGCCTCCCACCACCCACTGCTGCCACCGGGGTCTTCTCCCTCAAGGCCAGGCCCAGTCTGCCACCTGGTAACACCGCAACTCCTATCCCGTGGTTACACATTACCCCCACCAAGTCCCCCAACCCTGGATCGTGCGCACTGTAGGCTGTTCTGAAATGCAACCCCCAGGAGGTGAGAGGTATCAAGTCTCTGAGTCTTGGAAATGCCAACCTCCAAAAAAAAAAAAAAAATGTCAGACTCAGAACCTAAAAGGTGCAGAATGTCAAAATCAGCGGAACCGCAGATCTTTGCAAAGTTCGTCAAAATGTCAGCACCAGCAAATGAGTCTTTGAGCTGCTCTGTTAAAGGCCTTGGAATTTCAGGACAGCCAGGGCCCTTGGAAGGTGGGAGGCTCAAAATGAGAGGTGCCTTGTCCCCACCCGCAGGGATCAACATGGCCAGCCTGGAGTGGGTGTCCAGGGAGCCGGCGTTGTTGTGCACCTTCCCCAGCCCTGGTGTGCCCAGGAAGGACAGGTCAGTGGGCAGAGCTGGGGAGGACCCTCGCTCTGCCTTCCCCTCCCCTAACACTCCTTGTCCCCCCCCTCCCCCCACCAGCACCCTTTCAGCTGCGTCCCAGGGCTCCTACCCACTGCTGGCAAATGGCGTCTGCAAGTGGCCTGGATGTGAGAAGGTCTTCGAGGAGCCAGAGGACTTCCTCAAGTGAGTGGCCCCACCCCAGTCCAGAGGAGGATGGGCATCCTGCTTTGTGGGACATCTCCAGGGTGTAGCTCAGGCCCCATCCAATGGGAGGTAAGAGCTGAAACTACAGGCTCAAATCCAGGCTCCATCACTCACCGGTTGTGTGACCTTGGGCCTCAGTTTTCTCAACCATATAACGGGCATGACGACAGAAGTGTGTACTGTTATTTACTGCCGTTTCACAGATGGGGAAACTGAGACCAAAGGGTTTAAGTGTTTCGACCAACATCACCCAGTTCCTAAATGACAGAGCTGGGATTTGAACCCAGGCAGGCTGGCTCCAGAATCCAAGCTCCTAGCTGCTTTGCCCTGCTATCCTTCATGGCCACACACCAGCCTCATTTTATTGATCCCGAGTCCCAGTCCCTCAAGATGGCTGTTGCTGCCCTCTGCCATTGCACACGTGCTCGCACACACACACACATCTCCAACCATACCCAACTATTAGCAGCAACTCAGTACATACTGCTCCTTTTCACAAGCAGGCCTTTGCACAGGCTGTCTCCTCCACCTGGCCCACTCACAGCTCACCACCCTCTCGTCATCTTCTCCAACACCCTGACCAGACTTAAGTGGTGCGATTAGGGCCTGGCACATATTGCCATGTGTTTAAGGGATGATAGGTGTGAACGGGATCAGAAAGAGCCCCCGGAGGGTCTGGGCCCTCCCCACTCCCCATGTTGAACTGAAAGGCCAGGCTTGTGATCACCTGCATGGAATCTTCCCCCAACCCAGGCACTGCCAGGTGGACCATTTGCTGGATGAGAAGGGCAGGGCGCAGTGTCTCCTCCAGAAGGAGGTGGTGCAGTCTCTGGAGCAGCAGGTGATGCTGGCGGCAGTGGGGCAGGGGGTGGCGAGTGAACCACATGTCTGCCCCATACCAGGTTGGCAGAAAGGCAGGGGGCGGGGTGTGCCTGGAAAAAACAAAGATATGGCAAAGAAAGGCCAAGTGGAGGCCTTATTTTGGTGCCTGTCCTCGCAGTTGGTCCTGGAGAAGGAGAAGCTGGGTGCTATGCAGGCCCACCTGGCAGGGAAGATGGCCCTGACCAAGGTTCCCTCTGTGGTGAGTGACCCCGGGCCCACGGGCTGCATGGACTGCTGGGAGGACACATGGGCAGGAGGGTCCTGTCCTCCTACCCAGGCCCTAGGGATCCGTGGACCCCTGGCCCCAGCTCAAACGTGCCCAGGCCTTGGAGATCTGCCACTTTCCACTTGCAAACGCTCTGCATAAGATGTCCCGAGCCCAAGTTTTCAGACCAAAGGCAAAAAGCCAGACACTTAACACAGACTGTGCTGGCAGAACCAGGCTGCATCACTGGCAGGGTCCACTACAACACTGAAAACGTATGGCCCCTGGTTCAAATTTCAAGACTGGCAACAGCAGAGCGTTAAAAAATTTTTTTTAATTTTAAAGGCAGGGCCTTCCTGAACACTGGGCCCTGTGTGACTGCACAGGTCGTAGGCCCCTGAAGCTGGCCTTGGGGGCCAGGGCACTGCTTCTGAGCGTTTTACTGGCCTTAATGCACTCAGTCCTCATGATGACACCAGGAGGTGGGTACCACCAGCATCCCCAATTTGCAGATCAGGAAAACCAAGGCCAGCGAGGTTTAGGTGAGTTGGGTGGTAGGGAAGCTGGGATTCCACCCCATCCCACAGGGCTCAGTTGTCCACCTCACAGTCTGATAAATAAGATTCAGGCAGCCTTGGGACATTTCATGTCAGCCTGGGATTGAGGATGCGCTTGCTTTTAATAGTGATTTTATTTAAAAAAAAAAAAAAAAAAAAAAAGGAAGTTGAAGCCTCTGGGTAACCAGCCCGTCGCCCTCACCGCCCCACACCAGGCATCCTCCGACAAGGGCCCCTGCTGCATTGTAGCCGCAGGCCCCACAGGCGGTGCCCTCCCAGCCTGGCCCGGCCCCCGGGAGGCCCCCGACAGCCTGTTTGCGGTTCGAAGGCACCTCTGGGGCAGCCACGGAAATAGTACATTCCCAGGTAAGGAGGGACTGGTGCTGGAGTGGCAGGTGTGGGGGTAGGGTAGGTGCCCCATAACTATGCTTCCCCTGACCCCTACCCCCGGCCTTTGGGAAAAAGCCTCTCCCTGCAAAGCACCCTCTCTGGATTTCTGATGACCTTAAAGGCCAAATGGCTAGCCCTTAGCCTTATCTTCCTTTGGGGATTTGGGCTGTGCCTCACCAGCTCAAGACTTCAGCCACTCCATCCAGCCACCGGAAGGGACGGGACTAGCTACCTAATTCTTAACGGCCCTCCCTCCCCCAGCCCCACCCCCAAAGAGCAGGCCAAACTTCACTCCAGCTCACCCCCATCCTCTGCTATGGCCTGGCAAGGGCTGGATGCCTAATCAGGCGGGGAGCCCTGGAGTCTCATCCCGGCCCCACCCCCTCAACTGCCACGTGCTTTGGGTGTGCAGGCACCTTCACCGCTCTGCAACCTTGGGGGGAACGCGCCCCGTTTGTGCAGGAGTGGTGCAAACAGTGATGACTCACCGGACTGCCAGGTGCTTGGCCAACGCGGGCCGTGGCCATGGAAATCTGTGCTGATGGCGGGCTTTCAGGCAGGGAGCCTCAGTCTCGCAGAGAGGGGGAGCTAGGGGTTCCTGGATGAGGCCTCATTCTTCCCACCCCCTGACAGAGTTCTTTCACAACATGGACTACTTCAAGTTCCACAACATGCGGCCCCCTTTCACCTATGCCACCCTCATCCGCTGGGTAAGCGGGGAGCCAGGCCCCAGGAAGAAGAAACAGAAGGGGCGGGGGCCCACCTCCCAAGCTCCCGGCCTCCATCTGAGCACTCTTGCGGGCTACTGCCTGACCACAGCCCAGCCCGCAGGAGCCCCCAGAAACCCCCAGGCCATGCCTCAAAGGTGGTCCCACCATCCAGGCCAGTACAAACCAGCTGTTGACCCTAATGCCACCTGTTTCCTGATGTCCACCTCAACCCCATACCCAGCTCCCAGACCTATAAAACAGCCTGATCACTAACCCCATCTCTGACCCTGGCCCTAAACCCAGCCTAGGTAGTACCCCAATTCCTTCTCCATCCCACAACCCCCAGCCTTTACTCCAACCCAACTCCCATATCCTTCCCCAGCCCCAACCTACTCTAGTATGTCAACACGTCCCCAGCTGGACACCACCCCTAACTGCATCCTTGTCACACCTATCTAACCCTTAACCTCAGCCCATTCTCACCCCTTCATCCAAACGTCCCCAGGGCCCATCCCAGAGCCTTCCCCAGTGCCCACCCGGATCTTGATCCTGGGCCCACATTAACTCCAAACCTGAAGCTTAGCCTAACCATGACCTAACATCCTGACCCATAACCTCATCACAACCTGGCACTTGGAACTGCAGTTGCTGACCCTTTACTTAATCCTGTTTCTAACTCCAAATTAATTAAGTTCTCTGATTCTCAGCCTCACTCTCAGCCTCACTCCCCACCTAACCCCTCAATGAAATCTCATTCTTGATCCTGAACCAAACCATCTCCCTGACTCATAATATAACTCGATGACTAGGACTATCACTGGCTCCTGACCAAATACAACACATCATCCCATCCCTCACCCCTGAACTCCCCCGAGTCCATCTTCCAGCCTGCCTTTTAACTGACCCCTTCCGGGACCTTTAACTCTGCCTTCCAAATCCTTAACCTGACTCTGAACCTTCCCAGACCCTGGAGCCTCAGCCCCAGAGAAAACCCCAACTCCAACCCCAATGCAGACCCCGCTCCAAACCTCAGCCCTCATCCTTTACCCTGACTCCATGCCTCACCCCATTTCTAACCCCACGCAACCCCACACCTCACCCCATAGGTCACCCTGGCCCTGAGCCTTTACACCACACCATCGGCCCCTCCTCCCCTCATCCCCCACATCCCACCCCCACGCAGGTGGTCCAGGGCAGGCCCTACCCCTCTCGGCCCGACTGGAGGAGTTGTTCCCCTTAGCACCTCCCCACCCCCCACCGCCAGGCCATCCTGGAGGCGCCTGAGAAGCAGCGGACACTCAACGAGATCTACCACTGGTTCACACGCATGTTTGCCTTCTTCAGAAACCACCCTGCCACCTGGAAGGTGAGCTTCCCCTGGAGGTGGCAGTGGCGGTGATGGCCTCGAATGCCCACCGCCATGCTGGGCCAAGCTCAGGAGCAGGCAGCCCTAGTATGGGGTGGCATGCTGGGAAGGGGCAGGAGGCCCACTGTTGGGCAGGGCTGTGACCCCAGAGTTTGACTGCCCACCTCCCTCCCACCCCGGTGCCCCCGGCCTGGCTGGCGGGTCTCCCTTCCACAGAATGCCATCCGCCACAACCTGAGCCTACACAAGTGCTTTGTGCGGGTGGAGAGCGAGAAGGGGGCAGTGTGGACCGTGGATGAGCTCGAGTTCCGCAAGAAGAGGAGCCAGAGGCCCAGCAGGTGCTCCAACCCCACACCCGGCCCCTGACCTCAAGACCAAGAAAAGCAAGAAGGAAGGAAGGGGCCAAAATGGGGGTGGGAGTGGGGGAGGAGCAGAGGTGTCCGGGGCAGGGATGACAGGACCTAGACATACCTGCAAGGACCAAGAAGTGAGGTGTCCACTGTCTTGCCTGTCAGGGACCCCACTCCCCAGCTGACCACCCCTCCTGGCTCATATCCTCTGTATCACTGGCGCTCAGAAAGGACCCGGTGCTAGCCCAGGATCTCCACCCCACCCACCCCCCTGCAACGGGCTCCCCAGCCAAACAGAGCCTTTGCAACCTTACACAGTGCCCACCTCCGTCACTCTCAAAGCTGATTTCAGGGCCGGAAAAGTACACAGACACACAGATGGGCACAGGCCACAATCCCACCACTTGGACTCAACACAAATCCCAGGCACAGGGGGCCTGCCTGAGCACACCCAGACCACCTCACCACCGCAGTCGCACAAACCACCACACCCACTCACAGTCCTGTCACACGCACATGCAACCAGCCTCCGCACACACGAAGTGCACTGTCGCGCAGTGGTAACCCAGACAGATGCGCAGAAGTGGCCTCTGCACTCACGGGGGCTCTGGTCTGGGAAAGTGACCTGGACACATGAACTGTCACACAAGGTCTCAGACGCACTCCCAGCCCATGTACTCAGTCACAAACATGGCCTATTAGAATTCCCCTGTGCAGCTCTCACTACCCCCCACACACACAACTCCCCCACAACACATCCAGCACCCCAGTGATTTTCCCCGACTCCCATACGGACAAACAGCTGCAAAACGTAATCCCACATCACCTACCACCCACCCCCACTCACCTTGCCCTGTGCCATATGCCCCCATATCCATGCCTCAGCTTAGAATGAAGACAGAGCCCCTCTTTTATTTGGGATCCAAGGCCCCCAACCTCCCAGTCCTCTCCCCAATAAACTGCAGCCTGGCTCCCACACTCTGGACAGTCACCCCAGATCAGGGCTGGGGTCAGGTGTGCTGGGCATGGGCAGGGCTCTGGGTCCAAGGCCGCAGCGGTGGGGAATTGGACAGGAAACGGAGGGAGCAGCTAGGGTGGGTGCTTGGTCACTGCCTCCGACACCTCAAATCCCAGCAGAGGGCAGCAGGGAGACCTCTGCTGGGGGCTCCTCAGACCTCACGGACCCGTCCCAGGAGGCCAGCGTTCTCCTGGCGTAGGGCTCGGTAGTCCTCCTGGATCTTCTCCAAGTTGCTGAGGGTCTTCTTGCCCATCTCCGTCTCAATCTAAGACAACGTAAAGACACCCCCCTTCAGTATGCAGGGCCCCTTTCCCTGCTTACCATAGCCCTCCTTTATTCCAGCCAGGCTGGGCTCCTTGGGCCTGTCCCTCAAACAACAGCCTGCTCTGTCCACTGCCAAGCCTTTGTGCTTGTCGTTCTCTCAACCAAAAGCATCCCTTGCTATGTGGACAGGTTTCCCATCACCTACTCAAGCGGAAGCCTTTGCCAGTGGTCCTAAGAGGCAGGTGTGAGCGCTCTCGTGGCAGAAGCTGGGGTGCACACTAGGCCATTGGCCTGTTCGAGGTCATACGCGTGACAACTAAGGGGCAAGGCTGAGATTCCAGCCGTAGGCCATGTCTGATGCCACAGCCTCTCTTAGCACAAATAGCCCCCAGAGCCAGCTCCCTGGCCTGCGCTGATTCCCCAACCACCCCCCAGGCCTTACCTGCTCCTCAAGGTCTCGAACCTCCCGCATGATAGTGCCCGTGTCCTCGATGGTCTGGATCAGTTGGCTGCAGTTCTGGGACAGCAGGAGCAGAAGGCTTGAACCGCCCCATGGCCCCTCCCCATCCAGCCCCCTGGGTGGGCTTCTCCCCTCACCTCATGCAGGGCAGCTAGGTACTTGTAGGCCTTCCGAACAGCATCATCTTTCTTGGCATCCTGACCAGACAGAGAGGACCTCAAAGGTATTGGTGGGCTGTGTCCTCCCCCACACAGCCCATACAAGCTCCAAGCCCCAACAAGGCTACCCCCTCCCCCCACCCCCACCCCCAATTCATCCTTCATGGAGCAAAGCCAGGACAGAGCATCAGTAGGCCCATGAGGCTCAAGCAGGACCCAGGCTGAATCCAGCCAGTCCAACTCCATCCCCAACCCCTATGCGCCACCCGGCCTGCCCATACCTTGAACACAAGCTCATCAGTCACTGCAAACGTCCGGTCCAGCTTCCCAGAGAGGGAGTTGATTTCCTTCTGGAGCTCCCTGGTGTCTGACAGGATCTGGGAGAGATCAGGGTAGCCATGAGCCCATGTTGGAGGCAGGGTGGCCAGTCAGCTGCAGGCCCTCGTGTGTATGCCCTCACACCACAGAGAGCCCAGGGCCTTGTGGTAGGGGTGACTGGTGGGGGGAATGTGGGACTGCAGGGGGCTGCTTTGTGTCAGGATGTGGTCAGACAATTTGCAAAGTCCCCATGTGACCACACTATGCAAACCTGCCCTTCAGGCATGTCTGCCTTCATAGTCCACCCAGCATGGCCACAGGGGTGCACCTTGGTGATCTCTTCCTTCTGTTTCCGGATGTTGCCCACAATCTCCAGGATGCGCTGGGTATAGGCCAGCCGGGACACGTCTCTGGGCAGAGTTTCCAGCTCCGACACCTAGGCAGGGACATGGCAGGCACTCCCCAGGCCCAAAGCCCTGCCCACCATGGGCCCCCCGGAGCCCACCACGGGCCTTACCAGCTGCTTGTAGACTTCTTCCTTCCTACGGGCCTCATCAGCAGCTGCCCGAACACTCTGATGCAGCTCTTGGATCTCTGCTAGCCGTCGAGATGATTCCAGCTGCCCAGACCCATGGGCAGAGGGCAGTGAGCAGAGCCAGAGGGGCAGGGGACGTGGTCCCCTGGGGAAGGCACCTGTCCCACCCATGCCCCAGCGCCCACAGCCTACCTCTCGGCGATCCTGGAGCTTCCGCAGATGGCGGTACTCAGCAAGGAGTGGGACCCGGTGCTTTTCCCACTGCCCCGCCAAGTGGATGACCCGCTGAGCACTGCTCTCCACCACGAGCTGGGTGGGGATGGGTGGGGTTGGGTGGGGGTGCATATCACGCAGGTTGGGCCCCTTCAGCCCCAATCCTCCCCGCCGAGCCCCAGGCCCACCTGCAACTTGGCGAGGTTGGCAGCCCCATCGGGCAGCAGCTCCACTGCCCGGCTCTTCAGGTGCAGGGCCTGTTCCCGCTCCGCTTTGCTGAGCTCACTCTGCCGACACTCGGTCTCCACCTGGCATGCCACATCCCCCCCCAGCCCCCAAGTCAGTGAAGACCCCAGCCACACATTCTGTCACACCTTCCCCTTGCTGAGCCCGGAAAGCCCAGGCCTACCCCAAGATCCCACAGATGACTGACTACCAAGCCCTCTAGCCCACTGGCCTCTCAATTCCCTTCTGATATTGATAGATATACCCCGACGTAATGACAGGAACCCACAGGCCTCTCTGTTCCCTACAGGGCCACAATGACCCCTAGAGCCCCTGGACAGCCCCACAAGCCCCTGACCACAAAGATTCATCTTGCCCCCATGTGCCCACAGACCACTCCAAAAGCCTCCTGAACCTCACAACACCTACAAGTCCCGACTGATGCCCACAGACCCCTCTCACCCCTAAGGACCCATCAACCCCCTTGGAACTACAAGTCCCCTGCCCCTATCTCCTCTCTCACCCCCAGATTCTCCTGAACCCTCCAAATTGCCACAGGTCCCCAATGTCCCCCCACAGAGCCTTCTGCCATCTGTAGAGTGTTCCAAACGAGCACTCAAGTCCTTTTTGTTCCACTAGACCCTACTTCCACTAGACCCAGCAGCCCCTTTTCCCTAGCACCTCACCTGCGCAAGGCTGATTCCCAGTGTCCTCATGTCAGCTTCAACCTCTTCAATGGTGTGGTTCACTCCCTCCAGCTGCTCCTGAAGGGACTCTAGCTCCTGTTCTTGAGCTGCCCGCGTGTCCTGGTGGCACACAGGCCAGTCAAGGCACACAGGGTCTCATGCCCAGTGGGTAGGCAGGCAAGGGCCCAGGGCACCCCACACTGTGCTGTTCACCTGTTCAGGCCGCCGGGAGGTAGCTGGTACATCCAACGCCTGGGTGGCCTGGGCTTTAGGCTCCTAGGATGGCAAGGAAGGGGCACCAGAGCTGCCAGGGGAGCCCCTACTCCCCGCAGCCCAGCCTCGACCCCCCGCCAAGCATTCTTGCAGCACCTTTCCTGTGCTGCTCAACAGCTGGTGGCTGTCAAAAGACTGTGATGAGATGAGGACAAAAGCCTCCTCCACCTGATCTATCTGTGACCTCTCACTAGAGTGTTGGCTCTTAAAGAAATCTCCCTGGCCCTGACACAGTTCCTGCCCATCTCTGAAGTCCCAACTGCCTCTGAGGAGGATAAGTGCCCCTCCAGGGGACCAGCCAAGGAGAGAAAATATGCTCAGAGAGAACTGCCTGGGGAAAGGAGGCATTTGCACAAAGAGCACCCTCCAGGCCTTACATGGTTCCCCCCAATCCCGTCTTTCCCCACTGAGAAAGCTGGGAAGCTAGGCATGCCCAGTGGGAACATGGGGACCGGTGTGGATAAGGATGTGGTGTCTATCCGTGAAGCACCCCTCCAATCCTACCACAGCTCCTTCCAGCATGCCCCATGCTCCACCCAGGCTCCCACCAACCGGCTGGAAGGTAAACTTCTCCGAATGCATAAAGCGGGAGCCCTTGGGAGCACCAGTCCTGGCCCCAGCTCCCCAGGCCTGTAGCAGCTCTCCCAGGTCTCGGGCTTGTGTGGAGACCCCCAGTGGGGCCCAGCTTTGGCGCAGATACTCAGCCAGCTGCTTCTGCAGTCGTTGCCTCTGGGCCCGGGTATCCTCCTAGAAACAGGGGGCAGAGTAGAACAGGAAGGTGTAGGGACCTGCTTGGCAACCGAGGCCCTGCCTCCTCCAGGAAGCCCACCTGCCAAGGTGCCACAGACAAATGCATACCCACCCTTGAGCCTATCCCATCTCCTGTCCCACCAGTTTGGGATCTCCCCGAGGACAGTGCTCTGCTCTTCCTCACAGCTACCTTTCTCTACTCCTGCCTGCTCCCCACACTGGGAAAGGAAGTGGGAAGATAGAGAAGGAAGTGTGGAGCAACCAACTCAGAGAGAGAGACACTGAAAAAGCAGGGACAGAGGGTCAAATGTATTAGGCCAAGAAGAGGACAGAGTCAGATGGTGGGGAGAGAGAGGGAGGGAGGGAGGGAGAAGAACAGAGAGTTTCTAGACAATTGGGGAAATCTAATTACGGCCTCAGTGTTAGATGATATAAATAGACCACCGTTCATTTTGTTGAGGGTGAAAATGGCCCAGTGGTTACATTAAAAGATGAATGCCTTTACGAGTAAAGTGATATATTCTTAAGTATTTAGAGTTGAAATGACATGCCTGGGGGATAAAGTTGGAAGTGCGTCAATGAACAAAAATAAGAAAAATGCTTATAGTTAAAGGGGGTTGGTTGATATGTAAGATTTGTTAAAATATTCGCTCTACTTCTGTGTTTGAAAATTCCTAGACGTTTTAAGAATGAAAGAGAGAGATACAAGACAAAGCATATGGCAACCAGGAGCTGAGCAGACAGAAAAAGAGAGGCAGAGAAGAAAGATATAGGGGTACAAGAGAGGGAGAGAAATACAGTATGGAAACGAGGAGACAAGGAGAGGGGCGAGAATGACGGTGAAGCCAAAGAAGGAGAAAGACAGAGACAGGGACAGTGACGAGATCCAGAGACAGGAAAAATGAGCATGGTGACAGCTGCAGACAGAGAAAGAGTGAGTGACTCAGGGACAGGAAGAGGGTGGCAGAAACAGGAAGGACAGCAACAAATCCTAACTGCTCTGGTTGCAAGGAACTCTGTGCACTGTTATTTCACTCTAAGTACTAGCCTGAGAGGAGAGTACTAACTACTACTACTCATTTTTCAGAATAGGAAACTGAGGTTCCAAGAAAAGACAGTGACTCATCCAAGATCCAGTCTTTCTGACTAATGTTCCAGTTCTTTCAGATGGGGAGCAGGGGGGGTGGGTTATGGCCATACAAGGGAGACCATGAAAAAGAAGACAAAGTGGAGAGAGGAGAGAGAGAAAACAGGAACAGCAGGGAGCAGGAGCCTCGGCAGCAGGGAGCCACACAGCAGGCTGTACCTGGGGTGGGAGGCGGTGTACTCGGCGGAGCCAGTCCTCATTCCCTGGGCGGTCCTGGCCCGTCTGCTGGCAGAGCTGGATAGCATGGTGTTCAAGGAGTGAGGCTGCCCTCCCCGCAAGCTGGGGCACCTGGGAGGGGACGGGTGGCAGCAGGGGACTCCCCTGGAATTCGCGTGGCTCTGAGGGCAGAGACAGTCAGTTGGCCCTCCTCTTGCCCCCTCTCCCTAGGCCCTCCCACCCCCAGCCTCATGCTCACCTCCTCTGGAACTCAACTCAGGCACTGCTAGCCTGCTGGCATGGAAAGGCTTCTGGAGGGCTGAACCCTAGGGCGGGTGGGAGGAGTGGCAGGGGGATGGGGGCAGGGGGAAGTACAGAGTCAGAGCCTGCAGCAGAAAGTGTGATGGGGGCCAAACACCTGAGCAACCAGGTGGGGACAGGAAGGCCAGATGGGCCATGGGGAGACTGACAGGCAATGGGAGGTCCCACCTGGATATGCTGCAGCTTGGGAGTTCGAAGGAGGGGTGGGACCCAGGGCAGGGCCAGCTGGTCCCGGATTTGGTTCCCAATGGCTCGGAGGAGAATAGCTGAGTCCCCTATGGGGGTTGTTGGGGGAGATGGGGATGTTAATTAGGTGACAATGTAGTAGCAGAGAGCAGTCGGTGTACACGGTATCAAAGGCCAAAATGCGAGAATTCTGAGAAGGAAGATGATTTATTTTCACCGGCTCAGCGGACTCTTGTCCTGATAAAAACTGAGTCCTGAATAGAATTTTTGGGTCCCTTTTATACAGAGGAGTGGGGAGTCAAACGGTGCTTGTATGCAAAAGGACTTTTTGTTAGTTTCTTCAAGTGTTTTATCTGAGTATTAGATAGGTTATTTCCTCCAGGTAAGCTTGATTTAACACATATCCCCCACATTCCAGGTAAGCTTTTAACACGAACCCCCCACATTCCAGGTAACTTAACACATTTGGTTTGCATCCTCCCTGAATATCCAAAGCCTATAGAGTTTATATCTCTCAACTGGTTTTCTAGGCATACTTGGATATAGAATTAGTTTGAATTTATGCACAGGTCATATTAACAACACCACAACTCCAAAAATACACACCCTGGGAACCTAGCCATCACCCCATCCCCACCCACACCCCCAAGCTACTTATGTCTCTAGCTCTCATTCACACTTATTTATTCAGCAAACATTTATTAAGCACCTGTTCTGTACCAATCACTGTTCTAGACACTGAGGATATCTCAGGAACAAACTATAGAAATACCCCTGCCTTCCTGGAGGCAGGCTTTTTAACAGAGAGACCATAAAGAAAAGAAGTAAAACACAGAGGTAAGGGGGTGAACCAAAAGGATGTCTGGAGAAAGAATCATCCAAACATACAGGCCCTAAAGCTGGAGTGGGCCTAGAGGGTATGAGGAGCATCAAGGATGGAAGAGAGTAAGCCTGGGAAGAGGGGGAGGAGATGAGGTCAGAAAAGACCCGTCCTGCACCAACTCACTACCTGGGTCAGCTCCACCCCCAGCAGGCCCCTCCCCTGCCTAGCCTCCCCTCTCCAACCCCTGCTCCTCCCACTTAGCTCACCTGGAGACAACATCCCCTCACTCCCACCCATCAACCTTTTCCCCACCTCCACCTCTCTCAGCCCTCAGAACACCCTAGGCACACCAGCCTCCCCTGAGTCTCCAGCATGCCCCAGGCACCCTGTACCTGCTGGCTGATCTGCATCCTCAGAGGCATCGGTGGGCAAACGCTCAGCCAGGAAGAGAAGCAGGTCCCGGAGGTCAGGCTCACTGGGGTACAGGAAGTTCTGATAACCAAGCTCCAGGGGATAGCCCAGGTCCTGGGGGAGGGGAGAAGGGGTGGAGGAGGGGAGAAGGGGTGGAGGAGGGGAGAAGGGGTGGGGGAGGGGAGGGGATATCAGCCCAACAGGCAAGGATCCTCCTGCTCCGGGAGCCCCAGACCCATGTCACAATTGCACGCATGCTCTCACCCACCACCACCACTACATTCTGAACCTGCCCTTGGCTCCCCCAGGCCAGGTGGGAGCCATGAAGCTTTGACAATTAATGCTACAGAAAACAACAAATAAGATGAAGGTTCTGACCTTTCTAACTATGACTCAAAATATGGAAGCCGTAAGAATATGGGTATTTCTGAATACATGAAAAGAAATAAAATTTTAAAGAAAAAATACAATAAAGTCAACTCGCTATTTGCTGATAATATGATCCCATACTTAGAAAATCCCAAAAACCTATAATAAAAGTATTAGAACTGATAGACGTTTCAGCAAAGTGACAGGATACAAGAGTAATATGCAAAAATCAATAGCATTTCAGCATGATACTGGCATAAAGATAGACATATAGACGAATGGAACTGAACTGATGGCTCAGAAACTGACCCTCTTAATCTACGGTCAAGTGATTTTTGACAAGGCTGTCAAACCCACCCAGCTCAGGCAGAACAGTCTATTCAACAAACAGAGCTTAGAGAACTGGATATCAATATCCAAAAGAAAGAGGAAGGACCTCTACCTTACACCTTATACAAAAATTAACTCAAAATGGATCAAAGATCTAAGTGTAAAAGCTAGAACCATAAAGATCCTGGAAGAAAACAGCGAAACCTCTTCAAGACCTGGTGGTAGGCGGGGGGTTCTTAAACCTTACACTGAAAGTACATGCAATGAAATAAAAAATGAATAAATGGGACCTCCTCAAACTTAAATACTTTTGTGATTCAAAGGATTTCATCAAGAAGGTGAAAAGGCAGCCCACTCAATGGGAGAAAATATTTGGAAACTACATATCCAATAAAGGTTTAATTTCCATGCTATAAAAAGAGATCATACAACTCAACAATAAAAGAGCAAGGGGGAAGTGGACTTGGCTCAATGGATAGGGCGTCCGCCTACCACATGGGAGGTCTGCGGGTAAAACGCCGGACCTCCTTGACCCATGTGGAGCTGGCCCATGCACAGTGCTGATGTACGCAAGGAGTGCCCTGCCACGCAGGGGTGTCCCCCGCATAGGGGGGCCCCACGGGCAAGGAGTGCGCCCCGTAAGGAGAGCCGCCCAGCGTGAAAGGTGCAGCCTGCCCAAGAATGGCGTCACACACACACAGAGATGATACAACAACAAGATGATGCAACAAAAAGAAATACAGATTCCCGGTGCCACTGATAAGGATAGAAGCGTACATAGAAGCACACACAGCAAATGGACACAGAGAGCAGACAACTGGGGGGGAGGGGAGAGAAATAAATAAAATCTTAAAAAAAAAAGCGCAAGGAATCTGTATTAGTCAGCCAAAGGGGTGCTGATGCAAAATACCAGAAATTGGTTGGTTTTTATAAAGGGTATTTATTTGGGGTAGGAGCTTACAGACACCAGACTATAAAGCATAAGTTACTCCCCTCACCAAAGTCTATTTTCATTTGGAGCAAGATGGCTGCCGACATCTGTGAGGGTTCAGGCTTCCTGGGTTCCTCTCTTCAGAGCCTTGCTTCTCTCTGGGTTCGGGGCTCCTCTCTTCCTGGAGCTTGCTTCTCTTTCCTCTGTGTGTTCACTTCCTGGGGCTCCATCTTAAGACTTCAGCATCAAACTCCAACATCAAAACTCCAACATTAAGAACCCTCAACTCTGTCCTTTGCCATGCCTTTTATCTGTGAGTCCCCACCTGACTCAATGCTCTACTGGCACAAGAGGTTTACATAATTACTTAATCAAGTAAACCTATGAATCCAATATAATCTAATATGCCCAGAGGAAAAGATCAGTTTACAACATAATCCAATATTTCTTTTTGGAATTCATTAGTAATATCAAACTGCTACAGAATCCAATTTAAAAATGGGCAAAAGATTTAAATAGACATTTCGCCAAAGAGGAAATACAAATGGCCAAAAAGCACACGAAAAAATGTTTAATATCACTAGCTATTAGGGAAATGCAAATCAAAACAGCAATGAAATATCATCTCACACCTCATAGAATGGCCATTATTTAAAAAAACAGAAATCATTAAATGCTGGAGAGGATGTGGAGAAATAGAAACACTCCTTCACTGTTGGTGGAAATGTAGAATGCTGCAGCCTCTGTGAAAGACAGTGTGACAGTTCCTCAAAAAGCTAAATATAGAACTGTCATAAGATCTGGCAAGCCCTCTACTAGAAATATATCCAGAAGAATTGAAAACAGTGACGTGAATAGACGTTTGCACGCCAATGCTCATAGCAGTGTTATTCACAATTGCTAAAAGATGAAAACAACCCAACAACCAATGAATGAATAAACAAAACATGGTATATGCATACAATGGAATAGTACTCAGCTGTACCAAGAAATAAACTGGGGAAGGACTTGATAACATGGATGAACCTTGAAGACATTATGCTGCGTGAAATAAGCTAGACACAAAAGGACAACTATTACATGGTCTCACTAATATGTACTAAGAACACATGGAATTAAAACCTAGAATATAGGTTACTAGGAGATAGGATGAAAGCTGAGAAGGGGATTAGAATTTTCAATTAGCTTGACTGTAAAAGTGTGGACGTGGATAGAGTTGATTGTGGCACACTGTTGTAAGTACAACAAACACAGCTGGTTTTGAAATGGGATTGGGGCTGAAAGGAGTAGTCTAGGGAAGTCAAGGTCAATTTAAAAAAGCTAGAAAATAATCTACAGACTAAATAACACAGTGAACTCGGAGGTTGATGAGGTTTGTGATTAACAGTACAAATACAAGAACGTTCTTCTATGAACTAGAACAAATGCATGTCATTATTACAAGGTGGGAAGAATATGGTGATGCATGGGAAAATACAATTAATGTAACTTGTAGAATACAGTTAACAGCAATATTGCATTATTCTTGCATCAATGTCAAAGAATGTACTTTATCAACACTAAGGGTCAATAATAGGGAGGTATGGGATTTTTCATTTTAGACAAAGGAAAATGTTCAAAGGTTTACTGGGGCAATGACTGCAGAACTCTGTGATGAAAATAAGAGCCACTAAGTATACACTTTGGACAGAATGTACAAAGCATGGGACTGCATAACACAGTGAAATCATGTGGTGGAAGATGGACTATGGTTAACAGTACGAACATGAGAATGTTCTCACATGAACTATAGCAAATGCATAATACCAATACATAATGTTAATAATAGGGGATGTATGGAAAAAATATACCAAATGTACGCTACAGACCATAGTTAGTGGTAACAGTCTGCTCATGTTCTTCCATAATCTGAAATAAATATTCCACAACAATGTAAGGTGGTAGAGGGATGATGTACAGGAAATCTGCACATTATGTATGACTGTATTGTAAGCTCACAACTTCTCTAATAAAAAAATTTTACAAGATATTTCATACCTTAGAGAATGGCCATTATTAAAAAAAGAAACAAAAACAGAAAACACCAAGTGCTGGAGAAGATGTGTAGAAATAGAAACACTCCTTCATTGTTGGTGGGAATGTAGAATGATGCAGCCTCTTTGGAAGACAGTTTGACAATACCTCAAGAAGCTGCATATAGAACTGCCATATGATCCAGCAATCCCTTTACCAAAAATATATTCAGAAGAACTGAAAGCAAAGACACAGATATCTGCACACCGATGTTCATAGCGGCATTATTCACAATTGCTAAAACAAGGAAACAACTTAAGAGTCCATCAACCAATAAATGGATAAATAAAATGTAGTATATATATATACGATGGAATAGTACTCAGCTGTAAGAAGAAATAAACTAGGGAAGCACATGACAACATGGAGGAATCTTGAGGCTATTTTGCTGAGTAAAATAAGCCATAAACATAAGGACAAATACTGTATGGTCTCACTGATATGAAAGAAATATGATCAGTAAAATTATGGAATTGGGACTATAGAGTATAGGTTAGTAGGAGACAGAATGTGGGTTGAGAAGGGGGATCTGATGCTGAATGTATGTAGAATATTTAATAAGGTCAACTGTAAATACGTGGTAATGGATTGAGTTGAGGATAGCATATTATGAATATAATGAACACTGATGATTTATAAATGTGATTGTGGCTAAAAGGGGTAGTCTAGGGAGGTTAATGTTAATTGAAAGACAGCAAGAAGATAATCTAGGGACTGAACAACATAGAGATTTTGGCAGTAGATGAGGATTGTGGTTAAATGTTCTACTACAAGGTGTTAAGAATATGGGGATACATGGGAAAATGCAACTAATTAACATATAGAATACAGTTAATAATAATATTTTTGTAGCAAAGGCAAAGAAAGTACTATATTACTGCTAAAGGTCAAAAAAAGAATATGGTGGACACAACCAATCCAATGTCCACATAGAAGAGGTGGCATTGGATTGGGAAAAGTGGACATGGTGGACGATGGGTATGGGGAAGGGCAGGAAGAGATGAGAGGTGGGGGCGTATTTGGGACGTGGAGCTGCCCTGGATGGCGCCTCGGGGGTGATCACCGGACATCGTGGATCCTCACAGGGCCCACTGGATGGAATGGAGGAGAGTATGGGCCATGATGTGGACCATTGTCTATGAGGTGCAGAGGTGCCCAAAGATGTACTTACCAAATCCAATGGATGTGTCATGATGATGGGAACGAGTGTTGTTGGGGGGGGAGAGGGGGGGTGGGGGGGTGGGGTTGAATGGGACCTCACATATATATTTTTAATGTAATATTATTACAAAGTCAATTAAAAAAAAAAAAAAAAAGAATATGGAGAGAGTGTTCCTGTGGGGGGAGTGGGGGGTGGGGGCAGTGGGGTTGAATGGGACCTCATGTTTTTTAATGTAATTTTTTTTTAAATGAATTAAATAAAAAATTTTAAATAAAAAAAAGAATATGGGAAGGAGAAATAATTTTTATAAACTCAGAAATAAACTGAAAAACAGCAAATAGCTTTTTTACTCCAAAAAAAAAAAAAAAAAGAATACGGGGTTTAGTTTTATAAGATATAATGATTAAGCATTTTTTATCTTCCTCATTTTATTAACAAGGAGAACTTGATCATGTTATTAGCCAATCTGTGTTCATCTGTATATTTTTTTGAACACTGGAGGAAAAAGTGATTTTGTTTTTAGGATTAGATGAGATAAATGAATTTTTTGGAATGATGCTTCTAAAATTTGTTAAGTTGCCTTTTCTCATTTTATTTTTTTGAACTTGAAATAAAGTTTATTTAATAAAAATCAAAGTCAGGGAAGCAAATGTGACTCAAGCGATTGGACTCCCATCTACCATATGGGAGGTCCAGGGTTCGATTTCCAAGATCTTGTGGTGAAAGCATCTAGCCCCCACAGAGTGCTGCCCTGCACAGTGTGCTGACCCGCACAGCTTGCTGGCCCACGCAGAGTGTGGGGTGCTGGCCTGCGCAGCAAGCTGGCCTAAGCAGAGAGGTGGCGCAGCAAGATGATGCAAAAAAAGAGACACAGAGGAAAGACAATAAAACCAGGGAGCTGAGGTGGGGCCTCTCTCCCACTCCAAAAGGTCCCAAGATCAGTTCCCGGTGCCATCTAAAGAGAAGGCAAGTAGACACAGAAGAACGCACAGTGAATGGACACAGAGAGCAGACAATGGGGTGGTAGGGAGAGAGCGTGAGGTGGGAATAAATAAATAAATAAATCTTTAAAGAAAAAAAACAAAGTCAGAGAAAACCAGCAAGATGGTGGCAGAGTAAGGAGCTCCCAGAGTCAGCTCATGCTACAGGGCAGTTAGTAATGACCTAGAGCTATCTGAAGCACCAGTTTGGGGGCTCCAGGAGACCAGAAGAGCATCCTGCAACATCACTGAAGGATTGCAAGGAGGAAACTGGCCACCTGCAGAGAAGATTCATGAGGAGAGCACTCTACGCCCTGGAAGCTGGTGGCCATCCTCCACTGGAGGCACAAGCTATTCCGCAATTGGAATTGGGGAGCTCCGCTTCCCAAAAACCAACGTCAGCTACTGATTAGTAAAGTTAGGGAGCTAAAGTATAATCCTAAGAACAGCTAAAGTTTGAACCTATCCAAGTCAGAAAGAGGTCTGTAGCTGCCATTTTAGCTCTGCCCCTGGTTCAAGAGGAAGGGGGATGGACTGAAAATCACAGTGCTCGCAGGGACTGGCTTCTTTACATCCAGTTTGGATTGCAGCTCTAGCCTAAGACCCAGCCCAACCTTCTGCAGTGAGGAAGCTGGGGGGACCTGTGCCAGCCTCTCCAAGAAATTACAGGCCACACCACGGAGGCCAGTGATCATCCTATTCTGGCAACGCAAGCCACCTCAGCAGCTATTCTGTGGCTGGAGTTGGAAGTTCCATTTCCCAAATACAGGGAAGAAGAGACGGTTGGCCACCGATTTCAGCTACTGATTAGTAGACTCAACTCGCTAAGGTATAACGCTAGGAACCACTAGAGTGTGAATCTGCCCAAGTTGGAAAGAGGCCGGGGGCCACCATTTTGACTCCACCCCCAGCATGAGGGGAAGGCAGGCTGGCCAAAAATCACAGTGATGGTAGGATTGAGTTTCTTTCACCCAAATCGGCCTGCAGCCCTAGCCTAGGCTTCAGCCCCACCTCTAGCAGGGAGGAAGCTGGCAGGCCCTGAACCAGTCTATCCAGGTAACTGCATGTACCTATGGCTGGCACACACTGAATAATTGGAAGTCTACTGGGGCAACTGTGGTCATCTTGGGCCCACACTACATAGATTGCTGCCCACACCTGCAGCTCCATCCTTGCCCCAGGCAGGGGAGAAAGGGGCACAAAGGTTCATCAGTCTCTCTGGGCAACGAAAGTTTAGGCCTGCACAACTTGGATTATTCCACACAGCTGTAACTCTGTCCCTACCCTTAGCAAAGGAGAGAGTTAGGAGAAATTTCATCGGTCCCTGGGGCACTGAGGGCAGCTTGAGCCTCCATAGCTTATAGCACCAACTACATCCTGGCTCCTACTGCACAACCAGCAAGGGAGAAAGGGCAGGAAGCCCTAAGCTAAAGAAAAAAAACTGCACCCAAAAGACTCTAGTAAGCCAGATGCCAAGACACCCAAAAAATTACAATCCACACCAAGAAACAGGAAGATATTGCCCAGTTAAAGGAACAAGATAAGCCTTCGGATGGCATAAAGGAGTTGAGACAACTAATCTTAGATGTTCAAACATATCTCCTTAATAAATTCAATGAGATGGCTAAAGAGATTAAGGATATTAAGACAACTCTAGATGAGCACAAAGAAGAACTTGAAAGCATACATAAAAAACAGCAGATATTATGGGAATGAAAGGTGCAACAAGTGAAATTTAAAAAACACTGGAATCATATAATAGCAGATTTGAGGAGGCAGAAGAAAGGCTTGGTGACCTTGAAGAAATGCCCTCTGAAAGTGAACATACAAAAGAACAATGAAGAATGGAAAAAATTGAACAAGTTCTCAGAGAACTAAATGACAGCAAAAGGCATACAAACATACGATTCATGGGTGTCCCAGAAAGAGAAGAGAAGGAAAAAGGGGTAGAAGGAATATCTGAAGAAATAATGGTAGAAAATTTACCAACCCTATTGAAGTACATAGATATCTATGACCAAGAAGCACAATGTACTTCCATCTAAAGACATCTGAATAGACCAACTCTGAGACACATACTAATCAGAATGCCAAAGACAAAGAGAATTCTGAGAACAGCAAGAGAAAAGCAAGGCATAACATATAAGGGATACTCAATAAGATTAAGTGCTGATTTCTCACCAGAAACCATGGAGACAAGACGACAATGGTCTGATATATTTAAGATACTACAAGAGAAACTTCCAGCCAAGAATCTTATATCTGGCAAGACTGTCTTTCAAAACTGAGGGCAAGATTAGAATATTCACAGATAAACAGAAACTGGGAGAATTTCTAAGCAAGAGACCAGATTTTCAGGAAATACTGAAGGGTTGCTAGAGACTGAAAAGACAGGAGAGAGAGGCCTGGAATAGAGTCTAGAAATGAAGATTAGATCAATAAAAGTAACTAAGTGTCAAAAGAGTGGTGAAAATAAAATATGACAGATAGAACTCAAATAGTCAGGAATAAACTTAAATGATGTAAAGCACTTGTATTCAGAAAACTGCAACTCAGCGTTTTTTTTAATGTGTTTTTTTTTTGAGATTTATTTATTTTTTATTTCTCTCCCCTTCTCCCTCCCCACTTTGTCTACTCTCTATGTCCATTTGCTGTGTGTTCTTCTGTGTCCCCTTGCATTCTTGTCAGTGGCACTGGGAATCTGTCTCTTTTTGTTGCATCATCTTGTTGCGTCAGCTCTCCGTGTGTGCAGCACCACTCCTGGGCAGGCTGCACTCTTTTCACATGGGGTGGCTCTCCTTGCAGGGCACACTCCTGGCGCATGGGGCTCCCCTACGCAAGGGACACCCCTGCGTGGCACGGCACTCCTTGCTCATGTCAGCACTGCACATGGGACAGCTCACCACACAGGTCAGGAGGCCCTGGGTTTGAACCCTGGACCTTCCATATGGTAGGTGGATGCTCTATCAGTTGAGCCAAATCTGCTTCCCACAACTCAGTGTTAAAAGAAATTTTAAAAGACCTAAATAACTGGAAGAATATTCCATGCTCATGGATTGGAAGAATAAATATCATTAAGATGTCAATTCTACTCAAATTGATATACAGATTCAATGCAATCCTGATGAAAATTCCAACAGCATTTTTTAAATTGAAAACACGATTATCAAATTTATTTGGAAGTGTAAGGGGTCCTGAATAGCCAGACACATCATAAAAAGGAAAAGCAAACCCTCATCTCCAGCCTTCAAACCATATTACCCAGCTATAGTGGTAAAAACAGCATGGTACTAGCATAAAGCAGACACAGGGACCAATGGAACCAGATGGATGGTCCAGAAACACACCCTCACAAGTATGCTCAAATGATTTTTGACTAGCCTGTCAAACCCACACAGCTCGGGCAGAACAGTCCATTCAACAAATGGTGCTGAAAGAATTGGATATCCATAGCCGAAAGAAGGAAAGAGGGCCCGTATCTCACACCTTATCCAAAAATTACCTCAAAATGGATCAAAAACCTAAAAATAAAAGAACCATAAAGCTTCTACAAGAAATTGTAGGAAAATATCTTCAAGAGCCAGGCCCTGAGCCTCAACAGACTTCAGCTCCTACACTCTGATTTATTGGACTTACCCCACTCAGCTAACATGGAGTTGAAGAAGGTCAACCACCACACCATGGAGCCTAGAGTGCCTATAACTGAAAGCAGGAGGATTGCATCCAGTATCCATGTGGAATCTAAGCCCCCTCTTGACATAGATGTGCAATGGACACAACCAATCCAATGTCCACAGAGAAAATATGGCATTGGTGTGGGAAGGGTGGCCATGGTGGCTGCTGGGTGTGGGGAATGGGAGGAAGAGATGAGATGGGGAGGCGTTTTCGGGACTTGGAGTTGTCCTGGGTGGTGCTTCACAGACAACTACGGGACATTGTAGATCTCCCCAGGGCCCACTGGATGGAACGTGGGAGAGTGTGGGCTATGATGTGGACCATTGACTATGGGGTGCAGCGATGCCAGAGATGTACTTACCAGGTGCAATGGATGTGTCATGATGATGGGAGAGAGTGTTGCTGTGGGGGGAGTGGGGGGTGGGGTTGAATGGGACCTCATATTTTTTTTAATGTAATATTTTTTTTATAAATGAATAAAAAATTAAAAAAAAAACAAATAAGAAGTTTCATTAGCCCACAGAAATTTAGATAATTTTTTATAACTAGTATTGAATTTTATCACTTATTTTCCCTTTCCTTGTAAGTTTCCTGATAGACATGTTAAGAAATAAATATTTTCTTCTCTGTGCAAAAAAAAAAAAAAAAAAGACCTAGTGGTAGGAGGTGGAATCTTAAAGGAGATAAGAGGAAGACTGTGATGGATGTCTAATGTTTCATGTATGTAGAAGTTTTAATTAGCTTTACTGTGAAAGTGTGGAAATGTATAGAGTGGATGTTAACAAATAGGGATTAACAGCTATTTTATAAATGGGGATGTGGCTGAAAATGGTAGTCTAGGTATGTCAATGCCAATTGACAGAATGCTAGAGAATAATCTAGGAACTGAATAACACAGTAAACGAAGAGGTGGATGAGAATTGTGGTTGATGGTACAGATGCAAGAGTGTCCTTTGTGAGCAAGAGCAAATGTATATCGCTATGGCCGGGTGGTGGGAATGTGGAGAAGCATGGGAAAAATACAACTGGAGTGACCCATGGACTCTGGTTAGCAGTAATAATAAAATATTCTTGCATCTATGCTAAAGATGTACTTGCACTGATAATGGGGCAGTATGGAAATGTGAGCCAAATATTCAATATGGACTATTATATTATATTATTTGTAGCAAATGTTCCACCACAGTGTGGTGTGTTGATAGAGGGGTGTTATTTGGGAATTCTGCACATGTGCATGATTGTTTTATAAGTTTACAACTTCTGTCATAAAAAAATACATAAAAAATAATAATAGGGTGGGTTGGGGGAAAAATATACCAAACATAAGATAAGGACTATAATTAGTAGTAAGATTTTGACAATATTCTTTCATAATTTCTAACAAACATCTCACGACAATGCAAGGTGTTGGTGGAGGGTCGATGTATGGAACTCTTGTATAATGTTATGCATGTTTTATTTTATAAGTTCACAACTTTTACTGTATACTTACTGTTTATGTATGTTCATATATAAATGATATAAAGATAATAATAATAATGGGGGTTTGGGGGAAATATTTTGGTTAGTAGTAATATTTTTACAATGCTCTTTAATCATTAGTTAAAAATGTTTAAGAACAGTGCAAGGTATTAGCAGTAGGGTGAGGTGCAAGAGTACTGTATGATATGTTTTGTAAGTTCACAACTATTACTGTACACTTATTGTTTATGTATGAGTGATATACTTCAATTAAAAAAAGTTTTAAAAAAAATAATAATAGGGTGGGTTGGGGGAAAACCACACCAAATATAAGATAAGGACTATGATTAGTAAGATTTTGACAATATTCTTTCATAATTCATAGCAAACGTCTCATGACAACACAAGGTGTTGGTAGAGGGTTGATATATGGGACCCCTGCATGATACTATGCATGTATGCTTTGTTAAGTTCACAACTTTTACTATACACTCATTGTTTATGTATGTTCATATATAAATGATATAAAAAATAATGTGGGTTGGGGGAAAAATACTTTGGTTAGTAGTAATATCAAAATATTACAATGCTCTTTAATCAATAGTTTAAAAGGTTTAACAACAATGCAAGTTATTGGTGGTAGGGTGAGTTATGAGAGTTGTATATGATGTTATGTATGGGTTTTTTTGTACGTTCACAACTATTACTATACACTTACTGTTTATGCATATTTATGTACGAGTGGTATATTTCAATAAATTTTTAAAAATGAAAAAAAAATTTACTGAGGCGATGACTATACAACTCTATGATCAAAGTGAGAGTCACTGAGTATACACTTTGGATGGATAGTACAAGGCATGGGAGTGTATAACAATGAACCATGTGGTGGAAGATGGACTGTGGTTAACAGAACAAATATGAGAGTGTTTTTTCAAAAACTGTAACAAATATACAATACTAATACATAGTTGTAATAATAGGGGGTATATGGAAAAATAATCCAAATGTAAGCTATGGACCATAACTAGTAGCTATATTTTGATGATGTTCTTTATAATCTGCAACAAACGTTCCACAATAATGTAAGGTGTTGGTGGAAGGGTAAAGCATGGGAATTCTACAAATTATGCATGACTGTTCTGTAAGCTCACTACTTCTCTAATAAAAGTAAATTTTAAAAGCTCTCTCCTCAAGGAAAAAAAAAGACACAAGGACAGTTCAAGATTTAAGATCAAAGAGATATGACATATATAATTGATGTACATACATACATTTTTTGTTGTTGTTTTGTCATACATATATTTTAAAGAGACTGAAGGTTTTAGAGACCAAAAGATCTGGACTGAAATCCAACTTCAGCTGCTTACTGGCTCTGAAGCTTGGACCAGTTATTTAACCACTTGGAACTTCATGGTCTCCCATTTGTAAAATGGGACTAATACCTTGGTGGCTGCTTTAAGGAATGAATGGGCCTGGCATACTGTAAGAGCACAGAAGTGGAAGCTCTTTATTACTTCATGATGATGAGGGGTTCAGGAGCCCATCACCAACAAGGTACTGTGAACATCACTCATCCATTCATTCCTTCATAGACTCCTCCCAGTGAGCATGCGGCCTCTGTCCAGAGGTGTCCGCTGTACCCCACGAGGTCCTGGTAGAGCAGCCAACTCCAAAGTTTCCCCCACTGGCATGTGACCCCGGCAATGCCCATCAGAGTTCTAAACCACCAGGAAGATAAAGAAAACCTTTTTCTGCCAGAGTTTCTGGAAGCCTGGAACCAAATAGATTCTGAAAGCAGACTTCCAGGATTTGAATCTGAGCTTTGCCTCTTACCAACTGTGTGATCTCAGGCAAATCATTTAACTTCTCTGTGCATCACTTTCTTCATCTGAACAATGGAATACCAACAGTACCTACCTCAGAAGGTTGTCTGGGGAATTAAATGGGTTACCACAGTGCCTGGCACAGACTAGGCTCTCAAAAAATATTATGTGTGTGTGTGTGTGTGTGTGTGTGTACTAGGTTACAATATAAGATATTTATTTCAGAGGATCATGGTCACAAAAGTGTGAAAGCCACTGGCTTTTAAGCTACTTTACTTTGGGTTTGTGATACTTGCAATCAAAGAGTTGTGACTGATAGAGAAACTCATTCCAGGAATGAGGTGTGTGAAGTGAAAGACATCAGAATATGGAGGTGGCTGGGTCACAGAAACTGGTGCCAGGAGTCAAACACAAAGAAGACAGACTGTGAAAGGTGGCAGTGATGAACTGAGGTGGGCTACAGGGACAGCACACAGCTGGGTCAAGAGAGACCCTTTTGGCCTACTGCTGGCAAACTGAGGCTGCTGGGGGCCAGACAATCCCATGCAAGCATTGACCACTGAAAAAGCCATATTCTCTGTCCCATACTGAAGTGAGTGTGAGCAAAAGTAGGTCAACACCAAAGCCAGCAGGCAATAGGACTGAGAGAAGAGAGGAGCAGGGAACTGGGGTAAACCTCACTCCCAACCCTTCCTCAACACCTCCCACTGTACTCTCTCCTTGCCCAACAAAGGATGTAATTTCCCCTTTCTAAAGTGCCCTCCTTGAGAATCCAGCACTGGGCCAGGAGGACAGACAGCCTGCCTCATAATGCCACATGGCCTGCCTCATAAGGCCACCATGGGTTCCAGACAAAAGAACCTGAGAGCTAGTAAAGATGAGAACTAGAGGATGAGCACAGTTCTGAAACCTATCACTAAGAGACAGAAACTGCCCATGCAAGGTCCCAATTCAAGAACTCTGACTGCCCCTGCCCACTTTGTCTAAATGGACATTTTCACTGTGTTTTCTCTAGTGTCCCTTTACCACCATATACTGGGTATGTTGGAAGTACTTATATTCACATGTACCTGCAGGTGGCTGGAATACAAGCAGCCAGATCAGGCTTATCCAATAATAGTACTACTACTTGCTGAAAATTTATTATATACAGCTTTTCACATATTAATTCAATTTTAATCCCAACAGCAACATTTTAAGGCAGATACTATTCTTACACCCATTTTACATAGGAGGAAACTAAGGCCCAAAGAGGTTAAGAGACTGGCCCCAGTTACAGAGCTGGTGAACCATGAACCAGGAAGCATGGCATTCCTTGAGGAGCTTCTGAACATAGTAACTGGCTATAGCTCTGTCCTGGAGGAGGTGAGTGCCTCATAATTTGCACTTTTTCTCTAGTAGCAGAAAATGAATTGGCAAGGGCCTAGAGGCAACTTGTCCACCCATGTCCCAAGCAAAGGCCAAATGAGATCTATACATGACTAAAGTCAAAGTTAACTTGTCTGTACAGCTTGAAATCACCCAGGCATGCCTTAGACAAGTTATCTGAGAGACAAGTTATCTGAGACACTCCAGGATTCCACAACTGCTAGGACATTCTGACATTCTTTAAACCTGGGTCTTGATTTCCCGCTTACCAGGGCTCACCAGGACTCTTGTCGAGGGATAACTAAGTTTTGTTAATTAGCAGTCCATCCCCTTATAAGACTTGCTTTTCTTATTTGTGCTTGGCCAATCATATTTTTCTTTGTGCAATCCCATTGTATTGACTACAGCAGCTGCCTCTTACTCAGGGTGAAAAATGGAGCCCTTTTGTCCTGGCACAGAATGCCCCCCCCACTTTGCCAGTTGTCCCCTTTTGATAAATGCTCTCTTGACTAAATTCTTAAAATGTGTCTTTTATTTGACAGTGGAAATATTTTTTGAATTGTTTTCAGGAAAAGCAGTATGTATATGTGGTTGCCACCAGGGGAACATAGCAAAGACACTGTTTTAGTTAAGGAGCATACTTTCCTTTGGGTATCCAGTCCTCCCCCACAACTCCATGTGATCCTGAAGGGGTAGCCAATCACAGTGCCCTAAAGGGATTACCATGTGATCTAGACTGAACAATTAGTTTAGTGGTGGGCAGGTGATCTAAAGAGGTCCTTTTCTGGAACAGGTAAATGAACATGAGTGGGGGGAGGAGGGAATCTTGGTGCCAAGCTGAAAATGTGGGAGCCAGGGCCAGCCAGTAGTGAGCCCAAGTGCAACCTGGATCGATTCGTTGAATCCTCACAACAAACCCACTTTCATCATTTCCATTTCACAGAGAAGGAAAGTGAGGCCCAGGAGGGTGAAGGTCACACAGGTAGCAAGTGGTAGAGCTGAGGTCTGAACTACTCAGGCAGTTTGACCACGGAGTCAGTAAACCTTAACCACTAGTGAGCACTAAGCCACAAGGGGAGGCAGCAGAAATGAAAGGCGAGAGTTTCAAAGGAGCCTGGTGACTTGGTGAGGGAGGAAGGAAGAGCCTATGTGTATGGGGAGGAGGCCACTCACCATGCAGGCCTGGGCCAGGCTCATGGCCAGGCGGAACCGGGCGGACATGGCAAGAGGCAGCAGGGGGCTGAGGCCAGAGCCCACAGCAGGGTTGATCACACGCAAACAGCGGACCACAGCCTCGACAACCAGCTCAGTGGTGAAGGCCCGCAGGGTCTGCACCTCTGGAGGAACTGCCCTGAAGAAGAAGCAGGCAGGCTCAATGGAAGGAGCAATCAGCAAACAGGGATCAATCAGGGTGGCGGTGGGGAGGGTGCCCACAGCTGGACAGATCCTGGGTATGGGTGGCTGTAACTTCCATTTGGAAAACTAAGAACTGGGGAAGTCCTCAGGTCCTACGATCTGGGTGAAGGAGAATGGTGGAGGGAAGGCACCTGAGTTCAGATAGTCTCAAATGTCCCCTATGAGGAAAAGCCCCAAATTTCAGGGGTTTGAGAAGGTCAAGGGGCCCCAGTGGCATGGTCCCTGGGTTTCCAAGTCCCCAGATATCATGTTCCCTGTACATCAGAGCCCCTAGATATTGAACCTCTGGGGTTTTATGGAGACTGAATGTTGAGAAGCTGGAGTTTTCAGGGGTTCCAAACGTCAGGGTTCCTGAATGTCAAGATCTCTAGTTAGCAAAACTTCTTAGTTTCAAGCTATTCAGAAATCAGGCTCCCTAGGTACTCGTGTCTTGGGTTTTAGGGCCCTAGAATGGAGGAGACTCGGAGTGTCAGGATCAGTAAGTGCTGAGGTTGCCAGACTGTAGGGTCCTGGGGTTTAAAAGCCCCAGGTGTCAGGGCGCTGGGGTTTTAAGGTTCCCAAGTATCCAGTTCCAGGTTTTTTAGAGTCCCTAAGTGCCAGGGTTTTAAGTTCCAGGTTCTCACGGTACAGGTGTCTTAGGGTCTCCAGATATCAAGGTCATGGAGTATTTAAACCCCCAGTTGTTGGAGTGCTGGAATTTGGGGTTGCCCAGTTGTAAAGACCCACAGATTTCAGGGTTACAGGTCTTGAGTTCCACGGTTTAAGGTCTTGGGGTGTCCGGGTCCCGGAATTTTGAGTTTACTGTGTCGGGGTCGAAGGGTTTGGCGGACCCCGAAGTCGGAGTGTGTTGGGGTGGGGTCTTAGGGTCCCGGAAGTTGAAGGCCCAGATGTCCAAGTCCCAATTTTTAAGATCCTAGGTGACGGGGTCCTGGGGTTTGGGAGTCCCGGAGAAGGGCACTCCGGGGTGGGCGGGGGCTGGGTGCTTACGTGCCAGCCTGGCGCAGGGAATGGATAAGGATTCGGTCCGCCTCCTCCATTGTGGAGCTGGATCCAAGTCGGAGGCCCGGTCCAGAGCCAGGTCCGAGCGTGAGGAGCGCAGCTCTTCAGACCCCGCTTCGCGCCCGCGGTCCACGGAGTGCCACGGGCCGCGCGGGGAGAACCGGGAAGTGTAGTTCCGCAAGCGCGCAGTGCGCACGCCGGATGCCTTGAGTCCTGGTGTGTGCGTGCGTTCGGGATTGAGCGCGCAACGGTCGCTGGGAGTTGTAGTTTTTCTGTCTGCAGTCCGGTGGCCTCTTCCAAGCAGACGAAGGAGCGTACCCTATGTGGGTGTGCGTGTGCGTGTGTGCGTGCGCATGTGCTGGGAATCTTGACCTTCAGAAGTGGAGAAATTAAGAGCAGGGACTTTAGCGCAAGTCTCAGCTCTACAACTTGCTAAATATACAACCGTAAGCAAGTTACATAAATTCCCTGTGTGTTAGTTTCCTCATTTGTAAAACGGGACTATTAATAGTATCTGCTTCATAGATTAAAACAGTTAATTGATATGAAGCATGTACTTTGTGCCTGACATACAGTAAGAAAGCGTTATATAAATGATAGTTACTAGTGTTCATGCATTCAATCAATGCTTTATTTTAATATGTTATACATATTTGTACACACCAAAGAATAATTACACAGCAAACATTCCTGTAACCACTATTTATTGAAAAGACTATCCTGTCACCACTGCATTGTAGTGTTATGTTCGTAAATCACACGTCCACATATGTGGGGCGCTGTTTCTGAACTCAGTTCTGTTGTTAATTACTGTGGCTTTATAACAAGCCTTGATATCTGACGTGGCAAGACCTCCCATGTGAGAGTTTGATATTATTTATGAATTCCAAAAAGAGATATAGATTATGTTTACAAACTGGTCTGTTCCTCTGGGCAGGATACCCTTTGATTGATTTAAATTCAAAGGTTTTACGTTTACTTGATTAAATCAAGATTAGGGCTTTGATTCAATATGTCATTAGGTCATGCAGGGTTCAGTCCCTGCCCATTTGGTGGACTATATAAACAGACACTCACAACGAAGAGGAGACTCAGAAAAATAGAGAGCTCCATAAGCATAGAAGAGGAGAGACCTTGGCAGCTTTGATCCTGCGGCCCAGGGCCGAGAGATGAGACATTCGCCTGATGGTTTACAACTGATATTTTGAGGAGACCAGAGCAGTTACGCCCAGGAAGAAATAAGCCCTCCACCCTACAGCTGAGATCAGCAGAAGCTGGGCCCACGGAGCCTTAAGAGGAAAGAGGAAGGCTGAACCCTCTCAGATGTCACCTGCCATCTTGCTTCAACACGTGGCAATGAAGCAGGCTAGCTTTGGGAATGAAAAGATGAATCTGGGACCTGGCAGAAAACCACAGCCGTGAAACACGTGGCCATAGAATCCCACCTGGAAATCCTCTGAGAGAAAGACATCCCCCAACACCAGAAAGTGGCTGGAAGAACCCACAAGAATTTTCCTTGATCATCCAGGATCAACGGAAAGCCCCGAATATTCTCAAGGGACCTTATCATTGCCCTTCCACCCCCACCCCCACCCCCACCAGCCAGGGAATTGATGAGTGGCGTAATCTTTCAAAACAGCAAACAACTGGGACCCCTCTCCAGAATATTAGCAAGTGGAGGAATAATTAATAGTTTAAAAAGCGAGCACAGAAGTTAAATCATCCCTTTTTCCTCTCTCTCCCTGGACCAGCATGCAAGTATAACTGGGAACCTGTAATCTGTTCTTTTCTTCCATTTCTGTTCTTTTCTCTTGTTTCCTCAATAAACTGTTGACCTAACTAAACCGGCATGTTCTTCAATTCATTTATGTAACATAGTCGAGAACCTAGAGGAAATCTGGCAACAGCAACAGACTTTGGTGTGGAACTAACCTTGAGTTGAACTCTTTAGGGCCTTGTAACTGTAAGCTCCTACCCCCAAATAAATACCCTTTATAAAAGCCAACAGATTTCTGGTACTTTGCATCAGCACCCCTTTGACTGACTAAATACATCCCATCTTGTTCTTTTGTAAAGGATTGTGGCTCTTCAAGGTCCTTTGTACTTCAACTTAGAATCAGTTTGTCAAATTCCAGAAAATCGGTTGAGATTTTGATTGGGATTGCATCAAATCTCTAGGTCACTTTGGAAAGAATTGGTATCTTCATAATATTGACTATTTCAACCAGTAAACTTAATATATCTCTCCATTTATTTGGGCTCCCTTTAATCAATCGATGATATCTGCTAATTTTTTTCATAGAAATATTGCACATATCTTATATATATTATGTTAGGTCCTATTTCCATATACATCAAATTTTGGACACTTTTGGAAAATGATATAATTTCTCTTATTCTGTTTTCTAACTGTTTGGCACTAGTATATATTTGGTAAACGTTTAATCAATACCTTTTCTGTTGCCAGGCTCTGGCGTACAAATGTCCCACCCACACCCCTGGCTCACCCTCCCAACCACCCCCTTTATCGCCCCGCCCTGTGACCTTAATCCCTCCAAAGCTGGGAGAAGAGAGGGGGGCTGCATACAGATGGCCCTTCAATCTCGAAAGGAAGATGTCGGAATCTGAAGGTGGGAAAGGTGAGAGCAGCTTCCCATCCCCTGTAGATCCTTGGAGCAAACCTGAGCTCTGCTCCACCCTCAGTCCCTCTGCCCCACCTCCCACCCTCTGGGACCACAGCCCTAGGGAGCCCATGGGGGCACGGAATCACATCACCCTGTTCCCAACCCAGCCAGCCCCAAACACAGCCCCAACTCCACCTGAGCCCTCTCGCTCAACCTGGCCTAGCCCCTCGCCCCCATGGCCTCCCTGCCTAACCCACAGTTCTAATTCCCAGCTGAAACCCAAGCCCAATCCTGGCCCTGACTTATCTTAGCACCCACCCCAACTCCAACTCCAAAGCCAGCCCCAAACTTAACTCTAACACAAACTTAAATTAACCCTACCCAACCCCAGGGCAATGGCCTATTAGAGCTAAAACCCCAACCTAGATACAGACCTTAGCACGGGCTCTAAAGTCACCTAACCTTGACCCCAACTCCCAGAAGTCAATACTGATTTTTCCAGAAAGAATACAAGACCCATTTTTAAGACCAAAATTAGAGAGTGAGAGCACATACTCAGTGGTGGTAAGTCGTGAGGGCTCTGGAGTCAGACTGCCTGCCTCCCAATTCAGTCACCTCATCAAGTCACTTAATCTCGCTTTTTGTCTTAATTTGCCCATCTGCAAAATGGGAATAATACTATGTGCCAGGCATTCTTCTGAGTGCTTTAATTTATTTAGTCCTCACAACAAGTCATATGAGGTAGATCCTCTTATTATCATCCTCATTATACAGATTAGGAAACAAGCACAGAGAAGTTACCTAATTTGCTCAAGGCTACAAAGTGGTAGAGTCAGGATTTGAACTCACACAGCTTGTTGCCTCCAAAACTGGGGATCTTAACAAGGCCAACCTACTGCCTCCTGGAGGCTGAAGCAAGGCCACAGGAGTTGGGGGTGGCTTTAGCTGAAAACCCCAAGGTCAAACTCAAAATCCCCCTCAAAACTCAACTTTGCCCCTGACCTTGATTCAAATTCTAATCCCAACTCAGTTCAAATTCCCAATGATCCTAACCATCATCAAACCTCATGCCCACTCCACCCCACCTCTTTTTAAACTCAGCCCCACCTCAACCCCAAATCTACCCCTCCAATTTAACGCTAAGCTTGACTCCAACTGTAAACTTAAGCCCAACCCATGCTAATTTAAACTCAACTCCCAACACTCATACCAAACCCTACTTCACTTGGAGACTTAATCTCACCTTCGCTCCCATATAAACTCTCACTCTATCCCCCATCTTAATCCTAACACCAATTCTGACCCCCAACCCCTAACCCAGGTTTTCCCAACTCTCCCTAATTTTACATGCTCTTCTCTCCTTCCCTCAGACAGAGGGATGGGTTCAGGTAGGAAGCAGCCATGAGTGCCCCCAATACCTTGTCCCTCCATGACTTGGTTTCTCCATACAGAAACCAACCCAGAGCCCTGTCCAGCCAATGGGCCAGGCCCTGATCCTGAATGGGGACTGTGCCCTGAGCCCCCGGCTGTGGGGGATGAAATCTGCGGGGCATCGGACCTGGGTACCCTGAGGCGAAGGACCCAACACAGCAAGCACAAGATGGTGGCAGTGACTAGTGCACAGCGGTCACCCCGGGCACTCTTTTGCCTCACACTGACCAACCCCCTACGGCGGTCCTGCATCAGCATCGTGGAGTGGAAGCATCCTGGAAGGTCAAGGGCAGGTCTTGGGGGGGGGGGTGAGGGTCAACAGGGTACCAAGAGCTGAGGATCAGGTCAGGGCAGGAATGGAGGATGGCAGAAGGTCAAGAATGAGGTTAGAAGAGGAGTTAAAAGAGGCGAAGGTCACTAGGGGGTCAAGGGTAATTGCAAGAGTTGGGTCACTAGGGGATCAAGAGTCTTGGACTGAGCCATTGTGAGAGTTGGGAATGGCTCATGGCTTCCAGTACCTTACTCAGGGCAGGGGCTGAGAATGTCAGAGCTGGTCGCCTTGGAGTCAAGGTCAGCATTTGGGGAGAGGTCGGTGGGGAAGTCCGAAGCCATTCAGCCTGGGTCCTTGACCGTGTCCACTTGAGGCCCTTCGACATCCTCATCCTATTGACCATCTTTGCCAACTGCGTGGCCCTGGGGGTCTACATTCCCTTCCCTGAGGATGACTCCAACACTGCCAACCACAACCTGGTAAGGTTCCCCTGCCGCTCTGCCCCCAATGCGACATTCCTCAGTAGAGCCGCTTTTCAGACCTCCCTGACGCGGCTAACCTCCCCAGCCTCACCCCACTCCGGATCCTCCAGGTCTTGGCCACTCACCGCTCACCGTCCAACCCCGCCCCCCCTCCCCCAAATAACACCCCCATTTCCCTCCCTGCCCTCTCCAGGAGCAGGTGGAGTATGTATTCCTGGTTATTTTCACTGTGGAGACGTTGCTCAAGATTGTGGCCTACGGGCTGGTGCTCCACCCCAGCGCCTACATCCGCAATGGCTGGAACCTACTTGACTTCATCATCGTGGTGGTCGGGTGCGCATCTGCGGGGGCAACCCATCCCAGGGCGCCTTCCCATCCCCAGGCTCAGGGAGGCCGCTGCCTCTAATGGCCCCCATTGGACCGCCAGAATCAGGAAGATTCACATCTTTTTTTTTTTTTTGTCTTTATTTGCTTTTTAATGTTACATTCAAAAAATATGAGGTCCCCATATACTCCCCACCCCCTCCCGCACCCCTCCCCCCATAACAACAACCTCCTCCATCATCATGAGACCTTCAAGATTCACAGCTTGAAAACGATTTGCCTTTCCAGTTACAGGGAATGGAGCATTGCTAGGGAGAAGGGGGGGTTGGGAAGGAGAGTCGCAAGGCCTGAGCCCCCACCCCCACTGCCACCCATCCCACCATTCCCCCCCCCCCCCACCTCCCGGTCCCGGTCCCGTGCTTCTTGCCTTTCAGGCTGTTTAGCGTGCTGCTGGAGCAGGGCCCCGGACGGCCCGGGGACGCCCCACATACCGGGGGGAAACCGGGCGGCTTTGACGTGAAAGCACTGCGGGCGTTTCGGGTGCTGCGGCCACTGAGGCTGGTGTCCGGGGTCCCGAGTGAGTGGCTTGCCCCTCGGGGGTGGGGCTGGGTGGGGGTGGAGCTGAGCTGACACCGCCCCTACTCCGCCCACCCCACCCCATCCCGTAGGCTTGCACATTGTGCTCAATTCCATCATGAAGGCGCTGGTGCCGCTGCTGCACATCGCGCTGCTGGTACTCTTCGTCATCATCATTTATGCCATCATCGGCCTCGAACTGTTCCTTGGACGCATGCACAAGACCTGCTACTTCCTGAGCTCCAGTAAGCCAGCCCGCCTGGCCAGGACAGACCATGCCCCCTCCGCCCCCAGGTTCCTAGGCCCCACCTGTTCTCCAGGAACTCCACCCCAATTCACAAGACTTTGGCCCCAGACTCAGGCTCCACCCACAGATATCAAGCCCCGCCTCCAGAGTCAAGACTCCGCCCTCAGGTCCAGACTATACCTCACCCACACCGGCTGATAGCTCCGCCTCTAGCACAAGACTCCACCCACGGGCCAAGGTTCCGCCCCCTCTGTAAGAGCTCGCCCTCCACGCCTGGCGCCCTATACCCAGGGCCTTCAGACTTACCTGGGTCCAGGCCTTACCCCCCCCTACTCTCTGGCCCCATCCTCTTTTCAAAAGACTCCCCCAAATTCACAGGACTCCGCTTCCAGACTCATGTTTCACCGTCCTTTACAAGACTCCACCCAAGATTCACAGGCCCAGCTCCCAGATCCAAAGGGGTGGCACCTAGAGCTTCCCATTGGTTCAGGAATCCTGGCCTGGCAGAGTTTCAGGTTCCCCTGGAGGGAGGGCTAGGGGCTGCCCCTGACTTAAAACCTAGGACCCAGGTGGGCAGGGCTCCGGGGCGGCCGCGGCTGGGAGTGGGCGTGGCTCGGGGCCCCTAAGGCCCGTCTCTCCGCAGACGTGGAAGCCGAGGAGGACCCAGCGCCCTGTGCGTCAGCGGGCTCCGGCCGTGTGTGTACACTGAACCAGACCGAGTGCCGCGGGCGCTGGGCAGGGCCCAACGGAGGCATCACCAACTTCGACAACTTCTTCTTCGCCATGCTGACGGTCTTCCAGTGTGTCACCATGGAAGGCTGGACCGACGTGCTCTACTGGGTGAGATGGAAGGTGGGACACATGGGCGAGGAGTATCGAGCCGCCGCGGGAGTGTCTGCCTCCCCTGAGAGACACATGCCCCTTCTTCCCCAGATGCAGGATGCTATGGGATATGAGCTACCCTGGGTGTACTTCGTCAGCCTCGTCATTTTTGGGTCCTTCTTCGTCCTCAATCTTGTGCTGGGCGTCCTGAGTGGGTGAGGGGCCCAGACCTAACACCCTCCCCCCATGCGTGCGCGCGCACACACACATATAGCCCCTACTGCTTTTTTGTGCCTGGCAAACTCTTAGGCATACTTCAAAACCCACCTGAAATACTCCTTTGATCATTCAACCAATATTTATTGAGCATCAACTGTGTGACGCACTGTCTTAGGAAAGGAACGAGAAACAGAAAGTCCTGCCTTTGTAGAGAGTCAGTTCTAATAGGGAGAGACAATAGCAACGTATACAATAAGTATATATATATACACATACATATACATAGTGTTATAGGAATACATGCCATTGAAAGGGAAAAAAAGATAAAAGAAATAGGTAGCAAATCTCGCAATTATAAATAGGGAGGTCAGGGCAAGCCTCATTAAGAAGATGGTATTTGAATAACAATGTGAAGGGGTTGTTTGAGCCATGTAGGTATCCCAGGGAAGAACAGTCCAGCCAAAGGGAACAGCCAGTGCAAAGGCTCTGGGCCTGGAATGTGCCTGGGATAGTCAGAGAACAGCGAAGAGGCCAGTGTTGCTGGAGTGGCAAAGGCAAGGCGGCTGGGGTCGTTCCCCCACCTAGCCCTCTGTCCTGCCCCCTCAGGGAGTTCTCCAAGGAGAGGGAGAAGGCAAAAGCACGAGGGGACTTCCAGAAGCTGCGGGAAAAGCAGCAGTTGGAAGAGGACCTGCGGGGCTACCTGGACTGGATCATGCAGGCTGAGGAGCTGGACATCGGGGACCCATCAGCAGGCAGCAACTCCGGTTCTGTGGCCAAAGAGGACTGTTTGTTGTAGGCCGCCCCAATCTAGCCTATTCCCTGGTCCACACATGGCTCAGATATGGACTGCCCTCCTGAGACTCAGCTCTAACCTGTAACGCTCTAGGCCCAGCCCCCAGTTATGGCCCAGGACAGAGCCCAGACCCAGCCTCAGATGCATCACCAGAACCAAGACTCCAAATAATCACCCCCACCCCTAGACATGGCCCTAACCCTGCCCCCAGGCTGAAGTTCCCTGACCGTCTCTTCTGTCCCTGCAGGGTCACCGCTGGCCAAGCTGACCCATAGGAGGCGTGGACGTCTGCCCTGGTTCAGTCACTCCACCCACTCCACCCACTCCACCAGCAGCCATGGTGGGGGTCAGGCCTGGGCCAGGTGGGCGGGGGAGGGGTTGGCAGAGGAGAAGCCAAGGGCAGAACCCTGGGATCTTCGGGTCCTGACCTCTATCCCCGCCCCTGCCCACAGCAAGCCTCCCAGCCAGTGACACCGGTTCGATGACGGAGACCCCCGGGGAGGAGGAGGAGGAAGAGGAAGGGTCTCTGGCCAGCTGTACCCGCTGCCTGTGAGGGTCCCCAGCCCTTGATGTCTGACCCCAGCCCAGAACCCAGCCCAGACCCTGACCCAGTCCTTACTTCAGCCTCAAACCTTGACCTGAGCCCCTCACCTCTGGCCCCAGTCACTGACTCCCCATCAGCCCCTCATGACCCCCATCTCGCATCCCACTCTTTTCCAGAAAGAAGATTATGAAAACAAGAGTCTGGTGAGTCGGGAAAGCTGTGTGACTCCTTGACCCCATGACCTCCAAGCTCCCCACAGCTGCCAGTCCCCTCTACCTGAATCCCCTAGGACGGGCTGAGGTAGGTGGTCTCAGCTGACAGGCTGAGACCCCCCCACCCAGCCGTCGCCTCCGCCGAGCCAACCGGGGCCTGCGGGCTCGCTGTCGGCGGGCTGTGAAGTCCAACGCCTGCTACTGGGCCGTGCTGCTACTCGTCTTCCTCAACACGCTGACCATCGCCTCCGAGCACCACGGGCAGCCCGTGTGGCTCACCCAGACTCAGGGTGAGACCCCCAGCCTGCCAGCCCACCACCCGACGCCCAATACTCTCCTCACATCCGTGCCCTCTAGGGGCCCTCCAAACCCCAGACACTGCCTTCCCGCCCAGATATATGCAGAAAGCCTTCTCCTGCCCCGTCCCTCTTAGGTAGCACATGTTGTGTGCATCAAGCTTGGTTCTCAGCTCTGTTTATCATACCCCAACCTTATGTGGATGGAGTACTAAGGCACAGAGTACTGAGAACCAAGGCACGGAAGGGGGAAGCGGTTGTGGCGCAACTGATAGAGCATCCGCCTACCACATGGGAGGCCCAGGGTTCGATACCCACGGCCTCCTGACCCATGTGGTGAGCAGGCCCACACGCAGTGCTGATGCGCACAAGGAGTGCCCTGCCACAGGGGTGTCCCCACACCTCAAAAAAAAAAAAAAAAAGGCATGGAAGGGCTGACTAATCTCAGCTGGTGAGTGGCAGAGCCAGAATTCGAACCCAGGCAGCCTGGCTCCAGAGTCCAGGCACTTAACACCACACTGTCTATACTAATTAACCCACCTACAGTCTCCCCATCTACAAAATGGGGATATTAATGGTATCCACATCATGGGATGGTTGGGAGGATTAAATGAGTTAATGTGGTAAGTGCTTAGAACATTGCCTGGCCCATAATAAGGTACTTCAGAAGCCTTGGCTTTTATTGTTATTGATTGTAACCTCAACCCCAACCTGAATACTGAGCACTTCTAACCCCAACCCTCAAACCCACCCCAGTCCCCACTAAACCCCAGATCCTCACTCCACCCTTGAATTGGAGTCCTCCTAGACTCAAAGAGGGCCCCCCATCCCAACTCTACCCTAGCTCCAGGCCCCACAAAACCTCACCCCCTGTGACCCCAATCCCTAATCCTAACCCTACCCCATCCTGAGCCTGGTCTAATAACAACTTCCCCAGATCATCCCATGGCCCTCCATTCCCGTGTCACCATAGAGACTGGCCAGCCCAGTCACCCCTACCCCTCTCTCCAACAGAATATGCCAACAGAGTATTGCTCTGTCTCTTCACGGTGGAGATGCTTCTCAAGCTGTATGGTCTGGGCCCCTCCGCCTATGTCTCCTCCTTCTTTAACCGCTTTGACTGCTTTGTGGTTTGCGGGGGCATCCTGGAGACTACCCTGGTGGAGGTGGGGCGCCATGCAGCCCCTGGGCATCTCGGTGCTCCGATGTGTGCGCCTCCTCAGAATCTTTAAGGTCACCAGGTATGTGTGTGGGGATGGAGGACCAGGGCCTCAAACACAGTCCCAACTGTCCCTACCTGAGCTCCAATGATAACTTCATCTGCATCACCATCCACTTAGCAAACATGCATGGAGTGTTGACTGTGTGCCAGGCACCCCTCCAGGCCCAAGGGAAATGCTAAGAATCAAAGTAGACACAAGTGCCTGCCTTTGTGAAGATTACAGTCCTTTGGGGGGAGAGTTGTCTACTCCATTTCTAACCCTTTCAACCTCAATCCCAGCTGTAACATTATCCCTAGTCCTGTCTCCCAAGTCAACTTCATTCCCATCCCCAACCAAAACCCCATCCCCAGCCCGACCCGTAACACCATCTACAACCCCAACTTCCAACCACAATATTATTCACAAGTCCATTTACAACCCCAACACCCAACCCCAAGTCAAAACCCATATTCAACCTCATCTATAACTCCCAACTATAGCCCCATCTCCATTCCCATTGCTAACCACCAACTATGACTCCATCCTCAATCCCCAACCCCAACTCCACATGCCTAACCCCTAACCATCACCTGTCTCCAATCACAACCCTATTCTTTACCTTTAACCCCATATCCAATCCCAACCAACAACAACAGCCCTTTACCCAATGCATCCTCAATCCTATCTCCAATGCTGCTACCAACCACAACCCCACTCTCATCCCCAGCTTTATCCCAACTTTCAACCACAACCTTATCCCCAACTCTTTCTCCAACATTAAATATTCCCAACCCCTAACCTAAGCTTAATCTAAGCCCAACCACAGTTCCAGGCCAACCTGAAACACAGTTCTAGCTTCACCAACTTCCAACAAAACTCCTATCCTAACTTATCTCCCCTTACACCCTATGCCCAGTCCTAACCCCAAACTCGACTTTCCTATCACTTCTTACTCTAAGTTCACCTCAACTCCAAAATCACTTCCAAATACGACACAAAGCCCCATTTTAACACAGCCCCCCCCCCCCAATGCATCCCATGCTAACAGCCCCTGGCCATGGCTGAGGACATGTCATCAACCCTGACACTTTCCATTTCTGCTGCAGGCACTGGGCATCTCTGAGCAACCTGGTGGCATCCCTGCTCAATTCAATGAAATCCATTGCATCACTGCTGCTTCTCCTCTTCCTCTTTATCATCATCTTCTCCCTGCTTGGCATGCAGCTGTTTGGGGGCAAGTTCAACTTTGACCAGACCCACGCCAAGCGAAGCACCTTTGACACCTTCCCCCAAGCCCTCCTCACCGTCTTTCAGGTGGAGCCTAGAGACCCTGGGATGGGTGGGTTGGGGGAATCCCTGGGATGGGAGAAATTCCAGAACCTTCAAGGTGATCTCCCACCTCCAGATCCTGACAGGTGAAGACTGGAACATGGTCATGTATGATGGTATCATGGCCTACGGTGGCCCCTTCTTCCCAGGGATGCTGGTCTGCATCTATTTCATCATCCTCTTCATCTGCGGCAACTGTATCCTCCAGAGCCTTGAGGGGCTAGATAGTGGTGGGGTGGGAGTGGGTAGGGGGGATCTGGGGGCCCACAGGCAGGCTTCCTCACCATCCTTTGCAGCCTGAGCTCCCTCCAGACATCCTGCTGAATGTGTTTCTTGCCATTGCTGTGGACAATCTGGCCAGTGCAGATGCAGGCACTGACAAGGGCAGGTGAGGTCTGGCTCCACCCGCAAGGCAGAGGTCCCCTAGGATCCCCAACCTGGAACCCCTACACTACCAGAAATACCTCGAGCCACCCTGATAATCCCCACCTCCAGATACAACCAGTCATTCATCCTGCATTGGAGATGAACTTATTGAGCACCTCCTTTGTGCCAGGCCCTATTTTAGAATGCTGAGGAGATGGTAGGGATCAAGGCAGATCTAAAGAATAAGGATATTCACTTCTGTAACCACCTTAAGTGCAGTTATCAAGTTCAAGAAATTTAACACTGATATGAAGTTTACGGTCTATATTGTAATTTTCTCATATGGCCCTATAATGTCTTTTTGGGCCTTTTCTTCCTCATTATTAGAACCAGTCCAAGCTCATGTGTTACATTTAATTGCCTTTGTCTCTTTAGTTCCTTTTTGTGTGTGTGATAACATATATACAACTTAAACTTTCCTATCTATACCACTCCCAAGTCCCTGCTTTCCATTCTTTTGGGTATATACCTTTTCTAGTGGAATTGCCAGGTCACGTGGTAGTTCTATGTTTACCTTTTTGAGGACCTGCCAAACTTTTCCACAGAGGCTGCACCATTTTGCATTCCCAAGAATGTACTAAGGTTCCTATTTCTCCAATCTCACCAACACTTATTTTCCATCTTTAAATAATAGCCATGTTAGTGTGTATGAGATAGTATCTCATGGTGGGTTTTTTTTTTATATATTACAGAAGTTGTGAGTTTACAAAACAATCATGCATAACATAGGCTTCCTATTCATCACCCCCACCACCAAACCTTGCATTGTTGTGGAACATTCATTACAAACGATGGAAGAACATCATCAAATATTACTGCTAGGGGAAAGGATGTGGCTTAAGCAATTGGGCACCCACCTCCCACATGGGAGGTCCTGGGTTTGGTTCCCAGTGCCTCCTAAAGATGAGCAGATGAGGAAGCCATATCGGGGTAGGGAGGGACATGGCAGAATAAAAAATTTAAAATTTTAAAAAAATATTACAGCTAGCTATAGTCTCATTGTGGTTTTGATTTGCATTTACCTAATGGCTAATGATATTGAGCATCTTTCACGTGCTTATCAGTCATTTGTAGATCTTCTTTGGAGAAACATCTGTTCAAGTCCTTTACCTATTTTTTAATCGGGTTGTCTTTTTGTTGTTGAGTTGTTCTTTATAAATTCTATATATTAAACCCTTATCAGATATATGGTTTCCAAATAGTGTCTCCAATGCTGTAGGCTGTCTTTTCACTTTCTTGACAATGTCTTTTGATGCACAAAAGGTTTTAATTTTGATAAAGTCCAATTAACCTATGTTTCCTTGTTTCTTTTGCTTTTGTAAAGTCTAAGAATCTGTTGCCTAACACAAGATCCTAAAGATATTTTCCCATGTTTTCTTCTAAGAGTTTTATAGTTTCAGCTCATATTCAGGAGGAGGTGATATTTGAACAGAGACCTGAGTGAAGTCAGGGCGTAGCCATGCAAATATCTGGGGGACAGAGTGTTCCAGGCAAAAGAACAGCACGTGTCAAGGCCCTGAGGTGATAATGTTCTTAGCACATTCAACAAACACCAACTAGACCAGTGAGGCTGAAGGAGAGTAAGCAAGGAAGAGAGTGGTAGAAGGGCTCAAAGTGGGGGGGAGGGGTGACTAGGGAGGCCAGGTGAAGAGTCTTGTGGGCCACAGTGAAGAATTTGGTTTCTGCTCTGGGTGAGGGGGAAGCCACAGGAGGGCTGTGAGCAGAGGAGGGTCAGAACCTGACAGGAGGTAACAGGATCCTTCTGGCTCCTCTGAGAACAGACTGGGGGAGGGGGGGCGAGGACAGACGCAAGGAGGTTCAATGGGGCCCAAGTGACCCTCTCAGCCTTGCCCATCTGCTGCAGTCCCCTGCAATCAGCACCCCTCCATCTTCTCACACAGGGAGAAGAGCTCTGAGGAGAACCTCCCACAGGAGAATGGGGTGTTGGTGAGTTAGAAGCCTGGGTACTGTCCACACCTCCCACTGCCGCCTATACCTGTCTGTGCTTGTCTCCAGCCCCCGTCTTCTGCCCATCCATCCCCCCATTATTACATCTCTTCCATCTCTCCCTTGCATCCCTCCCCTGGTGTCTCCCCCACCATTGAGGACCCCCATTTCTCTGCCCTCAGGTGCCTGGTGGGGAGAACGAGGAAGAGGAGAGGACAAGGAATGAAGATGCAGGCAAGTGGACAGAGCCAAGCAGAGATGTGGGACCTTGGGGACAGGACCCAGGCAGAGCTCCTGACCCCAGAAACCCTCCTCTCTGGGGCACAGCCTTTTCCAAGATCATTCTGAAAATAACGGGCTTGGTGCGTGTCCAGCAAATTTGGGGACGTTGAGGTGAAAGTAGTTTGTTTTGCTGCAGAGCTTCTCAGAGCCTCTATCATGAAATGAGGCGCGCGTGACTGTGAGGATGGCGAGGTTCACGGAACACACATTTGCTGATCTCCTGCTGTGTACCAGGCCATGTCCTCAGTACTGGTGACACAGCAGGGAACAAAATCAATGAAAATCCCTGCCCTGAGGAGCTGACATTCTAGTGGGGAGTCGGGGGAGACATTACTGAGTAGCAAGCACTGTTATAGGTGCTTTCCATAGTGTTTCAGTGAATTCGTACCTTCATCTTGGGGCCAGGCATGGAGGAAGAGGAAGAAGAAGAAGAGGAGGAGGAGGAGGAAGGGGTTGCAGGGCATGTGGAACTCCTGCAGGAAGTTGTACCCAAGGAGAAGGTGGTACCCATTCCTGAGGGCAGCGCCTTCTTCTGCCTTAGCCAGACCAACCCGTGAGTGCTAGGGGGTGGGCCGGGGCCAGGGCAAGAGGGGGCTGGGGCAGATGGGGGGACACGGTGCAGCCAAGGCAGAGGTCTCCCCAGCCCTCACGGGCCACAGAGGGGCAGCAGGATGTGTGGCCTGTTGGAACAGGGCCAACGCTGTATCCCTCAGGCTCTCATCAACTGAGGCACCCTGGGTCCTAGTTGCCACCCATTGCCCTCCCTACTCCTCTCCCCAGGCTGAGGAAGGCCTGCCACGTCCTCATCCACCATCATGTCTTCACCAACCTCATCCTGCTGTTCATCATCCTCAGCAGTGTGTCACTGGCTGCTGAGGACCCCATCCGAGCCCACTCCTTCCGCAACCATGTGAGCCTATGACTGGGGGCTGAGGGGAACCCTGCTTGAGGAGGGGAGGTCCTACTGGGTGCAGGCCTGGGCCAGGGTGGAGCCGGGGAGAAGATCTCTAGTTGGGCAGAGAGAGGGGAGCGATAATGGCAGCTACTGGCCGTGCTGCCCTTTACTGGGTGTGCACCACACTGGAGGAAGTGCCAAGGAGGTGGGGTTGGTGTTTGACTTGAGGAGGAAGCTCCGCTGGGGAGAGGTGAAGCAGGCCAGGACGCCCATGCAGCTGAGGAGGGGCGAAGGAGCCCAAATGTGAGCCCTCTTCTTTGGGCTGATAGAGAAGCCCTTGATGGGGAGAGGGAGGGGGAAAAGGGAGGGAGGGAAGAAGGGAGGGACAGCCAAACTTGCATAGAGTGGGGCATGCACACTTAAGATCCCCCTCGGCTCTGACTCAGTGGCTCCCCCTCTTTCCTACTCCCCAGATTCTGGGGTACTTTGACTATGCCTTCACGTCCATTTTCACTGTGGAGATTCTACTAAAGGTGATAAAGGGGCCCCAAGGCCCCAATCATGTCCCCATTTGGCCCCAACCCACTGCACACCCACCTCATGGTGCCAGCTTGCCTCTGATCCTGCTTCCTACCCAGTCCCCACAGCCCCCAACTCCAGTCCCTCTTCCTTCTTCCTTCCACCCTCCCCCAGGTCTGGGGTCTAACCTAATGGTCTCCTGCCCCCAGATGACAGTGTTTGGGGCCTTCCTGCACCGTGGCTCCTTCTGCCGGAGCTGGTTCAATCTGTTGGATCTGCTGGTGGTCAGTGTATCCCTCATCTCCTTCGGCATCCAGTGAGTGCCTCCCCCCCACTCCATCCCATTCTTCCCGGAGCTGGAGGCCAGGCCCAAGCTGGGCCTGAGGACTGGCCCCTCTCCAGCTCCAGTGCCATCTCTGTAGTGAAGATCCTGCGAGTCCTCCGCGTCCTGCGGCCCCTCCGAGCCATCAACAGGGCCAAGGGACTCAAGGTAACCCCCACCCCACCCAAACCCCCGGGGCCCAGGCCCTGCTTGCCTCCTGGGGCCAGGATCACTGACTGAACTGACCATTTGGACTGATGCACAACCAAGCAACCTGGACCCAACAGGGACCCAACCGCACATCCCTGACTCCTGGCCGTGACCCACGTTCCTTACAAGTGACCATATATATGTTCCCTACCGGTGACCATAACATCCCCAGCCCAAGTCCCCGAGTCCCATCCCTGACCAGAGTGCCCACCCCATGGGCGCCGTGGCTGCTGGTCTCCATCAGCCCTCTGCGCGGGTGCCCACAGCACGTGGTGCAGTGCGTGTTCGTGGCCATCCGGACCATTGGCAACATCATGATTGTCACCACGCTCCTGCAATTCATGTTTGCCTGCCTCGGCGTGCAGCTCTTCAAGGTGCGAGTGGGGAGGGAACGTGGGAGGGAGTCCCAGGCGTGGCTCAAGAGTGGGGGGTGAAGGGTGAACCCGCTTGACCAATGTCCTCCCTACAGGGGAAATTCTACAGTTGCACTGATGAGGCCAAACACACGCCCCAAGAATGCAAGTGAGTGCCTGGGACCCTGTCCTCCATGGAGCCCAGGGCCCCTCCCTAAAACCACAAAAGCCCCAAGATCTCACCAAGGACCCTGAGACCCCTAGAACTCTCCCCAAGAACTGCAGACACCCCTAGATTTCATCAAGGCCCCAAAGACTCCCAGAACTCCCCAAGGCCCACAGATATACCCGCAGAAGTCTTCCAAGAACCGCAGAGGCCATCAGATCTCAACAAGGTCCCAGAGATACCCCTAGAACTCCAAGAATCTCAGATGCCCCCCATCTCATTCCCTAGGCCCTTAGGTCCCCCCTCAAATCTTCCCCCAAACCCTCTCCACATTCCCCACTGTGACCTACCTTCCACTCCAGACCCCCTAACAATTCATAACAACCCTCACCCCTCACCTCTGAGAGTCCAGGGCTTCCTTCCATCTTGAGCCTCTTGAAGAGGGAAGTGGTGAAGAGCACAAGGTTTGAAGTAAGCATTCCTGGTTCAAATCCCAGAGCCGCCACTTAGGATGGTGCATTTCTTAACCTTGCTGTGTCCCATTTTTCCTCAACTGCAAAGTGGGGATAAAAAGAGTGTCCCCTCACAGGGCTGAGAGGAGTACAGCCTTAGCACAGTGCTTGGAATTTAGTTAGTGCTAAGAAATGTTTGGCTGTTATTAGTATAACTTTTCCCTGAGTGGCAATGACGATGATGCTAACACATATGTTGCCAACTAAGTACCAGACACAATTTTCATTTGTTGACTTATTTCATCTTTGCCACAAGCCATGAAATGGGTACTCTTTTAGATGGGGAAAACTGAAGCCCCAGGTTGCCCAGCCAGTAAATGGAGGGGCAGGATTTGAACTTAGGCCATCTAGCTCTACCACTATGCCCAGCTGCTGCCATGCTGGAGACCCCAGTCCCTTTTCCACAGCTCCCTACCCCTTTTCCCCCACCCAGCCTGTCTGCAACATCCACAGGGGCTTCTTCCTGGTCTACCCTGATGGAGATGTGTCACGGCCCCTGGTCCGGGAGCGGCTCTGGGTCAACAGCGATTTCAACTTTGATAATGTCCTCTCAGCCATGATGGCCCTGTTCACCGTCTCCACCTTCGAAGGCTGGCCTGCGTGAGGGGCAGGACCCCAGGGCCTCCAAAGGATGGGCAGGGGATAGGGCAGGGGTCTGTGGTGGACTAGGTTGGGATGTCCCTCCTGGGAATGGCTAAGAGCATCTCTTAGGGATGTAATGGTCTCTTGAGATTGGACAGGGGTTTCCAGGGACTGGTGGGCATATAAGACTGGGTGGGTGTCCCCTAGGAGCTAGCTGAGGGGGCTCTAAGGGCTTGGGTGGGTGGTCTCCAGGAACTGAGTGGAGATCTCTGAGGGGGAAGTCTAGACAGGACTGGGTGGGATTTCAGGGGATTAGGTGGAAGTCTGGGGGAACTGGGTGGGTGGGGTTTCTGAGGAAATGAGGGGTTTCCACAGGGCTATGCAGGCCATTGGGGTACCAGTTGGCGGTCTCTGGAGCAGATGGAGCAGGGGATTCAAATTGATAGGGCCAGGATTTAGAGATCTTTAGGGGCTTGCAGGGATTCTGGGGGAGTTGCATAGGTTTCTCTAGGTGACTGGAAAGGGGAGTTGGGGGATCTGTGGGAACTGAGGGGATATGGGGTCTTTGAGGACCTGGTAGGGGTCTCATGGTTTATGTATAGGGAGCCCAGGTCGTTAGATCATGGGAATTTAGGAGTCTTTGGGGCGCCAGGAAGGAGAGATGGGGTGTCTGATGAATGGTCTGAGAGTGGGTCTGAAGAGGCTGGGATACTCTCTCACCTCCCCCCACCTGTCTCCTAACGATTCCCACAGGCTGCTCTACAAGGCCATCGATGCACATGCAGAGGACGAGGGCCCCATCTATAATTACCACATGGAGATCTCTGTGTTCTTCATTGTCTACATCATCATCATCGCATTCTTCATGATGAACATCTTTGTGGGCTTCGTCATTATTACCTTCCGTGCCCAAGGCGAGCAAGAGTACCAGAACTGTGAGCTAGACAAGAACCAGGTAACCCCTGACCCCCCTATGGTCACCATTCCCCATCCCTCTGCCTCGGGACCCGCCACTCACCCATTCCTTGCACCTGTATGCAGCGCCAATGCATGGAATATGCCCTCAAGGCCCAGCCACTCCGTCGCTACATCCCCAAGAACCCACATCAGTATCGTGTGTGGGCCACCGTGAACTCTGCTGCCTTCGAATACCTCATGTTCCTGCTCATCCTGCTCAACACCGTTGCCCTAGCCATGCAGGTTCAACCTCCCCATCCCATCCCCACCAGATACCTGGACCTGTTTACCCCTCACAATCCCTTGGGAACAATTAGGACTGCTTGAAGCTGCAAGTAATAAAACCCCCAACTGACAGCAGCTTATGTGATAGACATTTGCCACATTGCTTCAACTCTAAGGCCAATAATTGGAATTTGCATCCTGATTGCAGAGATGTTAGATTGTGGGGGGAAAAAATGTGGGCAATGACAATGTAAGTTGCCATTGATTGTAAAATGTATCCCAATTTCAGAGATTCTAAATGTGAAAAGATGTACATTCTGGAGTCAATGAAATATGAGTTACTTCACATAAATGTAGAGGTAGACTGTTTGCTCATTGCTCATCAAAGACCCAGACTATCCTGGTCTTTCTGCACTACCATTCTTAGTGAGTTGGCTTTCATTCTCCTGATTGCTTCATGGTCACAAGATGGCTGCCACAGCTCCAGGCATCAAGACCACACTCAAGACAGGAAAAAAGGAGGGTTGCACCAAGGGGCTCTCCTTTCTCATTTGAGCCTTCTATTGGAAAGCAAAAATATTTTTCACAGAAGCCACTCAACCAGCAGCAAACTTATGTCTCATTAGCCAGACCTGGCCTGGTCTAGCTGCAATGAAATCTTGGAAATCAAGAACTGGGCTTTCCAACATCCATAATGGGTAGCAGATAGTGTGTGTGGGGGGGGGGGGTTTGACCAAACCACAATGATGCCACATCCCCAGGCTCACCTCCAGGCCGGGGAAGATTGGTTAATGGGGGTGGGGGTTGTCTCTGCCTCAGGCCCTGCCCCCACACCTGATTTTCTTCCTCAGCATTATGAACAGACTGCTCCCTTCAACTATGCCATGGACATCCTCAACATGGTCTTCACTGGCCTCTTCACCGTTGAGATGGTGCTCAAAATCATCGCCTTCAAACCCAAGGTGCCCCCCAGCCCTAGACTCACCCTCAGTAGGTGGATTTCTTGGGGGGTGAACTCACTGCAGAGCTCTCAGGGGCAGCCGCGAGGGAGTCATGAGACTAGGGAGTGACAGGGATCCAGGTGCAGGCCTAGTGTGTGTTCCAAGAGGGTCCCTGCCTCCCCAGTGCCCTCTACCACCACTGTACCTCCCTCCTAGCTTGCTAGCTCAGATAAGACAGCGTCCTGCTTTCCTCCTACCTACAGCATTACTTTGCTGATGCCTGGAACACATTTGATGCTCTTATTGTGGTGGGCAGCGTGGTGGACATTGCCGTCACTGAAGTCAATGTGAGGACTGGCCTCTCCAGTAACCCATTGTCCCATCTCTACCCTCAGGGTTCTCTTTCATGGGGGGGGAGGGGAGGGGGGTGGCTCCCACTGACATACACCTCACTCTTGACACTGCTCCTCCTTCTAGTTCCATCTCTTCTAAGTCCCTGTTGCTATGCACCTTAACTCTCCTCTACCATCTCCATCATTCCATTTTGCAACCCACCTCCCACTGGTTCCATCATTTCCTGAAATGCCTCTCCTGTTGTTTCTCTCCTCCATGGCCTCTACATCCCTCTCCATTGGCTCCATTATCTTCACCGACTCCTGCTTCGGCTCCATCATCTCTTCTGACTCCTACGTTGGCTCCATTTCCTCTACTGACTCCATCATCTCCCACACTGGGTCCTTCACGCCTCTCTCATCACCACTGACTGCATGGTTGGCCCATCATCTCCTTCACTGGATACTACATGGTTCTATCACCCCGACTGACAACACCACTGGTTCCATTATCTCTCTTCCATCAACTCTTTTACCCTCTCCTCCTCCTATCCACCCCCATCACCAACTTTTTCCACAATCGTCTTGATCCACTACCACATAAATACTTTCCTCATAATCCCTGGCATAATGACCTTACCATCTCCATCGCTCCCTATATCTGCCCCATCATTTCTCACCTTGTCCATTTGGACCTGTGTACCCATTGCTTCCTCTATCACCTGTCTTGGATATCTCTCTCTCCAGAATGGTGGCCATCTTGGCGAGGTAGCCCCCACTCACATTAGGGACTCTGCCTCTTTTCCCACATACTCACCCACCCTCCCTCCCTCCCTCCCTAAGAGTCCTTAAAAATGTTCCCTGACCACCCTGGGTCCCGAGTTTTGAGAGGTTTGGGGACTGGGAGGGCTAAGGCATGAGACAGAGAGATGGCGAGAGCAAATGTGGACTGAGCATACCCACCACACTCCAAACCCCAGAGCTCTGAGGACAGTTCCCGCATTTCTATCACCTTCTTTCGCCTCTTCCGTGTCATGAGACTGGTCAAGCTTCTCAGTAAGGGTGAGGGGATCCGCACGTTGCTCTGGACATTCATCAAGTCCTTTCAGGTAAATTTCCATTCCATCCCTTTGACCACCACCTTGCCCCCACCTCACATTCCTCATTCAGCCCCTTAACCACTCTGAGAACTACATCTCCCAGCATGCCATACCTATCTCCAATTCACCATTCCCATTTGGCTCTTTTCTGGGTTCTGAATTCTCAACATGCCTCTGACCTCACTAACCCTATTCTGTTTAATGTCCATGGGTAGATTACATGCCCCAATTTGGGAGACACTGGTAGTCCTGGGCATGTTGGGGAGAGACCAATCTCCCAGAAGGCCCAGGCTCTGGGGAAGCAGTGCGTTCTTGGGTTTATACTTCCTGGATCTGAGCATCTATCCTCCCACCCCACCCCTACAGGCCTTGCCCTATGTGGCTCTTCTCATCGCAATGATATTCTTCATCTACGCAGTAATTGGCATGCAGGCGAGTGGGGACCCTGGGGAACATCCCTCAGGCACCCCTCTGCTGTGGGAGGGGGTAGGAATAGCCCTAAAGTAGTGGTGGTGGGTGGAAAGACAGACAAGCTGGATGACCCTGGCTCAGACAACTCATCCTTGAAATGGGATCAGCAGTGCCTGTTTGTCAGTGTTGCAGGGAGCCTGTAGGAATTAGGAGGTGTGAAGTGGGTGGGAACGTGTGGAAGCATGAGTTCATCTCTCTGACAGCCCCTGTGTGCCCACAGATGTTTGGCAAGGTGGCTCTTCAGGATGGCACGCAGATCAACCGAAACAACAACTTCCAGACCTTTCCACAGGCTGTACTACTTCTGTTCAGGTGACATCCATCCCCTTCCCTGCCACCTTGGTCCCCAACATCCCCCCGGGTGCCCACACACCCTATCTGGACCCCAGAATGCCTGAGCTATGGAAATAGCTCAGCAGCATGGGGCTAGGATTGCTTGAGACCTTTTCTAGCTGTGATCTGAGGAGTCTTTGAGGATATTCTTAGCCCCAGTCCTCCCTTATCTGTCTGTAAGATACAGTCCCTTCTTAGGTCTCAATGCCCTATTAATACATTAACACCGCCACATCAGCTGACTTATACTGAAATGCTCAGATGTGCCAGATGTAGCCCCTGGGGAGGAGCGTATCATCTTCTTGCTCCCCTAGTCCCCACAAGCCTGTTTGCCATGACTCCAGAACCTCCCCTCCAGGATGCCACCCCTGTGTGACCCTCAGGTGTGCCACGGGTGAGGCATGGCAGGAGATAATGCTCGCCAGCCTTCCTGGGAGTCGGTGTGACCCTGAATCTGACTTTGGCCCTGGTGAGGAGTTTACCTGTGGGAGCAATTTTGCCATCGCCTATTTTATCAGCTTCTTCATGCTCTGTGCCTTCCTGGTGAGGACCATTTCTCCACAACTACCACTACCACCATTGCCACGGGGGCTGGCTCCGAGGGCCCCAGGGGATGTCCAAACGAGTCAGGGAGCCCAGATCTTCAGAGTGTGTGGAAGGGCTGGCCTGATGACAAGGTCAACCCAAGGACTTGAACCCAGTAACCACATAAGCTTAACCCAGTCTCCTGCCAACTTCCCAAGACCCTGCTCCTAACCTCCATTGTTTGCTGGCCCACAGATCATAAATCTCTTTGTGGCTGTGATCATGGACAACTTTGATTATCTGACCAGAGATTGGTCCATTCTGGGCCCCCATCACCTTGATGAATTCAAGAGGATCTGGTCTGAATATGATCCTGCAGCCAAGTATGCCCTCTTACCTGACCTGGGATCCCAGGGTGGGGGAATGCACTGCCCCCCAAGACCCCCAGCTTCAGAACCTCTGACCTATGCTCCACATTAACCCAATCAATAGATGGCCCCAGATTTCCACTGTACCTGTATTCTGCCCTTCCCAACTGCCCTCTGGTTCTTCTCTGGCAGAATCTGGGGTGGGGGAGTAGGGGAAGTAGAGACAAGCTGATCAAGCTTTGAAAAAGGACTGGGGATGGTTATCGCCAATCCAGGGGTGGCTCCTCACTCCCTCCCCACCTACTCCAGGGGCCACATCAAGCATCTGGATGTGGTGGCCCTGCTGAGACGCATCCAGCCCCCACTGGGATTTGGAAAGCTGTGCCCACACCGTGTGGCCTGCAAGGTGTGCCTGCCCATCCCCTGGGCCACAAAGAGGGCTGTCCACCACATGGCAGGGGTGGGCAGGCACCCTGCCTTGGGTGGGGAGGGGGTGTTTGGTAGCATCCACAAAGGTTTCTGCCTCTGGGGCACTCATGCCTACATACCCAGCATTTGTCCAGAATGGATTCCATGTCCCTGGCATGTGCAGAGACTTGTGGCAATGAACATGCCCCTCAACTCAGATGGGACAGTGACATTCAACGCTACACTTTTTGCCCTGGTTCGGACATCCCTGAAGATCAAGACAGAAGGTGAGAGGTGGTGGGGTGGGAGTGAGGGTTCCTGGGAATGGTGTGGGGAGCCCGAACTCTGAACCTCAAAACAGGTGACTTGGACCTCACCAAGCCTGCTTTCCCACATGTCCAATGGGGACGGTGTGTGACTGAGGTAGAAGCTTGTGAAGCCCCCCTCCAACTGGGAGGGGGCAGCTGGGAAGGGTTCTTCCTATTGCTTCTGCCTCATGTACTTCTCCCCACCCTGAACCCCAACGCAGGGAACCTGGAACAAGCCAACCAGGAACTGCGAATTGTCATTAAAAAAATATGGAAGCAGATGAAGCAGAAGCTGCTAGATGAAGTCATCCCTCCTCCGGACGGTGAGATAGCCCCCTTGCTGCCAATTCCTCAGCCTGCCCGGGAATGTCAAATGATTGCTTACCTCAACAAAACCAGCACACTGGACATGAGACAGGGGCGGGGGGTGTAGTCCACGCTGGTGGGTAGGGGACCCTTGTGTAACCTTACCTCTCCTCTCCTTGTTGTCCCCAGAGGAGGAGGTCACCGTGGGCAAATTCTACGCCACATTTCTGATCCAGGACTATTTCCGCAAATTCCGGCGGAGGAAAGAAAAGGGGCTACTAGGGACTGAGGCTCCCCCAAGCACCTCCTCGGTCCTTCAGGTCTTCCCAGACAGGGCCTGATGTGGGTTGGGGGATGTGGAGGCACGGTGATTAGAGCGGACCTCCCTCTTTATCTTATGCAACCCTTGTCACAGATGAGGAAACTGAGGCCCCAGGATCTACAGAGGGTCAGGAGTGGCCTAGGGACTCCTTCCCTCACCCTCCACTCCTGAAGGAATTTAGACCCTGAGCAACCCTGCTTCCCTATCTTGCCATCCCCACAGGCTGGTCTGAGGAGTTTACAGGACTTGGGGCCTGAGATCCGGCAGGCCCTCACCCATGACACAGATGAGAAGGAAGAGGTACAGGAGGGAGAGGATGAGGAAGGGAAGGACCCAGAAATGTACAAAGTACAGGCAAGTTCTCAATTCCCCCAGGAACTCTTGGCTATAAAATACATACCCCCTTCAACCCCTTCAGTGACTTGACACCACCCTTGGGGAAGAATCCCCCCCAAGAAGCCCCCTCTGCAAGAGAAAAATAACCCTTTGGTGCCTATCATCTGCTGTTGGAGGACAAGACCCAGATTCTACCATGGGGAGCTCGTGGACCAGTGGGGGGTAGGGTGAGGACACCATATGGCCAAGTGAGTTAGATATAACAAGGATATGACACTCAGTCCCGTTGACTCTCCACAGGCCCCAGTGAACTCTCAGCCCCCATCTCACCAGAGTTCCATGATTTCCGAGTCTCTGGCCATCGGGGACAGACTCCCAGACTCGCTCTCCCTTGGACCCAGTGATGACGATGGAGGGGTTTCTAACTCCAGGCAGTCCAGTGTGCCCCAGGCTGGCTCTCTCACCCACCGGTATTGTCAAGGGCCCAGGGAAGTTTGTGGGGGTAAGGTAGGGACTAGATACAAAATAGGAGGTACTTTAGGGGGCCATAGGAGAGCCTAGAAGGCCTTAGAGGGGGAATTCGGAAAGGATGGAGGGGATCAGTTGGGAATAGAGGGGAATAAGAGATTCATATGAGCAAGGCAGCGTAGCTTAATGCAAAAAAGCACATGATGCGGAACTAAAAGGATTTAAGTTCAAATCCCGGCTCTACCATTTGCTAAGTGACCTTGGCTTTGGTTTCTATGACCATCAGTTTCCTTGCCTGTCAAAGGGGGCTGCTAAACTTAACCTTTTTACCTCACAGTGATAATTAAGGCGAGATGAGGTGATGCAGGTCAAGTGCCTAGCTTTTATAGCCTTCTCCTCTTCCCTGCCCTCTCCATCCCCAGTTCTTGGGCTGGCAAACTGTCTCTTCAACAGGCTGGCTTGAGTTGTTTCAAAACTTTGGGTTCTTCTGAGACAAAACATCTATTAAACGAAAGTAAAAAATCCAGTGTTTTTATAAGGGGTGGGGCATGGGACAAGACGGACCCAGGGGCCCAGGGCCAAATATTGGGTGGGGGAGAATCCGGTTTACCTAATGTGCCTCTTTCTCCAGGACCTCAGGGGGTCTCACTTTTACCATCCCAGAAGGACGAAATTCTCAGCCCGAGGAAACCAGAGGGCAGAACAAGCAGGATGAGGAAGAGGACGTCCCCAACCCATCCTCTGGCCAAGACACGTAGCATGAGTCCATAAGCCACGTGGTGGGAGGGCAGGACTGATGGCCCCATCTCCCATGGCCAGCCTGAGTTCACCCCCATGCCCCCTTCCACACAGGCTCACCTACATAGATGAGCAAGCTCGGACGCCCCCACAGCTGGCCCTTCTGCCACCTCACGGACCCCAGAGATACGTGGCCAGGCACCATGCCCCGCGCCGCCGTCTGCTGCCCCCCACGCCTGCAGGTGGAGCAAGGCTGGGTCCTAGGAGCACCCCAAGGGCCCACAGGGCAGGTAGCTGGGAAGGCACTGATGTCTCTTTGCCTCCCGGGGCCTCACCTATACCCACCCACCCCCAGGTCGGAAGCCCTCCTTTACCATCCAGTGTCTGAGACGCCAGGGAAGCTGTGAGGATTTACCAATCCCCGGCATCTATCATCGTGGGCGAAACTCAGGGCCCAGCCAGGTGCAGGTGAGGTGGGGGGGGGGGTGAGCTGGGATCTCAAGGTGTGGGGGCAGCCACATGTCAGGCCTTTCATAAGAACTGGACATGTGTGAATCCTCGTCCTCCTTCACTACAGCTGTGAACTGGGTACTATTATGACTCCCAGTTTACAGATGAGGAAACTGAGGCTCAGAGAGGCTTACCCACATGGCAGAGCTGAGGGATTTGAACCCAGGCCTTCCATGCACTTCTACAAACTCAGATCTAATTTACACCCATTCTGTTTGATTCCAGTCATGGGGTCGGGGGGGTAGGCACCGGGATGAGTGCTAGACCCTCGCACTGCCACCCATCAGTTGCTGCCCTCTGGCATTTATTTTGGCCCAGGGTTCCTGGGCAACTCCGCCTCAGCGGGGTCGGCTCCTATACGCCCCACTGTTTTTGGTGCAAGAGGGTGCAGTGGAGGAGAGGTACCTTGGTCAATCTGGTGGTCCACTACGTGCTGTCACCTGTCTGCACATGCCTGGAACCCACTCAGACCCCCACCATGGCAAAAGGGGCAGCGCTGACAGCCTGGTAGAGGCGGTGAGTCCAGAGGGGACGTGAGCCAGACGGATGGGGGAGGACGGGAGGGGGTGGGAGCTTGGGGAGGAGGGAAAAGGATTCCCCTGTTCTCTGCTGGGCTCTGTGACCTCTGCTCAGCCTGACGTGTGCACCTCTGTCCCCACTAACGTTCCTGCCTACCCTGACTGGTGCCCCCTTTTATCCACACTGACCCCTCCGTGCACACTGCTTCGACACCACGCTGTCCCCTCTGTCAATACTGATCCCATCTGTGCTCTCAGGTGCTCATCTCCGAGGGGCTGGGCCTCTTTGCCCGAGACCCGCGCTTCGTGGCCCTGGCCAAGCAGGAGATTGCAGATGCGTGCCGCCTGACGCTGGACGAGATGGACAGCGCTGCCAGTGACCTGCTGGCACAAGGGGCCAGCTCGCTCTGCAGCGACGAGGAGTCCATCCTCTCCCGACTTGATGAGGAGGACCTGGGAGACGAGATGGCCTGTGTCCATGCCCTCTGAATGCTCACGGCCCCTCCCCCACAGCTCAATAAACCTCCTGCCCTCCTCTCCCCAAAGGGAGATAGGCTTGGACCACCCGTTTTTAGTGCCTTGGCCCTGGGAGCTCGGGGCTGTGCAGGGGCTCCCATCCATCCATCCATCCCCTGTTCCAACCCTGAGCCACTGCCCACACACAGGGTATTTCCAGAAACCAGGACAGCCAGGCCTGATTATTCAGCGTCAGGGAATGAGGGAGGAGGAGGGGGAAGAGACAGAGGCCAAAAAAAGCTGGAGACAGAGCGGAGGTGGTGGTGGCAGTGGGGACCGGACAGAGTTGGAGGAAAGGGGAGAAAGAGGATGTGGAGGAGGCTTGGAGGAGGCAGGGAATCAGAGACTCCACAGCGGTCAGTCAGGTCAGACTGGGAAAGGACAGATGAATGGGAAGGAAAGGCTAGGGAAACCCAGAAGAGAGTCCTGCCAGCGGAAAGGCCTGGAGGTTGAATTTGACCTGCGTGTGCTGTGTTCTTGGGCAGAGGAGTCCTCTGGCAGGCACCAGAAATTTCAGGGAGGCTGAATTCGGATCACTCTGTCTCCCAACTCCCCTGTTCTTCCTGAGAAAGAGAAGAAAACCTAAATCCACTGATAGAAGCAAAGGCCTGGGAGCCCATCACCAGGGTTTTGTACTCAGGGCCCACCTGGCTTTCCTGAGACCACCTAAGAGTAGCCACTCTCCTCCCATGCAGATCCCAGATTTCTACTTCTCGACCTACCTTTAGTCACTGTCCAACCTTTGAAAGTCTCATTCAGTGAAGATTTATCAGGCTTTTACTGTATGCCAGGCACTGTTCTGGGATTCCCTTGGAACTGAACCGGCTTAGAGATGTGACAGGATTTGTCAAGAGGGATAGTCTGCTCCACACCAAAAGAATTGGAGTGGCTAAAGGATGGGGCCCCACTGGGGAGGATTGGACCTAGGGTCTCCTTCCAGCTCAGAGCAGGGCCTTCTGCATGATTTGGGTCAAGAGAGCCAGGGCTGAAATTTGGGGGGAACTGGAATTGGAGGCTACAGCTCAGAACAGAGAGTTACACTAGACCTTGAACTATGAGTTGGAATTTTGTCCTCATGGTCCAGAACAAGAACAAAGGCTGGAAGGGGTTGGGTTAGTATAAGGTGGGAACAGCAAGTCACGGGCAGAGCATAGAGAGTAAAATGTGTGTGTGGCCGGGGGGGGGGGGGGGGGGGGGGGTGCGGAGGGGAACTGTTGAAAGATAAAAGTGGGAGAGGTCACATGGGGCTAGGTCACACAGAGCCTTGAGTGCCAGGCCCCAAGCTCTGGGATTTTTCCCAAAAGCAAGTGGGGAGCCATGGGAGGAATTTGAGCATAGTAGTGACATAGTTAACATTGCATTTTAAATAGATGCTCTGACAGCTGTGCTGAAAACAGGAGGGGGAAGAAACTGAAGATGCTAAAATTGGCAGAAACAATGATGGCCTTAGCTAAGGGAGGTGGCAGAGGAAATGGTGAGAAGTGAGTGGATCCCAGGGATGTGTAGGAGGTAAAATGGACCACTTGTGGGGCCCAGTGCTAAGTGTATCACAATGATTATCTTGTTTAGTCAGTACAACAACCCTGTAGGTACCATTAGTAAACCATCTTCCATGCCCAAGGTCATACAGGACTAAATATTAGAGATGGGCTTTAAATTCAAGCAGCCAAGTGCCATACCCCATGTTCTTAACCCCTCCTGTACACTGCTTCCCCCAACAAGGCAACAACTGGTGTCAGAGTAGCTATTAGATATTTACATTGTGTGAATTTGTGTGTTTTAAAAATTGGCATACATTTGGATGGTTCAAAATTCAAAAGGTACAAAGGGATAAAGTGAAAAGTTCCCCTTCCCTTTGGAGGCAACCAGTGTTATCAGATATCTTTCAAATATGTACAAGATGTCATGGTGGTAAATTAGCACAGTGGTTAAGAGAAACAGGTGCTGGAGCCAGACTTCCTGGGTTCCAATCCTGGCTCTACCACTCACCAGATATGTGACCTTGGGCACAGTCCTTCAGCTCTCTGCATCTCAGTTTTTTTAGTTGTAAAATGAGGATAGTATTAGTATCTGCTTCATATGGTTGTTGTGAGGACTAAATGAGTAATACATCTGAAGTTCTCACTCAGAACAGTGCTTGACACAAAACAGTCACAATTTAAGTGTTAGCTCTTGTCTCTTTAATTATGATATAATCCCTCCCTTCTCTTTGTACACAAATTCCACAGCATTCAGCGTCTTACATTTTTGTACTTAACTAAATGTCTTGACAATCATTCCTTATCTCGATATTATAGTTAATGACAGCTGCATAGTACCCCCACTTTATGGCTCTTATCAGAGGTTATTTAAACAGGCCTTCAGTGAGTTGTACTTAGGGAGTGTCTCTTTCATATTACAGAGCTGCAGTATATCATCAAATACATGCACCTTTTAGCACATGCATGAGTCTGTCTGTAAGATAAATTCCTATAAGTGTAAACAGTATACAAAGTCATTATTTGGGTATATTTTCTTCAAATTGTCCTCAACAGAAGTTATACCAATTTTAACTTCCAGCAGCAATTTATAAGAATGTGTGCATCTGGCTAACCTTTTGATACAAAGCATTATCAAACTTTTTGATATTCACCAACCTCAAAGAAGAAAAACAGTATCTTAGTAGTTTTCATATGCATTTCTCTCTGTATGCGTCAGTTTGAGTCTCCTAAGATCCAACTGTATTTTATCTGTTGGATTTTGTAACATGGTGATCCCCATGGACCTTGGTGAGTCTGGTTTTAGTAGCATGAAGAAGGGGTAGTCCAATCCAGAGAGGGCTAAGAAATAACTAGGACGTCAAGTGTGGACAGTTGGAGATGGGCAAGAATTCAACCAAGAGGAAGGGAGAAATAGGGGAGATGATTGGAAGAGGAAGGAAGGGGATTTTAGGACGTGTTTAAAATGCAGAAGAGGGAATCTTCAAGACCTTAAATTATGTTTAAGTTGCAGGGACTCTGGGAACTGCCAGTTACTAGCTGAGTGATCTTGTGCAAGTCACTTAACCTTGCTGGGACTCATTTACTTCATCTGTAAAAACGGGGGTGATTAAGAGTCCTTACCACATAAGGCTGTTTTAAGGATTAAATGTGTAAACCAATTTAACAAATTCAAAAAAGAGCCTAGAAAAATGTCATCCTGGAGGACCGAAGGATCCTCCTTTCCCCAGACCCGTAGCTACATTTCCAGAGAGAATTAACAGCCTCAGGGCTCCGGCCGCCAGATTAGAATGGCGGCCTAGGAGCCTTCGACGAGGCTCGCATCGCGCAGTCGCGCCGCGGCGGGAGAGGCGGGGTGGGGGGAGGCGAGGCGAGGGGCGGGACGGCAGCCTCCTGGGCTGTTCCGGCGATCGCGTGCCCCTCCCGCCGCACCTCGCGCCCGCCCTTGCTAGCAGACGCCTCCCGCCCCCCGCATTGCTGATGCTGCTGCTGGCAGACATGGACGTGGTGAATCAGGTACGCGCTCCAGCACCGCGGACAGATCCCGCCGCTCCCAGGCCGCCGGGCCCCGGGTATCTTTAGCCCTTCGAGCCTGCGAGGTGGTGGTGGCCAGGGTCCTGGCTCCGAAGACCCAGCCCCCGGCGAGGGGCTCGCGATTTGCGACAGGCTAGGGGAGGAAGGGGAAGGCGGAGAAAAGGAGTGCGCTCCATGCCGCAGCGAGGGCAAGCCTCACTGCCGCAGCGGAGGCCGCCAGGAGCCCCATTCCCTGCTGGCGACTGCGAGGGGAGGAAAAGGGGCCCCGGGGCTCGGGGCTCGGGTAAGGGGTGCGAAGGAAGGGAGAGCTGGGGGGGGGGGGGGGCGGTTGCTGCGGATGAGTTAGGAAATAGAGCAACAGAAGGCGTGGGGGCGAGATATGGTGGGGGTTGCAGGACTGGAGTCCACCCCTCCCAAACAGAAACGACACCCCGGTAGATGACCCCCACAACCCCCAGAGCAGACCTGGGGCGGGCGGGGGGAGGGCGATCCGGTTTTGCGTCTCCAAAACCCCCAGTCCCCCCTCCCCCAACACATATCCAGTGCAGCCAAGTCCAAGCCCTCCCCCACCTTAATCAGCCAAGACCCTCTCCGCCATCTCATTCATCTTCACCATCTCAGAACCTCACCCCCTCCCTAACCAGTAACAACCTCTCCCCATCCTCACGTCGGACTCCCACCACCACCGCCACCATCTGACTCACCTTTACCGCTACAGACCCCTCCCCCACCCCAGCCAACCTGATTCCGTCCCTGTTATGACTCACCTTCACCACGAGACCCCTTCACCCACCCTAATGAGCCCCAACTCCTTCCCCATTTTCCCCACCTGACCTCTTTCACCATCTGACTCACCATTACCGTTCCAGACCTTCTCTCTTTCCCTAACTAGTCCGGACCCGATCCCCATCTTCCTCACCTCGGACCCCCGCCGCCATCTGACTCACCATCATCCCAAGCCTCCCCCCACCCCAGACCTCCCCCACCCCAGTCCCGAACGGCGGGGGTCTTCACCTCTCAAGAGCCCCTAGGGCTCACACCTTCCTCCAAAGAGTCACCTGCTCCTCACCCTTTCCCTGAATATCACTCGCTCCTGGAAGTCACCTGCCCCACCCCCAGGGATCACCGACTATCAGCCTAGCCCCTCACCTCCCTCTCCCCCCCCCCCCCTGCCCGTCGTTTCTCTCCTCAGCTGGTGGCTGGGGGTCAGTTCCGGGTGGTCAAGGAGCCTCTTGGCTTCGTGAAGGTGCTGCAGTGGGTGAGTTGGGCCGGGCTGTGGGGGAAAGGGCAGGGAGAGAGGGGGTGGTACTAGGGTCTGGAAGAGCAGGGGCGGAGTAGGGGTGGGGTGATATCCCAGGGGTTTGGGGCAAAGCACGGATGGTCTGTGACATCACATAAGGCCGAGGGTACCCTGTGAAGCAGCAGATTGTGACGTCCTGCCTCTCCCCTCCTGAAGTGAGGGAGGGGCGGGGAGGCGGAGCCTGCAGCGGCTTGCCCGGGGAGAGAAATGCAAAACCAGAGAAACCCAGAAACAGTGAAGGGGACAGAATGAGAGACAGAGAAAAGATATACAGAGAGATGAAAATACCGGAGGAGAAAACGAGATACAGAGATAACAACTAGAGAGGAAAACAAAAGAGCCAACAAAAAGGGAGACAGAGTCACGCGGCGAACAGATACAAAGAGAAATAGACACAAGGAGAAAGGCAAGAAAATGGGATGGGGAGAGAAAGAGACAGAGATATCATTCAAAGAGAAAAAGAGAAACACACAGAAAAAAGCATAAGAGAGACAGAGAGAATCAGACAAGTGAGAGGTAGCGCAGAGACAGAAAAACAGGGAGACAAATACAAACACACACACAGAAAGAGACAGAGAAAAAAAGACAGACAGAAAGACACACATAGAGACCATAGAGGCAGAGGCAGAGAGAAAAACAGAGACACAAAGAGAGAGGCAGCTGAAGAAAAACAAAGATGGAGAGAAAGAGTCAGAGAAATTCCAAGAGAAATAGTGACACAGCAAGACACAGAGAACGTCAGAGACAGATAGAGAGAAACAGAAATAGAGACAGAGACTGAGAAAGGCAGAGAGAGAGAGAGAGGGGAGGAGGAGGGAGGGAAGACTGGGGGGGGCGGGAATCAGAGCAGTGAGAGGTAGACACCCAGAGAGACACAGGGAGAGAGAGACAGGAAGGGACAGCCACACCCTCCTAATCAGCTTGTCTTGTGACCCAAATACCCCTGATTAGGGGGTGGGAGCAGGGACCGCTCCATCTGCTGTAGACGGTGCTGGGCCCCCGCTCTGTCCAGAGGAGGTCAGCCCCACCCCCCTGGCCCCAAAAGCCCCGATGTGTGCACACAGGCTCACTGTGACCATCCCCATCCCCCACTGCCCAAGGTCTTTGCCATCTTCGCCTTTGCCACATGCGGCAGCTACAGTGGAGAGCTCCGGCTGAGCGTGGAGTGTGCCAACAAGACCGGGAGTGACCTCAGCATCAAGGTCAAGTTCGAGTACCCCTTCAGGTGTGCCCCCACCCTACCCCACCCCTGGGGTTCCCACAGACCTGGGAGAGGGTGGCATTCAGGACCGGCCAACACTTTCTCCTCCCTAGTGGCCTTTGCCCAGTCCCCACCTCAGGAGGCCGCACCTGCTCAGGACCTCACAGATACACTGAACACCTCCCAGGTACCTGGCACTGCTCTGGACATCTAAGACACTGTTGTGAGTGAGAGACACGAGCTACACAGGCTGTGCCCTCAGGCTATGTTCTTGAGTGAGAGGAAGGACAGGGAGGAACAAGCAGTAAACAAGATTCAAAAGTAAGCTAGGAGAGATGGGCGTTGGATTCCCAGACTGGGAGGCTGCCGCCCTTTTAAAAAAAAAAGTAAGCTAGGTATCTCTTTATTTATAAAGTTACCATAAGTGATAATAAGCATGCAGTAGGTGCTCATTTAATGTCAGCCCATATTATGATTGAGTCCTCATTCACTCATTCATTCCATACACACTTTTTTGAGCCTTTTGTATGTCCAATACTGCTCAAAGTGCTGGGGACACAGCAATGAACAAAACAGACCTGAACCCCTACCCTCACGGGACCCACAATTTAACAAACTAATAAAGAGGATAATTGCAAGGTTGGAAGAAATTCAAGGAGGGGTTCCTCATGCAGGGTTTTATGATAGAGAAGAATGAGGGATGGTGGCTGCCTAGACACAGGGATGACTAAACCCAATTAAGGAAATGCTGGCACTTATTCAGCTCCTACTGTGTGCTGAGCACCGTGCTGGCACTTATTCAGCTCCTACTGTGTGCTGAGCACCGTGCTGGGGACGAGGCACTGGCCCTCGTGGAGACCTTTACCTCCTGGGGGTTGGGGAGACAGAGACTCACAGGCAGTCACAGTTTCAGTCGAGTTTCTGAGGGCCTGGGTTCAAATCCAGTCTCCACTGCTTCAACAAATCCCCTAAGTGCTCCAGGTCTCAATTTCCTCCTCTCTAAAAGGGGAGAATAATATTGGCCACCTCACAGGGGTTGTGGTGAGGATTACTGCTTGTTAAAGGGCTAAGGAGAGGGCCAGGTGCACAGTAAGCATTATGTGTTTGTTAAGCAAAAAAGAAATGTTTAAGGGACTCAAGAAAGAGATCAGGGATTGAGTTGGAAATTGGGGGATTTTGAGCACTGAGGGTAAATAGTGGCTCAGGTGGTCATGGGGGGCTATGATGGGGGGCTATGATTGGGGGCTTATCACAGCTTATCACAGGCCCTGAATAATGACCAAAAGAAGAGGAGGTGCCAGAAGGCACCCAGGGAACCACCCTTTCACAGAAGCCAGAGAGGAGAGTGTTTGGGGAAGGAGGGTGTATTGGTCTGCCAAAGGGGTGCTGATGCAAAGAACCAGAAATCTGTTGGCTTTTATAAAGGTATTTATTTGGGTTAGAAGCTTACAGTCACAAGGCTCTAAAGAGTCAAGGTTGCTTTCTCACCAAAGTCAGCTGCCACATGTTGAAGCAAGATGTCGGACAGTCTCTGCCTGGTCTCTCAGGGCTTTCTAAATCAGTCTCTGGCATATGGCTCGTTTCTTTCCTGGCCTTCTCAGCTGCTCAGCTGCTCTGTTCTCTTCAGCTGCAAATTATCAGGTGAATGGTTCATCTCTCCCTGGGGCCCCAGGATCAAATATGACAGAGCTCTCTCTCTTCTTGTTGTGTCTTCTTGAGTGAGTGCTGGTTTATATCAGCCCACCAAAGGGGCAGGGACTCAAGCTGAATCATGCCCTACTGACATGGTCAATTCGAAAGCCCTAAATTGATTTTGTCAAGTAAACTTACAACCTCTGAATTTAAAACAATCAGAGGGTGTCACACCCAGAGGAATAGATTACTTTACAAACATAATCTTTCTCTTTTTGGGATTCATAAATCTCAAACTGCCACAGAGGGGCAGCACATGGAACACAGCTGAAAGGTGGCCCTTAGGGAATCCACCAGACCCCAGGAGCCCCCGGTGAACTCTCTCAGGCCTCCCACTTCTAGGAACTCAGGGCCTGAAGATCTGCCCTTTCCCCACACGTCTCCTGGGACAAAAGTCCCTGTTCTGGGTCACCCCTTGACCAAGACCCACTCCCCCACACTGCCCTGATACCACCCCCCAGGACCCATCAGTCCTCTTGAACACTCTCTCCTGGCAACCCAGCCCACCTGAAACACAGAGACTCAGACCAACCCAGATTCAACTCCTGCCTCTGCCACTTAGCAGTTGAACAACAATTGGGCAAGTAGCTTAATCTTGCTGAGCCTCAGTTTGCTCATCTGTAAAATGGGTAAAATAATGCCAATTTTAGCAGATTGCTGGGGAAGGGGTTATTCAGTGAGACAATTATGGAAAGTGCTCAGCATTTCCCTCAGGACCTTTGCTACTCAAGGGCCTCCCCACCAACACCACCCCCCAGTATTTGCTCAGTCTCAGGATCCTGCCTCCAATCTGAGACCAGAGCTCTGGCACCCCACCCCAATCATCCCCCCTCACTTGCATTTTGTCCCCACTATCCCCTCCTCCATCTCACCACAGGAAAGGCCTCAGTCCTAGGAGGCCTTCCCAACCTGCCCCCCCACCCCCACCCCCAGGATACATCCTCCTGTCTGTCTCTTCCTGTTTTCTTAGAGTGGAGGAGACGGAGACGAGTGGCTCTCCTCCACTCTGCCTACCTTTATCGTTTGCTCTTGGGGACCTGGAAGAGGGGTGGGGAGAGAAGAATCAACGTGATGGGGGAGGGGGACACACAGAAGGTTCAAATCCCAACGCCGCCATTTCCTCGCCAGCTTTGTGACTTTAGGCAAGTTAATCCACTCCCTGAGCAGCTGTTTCCGACTCTGTATGTTTCACCCAAGAAACATTTATTGAGTGCCTGCCATGTGCCAGCACTGTTCCAGGCCCTGGCACGAGCACACACACAGAGAAAAGGCCCCACCCTCTTGGAGTTACAGCAAAAATCAAGTAAGATACATGGTATGTAAGGTGGGGATCACAGCTACAGAGAGAAATAGAGCAAGGAAGGGGGCTGAGGGGTGCTCAGGGATTCAATTTAATTCTAAAGAGTAAGAGCAGGGAAGGCCTCACTAGAGAAGGTGACAGCTAAGCACAGCTTGGGAGAGATGAGGGAGCAAGACAGGCAGATATCTGTGGGAAGAGCATTCCTGGTAAAGGGAACAGCCAGTGCAAATCTCCTGAGCTAGGAGGGTGCCTGGCATGTTCTAGAAATGACATCGAGCCCAGAGTAGCTGGGTTGGAGTGAGAGAGAAATAACATCTATCTCGCTAGGATGCGGGGAGCAATCAAGGAAATGGGACTGGTACTCAGGAGATGGCCTGTGAATGGTTATTTCCTCCTCTTCCTGGGACCTTGTCAGAATCTGAGGGATCGGTGACTGAGGTGGGGTGTGTGAAGGGGTTCTCAGGGGCTGGGGCCACACCTGCCCACCTCTCTTCTGCAGGCTGCACCAAGTGTACTTCGACGCACCCACCTGCCAAGGGGTCACCACCACCAAGGTCTTCCTGGTGGGGGACTACTCTTCGTCAGCTGAATTCTTTGTCACAGTGGCTGTGTTTGCCTTCCTCTATTCCATGGGAGCTCTGGCCACCTACATCTTCCTGCAGAACAAGTACCGGGAGAACAACAAAGGGCCCATGCTGGTGAGTCTCCATAGCCCCTGGGGCATGCAGGGGCCTCGAGGACAAAGCCAGGCTCATAGCCGTCCCCCTCCCCACCGGAATCCCAGAAGGGCCCACACCTGAGCACACATCACAACCACGCAGGCTGCCGTGGCCCTTAATCCCCAGCGATCGTCGGGGGCACAGGGACACACACTCACAGCCCACACAGCATCCCAGACAGGGTCACGCTTGTGAACCTGCCAACTCTCACACACCTATGCACTCTAGATCAAAGAAAGGAAGGAATGCACCTAGGCCCTCTGTGACAGCCACACATGTCATCTTTCCACACAGACACACCGATTCCTGCGCAGCTATCCTCACATGCCCTTATCCCAGAGACAAAAGGACATCCATTCACACATGCAGACAAGAGAGGAAAGACACACTCCTTTTCACAAAGTCGGAAACCATCCCACAGCTTTCCCTCCCACATCCCCACACACATATCATAATCACACTCCCAGACTCTGGTTCGTGTGCACACGCAAGCCCAAGCTGGGAGAGCCCATTTCTGGTGAAAGCGCTAGGCGTTTCAGGGGTGAACAGGGCAAAGGGAGGGGGGAAGATAGTCCTCTTCTGGGAGAAATCCACCTACCAAAAGTCTGTGATCAGAGGAGGTCCCCCGACGCAGCTAGAAGCAGCCCACTCACAATGTCTTCTCCCTCCACCCCCGCCCCCACACCCCCAGGACTTTCTGGCCACTGCAGTGTTCGCTTTCATGTGGCTGGTTAGCTCGTCGGCGTGGGCCAAGGGACTGTCAGACGTAAAGATGGCCACGGACCCAGAGAACATTATCAAGGAGATGGCTGTCTGCCGCCAGGCGGGGAACACATGCAAGGAACTGAGGGACCCTGTGACCTCTGGCCTCAACACCTCAGTGGTGAGCCCTGGGGAGCTGACTGGCCGGCTGGAGGAGGTGGGCTGGGAAGCTTGCAGTCTGCCAGGTAGAATGACGGACAGAGAGAATGAGAGGAGAATTCCGGAGAAATCTGGGAAGACTCCCCAGGGGAGGCAGGTCAGCAACAGAGCCTTGAAGGATGAATTAGTGATTCTAACCACTGATACCACAGGCTGTCCCCAAGGGAGGGCCCTGTCCAAATTAGGTTTGGGAGACCTGGATCCAAGACCTAGCTTAGTCATGTAGAATCTTCCGCAACTCAAGTCCCCTCTTAAGACCTGTTTCCTTATGTGCAAAATGAGGGAATAACTTGAAATGCTGCCCACCTACCCGCCCCCTAGAGGCCGGAGCTAGATGGTCTGGGTTCAAATTCCAGTTCTCCATAAGGAAGCCCCCCAGGCCTGTTTGAAGATGTAAATTGAAGACTAATAATGGGTCCTGCTCCAAAGTGGAGTACTTAGTGAACTGATAACATACAGAGTGCTTAGAAAAAGATGGCACATGGTACATGGAATATGTTACAGATGTCTACCTTTTACATGGATTATATAGAGGTACATAGATATACATATACACACATGTATATGTATACTGTGCATGTGTATATATATTTTTTCAGAATGCTAAAATTCCAATATTCTTTTCCCTTGTTGACTGTGTGACGTTGAGCAACTTAGCCTCTCAGCCTCTTTCCACAATTCCAAAATGGAGATATTACTTCCTGTCTCAAAACTGAATTTTAAATGAGCTAGAAACATGTAAAGTGCTTAGAAGAGGGCTTGGCATATAGTAAAGGGAGGGTATTTAAAGTGTTTTATATTTTGTGTATTAATATACATTCCATATATTTACATTTAATATACGTATATTTTATACACGTATTTATACATATATTTGAATATACACATATGTATATATACATCGATAAGTGGTATATCTATATTTAATAAAATCTACGTTTACTTACTATATATTACCAATTTATGTTGACTATTTTAGATATGTATAAACGAGTATATATTATACACAAATATGTGCAAATATGTAGATTACGTATAAATGTAATACTGATAGACCTGAACCTCTTGGGGATCTGAATTCTGACATCATCACACCTGCCCCCAATCTCCGCAAGGTGACGCGTCTGCACTGTTGACGTTCACGCGCTGGGACTCCGAGGCTCGGGTTTTCAGAAACCACCATCCTCCGGGAGCCCCTGGGTCCACGCCGCATCCCGGGGTCCCCGCGCATGCGCGCGGCCTCCGTGTTTCCCAGGCCACCAAGGCAATGCGCTCAGGCCGACCGCCCGACCTTATCTCCCCGCAGGTGTTCGGCTTCCTGAACCTGGTGCTCTGGGTCGGCAACCTGTGGTTCGTGTTCAAGGAGACGGGCTGGGCCGCCCCGTTCCTGCGTGCTCCTCCCGGCGCCCCTGAGAAGCAGCCGGCGCCCGGGGACGCCTACGGCGAGGCGGGCTACGGGCAGGGCCCCGGCGGGTACGGGCCCCAGGACTCCTACGGGCCCCAGGGCGGCTACCAGCCCGACTACGGGCAGCCAGCTGGCAGCGGTGGCTACGCGCCCCAAGCCGACTATGGGCAGCAAGGCTACGGCCCGCAGGGTGCGCCCACCTCCTTCTCCAATCAGATGTAGTCTGGTGAGTGACGGGCGGGCGGTACAGCCAAGCAGGGTAGACGAAAGGAGACGAGCGGGTCAGTGAGCCAATAAGAAGCGGGAGGAGACAGGCACTTAAAGCTCTTGCGGGGCAACTAAGGGCCGGAGTTTGAAGGCGCCAAGAAGGAGGCGGGACTACATGCTAAGAGAGAGAGAAAAAAAAAATAGCCAATGAATGGCGAGCAGGGGCTTGAAGGCGGGCGAATGAAGAGCCAATGGGAGAGAAGTAGAAATGCAGAGCTTGGGGAAGAGCGAGAGAGAAGCAGGCGGAGCAGCCAATGAAAGGACGGACTAGCAAGAGGGGCTCGCACAGTGGAGGATCCGCAGAGCACCCGAGCCTCCAGCGCAGAGAAGAGTAGGGTGGTATTAGAAGTGATTGATAAGCCAGTAGGTGATAAGAGCATTAGATGATGAGGAAAAACGGCCTTGGGTCGTGAAGGTCAGCCGAGCTCACCTACCCGGGAGGAGGTGAGGGGCCTGCTGCCTGCCTCTACCCAGCCTTCGAGGGGAGGGAGGTGATGTGGAATTTCAAAGAGGGGAAAGGGGCAGGGGTCGGCTGGGGGACACCAAAAGGTTTACTCGACTTCTTGCTGGGCCTTAAAATAGAAGTGAGGTTTCCAGGGTCAGATCTGAGAGGAGAAAAGGCAGAGGGATGGGGGGAAGAGAGAAGGCAAGGAGGAGGCAACACATGGTAGGGGTAGTTTCTGGCACTAGGTTGGCCAGGATGGAAAGGGCAGGGAGGAGTTTATTAGGCATCCCACATCTAGTTCATTTAAAAAAAAACACCAATAACCCTGTTGGGTCTACCTTCAAAATATATCCATACTCCTCTCACTTCTGTCCTCTCTCCCCCAAACCTCTTCACTGGTCTGCACCCAACCCGCACCTCCCACTCCCATTCTGTTCATTCTGTTCGGCTCACAGCTGTCAGGATGGATCCTGTTCAATCCTCCATCAAGCCACCAGCTCTTGTGCTGAGAACCCTGTCATGGCTTCCATGTCATGCATATTCAAAGCCTTCACCTTGGCCCACTAGGCCAGGCCCTACCGGATCTAGCCCTGGGGTCACTTCTCTGACCTCACCACCTACCACTCTCCCCCTCGCTCACTCTGCTCCAGCTCACTCTGCTCCAGCTTCCCTGGCCCACTTCAGTGTTCCTCAAGTGTGTCAGGCAGAATCCAACCTCAGGGCCTTTGTACCTGCTTGTCCTTCTGCCTGGACTTTCATACCCACACCCATTGATCACCTTACCAGCTCCTTCTCATCCTTTTGGTCACTTATTCAAAGAGGTCTTGCCTGACCATCCTGTCTGAGACCAGTCCCCCTTACTAATACCTTGTGCTTTTTAAATCATAATCTGCAGTTATTAGCTTATATGTTTATTGACTATCTTCTCCACTAGACTAGGAGTTGTGACCATGCCTTATTCATGCCACACACCCATCATCTGGGTGTTAAGAAACACTTATTGGGCAAATGGGAGAAACAACACAGCGTAAGGCATTTTACCTCATTTTACTCTTGTCTGGTCAGCACCCTTCCATCCCGAGTAAAAGTCCTCACAACCTGTCCGCTAGGCCCTCTGTCACACCCCATTACCTACCTCTCTAACATCACCTCCTGCCACTCTCCCTTGCTCACTCACTCCAGCTCTACTGGCTTCCTTTCTGTTCCTCAAATACCCTAGACATTGTCCTCACCCAGGGCTGCTTTTAAAATATATGCCTTTTTTATTATTAGAGAAGTTGTGTGCTTACAAAACAATCATGCATAGCATGCAGAATTCCCATACATCACCCTTCCACCAACACCTTACATTGTTGTGGAATATTTGTTATAGATTATGAAAGATCATCATCAAAATATTACTGCTAACTATGGTCCATAGCTTACATCTGGTGTATTTTTCTATACACCTCCCCCCCATTATTAACACCATGTATCAGTATTGTCCATTTGTTATAGTTCATGAGAACACTCTCATATTTGTACTGTTAACCACAGTCCATCTTCTACTACATGGTTTACTGTGTCATACAGTCCCATGCCTTGTAAAATCCACCCAAAGTGTACACTCAGTGGTTCTCAGTTTCATCACAGAGTTGTGCTGCCATCACATCAGTCAATTTTTTTTATTATTATTAAAATTATTTATTTATTTTTAAAAATTACATTAAAAAAATATGAGGTCCCAATCAACCCCACCGCCCCCACCCCCCACTCCCCCCACAGCAACACTCTCTCCCATCATCGTGACACATTCATTGCACCTGGTAAGTACATCTCTGAACATCACTGCACCCCGTAGTCAATGGTCCACATCATAGCCCACACTCTCCCACATTCCATCCAGTGGGCCCTGGGGGGATCTACAATGTCCCGTAATTGTCCGTGAAGCACCACCCAGGACAACTCCATGTCCCCAAAACGCCTCCACATCTCATCTCTTCCTCCCATTCCCCAAACCCAGCAGCCACCATTGCTACCCTTCCCACACCCATTCCACATTTTCTCTGTGGACATTGGATTGGTTGTGTCCATTGCACATCTATGTCAAGTGGGGGCTTAGATTCCACATGGATACTGGATGCACTCCTCCTGTTTTCAGTTGTAGACACTCTAGGCTCCATGGTGTGGTGGTTGACCTTCTTCAACTCCATGTTAGCTGAGTGGGGTAAGTCCAATAAATCAAAGTGTAGGAGCTGAAGTCTGTTGAGGCTCTGGGCCTGGGTGTCTTATTATCAGTCCAGAGATTCAAATCCCCTAAATATATCTTAAACCCCAGCACCAACTACAATTCCAATAAAGTAGCATGCAAGTCTTGTGAGAAGAGATCCAATTCCATCATGCAGAAACACCAGCCCCAAAGAAGGGCCATCTGCCATGGCAGTGAACCCCATCTGCCATGACCATAGAACCCGTGGGTCTCTTTATCCCTCAAAAGAACCAATATCTGGGGTTGTATCTACTTTATCTGTCTCTTAGACTCTGCTCAGTTGTGCATAAGGGCATTCCTTCTGACAACCTCCAGACTCTTTTTTAGAGACTCATAGCCTTATAATCTCATTTCTCCTTTCCATTTCCCCCTTACATTAGATCAAACAGCATTTTGAAGTCATGTTATTATATGTAGACAGGGATATTCTGCTGATCCATATTGAACCTTTAATTCAAGGTCATTTTCTAGTTGCATCTTCAGCTGGTATGTGGTAGTGATCCCTCGGTGCCAGGGAGGCTCATCCCCGGGTGTCAGTCAATTTTAAATGTTTCCCTTGGCCCAATAGAAAAAAAAATCCCATACCTCCCTACTATTAACCCTTAGCTTTGATGTAGTGCCTTCTTTGACACTGATGCAAGGATAATACAATATTGCTGTTAACTATAGTCCATAGGTTACATTAATTGTATTTTGCCCATGCACCACCATATTCTTACCTTGAGAAAGTGACATACATTTGTTCTAGTGCAAAGCAGAGCATTCTTGTATTTGTGCCATTAACCACAATCCTCAGTTACCACCAAGTTCACTATGTTATGCAGTCCCTAGATTATCCTCTAGCTTTCTTTCAATTGACATTTACATCCCTAGACCACCCCTTTCAGCACAATCACATTTATAAATCAGCAGCCTGATCCAGGGCTCTTGCACCGGCTCTTCCCCCTGTTGTTTGCGTGGTTCATTCCCTCACCTCCTTGCGTCTTTATTCAGACCGCCCTTGCTGGCACTCCTAGGCTTCCTTACCCTGTTCGACTTTTTGTTGTTTTTTGTTTGTTTGTTTCCATTCCACTTAGCACTTTGTGTCATACTAGTGGATTCCATTATGCATCATATTCATTGTTTGAAGTCTGTCTCTCCCTGCTACAATGTCAGCTCCACAAAGACAGGTGTTTTCGTTTTGTTCAAGATTGTACGTCACCAATGGCAACGACTTCTATTACTGGACTCTTTTTGCGGGGGGGTCATAATCTTTTTTGGTACCTAACCCACTGGGGGATGGGGCAAGGTCAGGAATACCTTTCAGGAAGGCCAGCTGGGATGAAGCTGACTCCAGGAATATGAATGCAGGGAGAGGTAAGTGGGGGAAAAAAAGGCACGCCAGGGAAAGGCACAGTAGCCCAGCCCTTCCCTGAGGACACAGTCGGTGTCTGGGCTCCCTCTCCTTTCTGTCTTTTGTCTTCACAGGTCAGTGCAGCCCGGGAGGACCCCCACAGGTGGGCAAGAGCTCAGAAGGCCTGCCCCCTCCCCACCCCCACACCCCAGGTCTCCACCCTCAAACCAGGAGACCCCGTCTTTGCTGTTTATATATATATATATATTATATATAAATCTCTATTTATCTGTCTGAGCCCCTGCCCTCGCTCCCTTGCCCCCATGCATTAGTGGCCCAGACTTGAAGGGGTCCTTCTTTTACCCCTGTCACCTTCCCTTGCCTCCTTTGACTCCTCCCTGCTCCCTGGCCCTGTCCCCTGGGGTTGGAAGGGGGTGCTCTAGAAAGTGGACAGGTTGGGGACAGACCCCAGCTGTATGGGGAGGGTAGGCTGACTTCAGACTTTCTTCCCTCTCACCCTCCCCGTCTCCCAACTCTGGCCTTGGTTCCTCCAGCAATGCTTGAACAAGAGCCATTAGGGGAAATTCAATCCTCAGAATGGGAGAAAGGCAGAGATTGAGGGGGGTGCTTGGGGTGGAGAGAACAACTTGGGACCTAAGAATGGTCTTGGAGTGAGGAGTACTGGAGGGGGAGGAAACTAGTCCGCAGGTGATATGGGTTCCAGAGCTACAGAAATCTAAAGAGGGGTGCCATGGAGCCTTCTGGGGGTGGGGCTGGAAAGGAGGCTGAGGGCGTGGTTCGAGGAGGGGTGGGGCTTCGAGCCAGGCAGCCCTGGGGCTCCAGAGTGCAGCGGATTCCAGTAGAACAGGGTTCTAGGGCATGGATGTGACTTGGGGGCATGGTGACAAGGCTCGGAAGAAGGCTAAGAGCTGAGGTTCCAGAGACGGTGGGACTCCAGAGTGGTCAGGGCTGGCATGGGGACCTGGATTTATGGAAGGGGCGTGGCTTGGGACGTTCACGGGGCTGAACCAGATTGAAAGCGGACAGATTTCATGCAAGTTAAAGAAGTGGGGTTCAGAGACGGGCCACGCTCAGGATAAGGTCGTGATCCGAGTTCTAGATGGAGTCGGGCTTCAAATGGGGCGTGGGTAGTGGTTTCAGAAGGGACAGAAATATAGTTTCAAAGAGGGATGGCTTGGCAGTAGGGAGGGGGTGCTGAGCGTGGGGGCTTCAGGATATGCTTTGTTGCTGGGTGGGGGGATGCCCCCGGCCCAGGCTGGGGACCGAGGTGGCCTAGGAAGGGCTGAGAGGTATGGGTTGGAGAGTGAGAGGTTGATTCAGAAAGTAGCATCCCCACACTCTTGTTTACCGCCCCCCCCCCCCCCCGCGATGATACAGCTAGGTAATCAGAGGACAGAGCCACTGGGTCTGTGGGGCCGGCCCACCCCTCTCCTCCCTTCCCCTACCCCCCCCAATACACATACACACACACACACACACACACACACCCTGCCCCGTTCTGGGGTGGTTGGAGGCCTGGTCTGGAGCCCCTATCCTGCACCCTCTGCTGTGTCTGTGACGTCAGTAGTGCCCGTGATTGTGTGTTGCCATTTTGTCTGGCTGTGGCCCCTCCCCTCCAGACCCCCACTTTTCCCGCCCCTGCCCGGCGCCCTTTGGTATTGTCTGAAGACCCCCTCTCCGAGGAAGAACAAATATGATTAATTCCCCTCCCCCAAATAAACTCCTCAGTCACCTAGTCCACCCGGCTCTGACTTCTCAGGGTGTCTTTTTATTTGTGGGGGGAGAGGGGGGGAAGAGAGGAGAGATGAAGAGAGAAGGCAAGAGAAAGCGCCACCCCCGACAAGCTGGACACCCTTTAGTTGCTCCACTATTTTCGACCCCTCCCACAGTATTAAGCCGAGCCCCATCCCCTGTGAAGACTTGCCTACCCATCAATGCTAAATCACTTGCATCCCGAGTGTCTCTAGAATTTAGTTCTAATTCTGGTCCTTGAGCCTGGCTTCCGTGGAACCCTCCCCTCATATCCCCCAAGGGGGGACATCACAGGGAGACCTCCTCCCCTCCACGTTTTTCAAACCCGGCTGCTTCCCATTTCCAGGCCGGGAGGCGGGGCGCCAGGGTGAGTCACGCATTAATTTATTCCCTCCTACCCCTCCCCAGCTCCTCCCTGGGGCAAGGAGGGGTGGGAAGTGACTGGGATGTGTGTAATGGGGCGGGGGGGGGGGGGGGGGGGGGGGGAGGGGGAGGTCGCCGGCACCCCAGATGAAAGGCCGGGCTAACCGCCGCCGTGCCCAATTAGAGAGCCCGGCCGGGCGCCAGAGTTCTGAGCGCGATCTCGGGGACCCTCTCCTCCCAGTCCGGAGACTCAGCGAAGCCTGGCAGCGCCAAGAAGAGACTCCTAGCTCCGCGACTGAGTTCGAGGAAGGGGATATCGGACTGGAGAGAGATAAATGGGCTGGGCATGGAAAGGATTTACGGAACAAGACAGCTGGGGGCTATACGGATGGGGAGGGGGGCCGGGAAGAGGGCCTTGGAACGGCGGCAGGGATTTTAGCCCCTCCCCATAATCTCAAATAATCCTGGTACTGGGAGGGAAATGGGAGCATAGGAGTAAAATCTGGGTCTCTGGCAGGGGCGAGGGAGCACCAGCTGGGGTTGTGGATGGGTCTGGGGACCATTCTTGCAGCATTCATCTGGACAAAAGAGACCCTTGGAACATCCCCAGTGGGGAGGGGGCCAAAAAGTGGCTTGAATCCTTCTCTCAAATTCCCCCAAATCAACATTCAAGAAAAAAAAAATAACAACCAAAAATCACTCAAGATCTACACGTGCTGTCAACCCAATACAGGCAGATCTCTGCCTCCAAATCTCCTTCTCCATTATAGAGCCCTCAAGCCTGACAAGGCCCTGTGAGAGGCCGGGTGAGAAGCCACGTGGTGCCCTGGGTTGCTGGGGGCGGTGCCTTCTGAGGTCCGGTTCCAGCCGGGAGCTGAAGGGCAGGGGTGCTTCCCCGAACGGCGCTCCTCGACTGTGTGCCCCTCACCTCTAGGCAGGGGGCGCCTTAGCCCGGGAGAGACCACAGCCCCGGGGGCGGGCCCCGCGGGGCGCGCTCCTCCCATGCGGGTGTCAGGTTTACGGAACAGAGCTGCCCGGCAGGACGCGCGGTGGCCGCGAGGATTCCATTCGCCAGACCTGGCCCAGCTTGACCCTGCCGGGGCGCGCCATGTTCCCTCGTGGGTCCCGAAGGCGCCGCCCGGGGCGCGCGGTGAGCCGTACTCAGGGCAGGGGTGGTGGGGGCCAGGGCGTAAACTGAGGCCCAGGTGAGGGGCAGAGGATGGAGGCTCGCTGGGACCTCCTTCTCCAGGATTCCCAGACCCAAAGGATAGGGCCGCTGGAGCCATATGGATGGATCATCATCTCTCCATACACCTTTATCAGCACCTAGTGCGCTTCCCCCTCCTGTGAATTATAGGAAAGGATTCTGTGGACAAAAAGATTGGGTCCTGGGGTCCTGGGTTGAGCAGGAACCTCCTGAATGAAGGAAGCCCCCCATCCCCCACCCCGCATTCCTTAGGCTGAGGAGTGGTATTCCATACTCCTGGGGTGCCTGATTGCTGATATGAGAGACTGGGATTTGGGGGAGAGGGCTTCTGCCTGAGCCAGAGAACTTTTTACTTCCTAGATAGGAAGGTCTCTCTTTTCTTTTGGAGGGGTGTCTCTGATGGGAGAAAGTGGGGTCTGGTTTGGGGTGGTACAGAGGAGGGAAGAGCCTAGGATTTGAGGGGTAAGGGCCCAGGCTTCTCGGGGTAGGGGTTTCTGAATGGAGCAGGGGCCTCTTGAGATGCTGGGGGAGGGTCCCCAGTTGCTTGGTTAAGAGGGGGTGAAGTGAGGGCTTGGGGGAGGGGATTCTGGCCTGGACAGGTGATTGGGGACCTTGAGATCCTGAAGCGAGGGACTGGGCACATGTGGAGAGCCCAAGGAAGGGTAAGGTCTCTGACTCCTAATGCTGTGGAATTGAAGTGCTGCTGGCCTCGTGCGTGGGGAGGGAACATCCAGATTAAGGACTCTGGGGAGGGTACTCTGAGTTCTGGGGACACGTTTGAGGCCTGGAGGGGTCCGAGGCTGGGTAAGGGGGTCCAAGGCCGGCCCGGGGAGGGGAATTCTTGAGAAAGGGGCATTATAGGGAGGTGGCTTCAGCCGCCCCGCCTCTGCCTCGGTCATGTCCTCCTCCCCCACGCTCCGGGCGCTGTCCCAGCCTGCCCAGCGCTGCCCTGGTGGGACAGGCCCCAGCGTGTAGTCTCGGGCCCTGGAGTGGGGAGGCGGGCGTTGACGTCTCTCTTCCCCGCCCCTGCGCTTTGCCGGTCCCGCGTCTTCCCCCGCCCACTACAGCCTCTAAAGACTGAGGACACAGACCGCGGCCAGCCCTGCAACTCCTGTCGGGAGCAGTGTCCCGGCTTCCTGCTGCACGGCTGGAGGTAGGTGACCCCCCCGCCCGGGGGCCCCCCCTTAGCCAGAGCCCCGCCCTCGGGGAAACCGCTAGAGGCTTAGCCACGCCCCTAGGCTTGCGCTCCGCCCACAAGGGGGAGCTCTGGCGGGGAAAGAGCTTCACGCTCAGATTTTAGGGCTCCGCCCCTGACTCTTTCCCAAGAGTCTTGTGCCCAGGAAAGCCCCACCCACTGCATGGCCCTAGGGGAGTGTCCTCCCTAAGCCTCTGCGTCCCAGCCCTAGGGAGATTCTCAGCTCCGGCAGAGAATCGCCGCCCACTGTCCTCCACCTCCCACCCCACTGAGGCTCAGAATTCCTCTCCCGGACCCAGGGTCCTGTCCTCCTACTGGATCCTGGTCCCCCCCAAAATCCCGTAAAATATCACAGCTCCCAGGAAACAAACAGGGCCCTCCTCCCGGGCTCAGAGCCCTGCCCACAAGTTCAGAGCCTCGTCACAGGTTGAAGCCCCGCCTCTAGGGAAAGTTGCCTGCCACGTTCTGCGGGGAAGCCTCTAGATTTATAACTCCAATCTCGGTCTCGGGGCAGGGGACACCCCTACTCAGGCCCCTCTGCGCGTGAGTCCCAGAGATGAAAAGTCAAGGGATGTCCTTGAGACCTCACTGTCCCATCCCTTCACGTCCCGCCCCCAGGCTCACAGCCCTGCTCCCCAGGTCCCCGCCACGCCCTCAACCCCTCGCCAGCTCACAGCCCTGCTTTCATCTGGAAGCCGAGCCTCTTGCTGCTAGCGCCTCCCATCCACCCCCACCCCCCCCCACCCCCCCCCAACCCCCCCACCCCGCCTCAGCCGGCCCACCGGCCCCAGGGCCACCTCCTCTCAGCTCCGCCCCCAGCCCCCACCCAGAGCCTTTTGGTGGTAATAATCTGCATGTCACCGCCCCTCAATTGGGCTTCCTTTGGCCGCCCAGGGGTCCAGGCCTGGGCAGCCGCATTGGTAACTGACGCCCAACCCGGCCCCCTCAGAAAGATCTGCCAGCACTGCAAATGCCCGCGGGAGGAGCACGCGGTGCACGCGGTGCCTGTGGACCTGGAACGCATCATGTGTCGGCTAATCTCGGACTTCCAGCGCCACTCCATCTCCGATGATGACTCGGGCTGCGCCTCCGAGGAGTACGCCTGGGTACCCCCAGGCCTCAAGCCAGAGCAGGTGACCAAAGGCCAGCCACCCTCTCTCTGGCTCTCCAGCGGGTGCGTGCACGCGCACAACCCTGCTCAGATAGGACCCTGCTAGGCTGTTTCTGGGGCCAATCCGGGGTGCGTGGTCAGACTGTGGGTGTCCTTCTGACCCCTCTGTGAGGGGTGGTCAGCCCCTGCCCTCATACATCACTGCACACCCCACTCCTATTCTACTCCTGACCTCAGGCTTTATCCCAGCCCTTCATTCACTTCATCTCCATTGATGCAGCCACTCCACAAATTTATTGAGCATCTACTCTGTGTCAGACACTGTTCGAGACACTGAGGACACTGTAGTGAACCAAACACACAAACTCTGTCTGCCCACATGGAGGTTAGATTCCAGAAGGGAGTTACAAATCTGTAAATATAGGCCAGATGGTGGGTGCAAGGGCTATGGAAGAAAAAAAAAAATTAAAGGCAGGGAAGGGGAGGTGGGGAGAGGGATAGACATTCAGGTGTTAGAATTGTAAATAGGATGCCCAGGTAAGCTTTTCTGAGGAGATGATGTTTAAACTGTCCTGAAGGAGGTAAGAATGAAAGTCATGCAGCTCTCAGCTAAAAGTCATCCAGGCAAAGGGAAGAGGCCTTAAGCTAGAGCATGTTTGGAATGTTCTTTTCTCTGGTTCTCTTTTTTCTTGTTTTTTGTTTGTTTTTCTTTTTTTTTCTTTTTTTGTATTTTTATTTTTTCTCATCTTTGTTCAGAATGTTTGAAGAGGCCTGTGTAGTTGGAGCAATGTGCATGAGGAGAGTGGTTGCAGGTGAAGTCAGAGAGGTGATCGGGGCCTTGAAGGGGACTTTGGCTTTTACTCTGAATGAAAGGGAAACCACAAGTGGGCAGAAGAGGGGCAGGATCTGTCATATGATTTAAAAGGGACAGGATCCGACTAATGAGTGAAGAATGAATTTTAGGGGTAAAGGTGGGAGCATGGAGACCAGCAAGGAGGAAGCTACTGCAATAGTCCAGATGACTGATGATGGGGCTCACAGTGGAAGTAGTGAGAAGTGGTCCAAACCTAGATATATTTTGAAAGGAGAGCCAAAGTTGTGGGACTGAGGGAGAGAGGAGTCAAAGGGGACCCAAGGAGGACAGACAAGGCAGGAGCAAGCCCGGGGGGTAAGACTGTAAGTTTGATTTTGGACATCTTGAGTTTGAGATGCCTGTTGGACATCTAAGGGGTAATGTTGTCTGGAATTCAAGGGAGAGGTCAGGGCCAAAGATGGGCATTTGTGAGCCATTAGCCAAAAGACAGTATTTACAGCCATGAAGTTGGATATAATTCTCAGGAGAGTGAGTTTAGACAGACAAGAAGAGAACCAATGACTGAGCCCTAGGACCCTCCCACATGTTGGGACCAGCTAGTTAAGGAAGAATCAAAAGAGAGACAGAGAAGGAACAGCTCGTAAGGTAGGAGGAAAACTAGGCATGTGTGGTATCCTGGAAACCAAGGGAAGAAAGGGTTTCCAGGAAGAGGGAGTGATGGGCCGTGTCCCACACTACCGATGGGTTAAGTAGAATGAGGCCTGGGCAAAAAAAGATAGATTGAGGTGCCGGGTCAGGGAGTGAACCCTGGGCCTCATATATGGGAAGCCAGTGCTCAACCACTGAGCCACATCGACTCCCCTGAATTAGTTTTTTCGTTTGTTTAGTTGTTTGGTTTTTTGTTTGTTTTGGAGAGGCACCAGGGACAACGTTTTTTAACAATGTGGACATCATCGACAACACTGACAGGAGCAGCTTTGGAGAAGGGGTGGAAATGAAAGTCTGTTGGGAGTGGGGTCAAAAGAGAATGGGAGGGAAGCGGATGTGGCTCAACTGGTAGATCGGCCGCCTACCATATAGGAGGTCCAGGGTTCGAACCCAGGGCCTCCTGACCCATGTGGTGAGCTGACCCATGCGCAGTGCTGATGCATGCAAGGAGTGCCGTGCCATGCAGGGGTGTCCCCCCGCATAGGGGAGCCCCATGTGCAAGGAGTGCACCTGCAAGGGGAGCCACCCCGTGCGAAAAAAGCACAGCCTGCCCAGGAGTGGCACCACACACACAGAGAGCTGATGCAGCAAGATGACACAACAAAAAGAGACACAGATTCCTGGTGCCGTTGAGAATGCAAGCAGACACAAAAGAACACACAGTGAATGGACACGAGAGCAGACAACGGGGGGGGGGGGGGAGTGTTTAAATAAAACAAATCTTAAAAAAAGAGGAGAGGAAGTGGAGGCAGCAAGTACAGACAAGTCCTTTGAGGAATTCTACCGTAAAGGGAAGGAAAAACATGGGACAGCAGCTGGAGGGAGAAGTGGGGTCAGGACATAAGGGAACTCTCAGCAGACTTGGGAGCTGATGGAAATGATCTGCCTGGGAGGGGAAATGAATCCTGTAGAAAGGAGAGGTGGCAGGAGTCAGTAGATGCTCCTTTCTGATGACTTTAATTTTATCAGAGAAAGAAGTAAGGACCCACCATCCTACTGCATCCACCTCATCCCTATTCTCATTTGTTTTTTTTTTTTCCCCATCCTTCATGTCATCCCAGGTATACCAATTTTTCAGCTGCCTCCCAGAAGACAAGGTCCCCTATGTCAACAGCCCCGGGGAGAAATATAGGATCAAGCAGCTGTTGCACCAGCTGCCCCCACATGACAGTGAGGTGAGGACAAAGACTGGAAAGGCTTCCCAGGCAGAGGGCACAGCCTGGGCAAAGGCAGGGAAGCTGGGAAGAAATGGGCAGGACCTGAAGAGGACCAGGTGAGCCGATTTGAGGTGGATGCAGGTGAAAGGTCTGGAGGAACGGGCCGTGAAGGGGTACTCGGCAAAACCACAGTTGGGCCTTGGAGGAAGAGGTAAGGGTTGGGCATTTCAGGCAAGAGGTACCCTCTAAATATCTAAAAGGTGACTTTTGTTGAGGGTGGATGAAGTCTGGAAGAGGGTGGGGGGGACAGGCATCAGGGAAGGAGCTTGGAAGATGCCCCTCTCTCCCTACTCCTAGGCACAATACTGTACAGCTCTGGAAGAAGAGGAGAAAAAGGAGCTCAGGGCCTTCAGTCAGCAGCGAAAGCGGGAGAATCTGGGGCGTGGCACGGTGCGCATCTTCCCAGTAACCATCACTGGGGCCATCTGTGAGGAGGTAAGCCGTGGAGGGCCTAGGCGAGTGAGCAATGCCTTTGCACCAAGCCCTGAGGTGCACGCTCTCTCAGGCCCTGGGGAGATGAGGTCTGCCACTTAGGTCTCGTGGTCTGTCTTTTGGGTTCACTCTGGAAAACAGGGTCTGTCCCTCAAATCCCACTCTTGGGCAAGTACTATCTGTCTCAAAGACCAGCCCAGTGAGTGGGGTCTGTCTTTAGGGACCCTGGTGTGTGAAATCTGTCCCTCAGAGCCCACTGTTGGGCAAAGTCTCAGTCTCTAAAGAGGTCCTAGTGGGTTGTACCTCCTCTGTGGTTTCCTCCTCTCCCCGCAGTGGAGGTGGACCAGGGCCGTCTCTGTGACCCTCCTGTGGTCATGGCTCAGGAGTTGTCCATAAGAACCCACCCACAGTGGCAGGGCCTGTCTCTAGAGACTCCTGGTAGGGGAAATTTGTCCCCAAGGTCCGTCCCCCACCTTTTCCCCTCCAATCAGGGGGAAGCTGTCCTCAGATCCAACAATGAGGTGAGGGTTGTGCCTAAGTTAGCCGCAGGTGGAGACACTTGTCAGTGGTTTGATACTTGGTCTTGTCAGTATCAGAGCTACCCCATGGGTGGTCAGAAAAGACACCCCCTCATGGGGAAAGCTTGGTGTGGCCCTTGGTGATGGTGCTGGGGTCTTTCTGTCATTTGGCAGTGTGGGAAGCAGATTGGAGGCGGGGACATTGCCGTGTTCGCCAGCCGCGCAGGTCTGGGCGCCTGCTGGCACCCACAGTGCTTTGTGTGCACCACATGCCGGGAGCTGCTGGTGGACCTCATCTATTTCTACCACACTGGCAAGGTCTACTGCGGCCGCCACCATGCCGAACGCCTGCGCCCACGCTGCCAGGCCTGTGACGAGGTGTGTGCCTACCTGACCCCCCACCCCCGGGGCGCGCTGGGAGTAGAGGGGGGCTGACAAAGACCAGGGGCAGGCCCTTCCGACGGCCACAGGTCGTCCGTGTCTCCCCAGATTATCTTCTCCCCTGAGTGCACAGAGGCCGAGGGCCGGCACTGGCACATGGGTCACTTCTGCTGCTTCGAGTGTGAGGCATCCCTAGGAGGCCAACGTTATGTCATGCGTCAGAGCCGCCCCCACTGCTGCGCCTGCTATGAGGCCCGCCACGCTGAGTACTGTGATGGCTGTGGGGAGCACATCGGTGGGTGAATGTGGGGCTGAACAGAGGGACGGGTGGGACAGCTGGGCCACAGCCACCCCACCAAGATTCCTCCTATCCTCCAGGCTCCACCCCACATTATACCCTATACCCTAAATCTAGCCCCAGCACCATCAGCACCACTGGCTGATACCCTCACTGCAAGCCTCAACTTCCCCCTGCTTCTGTTATGCCAGGCTACACCATGCTTTCTAAATCCCACCTAGCAACACTGTTTGCCCACCCTCCTAAGCCCTGCCCCTACCACCTAGGCCTCCTCCTTCCACCTGAAATCGCCCTTAATGTCTAAGCCTGGCTTCCATCTTAGGAGTCCAATGCCCACTCCCCTTTAGGGCTCGCCTTCTGGGAGGGACAACCTGGGAAAAAAAGGGAGGAGAGGGGGGAAACATTTACCAGCCAGGCTCCAGGAGACAAGGAGGATGGGGAAGGGCTGGGGCGAGGAACAAACCTGGGTTTTCCTGCCTTCTCCTGAGAAGGGCACCCATTCCAGAGAGGTGGGGCAGATTCCTGTGTGTGAGCATTCCGGGGCACCAGGCCTCCAATTCCTCACCTCTTCCCCAGGAGGGTCCCATTCAGGAAGGGTGGGCGTGGGACCTGGGGGCTCTACCTCAGTTTCCCTCCTCACATCGGTCCCAACAGGCCTGGATCAAGGCCAGATGACTTACGAGGGCCAGCACTGGCACGCCTCAGACCGCTGCTTCTGCTGCAGTCGCTGTGGCCGGGCCCTGCTGGGCCGCCCCTTCCTGCCACGCCGCGGCCTGATCTTCTGCTCGCGCGCCTGCAGCCTCGGGCAGGAGCCTGCCGCTACCCCAACTGGCCGTCGCAGCTGGAGCGCGGGCACCGTCTCAGCCCCTCTGGCCGCTTCCACATCCTCTTTCTCTGTGGCCGAGGGGGCGGCCGAGACGGCGGCCAAAGTGACCAGCACCCAGTCGGGACCTGGTAAGCCCCTTGGGCCTGCCCCGCCAAGGCCATGACCCCTGGCTCAGCCCCAGCCCTTCGCCTCTTTTGCCCAGCCCTGTCCCAATCTCCAACCCCAACTGCACCCACTTCATGAACCCAGGTTCTGTCCCCTCCTGTCAAAGGCCTGTCCCCTACCTCAGTCTGGCCCTGCTTGACCCCAAGTTCCTCCTCATTTCCTCAATCCTTGACTGTCCACCCTCGGATCCCAGGCACTGACCTCACACAATCGTTAACACGTGTTTATTACAGCCTAAGCCCCACCCTTTTCCCACCCCCAGTCCCTGAACACGCCCAATACGCCAATCCGGTCTTGTCCTCCTGCGCTCTTACTTCCAACCTCAGCCTACTCCAAGCCTCCCTGGACTCTCCTGCCTCCCTGCCCCTCTCCGACCCCTGGCTCCACTTTACCAGCCCTGATGGGGGAAGGGGAGAAGAGAAGGCCCCTCCACAGGAGGGACCAGGACAGAGTGGAGGACAGACACATGGAGTCAATGCATCTCTCCCTTTCCAGCTATAGGCCCCGAAGAGCCCGCCCGCTTTCTGAGAGGTGCCCCCCACCGCCACTCCATGCCAGAGCTAGGGCTCCGCCATGCCCCCGAGCCACCCCCAGGATCCGGGTGCGGATCCCCGGACCCGCACCCGGGAGATGGTGCCTTCGGCCGCCAAAGCGCCCCACGCGTCAGCTTCCGTGACCCTCTGGTGTCTGAGGGAGGCCCACGACGGACCCTGAGTGCACCCCCAGCCCAGCGCCGCAGGCCACGCAGCCCTCCGCCCCGGGCCTCCAGCCGCCACCGCCACCACCACCACCACCACCACCACCATCACCACCGCCACCGCCACCGTTCCAGCAGACACCGCCACCATCAGTGTGACTCAGGATCAGGGTCTGATTCAGAATCTTGCTCCAGCTCACCCTCCAGCCCCAGTTCAGAGTCCTCAGAGGACGATGGCTTCTTCCTGGGGGAACGCATCCCACTGCCCCCGCATCTGCGCAGGCCCACACCCCCTCAGGACCCTGCAACTGAGACCCCCAGCTCCCCACACCCTTCGCTCCCCGGGGACCCACGCCCAGGGATGCCTCGCCAGGCCCGAGACAAGAGCTGCATCGTGGCTTGAAGGTCAGGCGGTTCTGGCGGGCTCCATTCTCCAGTCTGTGTAGATAATGCCCAAACCGGAGTCATAGGTCCCCTTCCTCCTTCCCTCCTTTGTCTTTTGATGTTACCGAAGTATAATTTAATATTTGTTGTCAAACAGACCTGGCCTCTTTGCCTCCTTGCCCCAGGTGTCCTCTTCCCCCCCATATATTTCCCCCTCCTGGTGCTTGAGTTGACTCATATTTAATCAAAGGATTCATTCACCCATTATCATCTTTTCTAGCCATCTGTTTATTATTTATCCCTCCAGAGAAACACCCCCACACCAAGGAGGTTAGTTGCAGTGGGTTCCAACCTGGGGCCTGCAGTCTGAAACCTCCCCATCCACTTTGGGGCTTAGGTGGGGCAAGGTCCAGGCAGAACTGGGTCCTCCTTTTGGATACTGCAGAAGGAAGGGCCACCTAAGCACAGGCAGAAATGTGGCCACACCCAGGAGGATTGATTGGCAGGCCGGAAGACCAATTCTTCCTGATGAAGGCACTTTTACCGCTTTAGGGGGGCTGGGAGTTGGCTGGGAGTGTTGTGGGGGCAGGGAGGAGTTATTTGCAGGTTGCAGAAGGAATTGAGGGGGGAGTTCGCCTACACCGAGCCATCTGCCGGGTCTGCAGGGTGAGGAAAAAGACAGAAAGCATTGGCTAGATCCATATATACCCATTTAACAGACAAGAATAATGAGGCCTATGAAAGGACAGGCCCTGGGCCAAAGCCCTAAGTACCAAGTACCAAAAAGGGACACAGCAGACATTCAGGCCCCTGGGAGAACCCCTTCCTTCTCTCCTCTACCCCCTAGCCCCACCCCTTCCTTCTCTTCTCTGCCTCCTCGGCATGCCCTACCTTCCACGCCCACCCCACCAGGGACACACATATACACTTACCAGTGGGGGCTGCTGTATGTCTTTGCTGCCGCAAGGGGAAGGTGATATAGGCATCGTAGCCAAAGAGGGCTGTAGCGATTAGGCCCAGTACCTGTGGGTGGCAGCAGGTGATGGAGTGAGGGGGGTTGGCTTAGGCTGGTCAACCTACTCAGCCTCTAACCCCCATGTATCCACCACCTCCGGTGCCTCTCACAGGGGTGGCAAATCAAGCCCCAGGTTGGGAAGTCAAAGAGCCCCCAGGGAGGGAAGCAGATTCCACTCAACTGATAGGGCGTCCGTCTACCACATGGGAGGTCCGTGGTTCAAACCCCGGGCCTCCTTGACCCGTGTAGTGCTGGCCCATGTACAGTGCTAATGCGTGCAAGGAGTGCAGTGCCACGCAGGGGTGTCCCCCCCCCCCAGCCACAGGGGAGCCCCATGCGCAAGGAGTGCGCCCTGTAAGGAGAGCCACCCCATGCAAAAAAAAAGTGCAGCCTGCCCAGAAGTGGTGCCACACACACAGGGAGAGCTGATGCAACATTAAAAAGAGACAGTTTCCCAGTGCCGCTGACAAGAATACAAGCGGACACAGAAGACTACATAGTGAATGGACACAGAGAGCAGACAAGGGGGGTGGGAGGAAGAAAGAAATCTTAAAAAAAGAGCCCCCAGGGGAAGAAACCAGGAGACTGGACTCTACCCCACCCTCCCTCTTCCTAGTACCTCTCAGCACAGGCAAAACCACACTAAGGCCCCACATGCAGGGGCACCATTTGTACTGTATATTAGAAACAAAGTTCCAGAGGAAGCTGAAGGAGGAGCTCCCCATTTGCACTTCCCACAGAGGTCCCTGGGCCAGACAAGGGACTGTCCTTGATGGCAAATGCTGATCTTGGGAGGAAGCTGGGAATGCAAAATCAAGGTCTGGGCCAGACTTCTGCAGCATGAACATGGAAGCCCCCAGAGCAGGGGGTCACACACTTTCTGCCCAGAAAATGAGGCAGAAAAGGCCCCTGGGTCCCGGAGCCCCTCTCTCACCTGTGCTTTTGGAGTCGCTGCCAAGGGCCTTACCCCAGCGATGATTTTGGAGTGGTTTCCTTTCTCAACAAGGACGACAATGGAGGTGATCAGGTAGAGGATGGCAGCTATGAGAGTTCTGAAGAAATCCTGCAAAGGGCGGGGCGTGTGAGGGGGAGAGAAGAGAAGGGGGAAGTCAGAGCCCAGAGACTCCCCAGGACAAACTCCCAGGTGCCCCGGCCCCTCCCCAGCCTCGCCATTCTCAGCCCTCTTCTCACACTCCAGGGCCAGTTGATGAACTGTATCTTCGTGTGCAAGTCACACATATAGATGACAAAGAAGACAGCAGCAAGGATCATTTCCACCACTGACAGGGAGAATACCCTTGATAGTTGTAGGAGGCGCTGTAGCAAATCAGAATCACCAGGCACAGTATCTGGAGGGATGACAGCAAAGAGGGCCTCCATCAGCTCCCAAGGCTTAAATTGGGGGTCTCAAACTCAGATGTCTCTGGGGGCTGGGAAAATGACAAATAGTAATAGCGAATGGCTTACTGTGGGCTTACAGTGCTCTGAACATTATTCTAGGAGTTTTGCAAGTATCATCTCACTTAATTATCACAATCACCTAATGAGATGGCTACTATTTATTAGTGCCCTATTTTATAGATGAGAAAACTGAGGCACACAGAGGTTAAGTGACTTGCCTAGGGGTCACCCAGCTAGTAAGGAGTAGAGTTGGGTGCCTCAGTTTCCTCCCTTTTCCCTTTCTGGGCAGGGGCTGCTGAAGGGAGGGGTGCTGCCAGGTGTTTTGTGAGCCCTGCTGGCACCACCTTCCTGGCCTTGAGAAGGCGGGACGTGCGGTCCCCCGGCAACCCCTGGGGAAACAGTGGGAGTGACACCCCAGGGGCAGGGCTCCGTTAAAGGCACCGCGCCCCTTTTACAAATGACTCAAAGGCGGTGCCCACTTTGGGGGAAGCGGGAAATCAAGGTTCCTGAGCGGCCCAGAGAGCTAAAGGACCTCCCACCTGGCCCCCAGAAGGGCAAGAAAGAACCGACCAAGGGTGGGGCTCCTGCCCCCGCCCCCAGACTAGCGCGCAGGGGGCCCCACCCCAACAGGCCCGCCCCTGGGCGCCCTGCCAGCCCGCCGGCCAGTGCTCAGGCCGCACCACGCCCTGCCACGGGAGCCCCCCCCACCTACCAGCCGGACCCCTTCGATGTGTCCACGCGGGTTTCCCGCGCACACATACGCCTCTCCCCACATGCTCTATGGGCCCCTCGCCTTATCCCGTGGGCCAGGCGCTCCCCCAGCCCCTTCCCCACAGCCACCGACTCGCCCCGCGCCCCCGGCTTCGGGCCTGGGCCATGAAGCCACCCATCCACCCTCGTCCCACGGCACAGCACCCTCGGCCACGTGCGTGCCTCCCCCCGCGGCCGCACGGCTCCGCGTGGTCCGGCCACCCCGCGCGGCTTTTGCCCACCCGCCGGCCCCGGGGACGCTCACAATCTCAGCAAACAGGAGAATGCCCTTTCGGGTGCGCGAGAAGTTGGTGCAGGCAGCCCAGCAGCCGGGGGCCGAGAGGCGCTCGGAATCCGCCATGACGTGGGTCGGAGGCCGGGGAGGTGCGGGGGATCTGCTCGCTGGCTCGCGGGTTCGAGGACGCTGCGCGCCCGGCCGTGGTGCCCGCTGTCTGGCCGGCAAGGGGGCCCCGGGGCGAAGGAGGGAGTGAATCACCGCGCGCCGAGCGAAGCGGGCGGGGGCCGGAGGGGGCCGGGCCAGGTGGCTGACGCCCCGGAAGCCCCCTCGCCCCGCCCGGCAAGGATACCGGCCGCCCCGCGCCCCAGCCCCCGGTGTACCCATCTGCCGGGCCGCCGGCCTTTGAGGCTCGGCAGTTTGGGGTACCAGGAGCGGGAATGGCAGGCCCCTTTGCCTTTTCGTCTTAGACTACAAACGCGCCTGAGGCGGCCTCAACTCGGAACTGCGGGATCTGGCTTGAAGAGAGTGACTCAGTTTCCTTAGCTGTAAAAACAAGACGGTGATATTCGGAATACTTCACATTTTATAGAGTTTTCCCAGTAGTGCATCGACAGCCTATTACTTAAGACTCTCAGCTGGGCCTGTGGCTGCCCTGTTTAAAACAAAACAAAACAAAACAGCACGTTTGGATTTCTTAAACGCAATAAGGCAAAACTGAAAAGTGTCCCTCGTTAGGTAAGATCAGGTTTTGTCACCAAATGGTGCCAACTTGTGGAAAAACTGTTGGTTTCCTGAGCTTGTTTTTGGTCTTTTGAATTGTGGATAAAGGATGGTGGACCCTGGAATAAACCTCAGTGCTGGAAGATGGACAGATAGAGGCTGCTAGTGTGAGCACCAAGCACCCAGTAAATAGTGGTAGACATTATCAGTAAGGTCAGAGGGGGGAGGCGGGGGAGAGGGGAGAAGGGTCTGATTCTTGGTTCTGCAATCCCCAGGGAAGTCTCTGGTTTCCTGGTTCTGAGAGGAGGAATTGCCAGCCAAGCCCTAAATGAGGAGAGATGCAATGTTTTGTCTGTTGTTGTTGTTGTTGTTTTTGCTGGGGTCTTAGCAAGGTCAGGACATGGCTCCAGGGTGCAAGACTGATTGACATGGCCAATGACATTGCAGAGGCTGACACAACGAGCGAGTGCTTTCTCTACTGGCTCCATTGGCGTGGCTGATCTATGGCTGATCAGCATGAGCTGTACCTGGCTCCTGGGAATCAGGACCCCTGAGGTGTGCTGAGGGCGTGGTTTTATTTTCGTCTCATTTGAGGTAGAGAGGTCCTGCCTGTTCTCCTGGCTAACCTGGGCCCCTAAAGTTCCTCTTCTTCAGCCCAGGCTGCTGAAAAAGTATTTGAATGGTGGAAGGGATGGAACATAATTTTCCCAGTGCTGAGTGTGTGCTTTCCAACTCTGTGAGGACATGCCCACATTTCTGGAACAAAACAAACTTGGTTTGCCTCAGGGCCTTTGCACTTGCTCTTCCTGTGGCTGCCAATGCCCCCCCCACCCCCCATACACCTGGCTTCTGGCCAGATCCCAGCTCAGATGCCACATTTTCAAAGAAGCCAGCAGCCACCCTCTATCATTACCTTCCTCCAACATAACTTCCTTTTGCTATCTTCGTATCTCTCACTTCTCTCTGAAATTTCTTTTTTTCTTACCACAATCCATTACCGAAACTTTTCCATCACCCCAGATAAAAACTCTGTACAATTTAAGCATTAACTTCTTATTGCCCACCCTGCCGCTGCCATGGTAACCTGTATTCTAATTTCTGATGCTCTGAATTTGCTTATTCTAATTCTTTCACATCAATGAGATCATACGAAATTTGTCCCTTTGTGTCTGGCTTATTTCATTCAACATGATGTCTTCAAGGTTCTTCCATGTTGTCACATGTATCCGAATAATTCTAAAATCATCTTGCATTTATTCATTTTCATGTCTTTCTTTTCTAATATCTATTTACCCCCAGTCCATCAACTAGATGAGTGTAGAAAACAGTTTTGTTTCCTCAGCATCTCCCCAGTGCTGACCATAGTGCAAGGTGTATCCAGTTGGGGCTCAATCAATATTTCCCCAGTGCAAGCAAGGTTAAGAAGACAGGCTTGGAATTTGGCCTTGATCTTGCTTCAAACCCCTCCTCCCTCGAGCTATTTACCCTGTCTGGGCTTCTCTTCCCTCCTCTGGGAAATGGACAGATCAGGGTGGTTGAGGAGATGTGAAGAGATGAAAAGAGATGGTGTGAGTAAAGCTGGAGCGGGGATAATATTAAGTAATTGGTGGCTGGGGGTTACTATTATTAGTCTCCTGGGTGTGACTCTGTTTATAGGACTGGGACTCTGAGGCCCTTTTCTGACTTCCATTGCGCCACAACTCACCAAGCTCTGAGTCAGGGGTAGCTGTAAGCCCCGATGCCCTTCCCCCACAATGCTTACACCTCTTGATCCCCCACCTCCCAGCTCTCCCAGTCTAGCTCAGAGGTCAAATTCTCCTCTCGGGGGCCACTCTGAACTCTGGGATCCTTTTCTTCCCCCCCCTCCCCGCCCCCTCCTCAAGGGGACTCGAGTTTCCCTTTCCCGCCCGACCACAGCTTCCTTCGTTGGGAGGATGGGGCCAAGTGTTCAGGATGTGGTGACAGCGGAGGTGACTGGACATTTCTTAGTCTCGGTCCAGCGCCTGCTTCGGGGCTACCGGGGTTGGAGTCCCCAGCTGACCGTATAAGCCCTGACCGTGGGATTCTGTTCCCAGGGCGGAGGAGACTCTGGGCCTCTCCCGGGACCTGGCACGCCCAGCGCGGGGCGTGTGCACACAAGCCCGGCTGCAGCGCGTCACCATCTACGGAAAAGGTGGCCACGGCCCAGAGGTTCTAAGAGCCTTTTTTAGTTTTTAACCCTCACCAGGGGGGAGCTGACTCACACCTTCCCAGCTCCGCCCTCCAGGGGGCTCCAGGCCCCAGCCCCTGCCCTAAGGGTGGCAGTCGGTGTGCCAGCGAGAGCTGGCAGGCGAGCCCGGAAGTGGGAGACCGCAGGCTCTTGACGAAGGAAGCCGCCCTGCTTCTAGCCTTGCCATCCGGACGTCAGCTGAGGGTCTGGACGATTTCAGGAGGGGGGGTGCGGGTATACTGGGGGCACTCTCGCCCCCCACAACAGGCCCACCTCTGTATTCCCCCATGCCAGGCACAATTTTTGTGAGCCCCCGCGCATCTCTCCAAACGGGTAATGAATGAATAGGGAGAAGAGGAGTTGGAGAGAAAAGGAGTGGGGAGAGAGCACGCCCGGTGGGAGACAGGTTAGCAGTTAAAAGCCCATCTGGGGGCAGGAACCAAACAGCACAAAATAAGCTTCCTGAGGGTTACGAGAGGAGATCCTTCTGGAAACCGGATCGACGCACACTCTAGTGGGTGGACCGGCAGCCCCACCCAGCCTAAAGCACCTGGCAAGTCAGGACTGGATCGAACCATTTTATTACCTCCCCCGCCCAGGGACACGCAGCTCAGGGCTGCCCAGGCTGGGTGGGCCGTACCACTGACGCCGGGAGGGGAGCGCAGGCTGGCGGATTGCTCTCCCCGCGCATGCTGGAGATCGGCTGGGCCGTCCCAAGCGAGCCCAGAGTCGTCTGAGGCGTGTTCAGTGCCTACGTCTCCCCGCTGCCATCTCCAGTGCGAGTTGAGCGCCCCCGGGGACCCCTAGGGCCCGCGAGAGCCGTTCCTCGCTCGGCACTAGCCAGGGCCCCGGGGAACCGGGGGTCCCTCCGTCGGGGTCCTCCGGGCGGTGTCCAGAGATAGGAACCTCAGCGCCGTCGGACGCCGCCTCTGGGCTGGCCTCCGGGCTGCCCCGGGTCTGGGGTGTCGTCCGGGAGCGGGAGTGCTGAAGTTGGGGAGCGCTGGCGCCGCTAGACTTCATCACCTTCGCCCCCCCGGGATCCAGGCTGCCATCTGGGGAGGCGCGGGACTGTGAATTAGATTGGGCGGGGGTGGGGGAGGTGTGGAGAACTGGGCCCTGGGTCGAGGGGGGAAGAGCCCAAGGGCTGCGGGAGACTTGGATTTCGCCCCTGAGAGAAACCTCCCTACCAGGACCGACGCCACCCCTGCGGGCCCCGACACCTCCTTTACCGAGACCCCTGCCGGGTTCGGGACACACCCCTGAAGAATCGCTTCCCATAACCGCCAAAGGAAATCAAACCGCCCCATTGACCTCAGGACACCGTACCCGCCTACAGAGGACCCTCAACTCTCCCCTAACTCACCTCTTCTTCCTCGACTTCCAACCCTTTTCCTGTCGACTCCTCATCTTCCGGAATTAGACTCCTACCCTCTAGAATCCCAAACTCTCCCCTTCCCGCTGAGACCCCCTCTGCCTTCCCCTCCGGGGACCTCAGTCCTTCCCTCTGAACACCTGCTTGGACTGCACACACCTTCCCACCTCTTCCCTCCAGGTACTTCCGAGGCTTCCCCTCTGAAACCCACCTACACTCCTATCCTGGGACCCTGCTCCCTCATTCCGGCTTTTGAGAGTACGATGACTGCCCCCACTTCTGCCGACACCAAACCCCAGATCTTCCCTGCAGGGGATCACCAACCACTCCCAGGCTAGGACCCCGGTCCCATCCACTCTGTGACTCTCTCTTTCTCCCCTGGGACACCCGCCACCACCTTTTCTGGGCCCTGCCATCTCTTCAGGCTTGTCGGGGTGGGTCTCAAGTGGCCGGCGGAGCACGAGGTGGAGGCGAGGGCCGCCAGCACGGATCAGCTCCACGGCTTGGGCGTGAGTGAGGCTGTGTGTGGGCTCCTGGTTGATGTGAAGAACGAGGTCGCCAGCCTGCAAGAGCGTGAAGCCAGGGGTGTCGTGGAAGAGTGAATGCCAGAGGGCAGTCCAACATAGGGTGGGGCCCCGGGGATTGCACCCGCGAATGAAGGGTGTCTTGGGGTTCACCTGCAAACGACCGCAGCGCTGTGCCGGCCCGTCCCTCCAGTAGCCCACGCACCACCAGTGGCGTGTCCCCGGCCACGACATCTCGGCCTCCACTTAAGGAGAGGCCAAAGCCTTCAGACCCGCGGATCAGCTCCACGCAGAAGCCATCGGAGGCCTGGGACGGCTTCGAAGCACAACGTGCCTCACCCTGGGTTACTACGGGTGGCACCACCTTATTCGTACCCAGGGTCTCTGATCGGCGATGCTGGAGAAAGGACATGGGTGCTCATAGGTTGCAGGTCCCAGAGGCTGGTGGCCTCAAAAAGGAGGACAGAGGTAGTACCTGGTTCCGGTGTCCTACAACAGGGGCATGGGGTAGACGACTGTCCGTGACCTCGATGTCTGCAGATTGCAGCACGCTGACAGCTGGGGGAATAGAGGAGACTGAGGGGGCTGTTGGGGGAACTGGGCAGAAACTATCTAGAGCTTAGCCCCTGAGTTGGCATTCTAGCCTCAGCACTTTAATAGTATTCAAAGCCTCCCCTGGCAAACTCACATAGGGCTGTGCCCACCCAAAGAACTACCCAGGCCCCCCATCAAGCAATCATCCAGGCTCTGACCCCATGAATAACTGTCCTGTTTACATTAGGGTCCATCTTTGTGTTGTACAGTTCTATGGGTTAAATTTTTTAAAATTCTGCTAACACACATACATCTTAAATTTCCTATTTTGGCCTCTCTCAAGCATACAAATCGGTGGTATTACCTTCTCAATACGGAGCTGCCATCACCACCATCCATTACCAAAACTTTTCCATCACCCCCAAAAAAGAAACAGTGTACAATATAAGTAGTAACTCTCCATTCCCCACCCTGCAGCTGCCCCTGGTAGCCCGTATTCTAGTTTCCGACTCTTGCATATCCTAATTATTTCGTATACATGAGATCATGCAAATGTGTCCTTTTGCGACTGGATTATTTCACTCAACATGACATCTTAAAAGTTCATCCATGTTGTAGCATGTATGAGAACTTCATTCCTTTCCACAGCTGAACATATTCCACTGTATCTGCATTTACTCCACCTCTCAATGAATAATCCCGGTCCAGGCCATATAAATAACCCTACAAGGCGGCTCTAAAACATTCCAAGCCCCGTCCCCTCAAATAACACCCTTAGGTACCCCTGGGAGTGTGATAATCCAGTTTGTGGCTGGATCCTGCCCTCTGAACTTCAAACTATTGCTGCATTGGCCCTGCCTCTTAATTCCCTGCTCACCGCAAGCACCCTCCAGGCCCCGCCTCCTGAAAAATCACACTCGAAGACCCGCTGAGGGAAATAATTATACAGCCCCGTAGCCTCAACTCCTCTTCTGGCACTGCCTAGTAGAATAGCCCTGCCAGTGGCACCTTCTATACTAATATTCTAGGAGAACCCCAGGCCGCGCCCCCACGGGGATCGCATCCGAGCCACGCCCCCTCAGCACGCACACACCCCCCCACGACCCCACCCAGGGGAGTAATTGAGAATCCGGGTCCTGCCGCCTCCAAAGAACCCCGCCCCCGCCAATCTCGCACCCCAGCCCACCACCCACCGCTGCGCCCGGGTCACTCACCCTCCTTGGGGCGCAGGCGCAATGTGGCGCCGGCCCTGCGCACCAGCGCCGCCACGTCGGCCGCAGCTCGGGCCGCCAGGGGGCGCGCGTCCAGCCGCGCCAGCAGCTGCCGGGCGCCGGGGCCCGCCGCCTGCGGAAGGCCGCGGCCTGCGCCGGGGAGGGGGACAGGTCAGCGTCCACCCCGAGCCTCGGCGAACCCCGCTGCTTCCGGACACCCGAAGACCTAGAAATGTCCCTCGACCTCTCCGGAGACCCCCGACCGCTCCCTCCATAGTTCCGGAGGACCCCGACTGCCCCTTCACATCTCCCGCCACCCCCAACCATCCCGGGTGTGGCCGTGGACCTCCCCGTGCCCCTGCGATATTCCTGGAGACACCCATTTCGCTGCACTACACCTGGACACCTCCGACCACCCGATGGATACCTGGGGGCCCCCGACTGCCCCCAACAAATTCCCCGAGATTCCAGACTTGCCCCCCTCAGCAGGGAGACCCTCATTCCCCCAGATATCCCGAGAGAACACGGCCGCCCCCGAGTCCACGTCCAGATATCGTGGGGACCCTCAGCCGTCCCGCACGAAGGCCCGCGCAGACCCCGTGTGTCCAGCGAGTCCCCGCAACGCCAGATGCCCCCTCCTCAGAGGCCGCGCGCCACCCCCACCCCCGTCAGCGCCGAGCCTGAGGGCCGGGTGTCCCCGGTGACCCCGGGCAGCCCCGCCCCGCCCGTCTCCCAGGAGCCTCGGGAGGGCCCCGGGTCTGAGGCGCCACCCCCGGAGTCAACGTGGGGAGGGGGCTCGAGCGCAGCCCGGGTCGCTGGGCCCCTGCGCGCCGCCGCTTGGGCGCCGGAGCCGCCGCGTTCCCAGCCCGCCGTGCGAAGGCGGCGAGGCGCGGGCGGGCGGGCGAGGGGGCGGCCGGGGCACGCGCTCCCTCCCTTCCTCCCCCGGTACCTCCTCTGCTCCCCCTGGGGTCCGTGCCGGCCCCCGCGCGCGCCTGCATGGCCGGGAGTCGGCCGGGTGCACGCTGCGCCGCCGGCGACGCGGTTCGAGCGCCCGGGCGCGCTCACCTGGCGGCCCGCCCGGGCCTGGACGCGCCTGAGGCCGGCCGAGCCCAGGCCCGGCGCCGAGATCCGCGCGCTGACCTAGCTGGCGGCCGGCAGGGAGGCCTGGCGGGGCCAGCCCGCTCGTGCGCTCGTGAGCTCGGCCTCGCTCAGCCTCGCTCAGCCTCGGCCACTGCCTCTGCTTCCTGGGGACCAGGGCCTGGGCTCCTCTTTCCAGCGACGGGATGTTCTTAGCGCACTTACTCCTAGAAGAGAAAGGGCAGGTGGGTCCCCGAGAAGTCAGGGCCCTGTCCAAGGTCTAGCAACTAAAAATGGGCAAGCGCAACTGGAACCCACAGTTTGCCAGGGAATTCTGCGCCCTCCAACAGAGCTTTGCGCGTAGTGGGAGCTCAGTCGGCTGACAGTGAATCTTTGCCTAAGACTGTCCCCACTGGGGAAATGGAAGGGTGACGTGGGGCTGGGAGCCTGTGGGGCCCCGGGAGGGTTTGGGTCCCTGAGCAGTGGGGAGGGGCAGGTTCCTTGGAGAGTGGAGGGGAGGTGGAGGCCTGGACTAGAGGAAGCTTGGAAGGTGCTGGGGTGGGACGGGACACTGGCCATGGGAGGGCAGGAGTGAGGCCCTGCCTAAGTTTGAAGGTTTGAAAAGGAGGGCCCGGGGAGCCCTTGGACAGACCGCTGCTGTAGTGGAAGCAGGAATGGGGTTGCGGTGAGATAGGGCCTGGGAATGCCACTTTGCAGAGAAGAAACTGAAGATCCCAGGGCCTCAGAGATTTGCCTGACCAGATAATCCAGCTGACAGCCCTGCAAGCATATCAGCAGAGCCAGCCTCAAGCAGCTCACATGGCCCATGGCTGTTTCACTAAAAGCTTTGGTCACCCTGTGTCCTGATGTCCATTTTGGGTGTCTGGGCAACCTTTCTGGACCACCATTAGGACCCCAGTTTTGTCTTAAGTTGAAAGGGCTGAGTGGTCCTGGTCTTTGTGTTTCTATTTCTCCCCCAATTTCTGCCCCTTACACCTCTAACCTGACCCCTGAGGGAGGACAGTCTACCCCATCCTTGTGGCCCAGCCACCACAAGGGACTGTCACAGCTCTCCGAATATGCCTGCTTTTCCCCCCCACTTGCCTGCCTTTGCCTGTGCTTTTCTCTTTCTGGGAAACCTTTCCCAGGACCTTATCTGCCTGTTATCAAGGTCTAGTTCAAAGGCTAAAACCCTCCATTTTTCCATTTCTGAAAAGAACATATGGTCATGTGCAGAAGATGGATGGTTGAATATGTAGTAAAGTAAATCAACATGCTTTTCTGTGTGTTTCCAAGTGAACTGGATTGAGGAGAAAAACTGAAGCTGAACCCTCAGTTCCAATGTCTTCTCCACTAGGATGCCTTCCCACCCTCTCTCCAGGGGCAGGACTCCTCACATTCCCCTGGAAACTTCCCCAATCCTGTAGGCTAGCTGGTCATCTGGCTGCATGATCTGGGACCCCCTCTGTTCCCCCCCGCCCCGGCTATGCCCTGCACAAATAAAGCCACACCAGCCCACCTTCTCTTCAGAGAAGCCAGAATGGTTTCTTTGTATTGCCCTGCTCTGCTACACAAAACTTTTTTCATACTGAGCAGGGATTTATGACTTGGGGAAGAATCCCCGTTTTACAGATTGGAGATGGGGGCCCAGAGAGGATAGATAACTTTCCCGAGGTCACCACAGCCAGGAAGCAGTGGAGGTAGGATATGCACCAGGCTGTCCTGTCCGCAGAGGCTGTATTCAGGCACCACACTACCCTGGTCTTCTCGAGCTGCTGGTGAACTCTTTGTAAAGCTGCCAGCATCTGTCCCAACCTGAGCCTGCAGGTGGGTATGGGAAGGTTGAGACCTTCTAAACTAAAGTTTTCTTCCTTACAATACTCATTCATTTTTGCATTCCACAGACAATCGCCAACACCTGCTCAGAGCCCAACCCTGTACAAGTACGACTGGGGACATGAGGCTGGAATCTGGGTTCATCCATTGGCAGGCTCCAGATCTGGAGGGAGAGGCATTCACAGATGCAGATAGTCATTGACAACACAATGTGGCCAGAGCTGAGACCTGCTTACCTGCTTTCTTTGCAGATTGATATGGAAATGTATTTGTCAAAGTAGGACTGTGCACCCTATTTTATTTAAGTTACTTTTAGACATTTAGACTTCTAATATATGGTCCTCTATTTGTATCCTTACACTGGGTCTCACAAATGTTTTGGGCAGTGTGATGGTTAAGCCAAGTTAAGTCAACTTGGCTGGGTTATGGTATGCAGTTGTTTGGTCAAGGCAGCACTGGCCTAATGGTTACTCTGAGGATATTTCGTGCATGAGTTAGTTGATTGTTGTGAATCTATGGCTGATTACATCTACAGTCAACAAAGGAGATTGCCTTCAGCATTGACCCAAGTCTCATCTAAGCAGCTGAAGACCTTAAAGGGAGAACTGATGATTTTGTAGTCTGAAGGAAGAATTTCTATCTCTGCTTCAGCCAGCCAGCTTCTCCTGGGGGAATTCATGGAAACCTTCATTAGAGTTTCCAGCCAGCAGCCTGCCCTATGAATTTGGACGTGCCAATCCTCACAGTTGTGTGAGTCAATTCCTATAATAAATATAATTATATATATGCGTATATATATTCTTTCAGTTCTGTTTCACTGAAGAGTGCTGACTAATACAGATTTGGTACTAAGAGAGGGTTTTTTTTTAAATTTTTTTATTTTTTATTGACTTTGTAATAATATTACATTAAAAATATATATGTGAGGTCCCATTCAACCCCATCCCCCCACCCCCCCTCTCCCCCCCCCCAACAACACTCGTTCCCATCATCATGACACATCCATTGGATTTTGTAAGTACATCTTTGGGCACCTCTGCACCTCATATACATTGGTTCACATCATAGCCCATACTCTCCTCCATTCCATCCAGTGGGCCCTGTGAGGATTTACAATGTCCGGTGATTGCCTCTGAAGCACCATCCAGGGCAGCTCCATGTCCCAAAGACGCCTCCACCTCTCATCTCTTCCTGCCTTTCCCCATACCCTTCGTCCACTATGTCCACTTTTCCCATTCCAATGCCACCTCTTCTATGTGGACATTGGATTGGTTGTGTCCATTGCACTAGAGAGGGTTTTTTTGTTGTTGTTGTTTCTGAGGTACCGGACCTGGGATTGAACCTGGTACCTCACATGTGGGAGGCTGGTGCTCAACACTGAGCCACATCAGCTCCCTAAGAGTGGTTCTTGAGAAACAGTATCTTAAGGTGTTTTTGTAGTTGGTTCTCTAATCTGATTAGATGCAAAGGCACTAATGAGTCTGTTTACAAAGAACAAGATGTCACTGATAGTCCATGGCCAAAGTGAATGGACAATAGAGATATGCAAAACATCACTATTGGATATGGCTACTCTAATGCTTATAAAAAGGCAAGGCTCTGGGTGAGAGTATTTTTGACACCTTAGCAGAGTTTTGTGGAGTTAAAAATATGATGTTGGCTGGTTGTTCCTAAATACACTAGATACAGTTATACAAGAAAGGAATGAGCTCAAGGCTTCAAATTCCCAGCTCTAGGACTGCATGAAAGACATGAAAGTTTCTATGTTTGCCCTGAAAGAAACTCTTATTTCTCATTACTGCAGACTTGATATTTCTGAAAAAGACCCAGAGTCTCATTGTGCAAGTGGCTGATTTACAATGTAAACTGAATTTCTAGCATTACAGTGTGTCTGCTCCTAACGTGAGCGCATTGATTAGAAAGGAAGAAAATCCTGAATATTGGAATAAGAAGAAATGGGCGCTGCTCCTGATGGTGGGGACCCTGAAACTCTAGATTCTGCTAAATCTTCTTTGCCAGATGTACCTGTAAAGGTCTGCCCTGAGGAATCAATCACCCAGCCTCAACCTGAAGAGATTAACTCTGTGGTGCTTGATAAACCTATAATTGCCTTGCTGAGGAAGCAGCCCTCATAACTGTCTGAAGAGATTAATCCTGTTTCACTAATGGTGCTGCAGTGGAAAGCCCTGAGGCAGTTAGCTTGAAAGACACTGCTAATTTTTCTCATGACTCACCCTCACCACTCCTCCTTTCTTCCAGACCTATAACTAGACCAAATTCCCAACAGGCCCCAAAAGATGAGGTACAAAGTGTCATCCATGAGGAAGTTTGCTACCCTCTAAAAGAACTGCATGAAGGGAAACGGACTTTGGCCCAGTGGTTGGGGCGTCCGTCTACCACATGGGAGGTCCGCGGTTCAAACCCTGGGCCTCCTTGACCCGTGTGGAGCTGGCCCGTGCGCAGTGCTGATGTGCGCAAGGAGTGCCCTGCCACGCAGGGGTGTCCCCCGCGTGGGGGAGCCCCACGCGCAAGGAGTGCGCCCATAAGGAGAGCCGCCCAGCGCGAAGGAGGGAGCAGCCTGCCGAGGAATGGCGCCGCCCACACTTCCCGTGCCGCTGACGACAACAGAAGCGGACAGAGAAACAAGACGCAGCAAAAAGACACAGAAAACAGACAACCAGGGGAGTGGAGGGGAATTAAATAAATAAAAATAAATCTTTAAAAAAAAAAAAAAAAAAAAAAAGAACTGCATGAGATTTCCAATTTATATAGACAGAAATTATGAGAATATGCATGTGAATGGATATTGAGAGTGTGGGATAATGGTGGAAGGAACATAAAGTTGGGTCAGGCTGAATTTATTGATACGGGCCCAATAAGCAGAGATTCTGGATTCAACGTTGTATCTCAAGGAGTTAGAAAGGGCTCTAACAGTTTGTTCAGGTGGTTGGAGGAAGCATGGACCAAAAAGTGGCCTACATTACCTAAAGTTGAAATGCCAGGGCTGCCTTGGTATAATGTAGATGAGGAGATCCAAAGGCTTAGAGAGACTGGAATGTTAGAGTGGATTTATCATGTAAGACCTGCTCACCCATCCCAGGACTGTGAAGGATAAATTTGTGAGAGTGCTTTATCATCCCTGAAGAATTCTGCAAATTGCTTTTCTCTGTCTGTCAGATGTTACTATGGGAACTGCTGTCACCGAACTGGGATTATTAAACACAATGGGGTGACTGAATCCCAGGTTGGCGGGAGCCACAGAGCAGCACTTAATTGTCAAAGGCAACATGGGCATGGCTATCATAATGGACAGCAGAGTCAAAGCAGTAATCAAAACAGTCTGACATGCAGAGACCTATGGCATTGCCTAGTAGATTAAGGGGTACAGAGAAATAAAATAGTTGGGCAGTCTACTGAATTCTTACTTCATCTGTATAAAATGAGTTCTAAGTCAAGTGAACAAAAGTCTAACTTGAATCACAAAAACAGAGTCGTGGTCCCTCAATCAATTCCCAGACTTAAGATAATTTACAGGCAATGTGTCCCCTTTGGGAAGAATCCTACTACACTGCCAAAAATTGTTACTTTTAATCTTTCCCCCAGCCTTCCCCAAAGGGATCTACAGCCTTTTACCAGGGTGTCTGCGCACTGGGGAAAAGGAGATGATCAGATATTTTTGGGATTATTAGACAGTAGATGAGAACTGACATTAATTGCAGGAGACACAAAATGTCACTGTGGTCCTCCAGTCAAAGTAGGGGCTTATTGGGAAGTGGACTTGGCTCAATGGATAGGGTGTCCGCCTACCACATGGGAGGTCCACGGTTCAAACCCCGGGCCTTCTTGACCCGTGTGGAGCTGGCCCATGTGCAGTGCTGATGCACGCAAGGAGTGCCCTGCCACGCAGGGGTGTCCCCCACATAGGGGAGCCCCACGTGCAAGGAGTGCACCTGTAAGGAGAGCCGCCCAGCGCAAAAGAAAGTGCAGCCTACTCAAGAATGGTGCCGCACACACGGAGAGCTGACACAACAAGATGACGCAATAAAAAGAAACACAGATTCCAGGTGCTGCTGCTAAGGAGAGAAGGTGCCGCTGATAAGGATAGAAGTGGTCACAGAAGAACACACAGCGAATA